>NW_028317802.1:5835227-6458409 GCF_062004578.1 Staurois parvus | reverse complement strand
CTTATATAACAAAATGTGCCAACGGTGTCCACAACAATAAATGCAATCATGCAGGTGAATCTTGTGTATTTGTAGGCTCTGGTGATGACTCCACACACAGCTAGATTGGCTCCTCACCTCCTTGCTCCTTTAGGGACTCCCTAAAGAACCCATACAAGTACACCCATACATGAGGTTCTAAATGCTGTGTACAAGAAGATGTACCATGTGAGTGTCCTGTGCATATTATTTTTATTACTGTGCTAATAAATGATAATACACTATGGAGGCTTTTCTCTTTGTGGACCATGTGAGAGCTGACGTTTCTGGATAAAAGCCATTTAGGATAGTCCTAGAGGATACGCTTTAATCCAAAAGGGATCCAGGAGTGATCCATAAGGCATTAAGGCCCTTTTAGGATTGCAGCAAGGAGGTGAGGCGCCAATCTAGCTGTGTAAATACACCATCACTCAAGATACCTGCCTCCCACCAACTTGCTGAAAGAAAGAATCCAATGAACCCAACACACATGATCGATCCCAATGGTGCTACTTGCTGAATGACAGCTCCCTGAGCTGCCATCAGACATATAAGGTAAAGGGTGGGGATAGTGGTGACATCATATTTAGTCAATGTCATTGCCAAAATATGGCAGTGGCCATATCTGGACAGTGTTGTCACCTCTATTACCACCAATTTGCTTACATGGTCATGGATTTCGGCTCATGAAACATAATGTCCAGGTGATGTCTGCAGTTGCAATGGTAGAAATAATGCTTCTATATATATAGTATGATGTTCAGCTCTCGCTGAACAAAGGGCCAAGCAGGTGAAAGTTTGGGTGTTCGTCCAAATGCTGAACAGACAGTTTGGTTTGAACCTTTGGCTCATCCCAAATATAATTTTAAATGATTATAAACCATATATAAAAAAGGGAAATATATTTTAACTACAGTAGATTTACTATACTACATAATTATTTTTGTATTTTTTAATGTGGATTGTATCTGAGCATTTTATTTACCCTGCAGATATGTGCCCCAATCCATGTCACTGTCCATGCAGTGGGTCCGAGCTTCTAGTCGGTGGACTTGCAAGTCATAGAGCTTGCTGGGGGACATGTAATCTGCAGCTGCATTACATGTCGTATAAATACTTCATGATTGTTGAGGTTTCACAGATCTTTTGCTGGACTCTCCTCCCTCAAAAATGACTGATAATTTCTTTTGCAGCAATAATTTTTCTAATTTGTTTTTCAACAAACTTTACTGGCCATATTATTTCAGTGTTTTCTTGCAATGTACTTTGCATGGCCACATGCGTTTCTTAGCTAAAACTGAATAGTGAGCCAACTGCCAATTACAATCAGAATGGTGGAGCTGATGCCCTTTATACATCAGCCTTTCAATGTTGTGTCTGCACCCAGAATGGATTCACATATCAGTATGTTTTTCTTGGAGAGGGGAGTGTACATCGCGGCGGTTACATAGAGACACCACAGTGAACGAAGCGACCACAAAAAAAGTATACTTCAGAAACTTTCACTGACATCTGTAATATAAGGCTGGACACAAAAACCAAAAGCAAGTCACACGCAATACACAGGTGTGATTAACCAGCCTTGTACCATTGTTTCTAAGCATGTGAGAGACACACTACCAAGTGAAAAGCTGTCCTGGCACATCATGCAGCATTCACACAACACCCCAAAGATAACAGAATCCAACTGCAGTGTTCTTGCACTGTCAAAACCTCCACTTTTATTATCACACAACACACAGGAGGATATATCTTATGGTCATCACAATCTGCATAATAACACACACTAATAGTAATGTGAGTATCACAGCATGAAACAAACACATCTTTTGACAGCGTCACAGCATAGAATATTAATTCTATTACCAAATTACATTACCAAAGCTACAGGAAGAAGGGAAGGAAGAGACCTCATCAAAACCATAGTGCACAGAAGATCATGGAGAAGCCTAGGACACGATCGAGACCGATGAGTCCATGCAGCCTTGGCAAAAGTCCCAGCATCAGAGCGTCCCCTTTCACACTGGAGGGCTTCTGATCTCATCGTTTCCAGGCCTCTCTCAAATATCCCAGTTCAGTGCTTCAGGCCACCCTCCAAAAACGGGCTGCGCCTTACCCATTCCAGGAAAACAACTCTTATCTAATAACCCCAATCCTAAGGGCAAAAACCAGTAAACATTTCTAACTACATAAACAACTTCTTTTCTAGCTTAAACATTTCTTAAATGCGCAAACAAATTCACAAACAACTCACAAACAACTCTTATCTAATTTAAGCAGTTCTAATGTCTTGTGACATCAATGTCATTCCCTGTGCTTCTGGCATATGGACAGCAAAGCTTTATTGTAAAAATCACCCAAGAAAAAAAGGGCCCAAAGCCAGAACATTTTTAGGCATTACAACATCTTTAGCAGAACAGAAGGTACTCAGAACTTAATGACTCAACATAGGATCAAAGTATGTGTGGCTATGAGATTTTTTTTTCCTCATTTGGGTTTAATAACACTTTAAGGCTTGCACTAACCATGCATGTGCCATAATCTGCTTGATACAATGAAGATCATTTTCAGTTAACTATGCCAAACTCAGCTGTCACTTAGTTATAACCACACTGGTTTTATTTTTTCAGACATTTTTCATAAATTTTTATATTTTCATCAAATTTTCACCAGGCCTGTAAGTATTTTATTTTTTAAACTTTTTTACTAGACCAAGTTGTCCAGCAAACGTCAGTTAGAACGGTGAGACAAACAATATACAAATGACAGGGGTGCTTACAAGTGTCAGCTTTTATATATTTATGTAAAGCCTTTATCCCAAATGGAAAAAAAGTTTCTGTAACTGCTCAAATGTGTTACCTGGAGTTAAGCTTTAATTAATAGTCACACCAGTAAAGTTAATCTAAATCTACCAGTCCATCCAACACTGTCCTCTGCAGACAGTGCTGGGGTCAAGGGTGTTTGTGTTGTTCCTCCAAAGAGTGGAATCTCCTTAGGATAAAAACTGTGTTACTGACTGGATCACCAGGTGAAAAGAAAGAAGAAAAGAAGAAAGAAAACAACCAACAGCCACTGCATACAGATTTAGATACATGTATAGATTGGTAAGCTGCGATATATATATATATATATATATATATATATATATATATATACACACACAGCTTAACCTTTTTTAAGATTTAGTTCAACTGTATAAATTCATACACCCTTCAAGGAAATAATGTTCTCGTAAAATGGCACTCGGTCTTTTAACAGAAATTTGCAAAGACACTATGTTTTCTTGGACTTTTATTCTTAATTAGTAAATTATCATATATTCTGGTTATTGTCATTTTGTTTTTTTTTAACCCTGGGTTCACATCAGTGTGGTGCCATAAATCCCATGTGATTCGCACAGGAACTGTACCGCATTCCTGTACAAATCACATGCGATTTGTATGCGGTGCGATTGGAGCCATACATTTTGTATGGCTCTATTCGCACCACACCAATAAACGTGCAGGACCCTTTTTTGGTCCACACTAGAATCGGATCGTATAGGTATTCACACCTATGTGATCTGATTCTGCACATTGCACAGCATTTTGCGAACTACTTTCTGTATGTTGTTAACATACACACCCACAGCCGCTCACATTAACAAGGTGCAAATTCAGCACCGCATCAGTGTGAACCAGGGCTTAATGTTTGTATACTGGGCACTGTTTTATTGGAATATTTGAACACTTCCACCTGCCATATGTAGAACAGGTGAGCTTAATGATACAATAGATGGGAATTGATTGGAAGAGGCAAACTTACACACCACACCTCCAAAACACCATACATCCTGAATAACTGAATAAACTGAGCATGCTTTCCTATGTTCCATTTTTAAACATCTGATTTTCTGTAAAAGTATACAGTAAGTGCACTTTTTAAAAGTCAAACCCCACTAATATCTTCAGTTCCCCATTTTATTCATGTGAGAACAAAATACAGGCTTCAGAAATAGGCAATATATTCAGCTGCATTGTTTCTTTTGCATGTCAGACGTTGACAGCTCCAATAGGTGTCTCTGTTGTCCATTCTCTACCAATAATGTCCCCAAGTTATTCCCATCAAGATAAGATCAGTAGCAGAATGATAAGCATCCCTGTAAAACAGAAAGCAGCAGCAGACAGGAGTGACTTAGCTTTTCTTTAACACTGTGTGCATTGTACGAATGAAACCTCTCCATTTTCAGTTCTGTTCTCTTGCATTTCTTCCCCACTGCCGTAGACTGCCTTGCCCATTTGAGAAGATTATCTTCTGTCCATCTTCCCAGATAAACTTGATGAGGCTTTTCATAGAGCTGGCAGACATCCCAGACTACAGGTCGACAAGCTTTTAACACCACCTCCTCAATCTCAACAAACGCCTCTGATTTTTTTTTTCTTATTTTTATTTATTTTTTAATCCCTCACCTGTTATGTGCAATTTACTGACTCTCAGCCTCTGTCGGCATTGTGTAATTAGAGCGATGGAAGAAGTGCAAATCAATATCATTTTAAAAGAACAAAAATGAGAGTAAATAAAATAAAGCCTAACTGGGAAAATGCTTTAAAGTCTTGCTGGGGAGCTGTGGGCAGATTGAACATTTAGAGATACGAGCACAAAGACTCAGTCACTTCATTGTGTTTGTTTACATTACAAGGTATGCACATAAATGTATTTTTCTTGATGCCTGTGCAGTAGGGAGTTTATGTTCCAGTGCATTAAACACACCAATTTGTAGAATGTGTGAAGAAGGAGGTCTATTATTTCTGAAGTTTGGTTTTTAATTCTACATTTACTGTATGATAATACTAATATGGGTTAATGGTCTGTTATACAAGTTTTTTTTTTTAAGGATTGAAAATAGAAATCCAGCAAACGTCTACAGGTACAGTTGAAATAGTACATGTATGGAACCTGTTAAACTTGGCAATGATTCATAGGTTTGTTTATCTGGTTGTGATTGACACCTTTCTTCTACACTGTCTAGATAGAGCAATTGCAGCACTATTAATTGATTTAGCTTTAGAACTTCTTATGCATCCCCTCCGCTCACTGGACAGTGAATCAACAGTGTGATTAAGGTTGGATTTCTCAGTAGGCCATTAAGGACATAGTCTAGGGTGCCAAGGGAAGCACATAGGTGCCAAGGCACCTTACATTTAAAGAAATACTATCACCTTCCCCATGAAAAGTGTCTTTGCAAATTGCAAACCCATCGCTTTGCCTGGGATTCCTCCCTTTTCCTTCCTCCAGTGCATCTAGTGCTGAATCCAGCAATATTGGAAACCTATGTGAGTAGTGACATCACTCCTACGCCTGTCATTTGACAGTGCTGTGATCTAGTGACTGTCTGCTAGACCCAATCACCTACAGAGGAGAGCAGATCACACTTCAACCTATAACTCCTGAAGTGTGGGTAGACAGGGTGAGTATATGGGAGTAGGTAGGCCCTTAGTTGAGACACAGGGGTTGATTTACTAAAACTGGTGCATTCAGAATCTGGTGCAGCCGTACATGGTAGCCAAGCAGCTTCTAACTTCAGTTTGTTCAATTAAGCTTTGACAATAAAACCTGAAAGCTGACTGGTTTCTATGCAGAGTTGCTCCAGATTTTTCACTCTCCAGTTTTAGTAAATAACCTGCACTGTCACTCTACCTTTCATAGACAATTTTCTGAACTTAAAAAACTATTTAAAGATTAATAATGCTGACAATACAATGACCTATAGATTGCTTGGTCAGCAGTGAGCTCCACAATATTTACAGTTCATTATAAAGCAATTGGATGGAACTTTCAAAATAGATACTGTGCCTTTTGAAGCCATTAATGGATAAGTTCACCTTTTTGAACATGTTACACCCACATTTAGGGTGTAACATGTAACATGTTCAGCATCAGACCCCTCCCACCCCCCACCCCCCCATTTGGCAGCACGACGGGGATCTTCTCCCCGTACTCACCGCAATGATTCAAAGAGTGCGGCCCTTCAGGGCCCTGCCCAAATGGCTGCGTCATTGATTCACAGATCCCTGGAATCAATGAACTACAAGTACCAACAGCCTTTGCAGTTGTCGACTTGGAGTTCATTAATTCTTCCTGTCAGTATAAAACTGCCTGTCTGTACGATGTATGGGCAGACAGTCTACACTGACAGTCTGCGGGAGACCTGCATGACACCAGCGATCTGCTGATTGCTGGTGCAATGCTTTCCAAGATCCTAAAACAAAACAAAACATAGTAAACACACATTTTTTCCTACAAAAAAATGTGCATTTATTAATTTTGTTAAAAGGTGAACCTATCCTTTAACCTAAGAATTTGAAAACAGAAAAGACTATGGTGATTGGTTGATTTATTTCCCACTAAACTGATTTAAAGTGTAAATCAGGAACAAAAATGCAGTACATATCTGCAACACATGAACATTTTCTCATGCCAGTTCTGGAAGGGCATCACATGAGTCCTCCCAGAATGTGCACTCCTGCGCATCCCCTGAGGGAACGCACCCAGCAGACACAGCTGATCACTTAATGTGGTAAAAGGCCAATCACAGCGGCCTTTTACCATGTGATCAGCCAATGACACACTGATCACTGGGAAATGCAATTGCTGGTTATCGGCTGAACTTTCCTCATGCTGTCACAGCGTAAGGAAAGTTCTGCTGAGAACCGGCAGTTGTCAGAGGAGGGATCAGCACTGATCCTCAGGGCACTAATGATCAGTGCCCTGATGATCGGTGCCCAGCAGAGCCACCCACCAGTGCCACCCACAAGTGCCCAGCAGTGCCACCCACCTGTGGCCATCAGTGCCCAGCAGTGCCACCCACCTGTGCCCATCAGTGCAGCCCAGCAGTTCCACCCATCAGTGCCCAGCAATGCCGGCAGTCAGTGCCCAGCAGTGCTGCCAGTCAGTGCCGTCAGTCAGTGTCCATCAGTGTCGCCTATCAGTGCCCATCTTCAGTGCCCATCATCAGTGCCACCTCATCAGTGCTGCCTATCAATGCCGCCTATCAGTGCCGCCTATCAGTGCCCATCAGTGCCACCTATCAGTGCTGCCTATCAGTGCCCATCAGTGCCGCCTATCCATGCCACCTCATCAGTGCTGCCTATCAGTGCCCATCAGTGCTGCCTATCAGTGCCCATCAGTGCTGCCTATCAGTGCCCATCAGTGCTGCCTATCAGTGCAGCCTCATCAACGCACATCAGTGAAGGAGAAAATTTACCTGTTTGCTAAATTTTATAATAGAAACAAAGAAAAACGTTTTTTTCAATTTTTTGCTCTTTTTTTGTTTATAGCGCACAAAATAAAACACCCAGCGGTGAGTAAATACCACCAAAAGAAAGCTCTATTTGTGTGAAAAAATGATAAAAATTTCATAAGGGTACAAGTGGTTAAATACCCTGTAAGTAAAATAGCTGTTGATCTGCCAAAAATGAACACAGCTCCTTAGCCCTGCTCTGGGTTGATAACACATAACATTTTTGTGAACTGAATGTCATCAGTCCTGCCCAGTTTTCTCTGGACAAACTACTCAAATCCACCTACTCTCTCTACAACATAAAGACTATCTATTCAGTAGTCCCAAGATAAAGACTAGTAGAGATATTTACTCTTCTTAGGAAAACACAGGAAATGATCACTGTACATGGGCAGCTCTGAAATTCTGACATGATCAACAGGTATTTTAGCACTTATCAAACATATATACCAAAACCATTTCAAAGGTATATTTTACAGACAAAAAGGGAGCAAATTAGAGAATATTATTGTTAGGGTTTACATACACTTTTCTCTCTTAAATACATTTGTGAGAGTGCCAACCACCGGGGGGGCACGTACAGTTGTGTTCAAAATAATAGCAGTCAGACATCACTAACCTGATCAATCACTGTTTTTGTTAGAAATTATATTTCTACATGGCAAATAATTTACTAGCAGGTGTAGTAGAGTAATAGAAATCCAACAGACCCAACAGTCATGACATGCATGCTGCTGATTCTGTGTAATTGAATCACTAATTGAAAGGGGCATGTTCAAAATAATAGCAGTGTGGAGTTCTATTAGTGAGGTCATTCATTCTTTGAAAAACAGGTGGCAATTATTGCCCTTATTTAAGGAAGGAAGGCAGCAAATGTTGTACATGCAGGTTACAGTGCATTTCTCTCTGAAATTCTGAGGAAAATGGGTCGTTCCAGACATTGTTCAGAAGAACAGCGTACCTTGATTAAAAAGTTGCTTGAAGAGGAAAAAACATATAAAGAAGTGCAGAAAATGATAGGCTGCTCAGCTAAAATGATTGCAAATGCTTTAAAATGGCAACCAAAACCTGAAAGACATGGAAGAAAGCAAAAAACTACCATTCGAATGGATAGAAGAATAGCCACAATGGCAAGGACTCAGCCAACAATCAGCTCCAGGAAGATCAAAGAAGGTCTAAAGTTACCTATGAGTACTGTTACAATTAGAAGACGCCTATGTGAAGCCAAGCTATCTGCAAGAAGCCCCCGCAAAGTCCCACTGTTGAAAAAAAGACGTGCTGAAGAGGTTACAATTTGCCAAAGAGCACATTGACTGTCTAAAGAGAAATGGTGCAACATTTTGTGGACTGATGAAAGTAAGATTGTTTTTTTTGGGTCTAGTGGCCAGAGACAGTTTGTCAGACGACCCCCAAACACTGAATTCAAGCCACAGTACACTGTGAAGACAGTGAAGCATGGTTGCGCAAGCATCATGATATGGGGATGTTTCTCATACTACGGTGTTGGGCCTATTTATCGCATACCGGGGATCATGGATCAGTTTGAATACATCAGAATACTTGAAGAGGTCATGCTGCCTTATGCTGAAGAGGAAATGCCCTTGAAATGGGTGTTCCAACAAGACAACGACCCCAAACACACCAGTAAACGTGCAACATCTTGGTTCCAGACCAACAAGATTGAAGTCATGGAGTGGCCAACCCAATCCCCGGATCTTAATCCAACAGAAAACTTGTGGGGTGACATCAAAAATGCAGTTTCTGAGGCAAAACTAAGAAATAGAGAAGAACTGTGCAATGTAGTCCAATCATCCTGGGCTGGAATACCTGTTCACAGGTGCCAGAAGTTGGTTGATTCCATGCAACACAGATGTACAGCAGTTCTCAGAAACATTGGTTATACAACTAAATATTAATTAAGTGATTCAAAGGAAAGCAAAATCTTCAAACATTTTTCAGTTTATATAGTGAATGTTTGAGTTTGTAAAGAAGAATACAAACACTGCTATTTTTTGAACAGTCTAATATTCACTTTTCTTCAATTTTTTTAGGGGAACAACACAAATTTGATATATTTTTCTTCATGTTTTGATTTGAAATAGAATGTGTAGTGTTCCCAATGCATTTGTGTGTATGGAAATAAAAGCTATTAGAAGGATTTTGAGCTCTATTCACTTTTTTCAACACACTGCTATTATTTTGAACACAACTGTATATACTTTTGTAACAGCACAGCAATCTTTCATTAACCTGATGTTGTTTTATATTCTTACATGGAATTTGGATTAACCACTTCCTGTCTGGACACTTTTACCCCCTTCCTGTCCAGGGCAATTTTCAGCTTTCAGCGCTATCACACTTTGAATGACAATTGTGCGGTCATGCAACACTGTACCCATATGAATTTTTTACCATTTTTTTGAGACAGATAAAGCTTTATTTTGGTGGTATTTATTCACCACTGGGATTTTTATTTTTTTTGCTATGTTAATGAAAAATTCCAAAATTTTGAAAAAAAGTGTTTTTCTTATAAAATTTTGCAAATAAATAATCTTTCATCATAAATCTTGGCCAAAATGTATTCCGTTATCTTTTTAGTAAAACAAAAATAAGCCAAATTAGTTTATAACCAAAAATTATAATTTTTAAACTTTTGTTTACATTTTTATTTTATTTTTTTATATTATTATTTTTTTATTTTTTTTTTTTATATACTGTAACCCTAGCAGTACAGTGTCACCATGGTGACACTGTACTACTTGTGGGGGGTGATGAAGATTTTTTTTTTTTTTTACAGTGATTGCTTTTACACCCATATAGGATGTAAAAGCAATCATTTCTCTTTCTCTCTGTCTGCATTCTTGCAGCCATTGAGAAATACTGAGTGAGCTGTGATTGGTCACAGCTTGTTACATGGTACAAGGCTGTTGTGAATAGCCTTGTACCATGTGACCTCTGTGATCATTCACAGATTTCACACGTAGTAAGCAATGATGTCACAAGTGACATCTTGCTTACTACTTTGCATGTGATCACTGATTGGCCTATCAGTGATCACATGATCGGGACCTCATACAGAGGACCCGTCCGACGATCGGTGTTTCACTGTGTCCGGAGGACACAGAGGACACCGGATCCCGGTGCTGCGCACTCCAAGGGAGCGCGCACAGCTAGAAATGGCGGGTGCCATTTATGAACGGCAACCCCCCCTGGAGTGCCACCGTCCTGCCGTTTATAAACAGCAGGCGGACGGCAAGTGGGTAAGGAGAACCAACACAGAACTCAGCAAAAAATTTCCTGGAAAAATAATACAGTATTCTTTTTATATTTCTCCAACAATTTACCTTTTAATATACGTTGAACTTTGACATACAACACCACTACCTAGAATTACATTGGGATGGATGACAAAATGTATAACTTTTCATAGCCATTTATAAACTGCTTCCCCTATCCCTGTGCCACTGAAGTTTGATACAATGTACTGGAACTTTAAGTTCAAGGAATGGTACTGCTTCAGGCCTAATTGACTACAAGGACTAGCCACGGGCCATTACAAGGATATATCTCTTTCTCAAAACATGCTAAATAGAAGAATGCAGGCCACACAACTGCTGGCATCAGAGCAAGAGATGTATTGTTCTGTTAAGCATCCAGCTCTCTTTAGACTTTTGGGAGTTGGACGCTTCATTGAACAAGCTCCTGAAACTCAAAGTGGTTCAGTGAGCTGCCAGATTATAATTATAATATTTTAAAGGTAAAAATGCTGTTTAACAGTTATATAGAATTTATGAATATACAACTAAGGATCAATGCATGGTGCTGGCCTTACAATGCTAGGCTCCCTAGGCTGATGTAATACTATGTTAAAAGTGTAAGAGCATACTTAGATCCTGTAATTGCAAGACAAAGTAGTATGTTGAAGCAGGATCTGCATCTATGTGACTTTAAGGCTCTGCATTTACTCAGAAGATGCCCTTGGTACATTGTGATATGATTTTATAGGTCAAGGGTGATACTATCCACCCTTTAAATAGGTAATCTTTGATCTTCATGGAGTGGAAAACCGCAGAGTTCTTAAGTAAGATAAAGCTTGGACTCCAGAAACTTCAGGGTGTTAGGCATATGTCCAAGGTATTGCAAAATGCTGATCACATTATTACTGATGGGCCTTTGGATTGGCAGATGAATGGTAAATATTGTATAAGTAGACAACAATAAGGAATAGACCTTAACTAGAGAGAAAAGGCTGGTGTACTGTTGTCTGATAGTTATAATTGTATTTTAAATAAGGTAAAGTCGACTATGAACCAGGCTTTGAGCCATGATTTAGCATGAAACAGGGGCGGACTGACAACTCATGGGGCCCCCGGTCAATAGGGGATCATGGGGCCCCTGTGTCCTCGCCCACACTCAAACCACACCCAAAAAAGTCTATGAAAGTTACCAGGGGCATCTCATGGGGCCCCCTACTGACCCTGGGCCCTCAGGCAGTGCCCGAGTACCCCAATGGTCAGTCCGCCCCTGGCATGAAATGTGGCTGTTCTGAATCCCAGATGATGTGATCAGGCTGGTTACTAGAGAGCCAATGGTCACCTAAAAACCAATAGAATAGAGGAGAATGACAAGTGAATGCAAACAAAGGGGCAGGGTCTGGTATATTATTTTAGGGGGTAATTTCAACAGCATTTTCCTTTGTTCTTTGTAAATGTCAGTTTTGCTGAAGTAGGCTGTATACATCATACAGATGTGCCACTTCACAGGCAGGTTAAGGTATCCCCAGATATGTTGTTTATAGGAATTTTGCACTTGTAATGTTTCACTTTCAACATTAATAAAATTGTTGCTCTTCACAAAATAGATTTATTTATTTATTTTTGCTTTGACACATGTCCTCCAGGGCAGTTCTTGCACCCCCCACCCCATACCACTTGTTTGGAAATCCATTGCCTCTTAATATAGAAAATGACCATTACTGATTTCTAAGATTAGTTGCCCATTGACTTCAACTGGGTTTGAATTCAGCATCTGAACCTAAGTAACTGAAACCTACCTGCTGATATGTTTGGCTCATCGCTAGTAGACAGCATAGTGATCTAAGAATTGTGCCATGTTGCTGAAATAATTTTTTAAGCGTGAAACAATATTACCAGAGTTAGTAATTCCATGTTACCAAAGTCAGTATAGTGCTACCTTGTTACAGAAATTGAAAAAGTGTAAGTTTCTGATATCTGTTTGTCCTACAAGACAACAAAAAACATTGTGCACCAACCTTGAAGCTTCTAGAAAGGTTGGATGTATGGATGGCTGTCTTTGTTAAATGCTGTTTTCCATTTGAGGTGAATAACAGAATTTGCAAAATGCACCTTTCACCGCTAGATGGTAATTGACTATTGGCAGATCACACTGTCTTATAGTCTTACACAATGGAATAAATATATTAGCAGATTTACAATTTTGTTATTCTGCATTCTAGTATTTTTATTGTGAATCTCAGGTCACGAGCTAGATAGATGACAGAACATCTGTAGACTGCTTACACTTCACCTTGCTGAGTAGGTACAAGAAAATATGCTTGAGTTTGATTCAGGAACAGTTTTGCAAAACATGCTGGATGTTTGCAAATTGTGGAACAAACTCAGTTAAAGTCCATGATGTTAAGTACTGGCCATTTGTATGGCTAATAAGCAAGCATTTGTCAAACAAAAGGCATGGAAAGCCAAAAAAGATAAAAAAGACAACACAGGGTAATGTGTAAAGGGTGCTTAAGACACTCTTTAGAATTCTGGCATGTCTCTGCATGACAAATGTCAGTTCAGCAGATAGATTCATGTACCTGTTGTAGGCAAAGGCATGAATTCCTAATGGAGGCACACTGAGGCTGAAGTGTCCATATGGACTTTCTGGCTTCAATTCAACTGTGCTTTCTCCCCACCCCTGCACCTGTCACAGACAGCATTTTGTATCTAAGGGGTGGATCCTGATGGGGATTCAGAGACTTTAGTTCCCCATCAGGTCTGCTCCCCCTGTGACTGTTAGCAGGCAGTGGGCAGATTCTTAGTCAATAGACAGCCTGTTGTATGACCTGACTGTTGTTAATTACAAGGAGAGGGCAGACCTGATGGGGAACTAAAGTCTCAACTTCCCATCAGGATCCACTGATTGTGACATCTATGGCTTCTGGGAGACGGTTGGCTGGGAAGCCAAAATCATCCTTAGAGCTGATTCACACACATGCGGTGTGATATTAGCTCAGGTTTCACAGCTAATTGACACAGTAGTTGTTCAGCAGTTCTTGTCAGGTTTACATCAGGTCTAGCTCAGAATTTTATCCTGTTCACACATTTAGAAACTTTTCCCATAGAAGTCAATAGCCTGTAATCCGCCCCTGAACCTGAAGGCACTGCTCAGAAATCAGACATGACTCTTTTTCAAACCGCACTGAATCCGCATTGAATTCGCACTGCCAGTGTACTGGACATATGTGAACAGACACCATAGGAAGCAATGTTATTTCACATCATGTGGATTGGATGCGGTTCAAACTGCATCCATTTTGCATATATGTGAACAGGCACTTAAAGTGGAATAAAGTTTACCTGTTATTCACTGCAAACAGGAAGATTTTATTTATTTCAGAAGTGAATGCAATGTCTTCTGCGATAAGATACACTTACCTGCCTGCTCTCAGCATTCCCTGGCATGTTACCTGGGCAGCACATGTGCATCTCAGCTTACAGTGGCTGGTCAGAGCCCTGTGTGCGGGGATAACAAGCCCCTGTGTATGAGTAAGAGTGACATCATCCTGCCCTGGCCAAATGGAGAGGGCCAAAAACTGGCACACAGAAGAACATGCTGGTGGTGGTGAGGGACTTGGACCATTGCAGGAAAGGTGAGTATACCTGCCTTTAGTTCCCCTACACAACCAGTGACAGGGAGAAGGGGGTAGTGAGCGGCAAATATGCAGCTCTGTCACATAGTGTAAAGAAATAGGCACACTACCTTTCTCTGTATGCCAACATAGAGTAAGTCTTAATTACCTCCAGTTTTATTATGTATGAACTGGAGGTAGCTATTTTTGAATTTGTGATGCTATTAAGAATTACCTCAATCTGTTGTTTGTATCAGGAAAGTTAACAAAACAGGCAGTAAAGAATTTTGAATCTGGCACAGACCATTTTAACTCCTTGGCACTGGCACCTCCCAAACCTTTAAGGGGTTTCAGATGCCAAGAGGCGGGGCATGGTTGGTGATCATGTGACCTCTGTGATTGGCTGTCTCATGGGCCACATGATCAGAAAGCTCCCGAGAGCAAGATGAAATCAGGATCTTTCCATTAGTCGCCGGTAACTGTTCCTGAAGCTTGCATGGTATGCGCTCTTGGCACAGTTCTCTTTTTGTTTAGGTACACATATATGCACCCTTTCTGCATTAAGGCCCACCCGCTGAGAGGCCGCATATATGCATATGGCCGGTGGAGAGGCGTCAAAGAGCGAAAGCACCAAAAACGTTATTGAATTCCCCAGAGTATATCTCACTACAATTACAGTTGTGACCAAAATTATTCAACCCCCAATGCTGTAAAGGGGTTTAGGGACTATAGTGTACATTTGGAATTGTATTCAGAATCAAATCCTACAAGGACGTTGTAACTACCCAAATGCAACTAAAATGACATCAATTGTTTATGTAATACAGTAGTAAATGGTTCTTATGTGGTTTCTTCATTGCCACAATTATTCAACCCCTTAAAGACTACCACTCTGAAGAACAGAGGTTCATACAGGTGCTTTCCATCAGGTATTGAAAACACCTGTGGATGTCACCGAGCAGCAATCAAGCATAATAAGCACCAATTAGGCAGCTTTAAAATGACTGTGATACTCAGCTCCTTCTAGACATTTACTGGTGTGGTTACAAACATGGTGAAGGCAAGAGAATGGTCCAGGAAGACAAGAGAAGAGGTGATTTCTCTTCACAGGAAGGGCAATGGCTATAAGAAGATTGCAAAGATGTTAAACATACCAAGAGACACCTTAGGAAGCATCATTCGCAAATTCAAGGCAAAGGGCACTGTTGAAACGCTACCTGGTCGTGGCAGAAAGAAGATGCTGACTTCGACTGCTGTGCGCTACCTGAAGCGTAGAGTGGAGAGAAGTCCCCGTGTGACTGCTGAGGAACTGAGAAAAGATTTGTCAGATGTGGGTACAGAAGTTTCAGCCCAGACAATAAGACGCACACTGCGTAATGAAGGCCTCCGTGCCAGAACTCCCAGGCGTACCCCCTTGCTGTCTCCAAAGAATAAGAAGAGTCGACTGCAGTATGCCAAAAGCCATGTGGACAAACCACAAAAGTTGTGGGATAGTGTTCTGTGGACTGATGAAACAAAATTAGAACTGTTTGGGCCCATGGATCAACGCTATGTTTGGAGGAGGAAGAACAAGGCCTATGATGAAAAGAACACCTTGCCTACTGTGAAGCATGGTGGAGGGTCAATCATGCTTTGGGGCTGTTTTGCTTCTGCAGGTACAGGGAAGCTTCAGCGTGTGCAAGGTACCATGAATTCTCTTCAGTACCAGGAGATATTGGATGGAAACGTGATGCAGTCCGTCACACACCTGAGGCTTGGGAGACGTTGGACCTTTCAACAGGACAATGATCCCAAGCATACCTCCAAGTCCACTAGAGCATGGTTGCAGAGGAAAGGCTGGAACATTTTGGAGTGGCCATCGCAGTCACCAGACTTAAATCCGATTGAGAACCTCTGGTGGGACTTAAAGAAAGCAGTTGCAGTGCGCAAGCCTAAGAATGTGACTGAACTGGAGGCCTTTGCCCATGAAGAATGGGCGAAGATACCCGTAGATCGCTGCAAGACACTTGTGTCAAGCTATGCTTCACGTTTAAAAGCTGTTATAACTGTAAAAGGATGCTGTACTAAGTACTAAGATTGAATGTCACTTGGGGGTTGAATAAAACTGATAATGCTGTGAGCACAGAAAAGACATTTGTGGTTATTTCATTATAACTGTTATGTTATATTTGTCTGACCTACAAGTGCCTCTTTAATGTAAATGTAAGCAAGATGACTGAATGATCAAAAGCAATGTCAAACTGGCCAAAACACTCAATTTCAGTGGGGGTTGAATAATTTTGGTCACAACTGTATATCACAAAACCCCAGCGCACAAAGAAACCCTTACAATATATAATCTAAGTGAAAATTTGCTGCTGTACACCAGTGTAATACACCAACATAACAAAATAGATATAAACAGACCTTCTCATTCAATATATATTATAAATCACAAAAAAAATATTGTGAAATAACCAATTTAATATAGTGCCCAAAAATTGAATAAATTAATTGTGTCCACAAAAAATATATTTTGCAAAAGTCCTTTCATCCCAGAAAGAATTATAATCAAAATAATGTCTCCCAAATAAAAGTGCTTCCACCATCCACCGGTGTGAAATCAAAATCAACCGCACTCATATATCTCACTACAGTCTTCCCTAACAGTTCCAACAGACACTGGCAATATGGGTGCTGGGAACCCACCATTTTATAGAAAGGGGATGGGTTATCCATTCCTTCAAATTGTTGGCCCTTGTGATTAAGCCTACCAAGTAAAAGGCAATGAAGTGTATTATAGTCTGTTCCTTACTTTAATAGCAAACTTTTTTTTGTCCAAAAGTTTGCAATTCACAAATTTTGCAGATCCCAGGGAATCAAATATGCAAATATATAAATCAATGATTATTCTGTAATGGACATCACTAATACCTAGTGAATGAATAGCAAAGCCCACTTCAGTAATTCTGAGGAAACAGAGGAAGAGAAAAATGCTCCAGGAAGTAGATACCCCAACTAGAAACCTGACTATCACTCCACAGAAGATACATTAGTAATTCACAGCTACAGTGGGGCAAAAAAGTATTTAGTCAGCCACCAATTGTGCAAGTTCTCCCACTTAAAAAGATGAGAGAGAAAAAAATCCAGACAATCACAATGTGATTGTCTGGATTTTTTTTCTCATTTTGTCTCTCATAGTTGAGGTCTACCTATGATGCCAATTACAGGCCTCTCTCATCTTTTTAAGTGGGAGAACTTGCACAATTGGTGGCTGACTAAATACTTTTTTGCCCCACTGTAAAATAACCTCTGTCAGATTGTACAATATGCTAATTTTTATTCAAACTAGACAAGAAACTTTCAAATTCTCAGTGAACCATTATTTGAAAAGAATATTTATTCCCAAGAGTAAAACTCAACTATCGTTAAACTATATAAGAATTTTTCTCTAAAGATTGCAAGTTTACTTCTCATACTTTCCATACCGCTTAACTTTTTAGTAATCTGTTTATTATGACATAAATCATAACCACTATGTATGACTTTTTTGAACCCCACCTTGACACATAAGGGCTACTGGCTATGTCTCAAGCTCTTTCATCTCTACAGCTTTTGATTCAACAAGATTGCTGCTGCTTTAATGTTTCAATCATTGTATGCTTCTAATATACCAGAACCTCTTCCCCCACCACTGAGTCACACAGCAAAAAATTATTTTCCATTGGAAGATACAAAGATTTATATTTTACATTACTCATCCTTTTTAAGTAAATAAAAAATTAGTTTTAAATTAATAAATGATATGTGAAAAAAATAAATGTTTATTAAGAGGTCCTTTTGAAAGAAAGACGTAATTTTGTATTAGTGCTGGGTGAAGTATAACCTCACTAGTCTTTGGTGTTAATTTTTCTTGATAGTGGGTTGTCTGTTTTAAAGCATTCCTGTCACTTAGATTAGGACTAAAAACATCTTAGATACAATCACCCATATAGATCCATATTTGTTAACAGTGACTGCCCAAGATCTGGCAATCAATGCACAGAGGATTACCATGTACCTGGGAAGCCCATGTGAAAATTGTACCTTGTTTTTTTGTATATGTTTGCATTGTTGGCAGCTGCAGGAGTAAAACCTCCAGCCTTTATATGCATCTTCTTACAAAGATATTTGGACACTGCCAAGTCTTAAAAGGCAGTACAAAACCTTTATGTAACAGTAATACTGAAAGAGCCAGTTTAGACTACAGGCTGTTACCTGTCTACTACTACTACTACTACTACTACTACTACTACTACTACTACTACTACTACAAAGTATCTGCTACAGTGAAAGGAAACAGTGAGCAGGGTCACATGGAGCCTGGTATGTTGGTTGGTACACAGACACAATATAGGTGTCCATTATATGTGTGTAGAATGTTCCTAGAGTAGTGTAAGTTAAACAAATTTAGACAGCTCCTCTGTAGTCAGTGGAGCAGGGGTTTATTATTCAGGCTTGCTCAGTGTTTCACAGTCTGCTGCTCTGAATACTTTACCCTGTATTCTAGGGGAGTCTAGAATTATAATGGGAGGAAGAACAGAGTAAGCAGACTGAATATTTATGGGGCTCCAGCCAATCCCTGGGGAGGTGTGCCCAGTAGGTGGTTGGAGAACTAATAAGTAGCCTGGTTCATGAGACAGGAAAAGCAAAGTTCCTGGGTCCAGTCCTACTGAAAGAGACCCCTGAGGCAGGACAACTGGAAGTGCCTCAAAGAAGACATCGAGGTCCCAGCTAAAAGCTTTAGCTGTGGTCCTATTTACAAGCTCAGTCCAGGAACCTGTTTGGGTCTGGAGAAGCTCACTGGAGAGTGCCAGGAGGAAGTTGAGGGAAAAGTGTTCAGCTGTGGTATGGTGAAGTGGTTCTGTATCTCCCTCACTGAAAAGTACCCAGTAGATATTGTAAGGAGGCAACCAATGATTCTGTGCCCATGTGAGTAGTTAACCCAAGTGCTGTAGTTAGAGTGTAGGTTTTGGTCCTTCAAGGAGAAGTCATAGTCACTATCAGAGAGATTCTGTGGGACTTTTTTGTGTGACTCAGCCAAGCTAGAGAAGAGTCCACAAAGTGTGCAATTCATCAGTTTTGTGGTAACCCATGCTCCCTTCACCCCCCTAAATTCATTGTTCCAATAAAGCATTACAAATTCACGCCTGAACCATTCCTTTGAGCCAGTGGAAGAGTGAAGAAAATGTGAAAATGCTTTAAGTCTAGCTGTGTGTTCTTTAACTAGGGGGAAAGAAAACAAGTTCACCAGTGTCTCTTTTGGCCGTGCGCTACACATGGTCCTCAAAATACAGGAATTTAAGTCTCATGGTCAGTGTATACAGTAAATTCAGGGTCACGCTATTTTTTTCTAGTCTTGTCATTATTTTCAACTGTGCATCATCATCTTAATACTGTTTAAAGCAGTATTAAAGTGGTTGTAAAGGCTAAAGGGTTTTTAACCCTAATGCATTATCTGCAATAAGGTAAAAAACCTTTTTAGGTGCAGCTTCCTCTCGACCCCCATAAATAATTATCTGAGTCTAATCTTGGTTCAGAGGTATGCCCAGGAGCAGCAGTGATATTCTCTGTTTCCCTCCACACTGGACTCAGTGACAGTAACGGGAGCCATTGACTCCTGCTGTCAATCAAATCCAGTGATGAGGGCCGCAGAGTCTATTGCCACACACAGAGTGAATCAAACCTGAATGAGTGCTCGCATAGCAAACGGCTTGTTGTGGGGAGAGCAATTGGAAGGAGAAAGGAGCCAGGAACGCTGGCAGGGGACCCTAGAAGAGGAGGATCAGGGCTGCTCTGAGCAAAACCATTGCACAGGGCAGGTAAGTATATATACAGTTGCAAGAAAAAGTATGTGAACCCCTTGGGATTACGTGGAGTTTTGCATGAATTGGGCATAAAATGTGCTCTGAACGTCATCTAAGTTACAACAATAGAAGAACACAGTCTGCTGAACATAATACTACACAAACGTTAGATGTTGCCATGGTTTAATTGCACATAACATGTAAACATTCAAAGCGCAGGGAGAAAATAGTATGTGAACCTTTGGACTTAATAACTGGTTGACCCTCCTTTGGTAGCAATAACCTCAACCGAACGTTTCCTGTAGTTGCAGATCAGACCTGCACAACGATCGGGAGTAATTTTGGACCACTCCTCTTCACAAAACTGTTTCAGTGTAGCAATATTCTTGGGATGTCTGGTGTGAATCGCTCTCTTAAGGTCATGCCACAGCATTTCAATCGGGTTGAGGTCAGGACTCTGACTGGGCCACTCCAGAAGGCGTATTCTGTGCTGTTTCAGCCATTGTTTTGTTGAATTACTTGTATGCTTTGGGTCATTGTCCTGTTGCATCACCCATCCTCTGTGGAGCTTCAGTTGGAGGACAGATGGTCGTACGTTTTCCTGCAAAATGTCTTGATAAACTCTGGAATTCATTTTCCCATCAATGACAACAATCCGTCCAGGCCCTGAGGCAGCAAAGCAGCCCCAAACCATGATGTTCCATCCGCCATGTTTTACAGTGGGGATGAGGTTTTGATGTTGGTGTGCTGTGCCTTTTTTTCTCCACACATAGTGTTGTGTGTTCTTCCCAAACAACTCAATCTTGTTTTCATCTGTCCACAGTATATTTTGCCAGTAGTGCTGTGGAACATCCAGGTGCTCTTTTGCAAACTTCAAACGTGCTGCAAAATTCTTTTTGTACAGCAATGGCTTCCTCCGTGGTGTCCTCCCATGTACTCCATTCTTGTTTAATGTTTTCCTTATTGTAGATGTGTCAACAAAAATGTCAGCATGTGCCAGAAATTTCTGTAGGTCTTTAAGCTGACACTCTGGGATTCTTCTTTACCTCATGCAGCATTCTGCGCTGTGCTCTTGCAGTCATTTTTACAGGACGACAATGCCTAGGGAGAGTAGCAACAGTGCTAAACTTTCTCCATTTGTAGACAGTCTGTCTTACCGCGGACACATGAACATCAAGGCTTTTGGAGATACTTTTGTATTCCTTTCCAGCTTCATGCAAGTCAACAATTCTTGATCATAGGTCTTCTGAGAGCTCTTTTCTGCGAGGCATGGTTCACATCAGACAGTGCTTCTTGAAACCAGTAAACCCAAAACAGGTGTGTTTTTTAAGGGCAGGACAGCTGTCAGCAACACATTCAATATCATCACACTGATTGGAGTCAAGGTTGGCTCACTCCTGGCTCAATTAGCTCTGGAAGAAGTCATTAAGCTAGGGCCTCACATACTTTTTCCTCCCTGCACTGTGAATGTTTACATGTTATGTGCAAATAAACCATGGCGACATCTAATGTTTGTGTAGTATTATGTTCAGCAGACTGTGTTCTTCTATTGTTGTGACTTAGATGATGTTCAGAGCACATTTTATGCCCAATTCATGCAAAACGCCACGTAATCCCAAGGGGTTCACATACTTTTTCTTGCAACTGTATATATATATATATATACATATGTGTGTGTGTGTGTGTGTGTGTGTGTGTGTGTGTGTGCTTCTTATGTTTCTCATTAAAAAAAGATATTTTACAATCCCTTTAAACCCTAAAGAAAGAATTTATTATAATGCAACTTACCAATTCTTATATGGCTGCATTAATTTTCTTTACTTAGGCTTTCTTTTTTTATTTTAGCCCAAAAAAGATGAAAAAATGGTTGCTGTAGCTGCTTAAAAAGTGTTAGCTAGAGTTCAGCTTAATTTTGTTAGTGTATCTAAATCTGCTAGTCCATCTAACACCTCCCTCTCCCCAGACTGACAATGCTGCTGCCCAAAGGTGTGACCTGTGCTCCATCATCCAGAGTGGAAGCACTCTAATACAGGAGGTGTGTTACTGGCCAGATCACTAGAGGGATAAACAGAGGGAATAACACCTAAAAAAGATAACTAATGCAGCCACCACAACTAAGGATTGGTATGCTGCAATACACTGTATAGCTTTCCTTGAAATACTACCTGATAATGCTGGCATGAATGTCCTTGTTATAGGATGACAATGGGTTTTCCCTTTCATTTAATTGCCCTTCTGCATTGCCCCTGTGATTCTGGTGGAGACTATAGGATGTGGTACCAACATTATTTCAAAGGCATGTTCTACCATTGTCACTATCAAGAAGCCCCTATCTCTTGCATGTAGGCAGAAAGTGGCTTCAGGAGGCTGGAGATCAGCAACATTAAATCCTAAGTGTAGTTAAAATCACAAACAGAAAAAATCTGCATAAAGGACATATTTTACAGTCAATAGGATATGTATTTAGTGCTGATTCTTCTGTTAGTGAAATTCTTCCCCTATCCTGCCCCTGCTGTACTATAGCTTCTATGAAAGGAAAATTAACTATGAATAGAAGGGATGGAGCTATCAGTCATCTGCTCATCCTCCATTCTTAGATCCTGTTTCAACCATGGAAGCTGTAGTACAGCCATGTGATTGGAGCAGTTGGGTGGAAATGACGGGCATAGTCAGGCAAACCAAATACAATCTAGTTATTTGCATATACTTTCATAAGTCCATAGAAAGTCCTAATGAAGGTTCAGTTATGAATCAGCAACTCAGTGAAAGTGTAAACTGTAAGCTGAATGCTGGTACGCTTTTAATATGAGTTTTACATGGATGTTTGTTTTTTACATACTTCTTTAATTATAATTTTGTACTCATAATTTACATATTTACATTTATTTTATATTTGTAAGAATCCTGGGAAGCCTTGGCTCAAACCTAATTTATGGCCAGCCTTTTGTGTGATCTAGGTAAGAAGCTGTCAGTAGCCACCAACACAAATGCCACTTGGGAACCCAAATAAAATTTTTCAGTAACATAGCTGTTCACATTTTTCTTCAAATGTGACAACTGTATTGGAAAAGAATGTGACCAGTTCTCTTAGTGGAGATCATTATATATACTCCCAAGTGACTCTTCTGTTAGAGCCCACTGACAGCACTTTATCAGGCTGACATAAGGGGGATGTTAGGGCTGCAACTCATTAGATTTCAGCCGATTCCTTCAAGACCTTATTTTCATCTAAAATGAGCAAGACTCAGGAAAGACAAGGGGAAAGAAAGCATATGTAATTAAAGAGATCACTTATTACAATAAGTTGTGCAAATTCATATTAATGATTCAAGTCAGTTATAACAGGATACCTATAAAATGTACAACCTCCATACAGTGCTGCTGCCTTGTAGATTTGTTTGTAGACTGCCTCTTAATTGGCATGTAGGAACATAAATGGAGCACTTAATTCAAACTACAGAATTGTAACCTCATCTCTTTATGAGTGAAAAGTTCAGAGCAGTGTAGTCTATGACAACTGAATATCCTTAGTTCCATGTACTTGTAGCTCCATTCGTATGATAATATTATAATTTACATGGTCTTTCAGATCATACTGTGCCTGTGTTCTCACTGCACTGAAGCATCATCATTATAAATGTGCGATTCCAGTAGTCTAAGAAAATATAGAAAAATCAACCCTGCTTTCTTGTGGTAGAGGGAAATAACATTGGGTGATGATGGAATTGGATGAAGAAGAGGTGTTGAATGTGTGGAGGGGTTGTTGAATAAAAAAGCTAAGGTACCTATACACATTGGATGTCAGCGTCCAGAAAGGTTTTTTTTTAGCTAAACAGAATGACAGTACCATATCTGCTGGCGCTTACAGGCACTCCAAGGTAGAATATCAATCAGATGGGTTAGAAAAAATAAAATTCTTTCATCTGGATGAACCAGCATCAATAGCATCCTACTTTGTCTCCAATCCATATTTGTGCACATTTTTTACACTTAGCTAAGCAAAGTTGTCAAGATTAGGTTGGACTCTAAATATTTAAACTGAGGATCAGATTTTGCCTGGAGGTCTAAATGCCTCTTTATATACAGTATATGTAGGTAATGGTAGTGCTAGACAGTGAGAACCAGTGTTGCTTTGGATTCAGCAGAAGGCCCCAGACAATCTTTAGCACAATGACTGGAGATTTAAGATTTGTATTTTCAAAACACCCCTAAGGTATGCATGGGTTTATTGTCAGGTAAAATACGTCATTGTCATTATATACACATCCTCTAGAGGATAGCATACATGGGCAATCGCCGCGACCTGCAGCCATCCCCTAAGACTAAGTGAGAAATGACGAAACGCGAGGTTTTGCGGTGACCGGATATGACATCAGAGCCAGAACCAGAAATGACAAGAGTGTTATCCGAGAGGTGAGAGCACACAAGCCCACATCTAATGTCAATCCACAGTGTTACGATAAATGTTTTTAGTGTATTGACTTTGTGAGTGGCTTTCTATTTTTATTGAATACAACTTTGCACATTGGTTATTGTTCCATTGTATATTATTATTTTGTATCTTTCAATGGCAATGATACCTGGTGGAGAGGAGTAAGGAGGTTTATGAAGGTTTACACAGCGGTGCTTTAGAGGGGAGGCTCAACAAGTGATACATGCCAATTATGAGAGTGGGAGGCATGTGAGTCTGGTGAGTGTACACCCAGAATGGAATGTTGTCTGATGAGCATGTGGTGATATTGGTTTGGGATGTAAAGTCAGGGGCGTAGAAAAGGAGGGTCAGGGGGTCTGAACCACCCCAGAGGAGAGTTGCCAAGCATCCCTGCAGCCCTCAAAATTTTTAACTCACCTGCAAGTGGAAATAAGGTGGAGGCGTCGAGCAGTACCGGGACTAGCGGTGTGTGGGAGGGGTGGCAGTAGGGGCGATGACAAGCTGTGATCTCCTGTTTGGCTTTCACTAAAACAGCATGAAGCTGTGGGAGGGAGAGGAGCAGGGATTTTTATTAATTTGTTATTGATTTTGGATAATTCTTTTAAGAGGGTGTTACTATTATTTTTTTATTTTAATTTGAGCACGCATCCAGTGCGGAGGTTTAAATATTGATTGAAACTATTTAGTTTGCACAGCTAAACTTCAAGTCCATCAACCCAAACACAGGACTCTTCCCTAACAGCAAACAGCTTCACTATGTAAAGAGGTATTAATTTTGAAATGTAGTGAAATCATGAAAGTCTAGTTAAGGGACTGTTAAATGTTTATTGAGCTTGACATTACATGAGGCTTAGAATGACGTTCTCAAAATCATGTGAAATTCGGAACATTTCTTCAGTAAGACAATTTTTTGTAGTCCCTAGTAAATAATCAACATTCAAAAAATAGAAGTCTGATTGGTTACAAAAGAGTGTGGAACTTTAAATTTACTCTTTGTGTCACTTTTTTTGAACAAGCCAAAATAAAAATAATTGACACCTGATTTGAGGGTGCTATCCATTATGACACAAGTTCCCTGAAAGAAGATAGCATAATAAGGATATATATTACACTTAAAAAAAAAACACTTTAGACATGTCCTTGCGTGAACTGTTTCTTGCACTTCATTTTTAATGTACTTTGTATTCTCCCAGAAGGGTGAGTTAAAATGTGTTTATTAAAATATAAGCAGGTCTAGAGCAAGGGATGTTAAGAGGAATAAAAAAAAAATAACAGCAAGAAATCAAGAGTGATGGAGTAAAATGAGATACAAGGATACCGAGAGAGATTACAGGAAATGTAGTGTGGCTTATTGTAATACAAAAGTAGGCAGATTTTTTCCTGGACTTGCAGGTTATCCTAAAGACACAACTCAAAGGAAATGTAAATCCACCTAACTGGGAAAAACAACTTTGACAAACTGTATGTTACTAAAGTGTACTTTAGGAGATTTCCACTTTTCGGAGACAATCATAACATTTTGGATTTTTCCTTCACTGTCTGATGACACATTTTTGTCTGTGACAAATAGTGAGATATGACGGAATGCACAACCCTGTTTGGCAGCCCAACAGCCAACAGCAGGAGCATGCAGTGCAGGCAAGCAACACTGTTTCTAGTTGTGGGGCAGCAGCTTAGCATTGTCAGCCTCCTGCAATACAATAATAAGTGCTGTTACTAGCAGTATGTTCAGCTAATGAACTTTTAACCACATGCCACCCAGCCACTGTAGAAATACGGTGGCAGGGCGGCATGGCTGGGCAAAACCACGTTTTAAAACATGTGTTTTTAAAATAGGTAGGGGGCACGTGCGAGGTGCACTGCCGCCCTACCTGTCCCGCCGATCACGGCCGCGGATGTCAGTCGCCGGGTCACAGCCGGTCGTTTCCTGCTATGTCCCGGCGATTAGCGGCAATCAGTGACAGAGAGCACAGCTGCAGTAACTGTGCTTTCTGCCAGTTCCCTGACAGCTCCTGACACGCTGATCAGGACAGAAGAGTTTATCTGTCCTTATCAGAGGTGTTCCCTGCAGTACACACCCCCGCCCCCTAGTAAAACACTCCCCTCACACAGTTAACCCTTTCACTGAATAATAAAGTTAACCCCTTCCTCCCCAGTGCCATTAGTACAGTGTCATTGGTTTTTTTTTCACTGATCACTGTGTTGGTGTCACTGGGGATGTCAGTGACCCCAAGTCAGTGTTCCCCCAGTGTCAGAATGTCCGCCGCAGTCCCGCCATAAGTCGCTGATCGCCGCCATAAGTCACTGATCGCGGCCATAAGTCGCTGATCGCCGTCATTATTAGTATAAAAAAAATTAAAAATCCCAGTATCTTTCCCGCCATTTGTAAACGCTATAACTTTCACGTAAACCAATTAATTTACACGTATTGGATTTTTTTGTAGCAAAGACATGTCGCAGAATGCATTTTGGCAGAAATTTATGACTAAATTTGATTTTTTTTTTACTGGACATGTTTTATAGCAATAAAAACGCATAGGAGATCAAATACCATCAAAAGAAAGCTCAATTTGTGGGGAAAAAAAGGATGTAAATTTAATTTATGTACCATATTGCATGACCGCGCAATTGTCCGTTAAACTAGCGCAGTGCTGTGTAGCAAAAAAATGGCGTAAATTGCAGTATCTATACCATAGTTTGTAGACGCTATAACTTTCACACAAAGCAATCAATATACACTTATTGGGGTTTTTTTTTAGCAAAAAACATGTAGTAGAATACATTTTGGCCTAAATTTATAACTAACTTTGAATTTACTATATATTTTTTATAGCTGAAAGTAAAAAATATCGTTTTTCTTCAAAATTTTTGGCCTTTTTTTGTTTATAGCGTTAAAAATAAAAAGCGCACAGGTGATCAAATACCACCGAAAGAAAGCTCTATTTGTGTGAAAAAAAGGACGTAAATTTTGTTTGGAAGCAGCATTGCATGACCGCGCAATTATCAGTTGAATTAGTGCAGCGCCGAGTAGCAAAAAGAGGCCTGGTCATTAAGGGGGGTAAATCCTCAGGAGTGCAAGTGGTTAAACACAAAGACTTTGCGTCACAAACAATTATTTGCTTCAGAAAATTATATACAGTGAGCCATGATTCCAAGCATAATAAAAATATTTTTGGGTTTATGCATGCTTTAAATAACGGTATGCTTTGATAGAAAATAGAGCATAATTTGGCATTTCAGGATCTTCACCCACTTTATTTAAGGTAATATGACACATGACAACCTCTATGATGCAGAATGATGACTTCACTAAGAGTTTCAGTGAAAGTTTACGTACATTGGGAGGTGCACTTTGAGAGATTGAACCCAATGTTTTAAACTTTTTTCTTCTTCTTTCTGGAAGGGTGGATTGGCCGACGCCGTGTAATTGTTTAGCCCACAAACTGAGGACAGTTTTTTCTAAAACCAGGAAATCATTGCAAGGAAAGGAGTTTGCTGACATTGGAAAGTGTTGTAAAGAGAGAAGTAAGAGACCGCATTGGATATCTGGACCACAGGGGATCTCCTCATTCCAGGACCGCATCGGATTCTAGCAGAATCAATAGGAGGGTTCCAGATTTGCAGCAACCAATTCTTGGGGTACCTATAACCAGGAGAGGGATCTCTATCTACTTTATCACTTGGGGCAAGAGGGCTCTCTGGACCTGGAGGTATATCGCTGCACCCAAGGCTGATGTCGTTACTTGAAGGGGATGACCAATGTGTCTTACTGATCTGCATATCTGACCGATCATCTGGATAATATTGTACACATGCGCATTTGAAATGCGCGGTCGGTGAGTGCGCATTTTTTCTATTTGATTCCAGCCATCTAAATGACGAGGAAACCACATGTTTTTTGTTCACGATCACTTTTATTGTGTAAAGGACTATATGAACTTTTATTCACATATATTTTACATTAGTATCATAGCGCTGCACTATATATACATTATTCTTGTTACAAGGTCCAGTGATTCCTTAGAGTGTTTCAGCAGCTGATTTTAGAGCGCTCGCTTTATCTTTATCCCATAGGGTTGAGAACCTCTGTCTACTTTTTATTGCTTTTTCACATTCAATCCTTTTGACCCCTGGGGGGAAGTCTAAAATATAGCAATTGTAACAGAAAAGGGATCAGAAGAAAATATCCCAATGGGGATACCTTTTCAATGATTAAGGGCACATTTTGCTTTCACTTTTGGTTGCATCTTCAAAATAGTAGTGATAATCTTCAGGTTTGGGTCTATCATGAGTTTGACCCAAACTTAAGTTGTTCATTGTTTGAGAAAATGGCAAACTAATGTGTGTGAGTTGAGATTGAGTTTAGTGCTTAATAAAAGTATTTAAAGACGTTGCACATACTCACTATGATATTTTAATTTCAGTGAAATAAAGACAAGTAAAGTTGACCTTTTTTAATTAAAAGATGTCTGGTGTAGGTCCTTTTGACAAAGCAGCTCATTCAATTTGTTTAATAGTGTGCACATAGACTCTAAAATATTTTCAGGGCTTTCTCAGTGAAAACATTGTTAAAGTGTTTAAAGACCATGCACATACTCATCAGAAAGTTTTTCACAGGGAAATAAGCGCACTATAATGCTGATTGTTACCTAACTAAACGTTGGATGGTGTGTGTCTTGTTAACAAAGAGGTCTAGTCAAAGTGTTTAAGGTTGTGTATGTACTAACCACAATATTCTGATGAATTAATGGGGAATTTAGAGAATTAAATACAGTTTTAAGTATATTTTTGATTTAGAAATAGCTGGTTTGAGTGCTGTTTACAAACAAGCCTAGTCAAAGTATGCAATACTGTACATATACTCCCCATAATATTCTGGGTGTTTTTTAGTGAAAAAAATACTCTTAATTTGATTTCTGAGTTTAAAAATGGCTGGTGTGGGCCCTAATGACAAAGTCAAAATGTTTAAAAACTGTGCACCACTAAAAGAGTCTGGAGGTTCGTTACAGTGAAATAAATACACACATAAATTGATTTCTTGATTCAAAAATTACAAAAAAGAGTGCAGCGCTAACAACCTGTACTAAAATACAAATGAGATAAATGGAAATATCACATATAGAATGCACAATAAATATTTATTGTGCATTCTATATGTGATATTTCCATTTATCTCATTTGTATTTTAGTATAGGTTGTTAGCGCTGCACTATTTTTTGTATTTTTATGTTCTTTCCTTGTGGTTGAGGCGAGTGTGTGCTGCTTATTAATAGGCGTTCCATTGAGCGCAGGAGTTTTTTTCATTATCTTGATTCAAAAATTGCTGGTGCCTGTCCTGTTGATAAAGCAGCTCATTCAATGTGTTTACATAGACTCTAAAATATTTTGAGGGCTTTTTCAGTGAAAACATTTTCTACTTCTCATTGGCTCTGCCTTACAGGGAGAGAGGCAGTAGGCAAAGTTATCTTCTTCCTTCTGGTGCTGTGCCTAGTTTATTATACCCCACACTGCATGCTCCTGCAGTAACACCAAAAGGAATATTTTCACTTATCCCTCATCACGGCTCACAGTTCTGATCGTCACTTCAACTTGTGACAAGATGTTCTTTCATCCTGAATAAAGAGCCAACCGCATGATGATGGTCTGATGCTGCCACTGCAGCATGACCAACATGAGGTTTAGGTGTGTGTATTTTTCGCATATGAGACAGTTGGCAGACAGCTTGTGTTGAAGCAAGGTGTGTGTGAGCTTTACCAGCCAAAGGGCTGCTAGCAGGTTGGTGTCATTTTCACACATGTGGTGCAGGTTGGTGTAAGCTCAGCCAGATAAAGAAAGCCTGCCCCTAAAGAGCTGCCAAAGTTGCTGGTCCATTGTGGCTTTTTTCCACCATGCAACCAGCTCCAAACCTATGTGGCAGTATTTTGCCTGGGCCATTGTAGAAGCTCTGGGGTGCTTAGGGGGTTCTGGTGGTCCTGAGGTTTCACTGCCTAAAATTGATAAAGACAAGGGGAAAGGTGACTGCGTTATCAACATCATCAAGAATATGCAAACAAAAGAAAAAATCCTTAAGGGGGCAACGCATATACTAAAAAGGCAATTGTTTCTATGTGCACTGGATTAAGTGCACTTATTCTGTGAGTGCCATTTTAACTCCGCTGCTTAATAAGTTTGACTGGTGTGATAATATATTGCACAATGAGGGCTGTTTCTGCTTCCTTGAGATAACTGTTGATATATGGAGGAGCGTTTATGGTTCATGAGAGGTATTATTGGGGTGACAAAGAGTACTGGCCCTGTTTAAAGGGCATGGTGCAGAAAGACCTCATAGTACAGTGGATCAATATGCTCAGGTAAGTGGTTCGGTTGGAGAGTGGAGGAGCACATGGTTTTGGCGGTGACCAACTAATAATTCAGCACATAATTTGGCACATATAAATAACTGATTTTCACAAAAAATCTATCTAAGAAATACATTTAACATTTTGTTAAAAGATTATAGAAGTAGATTACATACACGGTATACAGAGCTCTCATTTTGCGACCCAAGCACACAGCTTTATAAAGAGCAATGCAACAAAGAAAGTAAATACGTCTCCTCAATACAAGAAGGGGTACACAAATGTAGATCAGCCACATAACTGATTAAGTGCCCTCTAATTATTGCCAATTTAAAGTAAGTAATCAACATTGGAAGTGTGCTTATACATGAGGGTCAAAGATATACTCACTGTAACTCAAACAGTAGACTCTAAGAGCTTAAAAATGAAGTATCCCATGATATAGGAATAGAAGAAAGCTAAGATATAAGAGAAATAGCAGGACAAAAAAGGAGAAATAGACTCATAATACAATAAGAAATACAGTAAAAACAGAGAAAGGGAAAAAGGAGAAAGGAGTTCTATACAATTCTAACAGCAACCCATAAGCAGAGGTGTAAAAAAAAGGCGGGGGATCAATGAATGTGAATTTTCCTTAAGGTGCCACAGTTCACATGTTTTGTTGTGGGATTCTAGATTATCATGAAGTCTGGCCGTTAATTCTTCCATGAATTCAACATCTTTTATTCCAGTATACAGGGCTGCTGAAGATGGTGGGGTTGTTTTCTTCCAGTTGAGTGCTATTTGGCACCTCTCTGCAGTAAGCAAATGGCGTAAACCTTTTTTATAAGGTTTAGCAAGGCTAGGGGAGGTCAAACCCAAAAAGAGAAAACTTTGGAGTAAAAGGAATGGATACATCAAAAAGACACCGTAACAGTTGTTGAACTGATGTTCAAAAATATTTTATTCTTGGGTAACTGCAGTAGATATGATACAGTGTTCCTTTATCCAGATGGCACCTCCAACAGTGATCTGTGCTACTGTAACTAGTTTTGTAACCTTAAGTTGCTCTTTAAGGGTATTGACCCAGGGAAATGTTGCATATAACTAATTCAGGAATACTTGACACAATATGGACCCCAGACTATCTCAGATAAAGATTTGACTACCCTGGAACAGCCCATTACTTTAGAAGAGTTTGCACAGGATTTAAAAGCAAATATTAGGGAACAGTCAGAGGCCAGATGGACTCATGGGGAAATAATAACAAAGCGTGAACCACGGTTTTGCACCACACATCAAAAACAGCCCCATTCCCTCATCTACTCCCATATTTACTAAAAGTATTTTTATTCCATAAGTTTAACAGACAAGGTATTTTAAAATGTATGAACTTGTCATTTAACAAGTAATGAATCCACCTGTGTTTGTTGGATGAAATTCATAGAACTCGCCCTACCATTAAAGCATCAGGAAAGGTTAAAAACAATTTCTGTCGAATGTTGGCAAATAAATGTAAATCCCTCTAGTCAGTAAACAATTCATGCATATCTCATAGGTCCCAAACCCAAGTAGTAAAGGTGAATTTAGCATACTGTGCAGTTTTCAAGCATGAATCAACACCATATGTATTGTGCTCCAACACTAAACAAAATAACCTTTTCAGATATGAGAACTACATGGGTCTGTTTTCCAGCAGAGGGGTTAGGCAGATGAAAACATCCATTACAGCCACAGGGGAAAAAAAATCAGCTGAAAGCGTTAGCAGATTTCTCTATTTAGCCTTCAATAATGGAAGAGGCTGTGATGCATTGTGTTTCTAAGCAGCAAAATGGTTAAACAATTACAGAACAGCAAATTGGTTAAATAATGAAATTACCACTCGCATGCTAACTTGCAGGTGCGCACAATACCTTCTCATCGCACACAAATGGCTGGCTTAAAAAAACTGTATATTTTGTCAAATATTAATGTGGAAGAATGCAGATTAGCTCAACATTCAGGGAGATTTATAAACCATAGAAGGCTCTTGATTTTTTTTATACAAATCCCATATTTGTGCCTGAAAATTTCTAAAGGGTGCACATATATTTCCAGATGCATATTGTATATGCATATGTATATATCATCTATAGCATTGGATTGTACAGTAAAAGGTTCAGGGCCAGATATTGATCATTGATGCATAAGGGAACACAACTAGTGGTGCCCACTGTTTCATGCATCATTTTCTTGTTTTTCTTGTCCTAACTTAGCGTAGAATATTGTGGCAGTGTGCAAATAAGCTTTTAGAAGAAAAGGAGGAATGTAGAGCCAAAATGTAATTAAACACTGGAGGAACAGGAGAATTCCCTGTTCACTCAGCATGCTTCTATAGTCACAACCCAGATGTAACATTTGACAGGTAGTGCAGGAGTAAACAGGGAATGCTAGTATGTATAAGGCTTCCATTGGATTAGGAAGAATAAACAGAACCTGTGCCTCCTTACATCAGGTGTCCTCATCAGAATGCTCCCTTATATCAAGTGTCCCTATCAGAGTGCCTCTTTACATCAATCGGCCCACTAGAGTGCCCCCTTACATTAATTGTCCTTATTACAATCACCTTACATCAATTGATGAAATCTTTTACTTTAATTGTCTGCACCAGACTGCCCCCTTACATAAATTGCCCCCATCAGAGTGTTCCTGTACATCAATTGCCCCCTCAGCATGCCCCTTACATCAACTGCCCCATCAGAATGCCCCTTACACAAACTGTCCCTATCAGAGTATCCCCTTATGTCAAATGTTCCATCAGAATCCCCCTTACACCAAAAGTCCCCATCAGGGTTTCCCCTCACATCAATTGTCCCCATCTGGGTGCCCCTTACATCAGATCTCTCCATCAGCATCTCCCTTACATCAATTGCCCCATCAGAGTGCACTTTACATCAATTGTCCCCCTCATAGGTCAGTGGATGCAATATCAGAGGCCTGAGAGAACACTGGGGGGCGGGGGGCACAGCTCCCCCCTGCATCCCTCTAGATAGGGGCCTGCTCTGTCAAAAGATAAGTATGGAGGGTGCCACAGCTAACCTCTCCTTTGAGAATCATAGTGCTATGGCTGTCTTGTTGATGCTTTGACTTTATTGCTTTCTGGGTACTTAACCCAGGAGATACAGATTTCTGACAGAGTGTGTTTGTTCCAGCTCCTTGACACAAAAGTATTAAAGCTACACATAAGCACTAAACCAGGCAACTAGCAATTTTATAAAAGAGGTAACAATGACAGCTCCCAAGTAACAAGAACATTCAAAGGAGCAGGATGGAAAATTTTCTTAAACAAATGAATTTCTAACAGTGAATCTGGCTTTAAAAATGATAATATATGTAGTTTTGCATTTATTATTTTCCCCGTGTTTATTTTTTCCCCATTTTTTATACCACCTCTATAGGTGCTGTAGAGCAAGTGCTAATCTTTCACTTATTAGTAATCTTACATGGGGAGGCCAGCTGTCGCCTGCTCACTTTGTTTTCATTGCTTCACACCTGCCATATACAATGCCATATACCTGCCATTGAGTGGCTGAAGATGTTGCTGAGACTGCTCCACAACCATTTGCTCCACAACCATTCAAATGTTAAAAGCATATTGTTTGATACCATGACTATATGACAATGCAATTATGTTATAAACCTAGGCAATTTTAGACTTGTCTTTTATACTCCAGATAGAAGTTGCATTTTTCTTGCCTTGTTTTGTTGCAATCCTCCCATACATATTGCCGACTACTTAGTTTGATTTGGATATGTTATGTTCCTGGAACTGTACACAGCTGTATTGCTGTACTTATATTGTACATATATGTGTGTACTCTGTTGAAACAAATTTCAGCAAGTCTTCACATACTAATTAGAATTTTTGTATGAATGTTTGTACAAACATTCATTCAGAAATCTAGTAGTGAATGGCCAGCATTGGTCTTGGTGATCTGATTATTATTATTATACAGTATTTATAAAGCGCCAATGGTTAGCTCAACGCTGTACATTACAAAGGGGGACAGAACATGTGACAGAACAATACCAATACAATGCAAAACATGAGGGGATTGAGGGCCCTGCTCTTTCGAGCTTACAATCTAGGAGGGAGGGGATAGTGGTACAGGAGGAGATAGCTGTGGGGGATGGAGTGGTAGGAAGAGTGGAGGAGGTCGGTTGGGGTTTTCAGGGTGCACCTAAAGGAGAGGAGAGTAGGTGATAATCTGATGGGTTGGGGCAGGGAGTTCCAGAGGATGGGTGACACCCTGGAGAAGTCCTGGAGGCGGGCATGGGAGGAGGAGACCAGGGAACTAGAGAGAAGGAGGTCTTGTGAGGAGCAGAGTGTGCGTGCTGGGTGGTACTTAGATATTAGGTCAGTGATGCAGTTCGGGGCAGTGTGGTGGACGGCTTTGTACGTCAGTGTTAGGATTTTGAATTTGATCCGTTGCGCAATCGGAAGCCAGTGGAGGGATTGGCAGAGGGGGGTGGCGGAGATGGAGCGGTTGGCGGAGATGGAGCGGTTGGAAAGGTGAATGAGTCTGGCAGCCGTATTCAGGATCGACTGAAGTGTGGATAGCCAGCAAGCAGCGAGGCAGGCCAGTGAGGAGGGAGTTGCAGTAGTCGAGTCGTGATATGATGAGGGAGTGAATGAGCTGTTTAGTGGTTTCTGGGGTTAGGAACATGCATATTTTGGCGATGTTGCGGAGGTGGAGTCTGCATGAGTTTGTTAAAGATTGGACTTGGGGCTGGAAGGATAGGTTGGAGTCCAGAATGACACCAAGTACTCTATTATCTGATAAGTTGTTATTTGGACTATTTTTTACAAATTATTAATAAGCCATTAAATTAAATATTCAATTGTAGTTAGTAATAAATCCCACTCTGCTGAATTATAATGAAGAGAATTTTCAATTACTCAATTATCTCTTATTGTAATGGCAAATTGTGTATGAACATGTGAGCTGTCCTACTAGCAATCCATGTTTGGTCCCATGCACCACCTGTATTAAACCTGTCAACAAACCCTATATAGACCTTTTGGTCTTACAAGAACTTAAATAAAATACACAGTATATTTTGTACAGCCTTCATACTGTAATGACTGCAGAATGTAATGTGTTACTAATTTTGCATAAACAGCCATACAAATCATAAATCAAGCTTTTTTCTTACCTTTTCTGTGACCTGAATTGGCAAAATATCTCATTATTATAAAAGGAGAAGTGGCAGAGAATGTAGCTAATTACATTGTAACTAAATTAGGCATTTAAGGGGCAGCCTTGTATTTAAAAAGACAGATGGTGCTGTGTGTCCATGCATACAGTCTAGAGGAAGGTGAATTGGAGACGATCCCAGTCCATTCCAATATGGAAGTACAGTTGGAATCTTTAACTAGTCTAAATTAAAAGCAATAATGAGATAAAACAATTAAAAGTCCACACATTTCAAAAGAGGAGATATGATATATGAACCCTGCATGTTATATCAGACACTTGGCAAGGTGAAATCTTCACAAGGAGGGATTCCTTTGCAGGAATGATCATCAAAATGCTAATTATATCTATTATCATTTTTTAGGGCTGTTACACAATCACCATGTATTTTGTTCATTTTCTTTTTGCACTACATTTGGGACCTTTTTTCATTTAATTCACTTAGAGTGTTACTACACCCACAACAGTAAAATCAGTCTGTATTTGCAGTAAAGCATGCTTGTTATACTTATTGTGGAACCTAAGGGGCTAATCCTCTGCATTATGTAAAAACGCTTTTTGATCCTAACTTTTCTAATCCTCCCCTTCTTCCAGTGCCCCCTCTTATCTCCCGATAAGACATATTGTGCAGAGTCACTCTGCACATGCTCAGTTTGGTGTGTATTGCTAGAGAGGTTTTTTTTTTTCTTGGGAGAGTGCATGTGATCAGTACAGGGCCAATCAGCACTGTTCAGACAGAGGTCAGGAGTTTTGCATCCTCCTAGAGCAAAATGAAAAGTCCTCCTACAAGCTTTAACCAGTGCACTGAATGCGTGGTCCTGGGTTTAGTAACACGTTAATGTAAACTGTTATTGTATTTTCTATAAGTAGCAAATAATTAATGTACCGCATTTTCCGGCGTATAAGATGACTTTTTAACCCATGAAAATCTTCTCAAAAGTCGGGGATCCTCTTATATGCCGTTATACGGCGTTCTGCCACTTCCAAGCCCCCCCTTCCAACGGAAGGGACACTAAGTACAGGGGCGGACAGGGGGCTGCTGTTTCTTACCTGGCTCCGGTGCCAGTCCCACGACGATCCAGTCCAGGAAGTGCGGCTGCGCCTTCATTCAGTTCGGCTGCTCCCTCACTTTATGTTCGCGCGGTCGCTCGGCTCCGCCTCCTCACCGGTGATTGGGCACCAGGAAAGGCACACAGGCGGCCAATCACCTGCGAGGAGGTGGAGCCGAGCGGCCCCACGAACATCGAGTGAGGGAGCGGCCGGGAAGTGTGCTGTGCAGATGGTGCTGCTGCAACCACGTATGCTAGCTGCAGCAGCACCATGCTGGAAAAGGGGTCAGCAAGTGTCATTTGTGTCAGTGGGAGGAATAGTGCCCCATCATTGGTGTCACTGATACTAATGATGGAGCATTATTCCTCCCACTGACACCAACGATGGGGCACTATCCCCCCCCACTGACACCAACGATGAGGCACTATTCCTCCCCCTATTGACACCAACGATGGGGCACTATTCCTCCCCCCCACCGACACCAACGATGGGGCACTATTCCCCCCCCCACTGACACCAATGATGGGGCACTATTCCTCCCCCCACTGACACCAACGATGGGGCACTATTCCTCCCCCCCACTGACACCAACGATGAGGCACTATTCCTCCCCCCACTGACACCAACGATGGTGCACTATTCCTCCCCTCCACTGACACCAACGATGGGGCACTATCCCCCCCCACTGACACCAACGATGGGGCACTTTTCCTCCCACTGACACCAAAGACGGGGCACGATTCCTCCCACTGACACCAAAGACGGGGCACTATTCCCCCCACTGATACCAATGATGGGGCACTATTCTTCCCACTGATACCAATGATGGGGCACTATTCCTCCCACTGACACCAATGATGGGGTGCTATTCCTCCCACTGACACCAATGATGGGGCACGATTCCTCCCACTGACACCAATGATGGGACACTATTCCTCCCACTGACACCAATCATGGGACACTATTCCTCCCACTGATACCAATGATGGAGCACTATTCCTCCCACTGACACCAATGATGCGACATGATTCTTCCCACTGACACCAATGATGGGGCACTATTTCTTCCACTGACACTGATGGAGTATTATTCCTCCCACTGACACTAATGATGGGACACTATTCCTCACACACTGAAACTAATGATGGGGCGCCATCATTGGCGTCAGTGGGAGGAATAGCACCCCATCATTGGTGTCAGTGGGAGGAATAGTGCCCCATCATTGATGTCAGAGCGAGGAATCGAGCCCCATCATTGGTGTCAGTGGGAGGAATAGCACCCCATCATTGGAATACCATACTGAAATACCATACCATATTGAAATCAAATCTGATGTTTTTCATGTGATTTGCAGTCAGAAATTGCAGTGCAATTTGTGCTCTGACAGCTGCAATTGTAATGCAATATTAATGGTTTATGGAGTTTAAAATTGCACTGCACTAAACACGCACAGGACCCTTTTTTAACCACATCAGAATCGCACCGATGTGAACTACCTTCATAGAAAACATGTTATTTCACTTGACATGCAAATCTATGCGTTCTGGAACACATCTAAACCACATCAGATTTACGTCAGTTTGAACCAGGGCTTAGTGTGCAGCTCCCCCTTCCCCTTACCAAAACCCGATTCACTGATGTTCACAAGAGCAGCAGAACTCCCAGGTCACTCCCTCCTTATTAGCTGAGACAATGGGGACCAATGAAGAGGGTGTGGGGGGCTTGGCCAACCACACTCTTTGTGTCTCATGGACACACAGAGGCAGCTCGGGAGCGAGCACACACAAATGCCCCCAGAGCATGCAGCTTGCTATGAGGGCATTCAGCAGGGGGGAGGAGCCAGGAGCTCCGGCAAAGGACACAAAAAGAGGAAGATCGAAGCTGCTCTGTGCACAACCAATGCACAGAGCAGGTAAGTATTAAATGTTTTTTTTTTTTAAGCTGAACCTTTAGTATCACTTTAATCAAAGATGTTTATCCAAAACTGGTACATGTATTGCAATATATCCCAACCCAGATTCCCCGCTAAGTATTTATAGAAGTATATAGAGGGGCAACTAAAATTATTATTTATAAGAAAGCCTATAATGCTTTTACTATCATGATTTCTGTCTGTATTACCTGTTTATTTCTAAAAAAAAATGTTAAATAAATAAAAATAATAATGTAAGACATACTTTCCTATTAAAGAAGGTTTGTACAAAGAGGATTATGTGGCTACCCTGATAAACATCTTCAGAAAGCACTAGTTGTCTGGCTGTCTCTGGGTCCACTACGTTGAGGGCCTGAAATAAATAAAGCATGCACACAGTAAAGTACTTGTATGAAATTGTATTTCTTTTTCGCTTACTTGTACCCATCAATTTTGATGTCTTCGTACCTGAAAGATCTCTAAAATTCAATTTGTCAAATAAAATAAACATGTCTTTTTTCCCTATGGACATAAATAGGTTTTATGTGTAAGTTCAGGTCAGAGGCTCCTGCTTCATGTTTCTGTTGTTGGTTAAAATTTATTTTCTTTAGAGTCTGACAATTTATAAAGCAATCCAACGTTAGCATTTGAAATGAATGGGAAATAGAGACCTCCTGGGCAGGAAGGAGGCTTCCCAGTCCTCTATACCTAATAGCTTGTCTGATTCCTTGCCTTGAGGTGAGCAAACTACTCCCTTTAGTCAGTTTTACATTACAACAAGGGGGTAATTACATGCAAGCTTGTCAGGTAACATGCTGTGCGCACATTGACTGACAGTCAATTCTTGTATATCGGAGAAAGCCTTCAAGTGAGACTGTCATAAGTTGAAACTGACAACTTGGTCATAGTAAGGTAAATGCTTTATGAATATAGGATATGTTGGATTATTGTCTCTGCCATAGGATTTAAAATGAATGATTTCAGGTCACATAAAAGAGTAATGAAAACATGAATATTAATGGTACTTCCAATCCCCACAGTAAAACCGTACGTACTTCATGTGAAGAGTAAATATTATTTAAATCCAATGTTTTTTTATGCTATGATCTTGCCAGCAGATGGTTATTCGTGTTGATCTAAATTGAACAGGTCACTGCACACACCACTAACAGTTTAGAAGGAGAATTAATTGAACATTCACAGATTTCTTAGCAATAGTGTCAGCAAGCCACCCTCCCAAATTTCTAGGTCCGCTCACGTCACAGCAATTGAAATAGAGGACCAGACTGCAGCATTATAGCTTTGTAGCAGTAGAGAGCAGTCAACAGAAGAGACAGATCTTTTTCAGACATTGAAAAAAACTGGAACACACAGGATTTGTATGATTGTGCCATCTTTGGGCTCATTTCCATGGATATCTAGGAGATAGTAAAAGAAGGCTGTTGAGCTGTGGTTTTACCAATCACCCTGATCACACACCTGAACAAGGGGATGAAGTCGTTCAGGACTATATACATTCTTCAGGCACAAACTTTGCCTCGTGACCATTGCTACAATGAAATAGCGTGTAACATTCAGCAAGCAATAATTCCGCTGAACATCACATGATCTCTAATAAATACTTTTAAGTGTTACACTTACACATTAGTTAGCATGCATTTAACTAACATGCACAAAGATATCTGATAACAGGACACATCTTTTATTTTATTACAGGCACTTATATGTCACCATCAATTTACACAGCACTTTACATATATTGTACATTCACATTGGTCCCTAACCACTAATGTGTGTCCAATCCCTAACTCACATTCATATACTAAGGTTTAGATAGGAGCCAATTGACCTGCCTGCATGTGTTTGGAGTGTGGGAGGAAACCCATGCAGGCAGAGGGAGAACATGCAAACTCAAGGCAGGTGGTGACATGGTTTGGATTTGAACCAATAACCCTAGTGCTGCCAGGCAGAAGTGCTATCCATTTAGCCACTGTGGAAGCCTTTTAAATTATTTCCCTTACACTCTTTGTTCTGGGGAGGGTAAGACATTTTTCTCGCATGCTGTCCTGGTGAACATCTAAGAAGTGAGATAAACTCTCGCCAACAGGCACAGACAGCATCAACTTATTTATTTATTTATTTCAGGTACTTATATAGTGCCGTCAATTTACACAGCGCTTTACATATATATTGCACAGTCACATCAGTCCCTAACCCTCAAGGGGTGTACAATCTAAGGTACAAAGCATCTAACTCTCTCCTATATTTGAAGAGTTGATTGAAATTCAGCATTTCTTCAAAAAAATAGGTTGCTTAAATACATACAAACGTATAACAGGAAAATAAATAACAAAACAATAAGAAACAATATTTTAAATCAAAATAAAATCCAGCAAAAACAAAAAAGTCCAAAAGTTCAAATAATCAATAATGTCCAAAATAATTCATTACCAAATAAAATCCACCACCAAAAATGGTTAAATAGAACTCACCAGAGTAATATGCTGATTGTTGAAAAACCAACATATAGTACTTGTTGTTCTGGGAGAAATGAATAATATGGTGACAACACTGAAGAAATGAGGGATGAACTCCAACAGATGATGTGCTGCAAAGTTGAAAATCCACTCCAAAGGTAATTTAGTATCCAAACTGAGAGATGATTAGACCGTCACTCAAAAGAAAAAAGCGAACAATCATAGTGCAGTATGTTTTATAAAACATCAAACTTTAATAAAGAAGTGCACTTACAAACAAGGTGTCCAGACTTACACCAGTGTAAACAGCATGTGCAATGAATATAGGCGACTCAGACCCAGCCAAACATGCACATGCAATGGGCAGAAAAACCAGGAGTATTCTGAACCTCACATCCAAAGGCACCGCCCTAAGCTTTTCGTCATCGACGTCCTCAAGGAGCGGAGCAAATTCAGCATTAATGGCCAGTGCAGATTGTTCTGTACTTGTTTTCATGCTGCTTTGGTGCTTTGGTAGCATCACTGCCATTGTGCGGTCCTGCTTTGGTGTGAAGCTATGCTGGTTAATGGAGACTCTCTGTTAGCTGGGTTTACTTGTCATCCTCTGCCTGTCGGTATTAAACCACAATACATCTGTGTTTTGCTTTGAATGGAATTATGTCTGTATTTAGCTTATCTTGCTATTTCTTTGGTTTGTGGTGAGTGTTGCATCTACATCTAGAAATATTCTGTTGGGGTTTTGCACTGGGGCTCACATTTTACATCTAGAGAGGATAATAACATTGTGGATGGTGTGAGTTACATTCCCCAGTAGTTTTTATTTTGTGGGTGTCCCCCCGCCTCTTGTTCACCTTTTTGCATTAACATCTTTTGGCTGCATTGTTTTAAAGAGTGAACAACAAAGTGGATCCTGAAGAAGCTCTCTGTGGGAGAAATGCATCGGTCCTCCAGTCCTATTTTTATGATTGTTCAATGGTATACTCTTCATGTTAGAAGTGTAGCCAACGACATACGTTATTATGATATGTTAATTTTAATATGAAAATAAAAATGTGTTTTTATTAATGTTTTTCTTTTTGTCTCAGTTGTGGTTGGGCACACTAAAACCCCTATTTTCCCATGGCTACTTGTTAGGGTACATGGTAAATTTCTTACGCTTCACTTGACTTTATAGGGGATAGTGCTATATAGCAAGTTGACAAGACCCCCTCACCTACTATGTGTTTGAATTTAATATGATTTGTACATGCTTTTGGAGATGTGCTCTAATGAGCCCCAAAACATGTTAATTGTGTGCAAAAATGCAACTAACCCATCAACTCACATACATAGAAGTGGACACAAATATTCTGAAAGTTAAATATGACTTAAAGCTGAACTTTGGGAAACTAAATGTTCTCCCCTGCAGCGTAGGTTAGTGCTGTCTGTAGGGGGAGCAGAGGATCATTGAAGTAAAACAGCTTTTCCCATCCCCTAAACAAAAATTAGCAGTTGACCCTGATTTGCAAGGGAGAACTTTGAAGTTTTTCCAGAGTAGGACTTTAAGTTCCATTGAAAAATGCATTGGTCCATGTAGTGCACGTTAATCTGAAAAGTATAAGTCGGCGCTCCAATGTATACTCTGCAATCTTGTGTTTATTGTCGGGTAACAATGGACAGCCAGAAATGTCAATGCTTTCAGCCAAACTAGCCTTATTCATGACATCTGTGGCTGTCATTTGTTACCTGCCAAAAAACACAAGATTGCACATGATGTATGAGTGCTGCCATAGCAAGCGGCTTGCTATGGGGGCTTTTGGAAGGCAAGAGAAGCTAGGAGCACCACCAGAGGACTCCAGAAGAGGAGGATCAGGGTTGCTCTGTGCAAAACCATAGTGCAAAGCACGTAAGCATAACATTTTTGCTATTTTAAAAGAGGAAAAAAAACCCTTTTACAATCACTTTATATAAGCCTTGCAAGTGTTCATATTCACCAGCTGTTTCCATGTGTAGCCTGTGTTTTAGCTTTAACCACAGAACTCTGAATTTGGGCAAAGGGTTATGAGTTTAATATTTGCTTTGGTCGACCTTGAGTAAAGCACTTAATCTTCGTAAGCACTAAATTAGAATGGAAACAGGGTTTACTGCACCTATATTGTTTTACTGTAGCTTATACTGCCTTTTAAACTCTGGCAGGGCTATATTAAAACAAATAATAATTATAGCAGCATGCAGCTGAGTCTGGTACCCAACACAGAGAGCCAAAAAGGCCACATGTTCCTTATAGTAGATTGTGTTTTCCTTTGATCAGAAAATCCAGCATCATGATCATTCACTTAAAATATTACCATCAGGTTTATGTACAGATGGAATTGTATGAATAAAGAGCAGCAATTAACAACTAACAACTAACAATAAAATATACCTACATGCTTAGTTCCCTTCAAAGGTGAAATAGAATAAACCTACAGCATATCTAAACCCCAAAACAAAAATGTTATATATTGCAGCTTACTAATTGTTAAATGTGGTGGCTGCATTAGATTTATTTAGGCTATTTTCTTCCTGTTTTTCTTTCTTGGTGATTCTGCTATTTAATCTGTTATTTTTCAACCTTCTTTTAACAGCTTAAGGACCGCCCTTAAGACTTTTTTTGCTTATAGCTCAAAAAATAAAAAATGCACAGGCGATCAAATACCACCTAAAAAAAGCTCAATTCGTGGGAAAAAAAGGACATAAATTTCATTTGGGTGCAGCGTTGCATGACCATGCAATTGTCAGTTAAAGTAACACAGCACATTAACGCAGAAAATGGTCTGGTCATGAAAAGGGGTAAATCCTCAAGAAGGCAAGTGGTTAACAAACCGCACTGTTCAGCTAAAGTGTCAGTTAGGGGGTTGAGACAAACTTATTAGCTCTGACTGTGGTGCTTGCCAGGGGCGGACTGACCATTTGGAAACTCGGGCACTGCCCGAGGTCCCGGGGTCAGTAGGGGGCCCCATGAGATGCCCCTGGTACCCTTTTCATAGGCTTTTTTGAGTTTGGGCAAGGACACAGGGGCCCCATGATCCCCTATTGCCCGGAGGCCCCATGAGTTGTCAGTCCACCCCTGGTGCTTGCAATGGTTAGCAGTTGTTGTTTTGAACTGAACATTTTTGAAAATGATGTCTGGCTCTTTAGGCCTCAGTCACACAGATGAATATTTGGGTGTCTCATGCAGGACTGTGTTTTGCCAGCACAGAGATGCACAGGTGTTGTATGCATTCCATGTACTCAGTCCCATGGGTGTCTATTGGGACACGCAGCTGCATGGCACAGCTGCTGTGTCCCAATGTGGCATCCATGTGAGTGAGGAGGTGTATCCCTGAACATACCCTGGGCATGTTCGGGGCCATGCACCTGCACCCACACCACAGATGTCAAATTGGGACACAGCAGTTGTGTCCATGAAGCTGCATGTCCAAAAATGCACGCAACACCTAAAAATTACACCAGTCAGGTATATCAGTGTGTGTTAGTGAATGTTGTGTTGGACAATCAGGTCCCATACTGGGACTTGGATACTGGGGTTAATTTACTAAAACTGGTGAGTGCAAAATCTGGTGCAGCTCTGCATAGAAACCAATCAGCTTTCAGGTGTGGAATCCTCTCAGTTGAGATGACAACTTAAAGGAGTTATTGAGACCCCTGGCGTTTACTGTAACTAATTTTTTGACCTTCCTGACAGGCTGCACGTGTCAAACACAAGGTGAGCAGGCTGAATATGGACCATGGGGCTATTTCATATGGCCCTCACACCTCTCCTGCAAGTGTGTCATCCTTCTTGTCCCTGCCGCCCATCTCAGCAATCAGAAGCAGAGAGGAGGATAGAACTCCTCCTACAGATTCTGAGCCTCTCTGTGCAGCTGCAGCACCTGCTCATCTCTGCATCTCCTGTTCTCAGCATTCAGCAGACTTCAGCAGCTGATTCTAGCCCTCCTCTGGTCCTCCTCCAGACCCTGCAACTTCTGCTTTCCAGCTCTGCCACCAGCTTCTTCCCGACAGGAAGGTAAGAGGGTGCACTAGGATGTAAAGTAGAGTGAAGGACTCTTGACTGATGGTGGTGGGGGTGCTTTGGACATCTAGTCCTAAATATACAACTGGCTCTTTGAGGGCAACCATAATGCTGATGTGGCCTGCAATGAAACTGAGTTTGATACCGATGTGATAGGCAGTTAATGCTTGCGTCATCGAAAGGTGTGATGTCAAAAAACAAGTACCTCAGATGATCTGAGGTGTAGTTGATTCTTACATATTAGACCCAAGGTGAGGAAGATCATGGATCGTGCATCTACAGCTTGAAGTGGGATATTCCAGTCTGCTGGATTCTTGGATTTTAGGATTCTGAATAAGAGAGACTAGTTACAAAACAAGAGGAGATTAGAAACAGTAGAAAGAGTCTCCTTAAGAAAATCTCAGGTATGATGTACAGGTATGATGTATGACTTTTTTTTTTTTTATAATTTAAGCATTTATTAAATTTTTCATGTTAATACAAAAAAAAAAACAAACCCAACAAGGGAAATAATTCTCATACAAATAGACTTTTATAACATTTCTACCTTTCCCTTGCTAAAAACTCTTTTCTTTCCCATCCCACTACCCCCCCTTTCCACCCCACATCCCCCCTCCTCCCCCTCTGCAGACTCTAACCCAATCTGATCTCTTGAGGCTTGTTGATTTTTGCTAACATCCTAGTTCAAATTTTCCTATATTTCTCTTTCAATCCTGCTCTTTCCCACTTTTCCCATCTCCTAAAATAAACTCTCATCCTATCTTCCTGCATATGGTATGTTCTTTCCATTTTACTTATCTGGTTTACTCTATTGATCCAGTCTTCCTCATTCGGTACCTCAACTTTCCGCCAAAACTTGGGTATCAACCCCTTCGCCGCATTCAAGAAGTACCAAATACCTGAATCTTTATATTTATTTACAGATGTCTCCACATTGTGTAGGAGGCACGTCGTTGGGTCTAAGCCTATGTCAATTTCAGTTATTTCTTTAATCAATTTGACTATTATCTTCCAAAAAGCCTGGATTTTCGGACATTCCCACCAAACGTGAAACACCGTGCCTATCTCTCCACATCCTCTCCAACACATATTTGAGTTTTCCCCATTCATCTTGTGCTCTACACTCGGTGTAATGTGCCAGCGTGTCACACACTTATAATTAACCTCAACCTCTCTCATACTAACATTATCGTGTATCAATCTAAACATCTTTCTCTGTCTATCTTCGTCAAACCCAACTCCCATATCCCTTTCCCATTTAGTAATAAAAATTAATTTTGTGTTTGTGTCTAATTCTGTGAGTATTCTATACACTTTTGAAATACCATGCTTCCCATCCCTTCGTGTCTCTAACAACCTTTCAAACATATTCCACTCCTGTTTTATTCTCAGGGGTTTCGGTAGATTTCCAATAAAACATTTCAACTGATGATATTTCCACTCATCTATTCTAATAAAAATATCTCCCTTCTTCTCTATTAAATCTTTAAGTGGTCTCAATTCCCCCTCCACCAGAACATCTCTCAGTTGGGTATCCTCCTTTCTAAACCATCTCCCTGATATCTTATTCTTTCCCGGAGGAAAGTACTCAGTATTTGTGAGAGGCATTAATATAGAATTAAATTCCCATTTCATATTTTTGTGTAAATTGTCCCATACCCTAAGAACATTTAGAGTATAGATACTTGTGCTTTCTTTAATTCCCCTGAACTGTGGTGGAACCCATATCATCTGACTCAATCTAATGCCACTAAGATCATTTTCAATTGTTACCCAACTTTTCCCCTTGTGATTAAATGTCCAGTCATATATTCTTGCTAAAACCACTGCTTTATAGTATCTCTTGACATCTGGCAGACCCAATCCCCCTTTCTCTTTAGTCCTACTCAGTGTTTCATATGCTATTCTAGGTTTTTTATTCTTCCATATGTATCTTGTTAACATTTTTTTCATTATCTTAAAGAAGGCCTCTGGGATTTTAATTGGTACCATTTGAAATCTATACAGTATTTTAGGCATAATTACCATTTTGACTAGGTTTATACGTCCTATCCAGGATGGATTTCCTCCTTCTAGTCTTTTTAAATCTTCCCTGATCTCATTTATCAAAGAGATATAGTTTAATCTATACAAATGCTTAGATGAGGCAGTGAGTTTTATTCCTAGGTATTTTATCTCCTTTTCTCTCCATATAAAGGGAAATTCTTTTTGTAGTTTTTCTTTTTCATTCTTTGGTATATTGATATTCAGGATCTCTGTTTTCGTTGGATTAATTTTTAAATTTGATAGTTCACCGTACTCCTTCAGAATCTTCATTATATTTGGGAGAGTTATTCGGGGATTCCCCACATAGAACAATAAGTCGTCTGCAAAGGCCGCTACTTTATGTTCTATGGATTCTATCTGAATTCCCTTTACCGATCCACTATTCCTTATTATTGATAACAGAGGTTCGAGTGACAATACATATAGCAGAGGGGACAGTGGGCAGCCCTGTCTTGTACCATTAGACATTCCGATGGGTTCTGATCTCTCCCCATTTACCATGATGATTGCAGTAGGCTGCCTATATAGTTTACTTATCCACTCTCGCATTCTATCACCTATCCCCAGCACTTTTAAGTTGTCCATCATAAAGCCCCAGTCCACTCTATCAAATGCCTTCTCTGCATCAATTGACAGGATCACCACCGGGGCTTTCCCTTTTCTACTTTTCTGAATAAGCATCAGGGTTCTCAAGCCGTTGTCTCTACCTTCTCTCCCCGGTACAAAGCCCACCTGGTCTCGATGGATCCATTCAGGCATCAGATCCCTCAACCTGTTTGCTAACACCTTTGCATACAGTTTGGTGTCAGTGTTCAATAATGAGATAGGTCTATAGCTGGAGCACAGAGACGGATCTTTTCCCTCCTTGTGAATGAGTACTACATGGGCCTGTAGGGATTCTCTCCTCACTTCCATCCCACCTCCCAGAGCATTCATATATTTCTCCAACTTGGGTAACAGTACTTCACTAAATTTCTTATAGTACTTAACTGTATAGCCATCTGGGCCTGGGCTTTTTCCTCCCCCTGTGCTATTTAATGCTATTTTAATTTCTTCCTGGGAAATTTCTGCGTCTAGGGAGTTCAACTGTGATTCACTTAGTTTTGGTAATCCCGCATTTTTTAAGTATGTCTTCTTTTTTTCATTAATTCCCTCTTGAGCTTCTTTTAAAGGGCCTTGGGGGCTAATATTATATAACTTTTTGTAATACTCCGTAAACACTTTAGTAATCTCTTTATTTGAATGGACCAACTGCCCCTTTGAACTTTTTATCTTTTCTATATAGTTCCTATTTTTCTTTTTATTCAGAGCTCTCATTAGATATCTTCCTGGACTGTCTCCCCATCTATATCTCTCGTTCAAAACCCTGTTGTATACTCTTCTCTTCTCCTCATCCATCAACCTCTCTAGCTCATCTTTTTTATCCAATAACTTCTGTCTCGTATCTTTTGTTATTTTCTTCTTATGGATCTGCTCCAAGTCCAATATTTCTTTTAATAGCCCACTAACCCTCTCTCTTCTTTCCTTTTTCTTCCTTGCTCCTGCCGCAATCAAGATTCCTCTTATGAATACCTTATGGCTTTCCCAGACTGTAGCTGTTGATACTTCCTCTGTTTCGTTCTCCTTAAAGTATACCTTAATCTCGTTCTCAATTTTCTGAACTACATCCTCATCCAGAAGAAGAGCCTCATTTAACCTCCACCCTAATCCTCCAGTCCACTTTCTTCCCCATCCCATTTTCATTACGACCGGAGCATGATCCGAGAACGTCCTTGTCTCTATGTCAATTTTTACCAGATGATCTATAAGTTGATGGTCTATTAAGATGTAATCTAATCTCGAGTATATCTCATGTGCATTAGAGAAGAAGGTATAGTCTCTGTCTTTCATATGCGTTATTCTCCAGGTGTCCACTAGTTGATATTCATGCATCACTTTTTTCAAAGCTCTCAGAGACCTACTCCCCTCTCTTTGCACAGAAGAGGTATTATCCCTTTGTGGGTCCATACAGAAATTTAGGTCTCCAGCCACTATCAAACGCCCTTTTTTAAACTCCATTAGTTTTTTCAACAGACCTTTCATATACATCTCCGGGTTTTTATTAGGGCAGTATATATTGGCTAAAGTACACTCAATCCCCTGAAGTCTACCCTTTAAGAATAAAAACCTCCCCTCCGGGTCGGTTCTTCTATCCTCCAGCTCAAATCTCATATTCTTTGCCAAACCTATTGCAACCCCTTTTGCTCTTTTAATTGGAGAATCTGCATAGTACCATATTGGGTAATGTTTGGATTTCAATTTCACGTTTGCTTCTATCTCAAAATGCGTCTCCTGTAAAAATACCACTGACGTCGCCCTATGGTGTAACTCATTAAACATCCTAAATCTCTTCCCTGGACAACTCAGCCCGTTCACATTATAAGTTATAAACTGTATTTCTTCCATTGTTCCCAATTGACTCCATCTCTCTTCCAGATTGCCTCTTCCTCTCTATCCCTTCTGACCTGCAGAGTATTGACCCAATACCTCCTCCCCTCCCTCCCTCCCACCCCAATCCCGTCCTCTCCCGTCTCCCCACCCCCCCAGGCTTCCCATACCTTTGGATCATATTCTACTTTTGATCCCTCTATAGGGGTTCGACTCTGCCCATGGCCGCTTACCTCCCCCCCCTCCTCCCCAATGTCCCCTTATCTGTTGATTCTCTATTTCCTCTTTTAACCAGCTGCCACTTTCCTGACCCATAAGTGTCCAACTCTCCCTCCTCCACCTCCCAACCAGGTATCTCTTGTCGCTGCAGTCCAAATTTATCACAAAATTCTTCCATATCTTCCGGGAATCTTAAAATAGCTGTAGTTCCATCCCTCCACCCAATTAAACTTAAGTCACGGCCCCATCTGTATTTCACACTTTGTTTTTTCATCTCTTCTAATAGGGGTTTCAGTGATCTCTTCCTTCTCAGAGTCTCTGCTGTCAAATCTGCAAAAATTTGGATATTTTTCCCTCCATATGTGATGTTTGTTCTTCCTTTAATCTTTTTCCATATCTCTTCTCTATCTCCATGGTTATGGAATTTAACGATTATATCCCTTGATTTTTCTACCCCTTTTCCTTGTTGGTACTTCCCAATCCTGTATACTTCATCCAGTTTAAACATCTCCTCATCCGACTTATCCCTTATGAGGTTCAAGATTTTACCAGTTAGCTCTTTTAGATCTTCCCCCTGTGTCAGTTCCGGAACTCCTCTTATTCTAATATTATTTCTCCTTTCTCTATTTTCTTGTTCTTCCATCCTATAAAGCAATCTCTTGTGTTCTTTTCTATCTTCGATTATCCATTTCTCTAATTTTGGTATGGTCTGAGCTTGGGCTTGTACCTTCTCCTCCATTTCCTCCACCCTAGTTAACAATTGTCCTAGATCTTCCCGGATCATCCCCATCTCTTGCTTTATTGAATTTTCCAAACCTTTAAACATCTCCGCCATTTCTTTTTTGTTCGGTATTTGCATATCTCTTTCCAACTCTCTCGGTTCAATACCTTCCATTTGATTATTATATACTGGTCCCAGGGAAAGTCTCGGGCTGTTATCAATACTTATTTCCAGTTCACTTTTTTCACTTATTCCCTGAGTTCTTTCTGGGGTAACATTTCCTTGTGACACATACTTCTTAATCGTACCAGTTTGGGTGTTCTTAGGCCCGCTCCCTTTGATATTTTTACCTTTCATGTTGTTGTTAAAATTTTTACTCCAATTCTCTTACTCCTCCCGTTCTTCAGACCTATCCTAGGAATCCCCTAATTCTTTTATTTTCAAGTTGAGTGTTTAAGGCACTGTCTTATTCTGGGCACTTAGAATCTAGTGCAGGAACTCAATATATATAAAAGTCTATTATACAAATCCAATGTATATGGCGTGTAAAAGGGGACCTGTAGGCAAACCCACGGTCATCACTCACCCACCATGTTGGAACCTCACTCCAGAAGCAGTCCTCCTCTGTATTTATATCCCCTGGTAGCCTCTTGAAGGGATTCCTAGGGGTCTCACGTAGCTCATATAGCTTATCTTCCGATCACAGATCCTCATAAATTAGAGTTGCTATGCATGTTAATATTTGAATAGAGAAAGGAGTAGTGTGGGAGGTATGATATTTAGCCGTATTATGATATTGGAGGTATAGTATTATAAAACTGTAAAGTTGAGAATAGTATGGAGATGGTATGAGGATGGTGTGAAGGTAGGTTAGGTAGAGGAGACAGGGAGATGTTGAGCAGATTTAGAAGTTTGTGTATATTGTATATTGTGGGGGCGATTTGACCTTTGCTTTTCTCTCAGCCACTTCACCCTCCTGTTCAGATGCCGGGCAATCTCTCTCCTTCACCGAGCTCCCAGAGCTCCTCCGCGGCTTCCCACGTGTCGGTGCCGCTCCGATGCTTCGGCCGTCTTACTGGCGTCTCCCTGGCAACCCTGCTCCTCCTCCGAGGCCACCGCAAGACGCCAGAGGATACCACGAGGCGTCCCTCTCCTGACTCTCTCCTGTCTCCAGGCCGCCCGTCCGCTCCCCGGCCACACCACTCCTCCTCAGACGCAGCCACAGGGCATCGGGGAAAACACCCCCGAGTCGCTCCTCTCCCGGCTCTCTCCCGGATCCGACCGCCCCCAGGACTCCGCGAACCCTCTCCTGCAGGTGGGTCTCTGCGCTCATTCAATGCTGCTGGTCATTCTGTCGAGGTCTCATAGGGAGGATAAACGAGGATGACTTGTGTGGAGTATAAAAAAAACAAAATAAGTGAAGCAAGAGAAAACATCAAACTTGAGCAAAGCTCTCACAATGAACCCATTCTTATGACAGTATTTTACCAAACTTTGGCATACCGGATGTTGTGCACACATCAGCGCCATTCAGGGGTAACTTTAGAGGGGGAGTAGGTTCTTTGGGGTTGAAAATGTTCTCTGGTAGAATGCCCCATTCTTTTAAAAATGTTTTACCTGTTTTCAAAAAGGAGACAGTGATGGCTTTCCCTTGTCTGATGAAAATGGAGTTTGGTTGGGTATCTCGCTTATATAGATTTTATGATTCCTCAGCACCTTTGTTTTTCTTGGCTTGAATAGTGAATTGGGACAAACCTCCAAATAAAGGTATGCCATGAAACCTTTCAGGAATAGGGACTTTCCTTTTGGAGGCAATCATAATTTCCTTTTTAATGTTGTAGAAGTGGATCTTTGCCAGTACATCCCTGGGGTATGTTCTGGGAGAAATTCAGGTTTTGGTAGGTGATGGGCTCTGTCAATAATAAGCTCATAGTCCTTGGCCTCATGGATTAGGGCTTTGAGAAACTGGTGCAAAAATGTTTTCAAATCTGCTATTCCTGTTCTATGGTATTCAACATTGTTCCTTCAGAAACAGTTCTTGATATCTGCCACTTTCATTTTAACCAGCTGATTTTAGATTGCAGCTTGGTGTGATAATCTATTAATTTCTTGTGAGCTGCAGATATATTAGAGATACTAGTTTCTACACGGTCTTCCCATGGTCCTAGGCATTTAAATCAATTTTAATAAAAACAAAGAACAGATCCCTCTGTTATGATTGTCTTAATCATATGAACATATGAAGGCAGGAGAGAGGGTTCTGTGTTTCAGCATAAGAAAAAGAGAAAAAGTTACACAGTTACATAGTTAGTCTGGCTGATAAAAAGACAAAAGTCCATCCAGTTCAACCATTAAAAAAAAAATAGTTATAATCCTATACCCACAGTTGATCCAGAGGAAGGAAAAAAAAACCAGCAAAGAATGAACCAATTTGCTCCTGCAGGGAAAAAAATCCTTCCTGATCCCCTGAGAGGCAATCGGATATTCCCTGGCTGAACTTTACCTATAAATGTTAGTATCCAGTTATATTCTGTTTATCTAAGAAAGAATCCAGGCCTTTTTATAAAGCAATCCACTGAGCTGGCCAGAACCAACTCTTGAGGGAGTCTATTCCACATTTCCACAGCTCTCATTGTGAAGAAACCTTTCCATGGTTAGAGATTAAATTTCTTTTCCTCCAGACGTAAAGAGTGCCCACTTGTCCTCTGTGATGACCTAAGGGTGAATAACTCTACCCCGAGTTCACTATATAAACCACTGATGTATTTATACATGTTGATCATATCCCCCCTTAATCTCCTCTTCTTAAGAGAGAATACATTCAGTTCTTCTAATCTTTCCTCATAGCTGAGCTCCTCCATGCCTTGTATCAGTTTAGTTGCCCTTCTCTGTACTTTCTCCAGTTCCCCAATGTTCTTTCTGTGAATCGGAACCTAAAATTGAACTGCATATTCCAGAGGTGTTACTATTGATTTGTAACGGGGGGGGGGGGGGTGATATCTCCTCCTCTGGAGTCTATACCTCTCCTAATACAAGAGAGGATTTTGCTCACTTTAGAACCCACAGCTTGGCATCGTGTGCCATTATTAAGCTTGTGATCTACCAGAACCCCCAGATCCTTCTTCAACATTGATTGCCCCAGTTATACTCCCCCTAGTATGTATGATGCATGCATATTCTTAGCCCCCAAGTGCATAACCTTACATTTTTCAACACTAAACCTCATTTGCCATATAGTTGCCCAATTAAACAGTGCATTGATGTCAGTTTGTAAGTTGAAGACATCCTGTGAGGACGTTATTCCACTGCACAGCTTGGTGTCATTTGCAAAGACTGAAATGGTATTTTTAATCCCAGACCCTATATTGTTTATAAATATTTTACAAAGTAAGGGTCCCAACACTGAACCTTGGGTTACACCACTGACAACCCTAGACCATTCAGAGTATGAATCAATAACCTTACCTTACACATTAGCCATGTGTGGGGAACTGTGTCAAATGCTTTTGCAAAATCCAAGTATACCAAGTCTACCGCCACCCCTCTGTCCAAGGTTTTTCTCACCTCCTCATAAACAGAAATCAGATTTGTTTGACAACTTCTGTCTTTTATGAATCCATGCTGTCTGCTGCTTAAAATATTTGTTTCCAGCAAAAACTCATCTATGTGGTCTTTTATTAAACTCTCCAATATCTTCCCAACTATAGAAGTTAAACTAACAGGTCTATAATTACTTGGTAAAGATTTTGACCCCTTTTTAAATATTGGCACTACCTTGGCCTTACGCCAATCCAGTGGTACTATGACAGTCATTAAAGAGTCCCTACAAATTAGAAATAATGGCTTTAAAATGACAGAGCTCAATTCTTTAGGGACCCGTGGGTGTATGCCATCCGGTCCAGGTGCTTTATTCATCTTTATTCTGTCTAAATATTTTTCGATCATATCAGTTGTGAGCCATTGTGGATCATCTGGAGCTGTGTCAATACCATGCCCATTATGGACAAGAGATCCCCCCATGCTCCTTTATATACACAGAGCTGAAGAAGGAATTTAATAAATTTGCCTTCTGTTTGTCCCCAGTCACCCACTCTATATAATTTTGTAAATGACCTACATGCTCGGACCGAACCTTTTTACTATTAATATATTTGAAGAATTTTTGGGGGCTTGTCCTGCTATCTTTTGCAATCTGTCATTCGTTTTAAATTTTTGCAGCCTTTATTTCCTTTTTTGCATATTCTGTTATATTCTTTGTAATGTTTAAACGATGATAGTGTTCCATAATTTTTATATTTAATAAAAGCTCTTTGCTTATTATCTTTAGCTTTTTTAACTTTGGCCATAAGCCACATAGATTTGATTTTTAGCCTTTTAAACTTGTTGTGTGTTCACATACAGTCTTTTTGAAAAACTCCTATTTCTGTGTTGTGTTCATCGATGCCAATATTCCCTCCCAGTCTAAGTCTTGGAGAGCAGCTCTCAGCCTCGGAAAATTAGTTCTCTTAAAATTGAGCGTTTTTATTTTTACCGTATATGTGCTCGCTGTTTACAGCTAACAATAAATGAAATCATGTTATGGTCTCTGCTACCCAGATGTTCTTTTATATGGACATTTGTAATAAGCTCTGCATGGTTTGAGATTACCAGGTCCAACAGAGCATCATTCCTAGTAGGGGCCTCTATGAAGTGTATCATAAAATTCTGGCAGTTTTTGCTGACTGATAGCTAAAAAGAGTGAGACATTTGAGTGGAGAGTGAAAGTTTTACTTTTGACTGCTGGTGCTTGTAGTTGTTTTATTTTCTTCTTTGGGTCTTGCTAAAAACTTTTACTTTTTTAAATCACTTTTTCTGTCACTTTTTAAATAGCATTTTTTTCTTCCTTTCCTTGTCTTCCTTCAGTCTGCTAATTAAAGGGAGGGGTTAATTGGTCACAGGTGATACAGGTCCTATATAACTTACCGTAGAGCTCACTTTGACCTTGTCATTTTTGAGCTTGTCTGTATTTTGCTTGCTGGACCTTTGACCAAGTGGACAATTGATAAGTGGAGTTAAAAAAACGGAATTGAAAACAGGAGATTATAACAGGTTTCTACTAACCTGTAAGTGACAACTGATATTTCTTGTTAATATTGTAAGTGGGATAATGTGTGCTAGCAGGGTGGAAGGTTTTGTGCAGTGCACAGTGTGCCACATGTATGCAGCAATGGAGCAACAGCTGCAGGATGGATAGCGCTGTGATAGATGTGAGCGGGTTGCCCTTCTGGAAACTCGCGTTAGAGATCTAGAGGAGCAAGTTGCAACACTGGGCAGAACCACCAACCTTTAAAGGGGTCTTCTGCTCTCTGAGCAGGTAGCTAATGGGATTGATGTGGAGGACAGAGACGCTAATCAGGATTATCAGGTAGGAAGATGGGTTACAGTATTGAGAGGGAGTGGTAGGGGCTCACAGAAAAGGAAGGCCGGCCCAGGGTTTGTATACCCAAACAGATTTGCCAAGTTGGGTGAAGATGTGTGGGTGGCAAACTCAGGGGTGGCAGTCCTGGATGTCACTGCTATCCCTAACAGCTGGTAGGGCAGACCATCTGGGAGGGGGGGTGAGGGTAGTGCAGGAAGGCTTAGACAGCTGGTGGTAGTAGGTGATTCTATAATCAGAAGGATTGATAGAATAATTTGTCGCCAGGATCGCCTCAACCGAATGGTTTGCTGTCTCCCTGGTGCCAGGGTTCAGCATGTGATGGACCGGGTTGATAAATTACTGGGAGGGGCTGGGTATGACCCAGTTGTCTTGGTTCATGTTGGAACCAATGAAAGAGTACATTGGAGGTGGAGGCTCCTTAAGAATCAATTTAAAGAACTAGGCTGCAAGTTGAAGGGAAGGACCTCCAAGGTGATATTCTCTGAAATATTACTTGTGCCATGCGCAACGCAGGAAAGACAGGGGGAGATTAGAGAACTCAATGCATGGCTGAAGACCTGGTGTAAAAGGGAAGGATTTGGGTTTCAGGACACTGGGCTGACTTTTCACTGGGGTGCAACCTATATGCTAGAGATGATTTGCACCTAAATGGAAGGGAGTCTGCTGTGCTGGGGGAGAGGTTTATGGGAAGGCTGGAGGAGTATTTAAGCTAGGATCGAGGGGGGAGGGAGAATTAGATTATAATGGGGTAAGCAGATCAGACAGGGGTCAGTCCTTATTGGTGGGTGGAATGGGGAAATATGGGGGGAAGGCTATGGCAGATAAGAAGGTTCCCATGTTACAAACAACCAGTGGAGTTGGTATCATTTGTATGAAAATAAAAAACATACAAAATACGTGTGAACAAGGTGTCAATAGATTAAAGTGTTTGTTCACCAATGCCAGAAGTCTGCCAAGCAAAATAGGTAACTTGGAAGCTTTGGCACATGAAGAAATGATTTAATTGGTATTGCTGAATCTTGGCTTCATTCTTCACATGACTGGGTCATTAATATTCCTAGATATGTTCTCTTTTGGAGAGACAGAGTAAATAGGAAATGTGGTGGTGTCTGTCTCTATGTGAGAAGTGATCTCAGAGAGAGTGTGAAAGAGGACCTAGTTGATGGAGAGTGTCACGAGGCTGAAGTATTATGGGTGGAACTGCACATGGGGGTGCGTACTACAAAGGTAATCATTGGAGTTTGTTATAGGCCTCCCAGTGTTAATGAGGAGATGGAGACTCAGCTCCTTGGACAGATCAAAAGGGCTGCAAGGGCTGGGACAGTGATAATTTTTTTATTTTATTTTTTTTATTTATTTATTTCAGGGACTTATATAGCGCCGTCAATTTACGCAGCGCTTTACATATATATTGTACATTCACATCAGTCCCTAACCCTCAAGGGGTGTACAATCTAAGGTCCCTAACTCACATTCATATACATACTAGGGTCAATTTGGACAGGAAACAATTCACCTACCATAAAATAACTGAAAGTCAATTCACACATAAAAAATTAATTAAATATTATATAGTGAATACAATATCCCTTCAAGTCGTGTCACTATCCTTCCCCTGAAGTACCAAAACAATAATATATTAACCGACTATAATACACTCAAAATCCACAAAAGAGAATAAAAGAACAAAAAAAAATATATAATTTTTTGTCCACAATCTCAAGCACAATGTCCAAAAATAAAGTCCAAATCTTGATAATCTTGGGACTCTTAGTGCACTCCTGGTGCTTTTTGAGCTAAAAGATCAGTGCTGGGAGTAATCCTGACACGAGTGCTGTGACACCATTGTGTTTTTGCTGCACGTGTGACACTATTTTTGTTACCTAAGATAATACACTATGTCTGGATTTTTTCTTCTTTTTTGAGGTATATGAAGAACTTCTTACATTCATTTTCACTTTGGATTAGTGAACACTTATCTATCAGGATTTGGACTTTATTTTTGGACATTGTGCTTGAGATTGTGGACAAAAAAATATATATTTTTTTGTTCTTTTATTCTCTTTTGTCAATTCACCTACCAGCATGTCTTTGGAGTGTAGAAGGAAACCGGAGTACCCAGAGGAAACCCATGCAGGCACAGGGAGAACATGCAAACTCCAGGCAGGTGGTGTTGTGGCTGGGATTCAAACCAACGACCTTAGTACTGCCAGGCGGAAGTGTTAACCATTTAGCCACTGTGCTGCCCATAATAATGGGGGATTTTAACTACCAGGAAATTGACTGCAGTAATGGTACTGCAGAAACAATTAAAGGGCAAACATTTTTAAACCTACTACAGGACAATTTTAGACTTCTAAGGTTTTAAAGACCTATAGCTGTTCTTAAACATTTACATCAGCTTAAACAATATTTCCCTGCCAGTCAGCACCCACAGCACAACCTACAGTTGAATGAGCCTGCCTGCATACTCCTAGATTGTAAGCTCCAAGGAGCAGGGCCCTCCAATCCCTCTTGTATTTAACTGTATTGTTACTGTATTGTCTCCCTTTATACTGTAAAGTGCTGAGCAAACTATTGGCGCTATATAAATCCTGTATAATAATAATAATAATAATAATAATGCTGTGTCTGTAGGCAAGAGCTCATACAAATACTAATGAAGTAATATAAGCAGAAAAAGGGATGAGCCATGAAAGTCCAATTAAAGTCCAATGTGGAATCCAGGAAAAACACTCCTATGGTTCAAACTTGTGGCTTCTATGCAAGAGTTAGAAGTGAACTCTAGAAACAGAATGCAGCAAAAAAGGGAAGCACCATCTAAGTGCAGCAAATCAACAATTTTTACTAAGCTCATAAATAGGTGACTCACATGTTAAAAACTTCACCTTTCTTATCAAAAAGGGTAAACACGTCTGTTGTCCTTTCCCAGTATGACATCACTCCCTCCCCTGTGCTGGCAGTGAGCTCCAAGCTGGATTGCAGTACCCTTCCACCTCCTGGCTCTGGTTGTCAGCTCTGGCTGTTACACTATCAATACAAAGACACAGCGACGGCTGCTTGGTACACAGAGAGATCCTGTGGCAGGACAAGAATGGTGTTTACCCTTTTGATATGCGAGTTGCAGTTTTTAACATGTAAGTCATAAATTTATGAGCATAATAAAATTGTTTTTTATTCCATTAAAATCCAAATTATCCACGTGGAGCACTAAAAACAATGTAAATACACTTACAAATATATAAAAAGTATACAAGCGAGCGCTAGTGGAAATATTGAAGCAGCTAGCACTTAAGGTATAGGTAACAAATTAAAAAAAATGTAAATACACATACAAATATGGCTGTAGAACCATCACATGGACTCGGCGGAGTGATGTCAGCATGTAGGCTCCTCACTGACGCGTTTCGTGCACGCGCACATTTTCAAAGGGTGCCTTTGATAACTTGTGTGTGCACAAAATGCTTCAGGGAGGAGCCTACGTGCTGACGTCATGCTGTGTTGCCGAGTCCATTCGATGGTCCGGCAGCCATATTTGTAAGTCTATTTACATTGTTTTTAATGCTCCATGTGGATGCTTTGGATTTTAATGGAATAAAAATACTACACTATATGCCACCGCTTCTGGGCTCTGGTTCTTGAGCTCATTTGTTTAGGATTCATTATATCTGGATTGATTGTCGATTCATGTACGGAAGCAGACGTATCCATCCTATAGGAATCCTCATAGAGAGCCTATTCACATTGGGAGTTTGGCTGTTTATCCATTTCCTGCAGTGGAAAGGTTACATCCCTTGAAGGGACCACTGTACAGAGCCTATTTGTTCCTAACTTCTGGTGAGTGCATAGCGTTGGAGGATTGTCACAGATGCACCCGTCACAGATGTCATCTCATTTTGCTGGTCACCATTGATTTTGACAACACTGATAGACACTGGACTTTGTGGACTTTATTTACAATATGTGTTATCTGATATAATTTCTTTACACTAGTCCCCACAGACATTATTTATATTATTTTTATTATTTACTTTTCACTTAAGCGCTGCACCTTTTGTATACAGTCATGGCCGAAATTGTTGGCACCCTTGATATTTTTCCTGAAAATCAAGTATTTCACACAAAAAAGGTATTGCATTAACACATGTTTTGCTATACACATGTTTATTCCCTTTGTATGTATTGGAACAAATATAAAACAGAGGCAGAAAAGCAAATATGACATAATGTCACACAAAACCCCAAAAATGGGCTGGACAAAAGTATTGGCACCCTTAACTTAATATTTGGTTGCACACCCTTTGGAAAACATAACTGAAATCAGTCGCTTCCTATAACCATCAATAAGCTTCTGACACCTCTCACCCGGAATTTTGGACCACTCTTCCTTTGCAAACAGCTCCAGGTCTCTCTTATTGGAAGGACACCTTTTCCCAACAGCAATTTTAAGATCTCTCCACAGGTGTTCAATGGGATTTAGATCTGGGCTCATTGCTGGCCACTTCAGAACTCTCCAGCGCTTCTTTGCCATCCATTTCTGAGTGCTTTTTGACGTATGTTTGGGGTCATTGTCCTGCTGGAAGACCCAGGATCTTGGACGCAAACCCAGCTTTCTGACACTGGGCCCTACAGTGCGACCCAAAATCCTTTGGTAATCCTCAGATTTCATGATGCCTTGCACACAGTCAAGGCACCCAGTGCCAGAGGCAGCAAAACAACCCCAAAACATCATTGAACCTCCACCATATTTTACCGTAGGTACTGTGTTTTGTTCTTTGTAGGCCTCATTCCGTTTTCGGTAAACAGTAGAATGATGTGCTTTACCGAAAAGCTCTATCTTGGTCTCATCTGTCCACAAGACGTTTTCCCAGAAGGCTTTTGGCTTACTCAAGTACATTTTGGCAAACTGTAGTCTTGCTTTTTTATGTCTCTGTGTCAGCAGTGGGGTCCTCCTGGGTCTCCTGCCATAGCGTTTCATTTCATTTAAATGTCGACGGATAGTTCGCGCTGACACTGATGCTCCCTGAGCCTGCAGGACAGCTTGAATGTCTTTGGAACATGTTTGGGGCTGCTTATCCACCATCCGGACTATTCTGCGTTGCAATCTTTCATCAATTTTCCTCATCCGTCCACGACCAGGGAGATTAGCTACAGTGCCATGGGTTGCAAACTTCTTGATAATGTTGCGCACTGTGGACAAAGGCAAATCTAGTTCTCTGGAGATGGACTTGTAACCTTGAGATTGTTGATATTTTGCCACAATTTTGGTTCTCAGGTCCTCAGACAGTTCTCGTCTCCTCTTTCTGTTGTCCATGCTTAGTGTGGCACAGACAGACACACAATGCAAAGGTTAAGTGAACGTCTCTCCTTTTTATCTGCTTTCAGGTGTGATTTCTATATTGCCCACACCTGTTACTTGCCCCAGGTGAGTTTACAGGAGCATCACATGCTTGTAACATTCTTATTTATCCGCAGTTGTGAAAGGGTGCCAATACTTTTGTCCAGCCCATTTTTGGAGGTTTGTGTGACATTATGTCGAATTTGCTTTCTTTCCTCCCTTTTTTTGTTTTGTCCCAATACACACAAAGGGAATAAACATGTGTATAGCAAAACATGTGTTAATGCAATACGTTTCGTGAGAAATACATGATTTCCTGGAGAAATATCAAGGGTGCCAACAATTTCGGCCATGACTGTATGCTTTCATGTTTAGTGGAATAGGAGGGTCAACCACTGTGTGCTAGCTGCTTTTTTATACACTTTTTCTTTGTGCTCACTAATTTTTTAGACATTTTAGAATAAAAATTGTCAGTTTGCTGCACTTAGATGGCTCTTCTCATTTTCTGCTGCATTCTGTTTATAGAGTTCACTTCTAACCCTTGCATAGCAGCCACAAGTTTGAAGCAGACCATAAGAGTGTTTTTCTTGGACTCCACGTTTCACTTTCAAGCTGTGTTGTACAAAGGCTTATCCCTACGGTTTTAAACCTGTATGCGCCATAAATATCCTCTTACTAATGAAGTGCTGTAGGGTGCCCTCTTAAATGCCTCCTTCCAGCTCAGATGGCCTGAAGAACACTGCAGTGACTGTAATCATGCCACAGATGCTAAGGAGATGATTTTATTTTACCTGCATACGGTAAGAAAAGAAAAACTGTGCCGCTGATACAGGTGCCGCTGATAGGCATTCAGGAGGTGACACTGCTTCTTCTTGAATGACTGTTGTTTGACAGCTGAACAGGCTGTTTTAGTAGGAATGCCATGCCAAAGAAAGCCTAGCAAATGGTTTGTGGTTGCAGTGCTGCCCCATTCACTTGAGTATGTCATGAGTGGTAGTGGTACTGCCACTTTATTTGGAAAATAAAAAGTATGCCTGCACATGAACCCTAACTGATATTATGTGCAGAGCAAAGGATACTCCTTTGTTCTGTGCATAAAAGGACTTGTTTAAATACACTGTAACGCAATTTACAATGTATATATCAGTGAAGCCTGCAAGCACTATTTGTCAGCTGCATTCACACAGAAGCTTCTGTCTGAGCTATTGCAACAAAGAGTAGGACCTGCCTGTCAAAGTGATTTGTGATTTTGCTGGGCATTGTGGTCATCAAGCAGCAGAAACAGTCCAACAACAGTGGGAAGTGCAAGGCATGAGCCCCCTGACAGACTTGGACCAAGTCTGCCCTAGTGGAAATCCTCCACTGATAATATATAGATATGGCATCCATTCATTTGTTCATTATGTGAACTATCAATCTGGTGAGTGTAGACCCTTTAATTGCAAAAGAAACTTCAGCACCAGAGATGAATGTGCAGATAAATCTATGTACTTGTCTAACAAGTTTCACAAGGTTATTTTTCACAGTCTCAAATTTGCATTTTTTTCCTGAATATGTAAAGCAAATGTATCTAAATGTGTCATATCCATCTCCTTTAATCTTCACACTTTTACCTCCCACATCAGCTCTTTCCAGTAGAGGTGGAAACAAAGCTCATTACTGTGGTTACAAAACACTTTGGGAGCTATTTAGATAAAATGAGCTACAAGTGTAAATGATCCTTTTCTTTATGCAGATAATATATACTGATCTGCAAAGGTAACTCCAGACTATACCTAGTCAGAAAGAGTAATTTTATTTATGGTTCAAAACATTCTTTCAAGTTCCATGGTGAAATATGGTTGGTCTTTTGACAATTTGTCTTGTGGTTAATTAGGCAGGGAAATGGTTCTTTGCCCCAAGGAAATGTCATGTCATCTGCATGACATCTCTTGTAAATCAGAGATGTGTCATGCAACATTTCCCATTAGAGCTACTGACCTGTCTTTAAAAGCACCTTAACTGTGGGGGAAGTTTTCAAGATTTCTTGCACTGGGCATTAGAATGTGAAATGAGAGGGATGAAAAACGTCTTGCTCAAGTCAATTGCATGATATACTGTAACTTTTAATGGCATAAACGTTTTTTTTTCTCTTATAAGAATGAAAAAGAAAGGCTTTAGTCAATTATTTCTCTACTTTGTATTAGGACATCAGAGTGTACTCATGAACAGCGTGCAGTAAAACATCCATTTTGTGGATGGATATTACAAGGTGGAAGCATTCTTAGTATTCTAAATTCATTAGTAGCTAATGTCACCTTTTAGACATGAGGTTTTTGTGTAACTGAAAGCCTAAGTGCAGCCAAAATCACAAACAGAAAAATCAGCACAAGGGACATAACTTACAGTAGTCCTCTTCTGTGATAAATCTTCCTCTCTCCTGCCACACCATGCTTAATCTTCCAGTGCAGTGGGAATTAATACAATATCATCAAGATATCCTGACTATGCCCACTCATTCTGCCCAGATACAGTATGCCATTCTATGAATGGAAAGTGATCTATAAATGGAGGGCTAGTGGATGATGCAGCTCTGCCCCCTCCGATCATAGATTCTATTTCATTTTATGAATGGTATCTCTGGAAAAGGTGGGCATAGGCAGGTTGTATTAACCTTCGCCTCACCAGAAGATAGTTTTGACGGTGGAGTGGGGAGGGGCAAGACAAGGGAAGACTTTCACTAATAGGAATCAGGGAGGGGAATCAGGGAAATTGTATGTGCGGTCCTTCCAATCAGGATCACTTACAAGGCATACTCATACCTCCCAACTTTTTGAGGTGGAAATGAGGGACACATAGTCACATAAGTATGTAGACATAGGACATATGCCCTGCTATGCCCCCCTTAAAGGAGAATTGTAAAAAAAATGTTAGGTTAAACCGGAAAGTGCATTTTTAACACTACTATTCCTTTATATTGGCCTTTGAAGTTTACAAATTCAACAATTTAGAAATTGGATGAAAGCTTTAGCACTGTAAAACACTTTTTGATAGCTAAGTAGTGCATTTTATATACAACTATATAGATCAGACCAAAATGAGGGACACATGAGGAGGAAAGATGGACAGAGGGACTTTGTTCCGAATGAGGGACAGTCCCTCGAAATCAGGGACAGTTGGGAGATAAGCATCTGTGCCACTCCATGCCCTGTTATATCTTGTCATCACTTTCAGGAGAAACAGGACAGGAGGTGTAAGAGAAAGCCCTCTCATCAACTTGGCCTCGACCAGGTTTGTGACATCAGCATAAGAAACACATCCTACTGACTGTCCCTTTTGCTGCTTTCTTTGTTTGTAATTTTGCTTGCATTTAGGCTTTAAAGTACAAGTTAAAATGTGTTAAATATCCACTTTGCTTCCTATTACAGCAGTGTTCACTGTGTGACCCTGCCCTGGCTGGCACTGCACAGGTGACCATTGACTCATCTTCACAGTGTACATGTATGTCACAGGCCATTCATTTCTATGGGTGAGGCGTTCTCCAGCCATCCAGTGCAATACAGCTTTCTGTACAGAAATAGATTACAATAGATTAAAGCTGGTATGAACTATTACTTGCTGATTGCAGCCAGAAATGTATCACTGTCAGAACTGATATACTGCTGCACAGCTGTATCAGGGGTCTTAAACTGGGCTCCATTAACCAGATCCAGACGCACCCTTGCCACAATGTAGCAGTATATCTGGAAGCGGTTAAAATTCTTTACTATTTATTATCAATGGAAAGTGAGAAAATAAAAACATTTTAATTTACTTTGCTACAAATGAAAACCCTATCTGTCATGAAAAAAACAATGTATAATACACTAGGGTAGACTACAAAACCTAAACGAAATAAAGTGCGTAACTGATACAATGTCACAACCCCCCAAAAAAAGGTTTTGGGACTACTGGAGTTTTAAAATAAGAAAGGTTCAAGTGGTTAACCACATTAAATTCTGTCTAGTACAGGTTTAGATCTACTTGAAAATAAGCGATGCTGAAGCCATAGTTCTGTAAAAGTGAAAATTGGAGGCACAAGTACTAGTTTTTGTCGTTTTGTTAATTTCTTTTGGATGACACAGTGACTTTAAACTCCAAATTATGCAATGGCTAGTGGCTGTTCAAAAAAACAGTGGCTAGTAACTGTTAAAAAAACAAAACAAAAACAAAAAAACCTTTTTTCTTTGGGACTCTATCTCTGGAATTAGTATGAACCAAGTGAACACCCATCAATTCCCTCTGCAAATAAGCTTGGAGAACATCAAAGAGGACAAGCTTCCTTGTGGGAGTCAGTTCAAAGGCAAAGAAGAAAGGACATAGAGCAGTGAACAGTAAGATAAGATCTTCTGAGTGATGCAGAACTCATAGAACAATACATAAGTTATAACCTGCATCCCCAGTTGCTCCTGTATAGAACATCTGATGATTTTTCCCAGTTAAAGGAGAACCCCAGACAACAGGCAATGATCAGTAATACTTACAGTATGTAAAAGACTAAACAGTATTTCCCCACATTTGCTTTTTATAAATTGTCTGCAAAAAGTAATATTTCTTGAAGTTTTGGACATGTAGAAGCAAATCAAGCAACACTGGTAACATTGCCCTACTTGTATGCTGCAGACAACAAGCTAACCATTACAGGCAATGCTATTTCATCTAACAGCAGCCTCATCAATAGGCCCGCGGACTGGGACAAAAAATAGGCCCAGGCATTTTAGACTGAGCAGTTCATTTTTTCAGGGACTGGGGAGGGGTGGGTCATTCAGGACGGTTGGTGACAGGAAGTTCACAGAGTTGGTTCTCCACACTGTAATGTAAAGTAGCACTGTGACATAAAGGGGACTGCACTGTAACGGGGCATGGTATTAATTACAGTGACCTTTTACTGTGCAGTCCCCTTTATATCACAGTTCCCCTTTACATTACAGTGCTCCTAGCAATCACAGCTCCCAATCACAGTGCCCCTTGCAGTCATGTCCCCCTGTTCTCTTTAATCACAGTACCCCCTATTACTCTTTGCCTCCCCTGCACAGTCCTACCTTTGGCAGGGCAGAGGCAGGATTCAGCCCTTGTGTCCTCTCCAAGGTCTCCCTACCCATCAATGATGTCATCCTATCAGCAGAGCAGGAAGCTGCAGATCATTTTAACAAGCATGTGATTACATGTGTGTTAATAGGAAAAGACTCCCTCTCTCTGTGCAGATCTCCAGCTTCTCCCACCCCCTGCTCTGCTGATAGAATGACATAGTTGGCAGGGTGGTAGAGCCAGGAGAGGAGACAAGGCTTCCATCAGACATTTTGGGGTCCCTTACACATCTCTAGGCCTGGGCCCCCCTGGGCCTGGCCACCAACATTCCCCAGTGACCACTCACAGACCGTCCTACCGAACCCATCCACTGGCCATCCCACAAAGTCCTTCAGTGCACCCACCTTTATTTTAACACTCTTACAACTTAATATATGAAAATGAAAAGTGTATTCCAAGTCATCAGTGCTTTCAAGATTTAACAGCAAGACATTAAAGTATATTTTGGCCAAGGAGCAGTATATTAAAGTATATTAGGCAAAGAGACATTCTCATATATTCAGAAAAGAGACATCCACACATATTCAGCAAAGAAAGGGCCTGATCCAACAAAGAGACATCCCCATATATTCAGCAAAGAGATGTCCCGATGCAGACAAATAGACATTCCCATATATCCAGCAAAGAGACAGCTCAATGCAGCACATCAGAATTTAGCAAAGAGAAATCCCAATCCAGCAAGGAGACATCTCCATATAGCAAGGAGATATCCCAATCCAGCAAAGATACATCCCCATATAGCAAAGAGACAGCCCAATCCAGCAAAGAAAGAGCCCAATATAGAAAAGAGACATACCAATCCAGCAAAAAGACAGCTCAATGCAGCAAAGATACAGACCAATTCAGCAAAGAGATAGCCCAATCCCCCTCCCAAGCTGCCACTACAGAGTAGGACTGTTCAACTGTAACACTGGATCAGTGTAGGGTTCAGTGCTCTCACCTTCCTCCCAGTGTGTGACAACCCTCTCTACCACTGTTCAGCTTTCACAGTGTGCCGGTCTACCTTCAGCGTGGCTGTATCTCCAGTGGATAGCCTGGGAGGTGTGTGTCCCTGAAGGGTCTCCATGTGTGTCACTGGAGCCTTGTCTCCCACTTTCTTCTGCACCTCCTAGTTTGCTGGTACTGGCCCTGCTTCAGGTATGGCTGCATAGTGGGAGGTGAGCAGTGGCCACAGTCTATGTTAGCTCTGTCCGGACTGTGGTTGCTGCTTTCCTCCTGCTGTGCTCATCAACAGGCCACTCTTCTTAGGACATGCAGCCTGGCAGCAAATGCTCAGTGTGCCCTATGGCCAGTCCAGGTCTGCCCATCAAGCTATTCTCTTTCTTCATCTTAAGGTGCCAGGATGAGTAACATTGAGTGTAAGCATGACTACATCTTGAAACCAGAAAAACAAACTCCAATTGCAACTCAGATTGCATAAGTATTCTGTCCATATTCATACTAGCCAGTGTTCTCCAGTAATGTGTACAGAATATAAACATGCATTGTATGGGCTAGAGTTAATAATGATTGAAGTAAAATGAACTTTCTGTGAAATTCCAAAATTCAGTCACGTGTAAGACTACCCCCTTAGGAGTCACTGAGTTTTGGGTCCCCCTATAGTTCTGCACAGCCAGGCAACATGCAATTTCCACACAGACTTGCATCCAGGAGACAGTAACCATTCTTGAGCTTGTTTTTTTAAATATTTTTAGGGGATAAATAACTTGGATGGTATAAGCGGTGTATGGGATGCTCAAGGGAACAGAAGTTGAGGACAACTTTCTGGAACTATGTACAAGTTCTTTTAGACAAAAATCCTCTTCTTGGAGAGCTAGCCAGCCTTTCCTGGTGTACTACCCCAGACCTCGGATAATCCTCTTCTATCCAGCTGTCTGAAGGAATACCTGGGCAGGGAATTCAGTGCCTGCCACCTTAATGTGAAACAGTCCTGGGTAAGAAAGCTAATTTAGTTTCCCACTAGAGTGGCTCTTTCCCCTTAGCTGGCCCAGGGGGTGTAGGTTTACTCACTCAGTCCTCTGTTTATGAGCTGGTGGGTCAGTGACTGCTTCCAGGTCTTCTGGTAGGCCGCTCCTTCCCTGCTGCACAGGTGGCCCTTGCTCTGGGGGCTGATGAGGTCCTGAGCTTTTATTCTTGCCAGCACCACTGCCAGGAGGTGGGCCCCTTCCCAAATGGGCCCCCTCCCAAAGGGGCCCCCTTCCAGGCTCCTGCTATTCAGCCTTGCTCTTACTCCAACTTCCAGGGGAAGGTGTCAAGGAACTGACCTGAAAAGCCTCTCAGCCCTGACCTGAAACAACCCTTTCTAACTCAGCCTTTTTAGCTGAAAACCTAATCTAGCTCCCCCTAGCTATCTAGGGGGGTGCTACACATGTGCAAGAGAATTGGATAAAAAAGAACTTCTTAAATATGATTTATTGACTAAAATGAAAACAGGTTCACCTTACAGAAATTTATCTCACTTTTTCGCATTTTATTTGAATTATACATTAAATCTGGCAATACACATGCCACTTGTCTCTCAATTTCAACTTTTCCTCCACTGTGAATAGCAAATATGTTTACCAATAACACTCACAAGTCACATATCTGATACAGTCAAGGTGACAAAATGTGTTCTGTGCTTTTCAACCTTGTTTTTGTATAATAAACCTACCACACTATGAAAAGCCCGTTTCCTCTTTTTGAGCATTGCAAACCTATATGATGGTACAAGAAAGTATAAATTTTTCAGTGGAATATCCATCTATACTGTAACTAAGACCATAGAGGGAAGGTTTGATTCAATAGAGATTCACTCGAACTATTTATACACTTTCCTATGATGCTCAACTGCAAAGAAACTCCTAGTGGTTGGCTGGAAAAGGATATGAATATTCTTAACCCAAACCCATTGCATAATCTAACACTAATGCCAGAGGTGACAGTAGCATCTAATAACAGAAGCGAGAGCTGACAGCCAGGCTGAACCTAGGGGAAAGCTGAACAAAACAGACTATAAATTGGCATTGGCTGACTTCAGCCATGCAGACTACATTTAAACAGAACTCCTCCCAATTACCGCTTACAACTTCCTTACCAAAACACGATATCCCGGCAAGGGCATTTCCACCTTCTATACGTTTCTCACTAACCTACAATTCGCCATACAAACTACCTCCCTAACAAACTGGGAAAAAATACTCTCAAAACAAATCACAGCACAATCATGGGAAAGAGCGTTCAGCATCACTCACAAATCCACCCGATGCACCTCACACTGGGAGGCGTACCTAAAAATCCTTCACCAATGGTACTTAACTCCCGTCAAGCTCTCTACCTACTATCCAAACCATCCCCCTTCCTGCTGGAGACAATGTGGTGAAATCGGTTCAACACTACACATTCTATGGTCCTGCAAAACAATCAGATCCTACTGGAATAGCGTTTTCAATTTAATTTCTGAAATATCTGGAAATCTGAACACCCCAAATCCTTCTTTAGCACTCCTACACATTGGAATCAAAAAATTTCCACCTAACTCCTGCACCATCATTACCCATACACTCTTCGCAGCTAAAGTTAACATTACTAGACTATGGAACACCACCAACGCTCCTTCTCTCACACGATCACACGATACACGATCTTAATTTCCAATGTGACATGGAAAAGAGATTAGCTTTAAATAACTCCTCTCTAGATAAATTTCATCTCCAATGGGCTCGATGGCTAAGCAACTCAAATTGCTCCATACAACATTTATAAAAAGACCACAACTGATAACATTGGCTAACCCTTGACTGGTACTTCCTCCCCTTCCAAGTTACATTCCCCCTCCCCTCCTCTCCTCCCCCTACCTTCTTCTCTTTAATACTCCCTCAACACCAAATACCCCACACACTTCACCAAGTTCAACACATTACTTAGAATACCTCTGATTGCATTGTCTTATAGACCTTTATAACACCCCCCAATTTCTAGAGGGGTACAACACTCATCTCTTTAATGTATTACAACATTTTTCTTTTTTTGTTGTTGAACCGTATACCATTACCCTGTTCTGTCTTTAAAAACTTCAATAAAAATATTGAAACTAAACAGAACTCCTGTTTTCGGCAGGGTTGCTACATACGTATAGTATATTATTATTATTTCTGGTACTTATATAGCGCTGTCAATTTACGCAGCGCTTTACACATATATATTGTACATTCACACCAGTCCCTAACCCTCAAGGGGTGTACAATCTAAGGTCCCTAACTTGCTTTCATACATATACATATTAGGGCCAATTTAGACAGGATCCAATTAACCTACCAGCATGTCTTTGAAGTGTGGGAGGAAACCAGAGTACCAACGACCCTAGTACTGCCAGGCGGAAGTGCTAACCATTTAGCCACTGTGCTGCCCTTATATATATTGTGAGTTCACAAGTAATTACTAGAAAGTAAATCCTTTAGATTGCAAGATCCACGAGCATGGCCCCCCTATTCATTCTGTACTGAAATGTATTGTAATTGTACTGTCTCCCTTATATTGTAAAGCGCTGTGCAAACTGTTGGCGCTATATAAATCCTGTATGATAATAATAATAATTAGAAACTAAGCCATCTACCACTGACAGGTTTACTCAACCAGCAGATTTAGGTTAATTGTAAAGATAAGACATGATACTAAGGGCCCTTTCACATGGGCATTCTAATCAAGTCCACTTGTCCATTTTTCAGCCCTATGGACAGGGGGATATAAACAGACAACAGGTGTCCATCCAGGTCCAGAATAAAAAAAATAGAAAAGGTTCTTTTCTATATTCCCAGACCTAAACGTGATATTAGATGTAGTCTGGTAAAAAAATGACACTAGAGTCCATTTGCTGCTCTCACCTCCACTCTAAACTGTAATTTCAACAACGCATAGACTTCTGCTATCTCTGAACAAAAAGTGTATATATTTTGGTCTGTTTGTTGATAGATTCTCACCTCTTGCTGCACTTCTTTTATTACTCTGGCCTGTGTCTGGTTTGTGTTTGAGAAACATCCCCCCAATTCATGTGATCCTTATCAGTTCTTAATTGGGGTGGAGAAGAGTTGCTCATTTGACCATCTCCCTATAAATTTAGATCAGCTCATGGGGGGAGGTCACAGATAGGGGCGCACAGTCACAGATGGAGTACAGTTTTGTGCGTGAGTGAGGTTTTTGCAGGAGTGCGAATCAGCAGCAGTTGAACACAGCAGGTTAACTAAAGCAGGTTAACTCAAGCAGCAGGAAGATACAGCAAAGAACTCTACTGCACGCTGGATGGACTGCAAGCAAACACCCTGGGAAAGTCTGAGTCCCACTCCACCTATCTTTAAATATACCGTCTCTACTCCTCCTTTTCTTATTACTATAATGCGTTCCCAAAATCTGCTTTCCTTACCCCTCTGCTCTACCCCACAGATTATACATCTCGCCCTCACTGCTACCATCTCGCTACTACTGCTCTCATCACCTCCTGCTGATACTTCACTCTTCTGCTGACCCAGACACCAGGACTGGAAGGCATTTACAGTTGTGTACATCCCACTCCCATGTTACTTTCCTCACCCTTCTTCTCCTAACCTCTGGGGATATCGCCCCGAACCCTGGTCCTCCAGTATCTCACCCCCACACCAGCCACCCTCTTTTCTCCAGGAATAGCCGCAATCCCCTCAATTTAATATCAATCCCCATGCTCCAAAAAACTACCCTCCTTTTTTCATGTGCACTCTGGAATGCCCGCTCTGTCTAATAAGCCCACCTCTGTCCATGACCTTTTTGTCTCCCGCTCCCTTAACCTACTAGCAATTACAGAAACCTGGCTTCAAGCATCAGATTCTGCTTCTCCCGCAGCACTTTCCTATGGAGGCCTCCTCTGGACCCACTCACCAAGATCCAGTGGTCGGAAAGGAGGAGGGTTTGGTTTGCTTCTATCCCCACTGAGCACTTTTCAAGTACTCCCTAACCCTCCCTCTCTATCCTTCTCTTCTTTCGAGACTCACTGCATTTGGCTATTTTCTCCCATTTCTCTGAGGATTGCAGTGATCTATCGGCCTCCTGGACTGGTGTCACGCTTTCTTGATGATTTCTCTGCCTGGCTATCCTACTTTCTCTCCTCTAAACTACCCACTATCATTCTTGGAGATTTTAACATCCCCATTAATGTCAACAACCCGGCTACATTCCAACTTTTCAACCTAACCTCATCTTTTGCATTAGCACAATGTATACAGTCCTCCACTCACTCTGATGGGAATACATTAGACCTTGTTTTCTCCCATCTTTGCACTCCCTACAACCTCACAAACACCTCCTTTCCTCTCTCTGATCACAATCTCACCACCTTCACAGTGTCCTCATCTTCAAACACTTATCCCTCCAAGCAGCAAACAATTACCTCCAGAAACCTTCACAACTTGAACCCTGCAACTGACCAACTCTATGACAGAATCTCTCCCCTGTCCTGCCCCGCCCTGGCCACTACTGTCTACAACAGTTTGCTTTCATCCACACTAGACTCACTTGCTCCTATAACAACATGAAGCATCAGGCCCCGACTGTTACAACCTTGGCAGACCGACGACATCAGAAATCTTAAACGACATAGTCGTGCGCTGGAGCGATTGTGGCGTAAAACCAAATCTCACCAAGTATTCACCCTATATAAATCTGCTTTCTTAATATACAATTCCTCTCTCCATGCTGCCAAACAAGCCTACGTTGTCACTCTCATCAATAGCTTATCGTCCAGACCTCGTCGGCTCTTCTCTACTTTTAACTCTCTACTTTTTCCACCTTCACCTCCACCCAGCACCTTACTCACTGCTCAAAAGATTGCAAATCATTTCAAAAGCAAGATTGATGCAATTAGTAGGGGCATCGCCACTGCACAGACATCCATCCCACTTAGCATACCTAATACTAAACCTCCCTCAACACTTTCCTCTTTTGACCTTGCTACTCCTGAAGAGGTCACTAAGGTTTTCTCAGAAACCCATCTCACTACCTGCCCCCTGGATCCTGTCCCCTCACAACTACTACGGTCACCCTCTTCTTCCATCCTATGCTCCCTCATTCACATCTTCAATCTCTCCCTCTCTAACAGTGCCTTCCCCTCCCCTCTAAAGCCTACACACATCACTCCTATACTTAAAAAGCCCTCCCTGGACCCCAACAACCTGAACAACTTAAGACCCATCTCCCTGCTCCCATTTACCTCTAAACTCTTAGAACGTCTAGTCTACAATCAACTGAGCTGCTACCTTACTGACAACAACCTTCTTGACCCTTTATAGTCTGGCTTTTGTTCACTACACTCCACTGAAACTGCCCTATTAAAACTCACTAATGATCTACTAACTGCTAAAACCAATGGCCACTACTCCGTACTCTTACTACTCGACCTCTCTGCGGCTTTTGACCATCCCCTCCTCAAAGAAAAACCCCACTCTCTTGGCCTCTGAGACTCTGCTCTCTCCTGGTTTTCCTCCTACCTCAGTGCTCATTCAGCATTACTTATAACTCTGGCTCCTCCTCTTCACTCCCTCTTTCTGTAGGGGTCCCTCAAGGTTCCATCCTTGGGCCCCTCCTCTTCTCCATCTACACCTCCTACCTTGGTCACTTAATAAACTAACATGGCTTTAAGTACCATCTCTATGCTGATGACACACATATCTATCTTTCTACTCCTCACCTCACCCCTTCAGTCTCCTCTCGCATTACTAACCTACTAAGCGACATATCGGCATGGGTGTCACTCCACTTCCTCAAACTCAATATTTCCAAAACTGAGCTCTTAGTATTCCCTCCAGCCCGTGCCCCCTCCCCTAACTTCTCCTAAAAATCAATAACACAATCATCAGTCCCTCCCCTCATGCCATGGTGCTAGGTGTAACCCTAGACTCCCATCTGTCCTTTCAGCCCCAAATCCAATTGCTGTCCAAATCTTGTAGACTTCATCTCCAAGATACGGCCATTCTTAACCTCGGAAACCACTAAGCAACTTATTCACTCCCTTGTTATATCCCGCCTTGACTATTGTAACTCCCTCCTCATTGGCCTACCTCATCGCAGGCTATCCCCTCTTCAGGCTATCATGAATGCTGCTGCCAGACTCATCCACCTTACTAACAGTTCTGTATCAGCCACCTCTCTCTGCCATTCCCTCCACTGGCTTTCCATTGCCCAACGGATAAAATTGAAAACATTAATAATACATATAAAGCCATAAAGCCATTTATAACTCTGTCCCAAATTACATCAGCAATCTTGTCTCCAAATATCACCCAAACCATACTCTCACAGGACCTCCTGCTCTCTAGCTCCCTTGTCTAGTCCTCCCATGCTCGTCTCCAGGACTTCTCCAGAGCTTCCCCCAGCGTCTGGAACTCTCTACCCCAATTTATCAGACTATCACCTACTCTGCTCACTTTTAGGCAATCTCTGAAAACCTATCTCTTCAGGGAAGCCTATCCTGCTCTCAGCTAATAATGGAATCTTCTACTCTTCCTACCAGGCCATCCCCAACAGTTATTACCTTTTGTACCACTAACCCCTCCCTCCTAGATTGTAAAATCCAAGGAGCAGGGCCCTCCTATTCCTCTTGTATTGAACTGTATTGTCTCCCTTTATATTGTAAAGCGCTGAGCAAACTGTTGGCGCTATGTGATGGATTTGGTAAAATGCCTATTCTGTTTCCTGTTTAAAATATACATTTTATATATATATATTTACTTTTATACTTTATACTTTTTCATATTTCTAAATACATGTGTTGTGCGTATATGTTTTTGTCTGCTGGGCTTTGCAGTCCTCCTTAACTTATTTGTTCAGAGCGATGTTCTCAACCCCTCCCTTCGCACTGAGAGGATCTTATACTTAGGCCTTGGATATGTGAGGGGGAGTGAAGAGATAACGGGCCTCAAGTTTCTGCACTTCTCCCATATTTCAGCCAAGCAAAATGTGGCTTTTAGAATGTGACTGTATTTACATAATAGTGACGTATACTCTATTGTTTTCCATGTATAAAAGGTTAAGCACCGCTCTGCAATAAACAGAGATGAGGACGTGGTTATACTGCACAATTGTCAGTGTGATTATTGTCCGGCCTGCACGTGCAATTCGTTTCTCTAAAAATTAGGAACAGCAGCAGAAATCCTACCCTGAGCCCGATTGTGGTTCTCACGACCATTTTAGCTATATAAATCCTGTATAATCCTAGATTGTAAGCTCGAAAGAGCAGGGCCCTCGAACCCCTCGTGTATTGTATTGTTGCTGTATTGTCTCATGTTCTGTCCCCCTTGCTACTGTACAGTGCTGAGAATACCCTTTGGCACTATATAAATACTGTATAATAATAATAATTTACATCTGGCCACACATAGAGTTGTGGCTCCACCCATATCTGGTGGGTATGGATGTCATCCATTGCATTCGGCTCCAATTCAGCAGGAGATCTGCTCACAGATTCCCTGCTGATTAGAGTGGACAGTGCTCTGTGTGAAAGAGCCCCAAGTTGATAGCTTCAACATATTTATTGAAAAAATTTATTGAAAAATGTAAAAAAAAACTTTAGCAGCATCTTTAAAAGTAATCAGATTTTTCTTCTGGGTACAAATTGGCAATTTTAATTAAAAAAGCAATCAATAGTTTGATAATTCCACCAAATTAGCACGTGAATGTCTACCTCAGTGTTTCTCAACCTTTTTTAATCAAGGCACCCTTTATTATTATGGACAATTTCAAGGCACCCTTTAAAATTACGGACAGTCTTGATACACCCCATTCTAAATTGTAAAAAACTATTCACTACAAAGTTTTACATAACACAGCAACATCCACACACGTAGGGCACCCGACGTTGCAGGTGATTTGTTCTTCCAAAGAAAATATAATTTTGCACACTGGTACTGACTAGTATTCCAGTGTTTCTCTTCTCGCCCATTTTTTTCTCCATCACTGAGCTAATGTGACCCCTGCGCTGACAGAGAGGGGCAGGGGAGGGTCAAAAAAAGATGTTGTGCAGGCAACCTACATCCTCCTTATCAACTGATGATGACATTGGTTGTCAGGATGCCGGCGGCTAGAAGGTTGCAATGGTTTACAATGAAAACCTGTGGATTTGTGTAACTAGAAGGCAGGCTTTTTCCAACTGCTGACTTGTATACAAGTTTTGAGCAATTTTTAGATATTTTGCCAAGGCACCGCTAAAGAAACCTCAAGGCACCCCACAGTGCCTGGGCACCCTGTTTGAAAAAGGTTGGTCTACCTATGCATTTTGGCATCAAGTGTCAGTACATTGAGCAGTATTGTTAATGAAATTATAGAGTAGTTTTACATGTTAATTAGTGGTTTATTCTTTCAAAACCTTTAAAGGGAAATAAATGCAAAGCTAAGCAACTGTTACAGATGGTGAAACATTTATTTTAGTCATGGATAACAAAGTAAAAGGTTGGAACCTCTGTCAATTTTGTATTGTTGTTTGTGTCCCCACTGAGGGAATTTCTGTGTGTTTTCTGATTTAATAAACTCGCAGGAGGAGAGAGCAGTCTTTCTAATGGGAACAAAACCCTTCACCAGGCTTCCACAGCTAAAATGACAGTTAGACTGGAATTTCATTTTAAAGAACCAATAAACAAACAATCATTCCTAAGTAGATGATAAAGTACAACATGTGGGGTACAATGTTGGCCAGCACTAGAGAGGAAATATATTTGGTAGTAATTATTTCAGATGATTGCAAAATGAGCAAACATTGTGCCCAGGCAATGGGAAAAGCAAATATAATTCTGGTATGTGTTATTAGAGGGGTCACCAATAGGAGAAAGGAGGTCCTGATTCCCCTATCTTTTGTGAGACCTCATTTAGTATACTGTGTTCAGTTCTGGAGACTTCACTTATAATTAGATATTGATAAGGTAGAACAAGTCCAGAAAACAGGCAACACAAAAAATTGAAGGTCTAAGGGGTGAAACATATCAGAAGAGACTTCGGGAACTTAATATGTTCAATCTGGAGGAAAGGTGGGAAAGGGGAGACATGACTGAAACCTTTAGTTACATCAAGGGGGTGAATAAGGTTCAGGAGAGCAGTATTTTCAATATCAAGAACAATATGAAGATCAAGAGCTCGGTGACATGACTTCAAACTAGTAGAAAATATTACTTATGTGCTGTAAATCAGTTGTCCCCAATCCCTGGACTATGGACTGGTGCTGGTCCATGGCCTGCTGGGAGCCAGGCCATGTGGTGGGGAGGTTGGTGGTGGGCAGAGCAAGCTGGCACAATCTGCACTGCCACCCTCTGACCACCATATAGCACCCACTCCCCTTCATCTAGCACCACTACTTCCTTCCCTCTCTGTGGCCCTGAAGAAAGGGAGGGGAGGAAGGAGAGTCGGGCATGCTGGCCTGGGACAGGATATCCTAAAGCACTGGTGAAACCCAGACTGCACCCCCCCCCCATCCCCCCGAGGTGACAGGCTGCAACTTCCCCTCCCCACTCGGTCTGTGGTGGGGTAGTCTTCTGCGCAGCCGGTCCCTGCTGCCAGGGAGAAAACAGTGTGACTAGGCAGTGGAATTGCTGGATGGGTCACCAGTAGGAAGAGGGAGGTCCTGATTCCCCTATATAGATCTTTAGTTAGACCTCCATTAGAACACTGTGTCCAGTTCTGGAGACCTCACTTACAAAAAGATATTGACAAGCTAGAATAAGACCAGAGAAGGACAACAAAAATGGTGAAAAATATGAGGGATAAAACATATCAAGAGCAACTTCAGGAACTTAATATGTACAGTCTGGAGGAAAGAAAGGAAAGGGGAGACTTGATTGAAACCTTTAAATACGTTGAGGGGGTGAATAAGGTTTAATAGAGCAATATTTTCAACATGAGACCAAGATCAAGAACATGGGAACATGACCTCAAACTAACAAGAGGAAAGTTCAAAACTAATCTTAGAAAGTATAATTTTACTGAAAGGGTAGTTGATGCATGGAATAGACTTCCAGCAGAGGTAGTCAGTCAGTCAACAATAAGTGGTTTCAAACATGCTCTTGACAAACATAAATCTATACTCAAACAAGTTAACGAAAAAGAACAAAATAAAACAAAAAACAAAAAAAAGGGCAGACTCAATGGACCACTTGGACTTTTTTCTGTTGTCGCTTTTCCATGTTTCTATGAGGTTGTGGATCACTGCTGTAAATAGTAGTACATCCCAGTGATAGGGACAAAATAATTATACAGTATTTGACATCCTCTTCCAAATGATCTTAACTAGCAATTTTTTTTTACCATGGGACAGTCTGCAGGCACTTACTGTATGGTAAGTTGGTTCTTCTACAGCCAACTCAGTCTGCCTAACATACAGCAATCACCACCCCAATACAATAAAAAGAAGCACACACTGGAGTTGATTTACTAAAGGCAGATAGACTGTGCACCTTGCAAAGTACAGTTGCTCCAGAGCTTAGTAAATGAGCAGAAGCTCTGCTGACTTCCATCATCCAAACATGTGCAAGCACAAATGCATATTTTTTTATTTTCCTTACATGTGATTGAGTATTCTTTCTTTACTAAGCTCTGGAGCAACTGTACTTTGTGAAGTGTACAGTCTATTTACTTTTAGTAAATCAACCGCACTGTTTAAATCTAGCTGGTTTACTTTTTTTGTGGTTCCATCAGGAAGGTCGCTTCAGTATAAAAGATGGTGTTTCTGAATGAGCATCCATGTGCAAGCATAGGTTGGCTTGTGTGTGACCATGCGCACAAACGTGCGTGTGCATGTGAACACTTTCTGTTTTTATTGGCTCCAGGGGTGTATTTACCACAAGGCATTTGCCTAGGGCGGCATTTTTCAGGGGAGCAGCACCATTCTCCTGGAAGAAGGGACACATGCGGCTTGGGAACCAGGTGGGGTCTGAGAGAGGCTGTGGGCTGCTTGACTCATTCCCAGGGATGTCCAGAGCTGTGAAGGTGTCTTTCTCTCTCTCGCTGGGAGGAGAGTGGCCGATGTATGGGGGTGATGGCAGTGGAAGTCTCTTTTGGGTCTGGGAGGGGGGCAGGGGTGTTGTTGGTCAATGTCAGGCTCTCTCCCGGGGGGGGCAAATTTTGTGTTGCCTAGGGCAGCACAAAACCTAAATACACCACTGGTTGGCTCCAAGCAGATTATTTAAAATGAATATCTGGACATGTCCAGTGCTGACTTGTCTTCAGCAGTACCTGTTATTCTGTGTCCAGTATTTCCCGATTGACATGGCCTTACCTGCTCCTGCTAGCAACCTGTACCGACCTCGGCTTGCACCATCGCCACGCTTGTGCCTGTTGTTCCTCTTTATCTAGTTCTGCTTGTCTGATACTGAACTTAGAACCTTGCATCTTCTACTGATCCAGTACATTTTCAGATTTTTACTTTAACTTTACTCATCCTTAGTTCTGTTGCATAACTAAATAAACATCATCCTAACTGGTACCTTTCTTGCTGATACAAATATTTTCTTCAGGGTAACTGCAGACGGAATAGAGGCCAGATGACCTGCACATCATAAAGGCACATGATGCTATACATGCATTTACTTACTGGCAGGATCACCAGGCAAAAATAAAGGAAATAAAGCCTAAAAAGGAAAACTAATGCATCCACAGCTTAGAATTGATTGGGTCTGCCTAAGTTGACTCTGAGTCACGTGGAATTAGTGTACTTCTCGTGACTGGTGTCTATTGGCCTCCCCACAGCCCAGATAGATGTGACAGCTCAAACCTTGTGTGTGTTTTTCTCACTGCTCACTTCCTGTTTTTGGATATGGATGTATGCCTAAAGGAATTGCAAAAAGTTTGGAGGTGCCAGCATCTACTATTTTGAAAAGCGGATTATTACCTCTATAGGGTAATTGTTCATTTGCTGCACTAAGTTGGAGTGTTCACTTTTATGACACAGCACTTTGGATTCACGTTTGTTTGTTTTTATTATAGTAGTTTTTGCAGTGTTTGAGTTCACTGTCACAATTAGTAAGACACACATTACACATATTTGAGTGATTTTGAAATAATTTTGTTCACGCACATTTATTATCTCCTTGGTTCTAACTATATAATCTATATAAATCTTTTTTTTTTTTTTTTTCCCTTTCTCACTGTTTTGACACTTGTTATGGAGTGTGCATGACACATATTGCACAATTGTGATTTAATTAAGGTAATACACTATTTGTAGTTTATATTTTTCAAGGTTTTTCAACGTTGGATCAGTATATCTGGAATTTCGTACACAGTATCACAAGAGATGATGTGGAGGTGGAAGAGAAAGTGATTTGAATTTTTTAGAGACATTTTGGGACATTATTTATATTTATATTTTATCTCATATTATTATGTTAGAATTTTATATCTTATATATGTGTAGATTTTCACTTTAGAAGGTATAATTTTAGGGGATAAGGAAAGAGTCATTATATTTATTGTATTACTTTCAAGGGTGAAAGTTCTCTTCTCTTTTTCTTTGGCTTGTAGTTATTTTAATTTGGGTGTGTTCACAATATTGATATTTTTATACATGCATTTAAACATGCTTTCTTGCTGCTATAGTGGAAGTAATTGAAGAGACTTAATTTCATTTTATTTCTTACAGGCATTTATATAGTTTCACAATAATTTACGCAGTGTTTTACATACTGTGCATTCACATTAGTCCTTGCCCTCAAAGATCTTACAATCTTAGGTTTAAAATCTGCTTGCAACATTTACCTTAGAGATGTAAATCTCCATTTGCATAAGAAAAAAAAATGCAATCCATCCACTAACAGATTCTCTGCAACAGTTTCCAAGTATACAGATCTTCCTGTTTCTCAACAAGCCACATGGTAGCACAGAAGTTGACAGGCTCTTGTCGTCAAGTCACGCTGTTACCGTTTGTCTTTTTTTTCTTTTCTCCATCCCAGAAGGCCCTGGGACAGTTTTGCGATGTCTGATTACACCGCTTACACCATGTTTCATTTTAAAGTTGAGGCGCATCTCCTTAAGAGCGGACAAGCATCTGTGGGCTGGAGAGATGATTCATGAGGAGTGAACAGATGGCTCAGTCAAACACACCAAGCTTCATTACAGACCAATATGGAACTTGTCATTTATTTTTTTTTTAAAAAGATAACATGTGTTAGTTTTGGTTTCAAGCACAACATGGTGTAAACGACCCTACTTAGTGTTAATGAGAACTGTGGGCTGTGAGGCTGCACAAGGCCGTTGTTTACAGCTGTGGGTCAAAGAATTCCATCGCGAATCGGCACTGCAGGGGTTAAATTGCGGCTAGAAAAAAACATATCACGCATGCAATGAATGGTCACCAGGTTTTACTGCCATATGTCCTTGTCTCCCGTACTATTTCATTTTATGATACCAGATTTATAAGCATCTCATAAATGTGATTTATATATCACACTTTGCTCTGTTTTTGGCCAACTTTGATTCCCATCTTTGTATTTAGCTTATTTACTTTAATATAAAAGTGTTATTGCACTGTGATCCGGAAGAGCACAGGTAACCTTAGAAATGCATCATTGTTTTTGTTGCCGTTTATTAGGATTTCTGTAAAATAACTACAAGCAATATACAAAAAATGAACTAGTAAATAAGTCCTCTGGAAAGCCTTTATACTATTTTTTTAAACCTTTTAATCTTAGCATAGCATTAAAGGACCACTGCTCTTGTTCACAATTTCCCTTTAATATATTCCCCATCTGCTTAAGTGCTGCCCAAAGTATTTTTTTTTATTGTTATTAATATGTAGCCCCAGTCCGCTGCTTCCCAGTTCACAGCACTGATCTGCCTACACATTATTGCTGCTGTCGCTTCTGCATCGCCTATCCCCTTCTTGAACTGTCAGGGAGCTGGAACGGCTTTGTGAGAAGAGGGAGAAAAAGGACATTGCTGGAGGGCTGTGTAGCATGAGGAAGCCCTGCCCACCACCCGGGAGAATGAAGGAAACAGAAATGGACTGCTGTGCATCCTGGGAGAGACAGAGCCTTCTGGGAGGAGCTGTGCCTTGTGAGGAATTTAGTCCCCAGGGAGACTGAGCCTGTGCTGAGAGAATGGCTCTGGAACTATATATCCCAATATTACCAAAGGTCTGCAGGAGAGGAAATGAAAGGACTGTTCCTAAGCTTAGGGCAGTTGTATAGAGGATGTGGTGGAACATGCAAACAAAATGTAGCAGGCTGCTATAGGCTCAATCTGCTGTAGTGTCAGTTACGAGTGGCTGAGTAGTAGACATCTCCTGGCCTATGGGAATGCCACTTTTGAGCCTGAATTGCAGACCTGATCATGGAGAGGACATCACTGCATCTCACACCACTGAGTCCTGGACAGAGGGTGGGAGGAGACAATTTGTCACCCTAGGAATCAGTGAGAGGCTCCTGGCCAAACCCCACCACATCCTTTTCGAATGAACAGTATTGGCCACTCAGAACATTGTGGAGGTACCTCTACCCAGGTTCAGAGGGACTACCACTAGACCATTGTCCTAGCATTGCCTTTGAGACCAGACCTTTTGTAGTACAGGGATTATAGGTAAATCTCTATAACAGTACACCGACTGCAAAAAAAAAAAAAAAAGAAAGCGAATTAAAGGACAGGGAGTTTAACCCATTCCTTCACTATTCAAAACAAAAAATGTTTTGGGTACAAAGTTTAATAAGGTTGTGCCAAAATATGAGAATTAAGTGAAAAACAAATGGCTATTTAATCTTCATCATAAGAGAAGAATCAGGGCTGCAACTGTTGACTTATCATTCTGCAAATGCTAATTAATTGGTTAGCTGTCATGATGTCTGTCTTTAGAAGAAATATTCTTCTTCTTTTTTTTTAAATCTCAGATCTGGTTCTTTCAGCATATGAACGAGAAACTGGAATGGTTTGGGATCAATTTAATTTTTTTTTTAAGTTGATGCATTTTCTGTATTTATTTTTATACAGAATATTCTTTGTTCTACAAATAAGCATTTAATACATGACAAAGCATTCACAAATTGCTATGGCTTAGATAAACAAACAACATAACAAAATAAACTTGCTTTGGAACCCACTTGTATCTAATTTAAACCTGCTACTGATCCACCTGCTGTAAGTGCCTGCTGACTGCCCATCTCAATTCCCAAGGCCTGAAAATGTCAGAAAAGTACAAATATCTCTCAAATAACCCCTTTTTGGAAAGTAAACAATCCAAGGTGTTTAACCGCCTCCCGCCCGCCATAGTAAAATGACAGACGCAAGGTGGTTCTCTCGTTCTGGGAGGACATCATATGTGCCACCTATCAGTGCCGCCTATCAGTGCCATATATGAGTGCTGTCTTTCAGTGCCCATCAGTAATGCCTGTCAATGCCCATCAGTGCCACCTACCAGTGCCTCCTCATCAGTGCCCATCAGTACCACCTTTCAGTGTCCATCAGTGCAGCCTATCAGTGACCATCAGTGCAGCCTCATTAGCGCACATCAGTGAAGGTGAAAAATCACTTATTTACAAAATTTTATAACAAAAACTAAGAAAAAATGTTTTTTTTTTCCAAAAGTTTCAGTGGTTTTTGGTTTGTTTAAGAAAAAAGAAAAAATCCAGAGGTGATTAAATACCACCAAAATAAAGCTCTATCAATACAAAATCTATACAAAATATCTATACAAAATAATTATAAAAAAATGTCATATGGGTACAGTGTTGCATGACCGCGCAATTGTCATTCAAAGTGCAACAGCGCTGAAATTGGCCTGGGCAGGAAGGGGGTATAAGTGCCCTGTAGGCTAATGATTAATAAGAGGCACGGTGACTTTTTAAACTTCTAATTTTGTGTTACGATTTTTTGGAAAATTAAGAAATTGAATACAATTTTTTTTTTACAAAGTTGCCATTTTAGCAAGATATTTCTAACACACAGTGTAGACATACTTGCAGTTATGCCCCAAAACATATTCTGCTACTCCTTCCAAGTATGAGGATACCACATATGTGAGATTTTTTCACAGCCTAGTCACACAGAAAGGCCCAAAATCAAAGGAGTATCTATAGGCTTTGTAGAGCCATAAATTATGCACCTAATTTTGTACAGAGTTGTCAATTTAACAATATATTTCTCACACACAGTATAGGAATTGGATTATAGTATTGGAATTACAACCCAAAATACGATCCGCTACTCCTTCTGAGTAGGGTGATACCGGGGGTGGACTGACAATTTGGGAACTCGGGCACTGTCCGAGAGCCCGGGGTCAGTAGGGGGCCCCATGAGATGCCCCTGGTACCTTTCATAGGCTTTTTTTGGGTGTGGTTTGAGTGTGGGCAAGGACACAGGGGCCCCATGATCCCCTATTGCCCGGGGGCCCCATAAATTGTCAGTCCGCCCCTGGGTGATACCATAATACTTCAGAAAGCATTGCACATTTGAACAAGTTGACAATGTGAATGCTGTGGCTTGGTGATCATGGATACTGTGATTGCTGTAGCAGTGATCAGGGTCACTGTAACTTATATGGTGGTGATCAGGGACACTGTAGCTAGTGTTCTAATGATCAGGGACACTGTAACTGGTTTGGCTGTGACCACAGACACTGTAAATGGTGTGGAGGTGATCCCAGACAATGGGCCCAATTCACTAAAGGCTATCGCATGAGTTAAGTCAGTCACATGACCACATATAGCATGCGATACTGAAAATGTGAAATCACTATTGCTAGTATGCAGTATTTACCAAAAACAGAAAACATTTCTGTTTTAAAAGAATAACATTCCACCCACGAGTAGATTAATATGCAGAATTGTCTGCTGAAGATCTACATATGAAATATAACATACCTGCTGGATGATTAAGGAGATTTTATTTTTGCTCTCCTGTTGATCTCATCTAGGGATGGTAATATACCAAATGATTTGTCTCAATGTGACCATATCTGAAGGTATGCCTGTGTTTTGTGTAAGTCCCTCATATTCCAAGATATGAAATCATAGGGGGAAAATGGATTTTGAATGTGGTGTCTAGTTTATTACTGCTCTGGAAGGTCTTTGAACTCAGTGAAGGGCTTGGTTTACGCTTTTACGATGTCCCAGATTGCACAGTTTCTTAGACAGAGAGGCACCCAGCTAGTGAGGTTTTATAGCCAGGACGCCCTCCCACTGAGTTTGGTGCCTGTGATCTCTGCAAACACACACCGACCACATGTCACTCAACAGAGAGAGAGGGGGGATGAGCAAAGAGGGGGAGAGAGATCTACAAGATGGAGAGTTGGAGCAAAATGGTTGAACCGCGCCCATCTCTTTGGGTGTGATTGCTACACTGACTTTCATTTTTTTACAGTTTGACTGGAATTTTAACAACTGATGACTCATCAGCTGTCAGCAGGATTCCCTGCTCACAGCTGAATTTGAACAAAAGAATGTCAGCATTAAAAAATGTTTAAAAAAACTGCATGGGAGTTCCCCCCCCCCCCCCCCCAATCCCTACCAGGTCCTTCGGGTCTGGTACAGATTTTTAGGGGAACCCTATGCCAACAAAAAAAAAGGCATGGCCCCCCAAATCAACACCAGACTCTTAGGATTTACACAGGATGATTTTTTTTAACCTCTTGCCTACTGGACACTTTTATGCCCAGGCCAATTTTCAGCTTTTGGTGCTGTCACACTTTGAATGACAATTGCGCAGTCATGCAACACTGTACCCATATGAAATTTTAATATTTTTTTTCACACACTTAAAGCTTTTTTTTGGTGGTATTTAATCATAACTGGGTGTTTTATTTTTTGCACTATAAACAAAAAATAGAACAAATTGCAAAAAAAAAAGTTTTATTATAAAATTTTGCAAAGAGGTAATTTTTCTCCTTCACTGATGTGCATTGATGACGTTGCACTGATAGACAGCACTGATGGGAACTGATAGGCACTGATGAGGTGGCATGGATAGGCAGCACTGATGGGCACTGATAGACTGCACTGATGAGGTGGCACTGATGAGGCGGCACTGGTTGGAATTGATGATGCTGCACTGATGATGTTGCACTGATATGCAGCAATAATGGGCACTGATAGGCAGCACTGATAGATGGCGCTAACTGGTGGCACTGACTGACAGCACTGACAGGCAGCACTGACTGATGACACTAACTAGCAGCACTGCTGGGCACTGATGAGCGCAACTGCTGGGAGGCACTGCTGGGAAACATTGATGGGTGGCACTACTGGGCACTGATGAGTGGCACTGCTGGGCACTGGTGGGAGGCACTGCTGGGCACTGGTGGGTGGCACTGCTGGGCAGCACTGCTGGGCACTGATCATCAGTGCACTGATCATCAGTACCCTGGTGATCAGTGTAGATATCCTCTGTATCATTTGCCGGTTATCGGCAGTACTTTCCTCATGATGTGACAGCGTGAGGAAAGTGTTGCCGATAACCAGCAACTGTATTTACATTGTGATCTGCTGTGTTATTGGACACAGTTGAACATGTGGAAAAAGGCCACTGTGATTGGCCTTTTACCTCATCATGTGATCAGTTGTATCTGTAGGACACAGCAATCATGGAGAGCACCGGGTGCACACTGGTGGGGGGGCAAGCGGGAGGGAGCATTCTTTGAGCATGTCATATGACGCCCTCCCAGAATTGGACAACCAGTTGTTAACGATTGGAAAGAGGTTAAAGGACATGTCAAAAACTGTCTCCTTTCTTTACACTACTCTTTTTTTTTGTGAATTCATAGGGGTACAATGTAGGAGGGGAGAGGCTGGATCCGGGAGTCCCCTTGTTAAAGGTAGTTTCAACATTCTGAGCAGCTTCTGCAGACCCCCACAACCACAGTTTCTCCTCAGTAACATGGGGAGAAAGTGCTTTGGGGGGGAGCCTTTCTTCCTCAAAGCACCCCCCCAATGTTAAGGGCATGTGGCCTAGTATGGTTCATGAAGGGGGTCTCTCTCTAGTCCCCCCTCTCCTGGCCTGCTGGGCTGCATGATCATATAAGGGTCTGGTGTGGATTTTGGGGGGATCCCACACTTTGTTTTGTGTGGGGGTTCCCCTTAAAATCCATACCAGATCAGAAGCGCCTGGTATGGATTGAAGGGGGGATCCCCACACAGTTTATTTTATCTTTTTATTTTTTAATGCTGACATTCTTTTTTTACATTTAGTTGTCATTAGGAAATCCAGCTAACAACTGAGTCATCAGTTGTTAAGGATGCAGCGGCTGCCTTAACAACTCGCTATTCACTGCTAACACTGGTACCATGCCGGCATAAAAACTGCAAAAAGCTAATATGACTGTCTTTATCCAGCATTTTTCTGATTTTTTTTTTTTAAGCTCCTAGTGTGCATGTAGCCTCAATGCCATTGTTGGGACATGGGGATTATGTGGGGAAGGTATTTTTGTTGTTTAATTCTGAAGATTAAAACATATACAATAAATAAATAAATACATGTACTGTATATATATATATATATATATATATATATATAAAACAAACGTATTCGGGCGCCTGCCTTTACACAAACATGAACTTTGATGACATCGCAGTCTTAGTCCATTTGGTTCAATATTCAGTTGCCCCCCCCCCCCCCCTTTAGCTATAACAGCTTCATCTCTTCTGAAAAGGCTGTCCGCAAGGTTTAGGAGTGTGCTTATGGGAATGTGCGACCATTCTTCCGTAAACTCATTTGTGAGGTCAGGCACTGATGTCGAACGAGAAGGCCTGGATTGCAGTCTACGTGCTAATTCATCGCAAAGGTGGTCTATAGTGTTGAAATCAGGACTGTGCAGGCCAGTCAAATTCCTCCACCCCAAACTCGCTCATCGATGCACTAAAAATATCTTGATTATTGACAAAAACTTTTGGGTAAATAATCTGTGGGCTGATGAGGCAAAAGTTGTATGTCCCGTTACATCTGACTTAAAATTTACACAGCAGTTCATAAAAAGAACATCATACCAACAATCAAACATGATGGAACCATGAATTCTGTGCTCTACCAGAAAATCTTGAAGGTAAATGTCCGGCCATCAGTTTGTGACCTCAAGCTCAAGCACACTTGGGTTATGCAGCAGGACAATGATCTGAAACACACCAGCAAGTCCACCTCTAAATGGCTAAAAAAAAACAATTAAGGTTTTGAAGTGGCCTTGTCAAAGTCTGGACATAAATCCAATTGAGATGCTGTGCTGTGAGATGCTTAAACAGGCCATTCATGTTCGAAAATCCTCCAATGTGGGTGTATTAAAACAATTCTGCAAATAATAGTGGGCCAACATTCCTCCACAGAGATGTGAAACATTTATTGCCAGTTATCTCAAATGCTTGATTGCAGCTGTTGCTGCCAAGGGTGGCATAACCAGCTATTAGGTTTAGGGGGCACTTTTTCACATGGGGCCAGGCGGGTTTGGACAGCTTTTTTCCCTTAATAAATGAAATCATCATTTTAAAACTGCATTTTGCATTTACTTGGGTTATCTTTTTGTAATATTAAAACTTGTTTGATGATCTGAATCATTAAGTGTGACAAATATGCAAAAAAAAAACCAGGAAGGGGCAAATACTTTTTCACATCACTGTATATACATATGTTGTTCATGGTCTACATCTGGACCCCCCATGCAGCAGCACAACTACAGATTACTTCTGAGAATAATCTACTACTGGCTGTATTCAGCCAGCAATACATCACTATAGTAGTGATCTGTACCTGTAGGGAGACACTGGACAGAGCTGGAATGCTCTGTCCCAGCCTCTGTGCTCAAAAAAAGTGATGTGATGTCACTCATTATGTTACTACACTCCGGATGCAAACCCAATTCAGAAGCATTCAGTTTTATTTTAATCTGCCACAACTACTCCTATAGAGCACTGTGTAGCAGGATCAGAAGCTGATCATTTCAACTCCTGGGCTTAGTGATGGATGTCAGCTGTCCCATCCTTAGATGATGATTTCCAGTGTCTTTTTAAAATAATGCTGGAATGGATAGCAACTTTCCCGATTTAGGGGACACTGGTGACTTAAGTAATTAAATTCTCAAAAAGATCTGGAAATAGGCATTCCCTAAGCCCCAAAACCTACTGACTAAGTTTTTAAACTTTGATATACCAGTAAACACAAATTTTAACTGGATGCAAATTTCGAGACTTTAATTGCCTACTTCCACAACACTTCTGTGTAAATATTCACTAGCATGGACCTGAATCTTACACAGGGCTTCTTCTTGTTCTTGCTCATTTATGGCAAACACTATGGGGGAGATTTACTAAAATTAGTGCACTCAGAATCTGGTGCAGCTGTACATAGACAATCAGCTTCTAACTTCAGCGTGTTCATTTAAGCTTTCACAATAAAACCTGAAAGCTGATTGGTTTCTATGCAGAGCTGGATCAGATTTTGCACCATACAGTTTTAGTAAATAACCCCCTGTGCCATTTGAGCAAAGGGAAACGTAAACTGCTTAAGGGAGGAGCTTTAAACTGCACTTGTATTTTCATGCACTAGTAAAGCACTTATTCACTTTGATATAACATTTATATGATATGCTATATCTACATTATTTGGCTGTAGGTTGCAGATTATGATGTATTGTTTGCAGCTGAACTGCAGACAGATGTAAAAAGCACAAGTAATGCCAGCTCTATGTTCATTAGCACATTGGTAACCCTTTCCTGCTGCTGTAATGTACTGTATGTGGCAGCACGGGATTTTAGGTTTTATATACATATATATCTGTATTTATATAGAACCCCCAGCACTGTGACTGCACTGTCACTAAAAGCTCCTGGTCACTGTTAATAATCTAGAGATGGTAGGACAGACTGCTCATCATAAGGCCACTGTTACATCTAAACACATTGCTCTCATGATTGGAGCCCAGGAAACACCTCTGGAATTAAGATCCCCATATGAGACCGACTCCTCATGGCAGATAGAGGTTACCATCACCATTTAAATAAGAAAATAATAAATGCACACTTTTGTTGGTAAAAAAAATGTGTAATTTTTTTTTATAAGCAGCCTGCAGAGGATTGCACCCAAAATTAGAAGATCGCTGGTGCAATGTCAGGCTCATGCACTCTCGGGATAGCTGTCTGCCTATACCTCGTTACTTGAGGCAGTTACTTGAGAGCAGGAGTATCAATTAATTATGAGAGTGCTCACCAGCACCACCAGCATTTACAGGAAACTGAATGAATGATGTGGCCCTGTGGGCGGAGGGCTGCACAACCGTGCTATTTTCAAATAGTGACAGCAGAAGCGGAGGGAAGATCCCCTGCCCACTTTCACAGGGTAGGGGGGATCAGGACGAGAAGATGCAGATGCTGGAAAATGTTACATGTTCCACCCTAATAACGTGTGGAACATGTAACATGTTCCAGAAGGTGAACTTATCCTTTAAAATTAAATTTTTTTTTTATTACAAGTAGTGTAAATACCTGAATTTGACTTGGTATCAGGGACCTTCAGTTCCTGTAATGCAAAATTTAGAGAGGGTAAGTGGGATTAAGTACAAGGGGCCAATTGTTTTTTCTGCAGTACAATGGACCATGCTTCTCCAGAGCAGAGTGACAGAGAGATGGGCTCATCATTGTACTGCTTTTCATTTAACTTCCAGTCTCAAGGTGAAGGGGGTGGGGGGAGATCCATAGGCAAAAGGATAACTTCAACAAAAAAGAACCCCTGCTAGAGAATATTGATATGTTAACCTCAGACTGGATGGACAGAAATAAAATATATTTTGCATTTGTAGGTAAAACAGCTCTCATGCATATAATTTTTAATATGTATTGTACATTTAGCTGTTAGCTTGAAATTTAAAGTAAACCTAGAACTATTGATGTATTTTAAGATGAGCAAACTGGCACCATCATTGGGTTTCTGGACATTATTCTTTTGGGGAAAAAAAACCCTATGAGAAATACCAGAAGTACTTTGACTTTCAGAGTATGGGGATAGCCGGTATGTCCCTTCCCTATCCCACAATATAGCAATCTCATCTGGGCTCACCCAGCTTTTATATATTATCCGATCTAAGGCAAGTTCGGAAAAATCTTCAGGTAGGGATAAATCATTTTATTGTGAAGCATGGAATGTTACCTTCTTTGGGGGAATATAATAACATTTAAGCATAGAAAGAAGCAGAAAGACAATTTAACAAATTATGTGCACAATGTATAATAAGCTCACTTTAAAGATAAAATTCATTATATATTTAGGCACTCGATACAAAGTCTAAAAGCTTTTTTCAGTACGAGTTAAAAGATGTCAAATGAAGACGTAATCTCCATTATGATACTATGCATTCACTCCATCTTTATAGACAGAGTTATGATAATGTGATCAATGCCGATACGTCAAGGGAATTGATCATAACTAAATTGCACCCATTTCTGGTGCAAATTAACAGCTAAAATACCTAAAGTGACACAAATGAGACACATTAGCTCTCGCCTAAAATACAAACACTTTAAAAAGAAAAATGTAATATAAATTAATTTTATACAGATCACTGTCACTATATCATATAACTGCATTGTTCATGAGTCAAGAAGCTATGTGTCCTAATCCTTTGTTATCTTTTAAACAAAGGAGTATGCAGTATTGTCAGTTTTAGCTCTTCTGGGAGTGTTTAATTATTTTCTGTGCTGATCCAGCTCTTCCACCCCTCCCATCAACTTCTTAGATAACTTTTGTAGGTGGAAGCTGGCAGAGGAGTGAAGAGGAATACTATAGAGTGTGATGACAAAATGGCAGCACCTAGTAGCCCAAAGTATTTTGAATATGTACACAAGGGAGGTTTTTACAGGTAAATAACAAGCATAAAATATAATAATTGCACATACAGTCCTATGTTAAGACTTCTGTTGAAAAGAATGGTCTAGCAACAGGGTCTCTTTAAACTGAAATGCAATTTGTAAATAGCTTGGCCACATCTGTATAAAGCTGTTTTATATAAAAGTAATAAAAATGATTACAAGCAGAGCAAGCATCTATACATATCATTCTCTGCTGACCTTTTCCAGGTAATACTAACATTTCGGTATATAAAAGGACAAGCTTAAAAGATATTGCCAGATCAAACACCACATAGATATGAAATACAGGCACATTATATGGTTGACATGCATATAATGTAACAGACACTGAGCAGGGTTGAAAAATATATCTCATAATGATGATATATTTGAATAATAAACAATCATTAATAACATTTGACCAACCTTTTGAAACTCTAACATGCATTTTGATAGGAAAGATGTTAAATCTTATTCTTTCCGAGATCTCTAGCTGTCCTGGGCTTTAATTAAAAAATATGAATACATTTTTCTTCCAAAAGGTGATTTAGCCTATGAAAACCTCAGAATGATAAAGTGATATGTTCTGTCTTGTAGATCATCAAATTTGAAAGATGAAACAAAATAGAATTTATCAGAGCAGGAAGTTATTATTATTTTTTATGTCTCCTGGTTTGAACCAATGTATTTAGATATTTTTTCTGTTTTGAAAACTGTATTAAGGTCTTCAAAAGCTTATGGAACTTCAACCTAAACTATTTTTGGTATTTTTGTTTTGGATACAGTGAAGAAAGGTTAGAAGCTCATTTTTATGGCAACCTGTGTTCCTACATAGGATATTACTTTGGTTAATGAAGATCCTTGTTTCAGGCACTTTCTGTTATAGGCGGACAATACTCTGCACCCAGTTGTGCTCTTTGTGAGGCCTACAAGAGATCGCTTTAATATGCATTACACAGGCAGGGTCTACTAATATCATCACCAGGAAACCTTCACATTATTGGAATGTATGTGGCTTCTGGAGATCAGTTTCACCAAGATGCAACAAACGATGAAAAACAAGTATTTTATTTAAAGAAAAATTCCAGACATGGATATATTATACATAGGTAAATTGATCCAGCTTGGACCAAGGTAAGTATATACAGTATATACTATACCTGGTCGATGCCCCTGGAAGCTGGAATTTACTGAAGTAGATACTGATACTTCAGTGATCTCCACTTGCTTCTGGGTCTGGTGCTGAGTGGCTGCACTCCTTCTTACTGAACACAGGAGGTCGGCACAAGTGACATTAGGAGAATGCTTTGCATTTTCTGAACGAATACAATTCATTCTGTGATTGAATGAGGCGGACAGGCAGGGAGGTGAACTCATGCTTCTCACCTCATCCAATGAACATTGCTGCAAATGTAAATTATGCTGCGGTAACCAATGGCTGGAAACCAAAGACATTTAGAGTGAGCAGTATGTCACCAGCATACCAAGGATCTTCAGAATGGGTCCAAAGCTTTGTCCAATGATCACATCATAGTTACAATATTTACATTTCGGAAACTTGAGGACCACTTTATCAGGCATGTGACCCATGTCATCCAATCATAGAATGCTTTGCATTTATTCAGAAAATGCTGAACGGTGCCTGTGCTGAACAGCCAACCTCCTATGTTCACAATACATGAGGCCTGGCCTCGCAGAATGGGAGCTGAAAGCAAGTGGAGATCACTGAAGTAGCGGTGGCTACTACAGTGATTTCCACCTTCTATTCCAAAAATCAACTACTCTTTCAGTAAAATAATACTTTATAAGATCAGTTTTGAACTTTCCTCCTGTTAGTTTGAGGTCATATCCCCATGTCCTTGATATTGGGCTCATATTGAAAATACTGCTTTCTTATCAATATCTTTTTATAAGTGAGGTCTCCAAAACGGGACACAGTATTCTAAATTAGGTCTCACTGAAGATCTATTTAGGTGAATCAGAACCTCCTTATTCCTGCTGGTGATCCCTCTAGTGATGCATTCTAGAATTCTATGTGCTTTTCCTACTGCACAGTCAGACTGTTTTCTCATTTTGCAATCATCTAAAATAAGCACCCCCATATCTTTTTCCTCTATACTGCTGGCCAACACTGTACAACATTGTACTCCCTCAAGGTATTCTTTTTCCATAGGTGTATTATTTTACATTTAGAAACATTGAACTGCAGTTTCCACTGCTTTAACAAATCTTCCAGCAGTGTCAAATCAGTTTTTCATTCTACAGACACCTCCAGGGATATCAATCCTATTGCACAACTTTGTGCAATTACCCCCAGGACCAGACTGGCCATAGGGCACACTGGGCATTTGCCTGGTGGGTTGGGCTACCCAGATAGGAGGGTTGGCATAGACAGCAAAGAGAGGAATCGATCTGTCAATTTCCCTCCTGCCACTGCTGAAATAAACAGATCAGTTTCTCTATATGCTGCCTTGAAAACCCCTCCTATCCATATTTTTTTATGCTGTCCCCAGGCCCCTTTCCTCTCTCCAGGCCCCTGTGTGCTATCTCTGGGACCTGCCTCCTCCCCCACAGCACTGCTGGGTTCCCTTCTGCCAGCTGCTGCAGGGGATCTGTCATGATAGAGACCAGGGAAGGGGCCGGTAAATATGTAATTTACTGGCCCCTTCTTTGCCTTAATAGACAGTCAGTGTCCATTCATAACTAAGGCACAGTAAACTGTGTTTACTATACTTCAGTTTATGAATGAACGGGAAGCTCTGTACAGAGCTATTCCTGTCTATTCATTTTGTGCTGCTGAGGCTGCAGAGAGGGGGATTGAGGGTTGTGTCTTTAATCTCTTTTCTCTCAAAGGTGAGATGTCAGCAGTCTGTTTAGTCCCCTGATATCTCTCCAAAGCCCCCCCAACGAGGCTCCTAAAAAAATAGCAAAAAAAATAAAATTGTAAAAATAAATAAATAAAATAAAATGGTAAAAAAATAAAAAAAACAAAACAAAAAACTACTGACACCAGTGGTAGAACTACCAGGGTCGCAAAGGTCGCACTTGCAACTGAGCCATGACATTCCAAGGTAAGGGTCCCGGGCTGAGGGCTGCTCAGGCTAAAATGCCCGGGCCTATTTTTTGTCCCAGATTGGGCCTGCTTACCCCATACTGATTGAACAGAACAGGACTAGTGCAGAGCCTTGTGGTACACTACTGGACTGACCTCTGTTCTGAATGAAACCCATTTACAACAACACTATGGTATCTATCCTTTAGCCAACTGCTCATCCATTGAAGCATTCAAGAGTTAATATCTAGCGTGTACAACTTTTGTATTAGATCATTATGTGAAACTGTAGCAAATGCATTGCTGAAATCAAGATATTCTATGTCCACAGCACCACCCTGGTCCACAACATTAGCGATATGGTAAAAAAATTAAATCAGATTAGTCTGACATGATCTGCCCTCATTAAAGCCTTGCTGTTTTGGGTCCAGCAAGTTGTGTGTTTTTAATTGCAATATATCTTAATTAGATTTTAAAGAAATGCAGATATTAATTGGTATTGATGTCCTACTATCAAAGAGAACCAAATTCATTAATTGTGTACAGAAAGAAAGTTCAACATTTTAGAGATTAGTCCTTACAACTACTAATCTTTAGAAAATAAGTTAGAACAGTCAAGCAATTTTTGTTCAGAGTATTACATAGTTCGAACCCATACACATAGTGATCTCAAGAATTACTGTATGTTGTAATAAGGATACTACAGACAACTCTTTACAATTAACAAATTAGTGGTGTTTACTAGTTTGAGAATTTCTTATACCACTCTAATCAAGTCTTCCATAGCTCAAGCGTTTGATTGTATTTCTCAGTACTAGATGCAAATAGGATTTCATATGTGCAATTTGTTTGTATGGTGTTAAGCACCTGTTTTAGATCATGGGTTTTTGACTTCTTCCAAATACTAACTAATGATAGTCATGCTGCTAATCGGATATGAATCGCCACAGTTCTCAGTGGCGGGGAAATAAGCTCTAGCTCTAGGGACAGTACGGCAACGTCAAGTGATGGTGCAACAGCGAATCCCAAAATCTGTGTTAGTAAATTAAAGTTGGAAATCCAAATGGAGATACACAGGGACATGACCAGAGGGTATACAGAAGCATGCCTGAATGTCCACAATTCCTCCAGCAATTAGGGGAACGATGTGGTGAAAATTTAGAAAGCCAGTACGGTGTCAGGTACTATCGTAACAGAATTTTCTGGGTCAATTCAAATAAATTTGCACTGTGTGTCACTGATTAAAGTTGTGTGGTTTTAAGTGATCAACGATACTTCTTTTCAGGAGTCATTCCATTAACTTGACTTCATTTGATTTTAAACTCATGGCCCTGTAATTGTCAGCTTCTTCCATGTTGCCCTTTTTATGGATAGGTACAATATTAGCTGTCATGGGAAACTTCTCCTGTTAGAAGAGATTGATTAAAAAGATGCATTAATGGTCTAACAACTGTAAGTTCTCTTCTCAGAACTCTGGGATGAAAACTATTGGGGCCTACTGCTTTATTGATCTTTAACTGAGCCAGTTCCTCTGTTACCTCTGTCTCCCAAAATCCTAAAAATGAATCGCCATTGCTTGAACCAATATGATTTCCCAACTTCTTATTTCTAGTATAATTTATTTCAGAGAAGAATGAAAATAATTAATTGTTTAAATGGTTTGCTACATCCAGGTCTCCCTCAACATATGCTGTGCCCAGTTTTCATTTTGGTGGTCCCATTGTATTTTTCCTCCTTTTTCTGTGCTTTAGCAGAATTGATAATGTGTTTGTCTTCCTGTTTCCTTCAATCTGATCCTCCTGTTTCCTTCGAACTCCTATATGCTGAATTTATTTCCTTTACTATCCTACTTACTTCTTTAGTAAACCATATTGGTTCTTTAGTCTACTGTTACTAATTTACCTGACATATAGGGACTATTTACTAAAACTGGATAGTGCAAAAGCTGGTGCAATTCTGCATAGAAACCAATCAGCTTCCAGTTATTATTGCCAAAACTGAATTGAACAATCTGAAATTAGAAGGTTATTGGCTGCCATGAACAGATGCACAAGATTCTGAGTGCTCCAGTTTTAGTAAATCTACCCTGTAGTCTAATTGCCTCCAGGATGTCTTTTTATTCTAACCTTTCAATTAATTTTTAGAAATTACCCATTTCCACAAAATGTGTTCTTTTGAAAAATAAAACTTTTGTTTTTGTATATGATTTTTCAGTTCTTGCTTTAATATCAAACCAAAGACATTGGTGATCACTAGAACCCGAATTTCTCCCACCTCAACATCAGACAATCTATCCCTCTTTGTCAGTATTAGGTCTAGAATATGACCACCTCAGCTTGGGCTTTTTTATTAATTGTTTCACAGAAACCCCATTCATTGCTTCCAAACTGGTCCAAGTTGGATCAATGTAACTATGTAGAAATATCCACAGCTGGAACTCTACTTTAAAACATGGTGTTTTAATACACAGTGTTTTGGCAAATTAAATGTCATTCATTGAAAGTTTTCATGTAATATAAAGCACACAGCTAAATACACTATAAAACTCCATTGTTTGTCTGCTATAATAGCTACTAATATCACCACTGGTGAAATACACCTATATAAATGTATTCATCTCCCCCTCCTTCACACCAGATTAGAGCACACATTTCTACTCCAAGACCAATTTAGGCTTTTAGATTTAGCAATAAACTGTTGTAAAGTATAAACAAAGTTTTAAGGTAGTTAAACTGTCGCTAAAAAGTGATTTCAACTGTAGAACCCTCCCAGTATAAGATGCTAGCTAAATTTAGTTTTTGGGTTGATAAGTAATCAGAGCAGCAGTGATCATTTGCCTTGGTCTGCTCAAGATTTCATAGGCTAGGAGTTTGCTTGTTTCCAGATAGAGAAGAGAGACAGCAGTGCCACTCTAAGTGTAGATGGTTAAAATCAGGCAGATTTAATGGTAAAATTGCACTCACATAGGTAGGTAACTGGTAGGCATGTCAAGTAATGGAGGTCCAGTGAGAGCATTAGGCCCTTTGACCACGCTCTGGGTGTTTTCCTGCCACTCCAGTGGTGTCCACGGCTTGGGGAGTAGCAGAGGGGTGCAGGAAGGCTCACAAGGATGATGTCACCACATGGACTGGGTTTCCAAGATGGCGCACGTTCGGAGTATTCTCACTTCTTTGTCAGACCGATGCGGCAGTCTAGACTGTTTTATGGAGCTGGAGTGAATGGACTGTTGCTTGTGTGACTGGTAGTCTCAACACTATTTGGGAAGGAATTAATTAAATACATTGATTCCTTCAAGGGTCTACACAACATTGTTTAATGTGACACTAAACAATGTTTTTAAAAAACTATTCAAGTATGTATTCATAATTCCAAAAAGTATCTTCTATCACTCTCAGCCTCCTTCAAATTAAATTTTTTGCTGCTGTGATCTGACTTCCTATTAGGGGTGGCTGCATTTATTCACCATCATTCCACTGTATGTAGGAACATAGTAAGGCTACGTTCACACTAGCTTTGTCATCAAGTGTCAGACAGGTGTTTGGGAATCATTTTTAACGCTTCTCAAACACCTATGAAAAATCTGCACATGGCAGCACAAAGTGCTGTTCACAGGGAAGCGTTAGCGTCATGTCCCGGCAAAACTGATGCCTCGGGTCAAATCAGGAGGAGTTGAAGCCTCCCATTCAAGTCTATGGTGCCGCTCCGTAAATGCCTGGCAGGTGCGGTTGCGACGTGGTTTCGAGGCGTTTGCAGAGCGTTAATACGATTTAACTTCATTATAGGAGTTTGTGGTGCGGTTTAATTTAATCAACCGCCTCAAAACTGCGCATAGGGCATTTTGGGAGCATTTGAGGAGCGTTAAAAACGCTTTGCAAACGCCTGTCAAACGCTATAGGGGTGTTTGGCAAGAGTTAGAAATAAAGTCAAGTGTGAACAAGCCCTAACTCTCTCTTTTTCACTTCTAAGGTGTACTATGGACTATGGGATTTGTAGTATACATAGGGCAGTGCACATAACTGTAATAAACATGCAAATAAACTAAGCTAAAGCCAGAAAACATAATTTTTTTCCTGTAGTTAGGCTCCAAGCTTGAGAAACTTTGGTTCACACTATACTATGATATCTACTGAATTTTGTCAAATAAAAGCTACGTAGGACTGCTCTACAGAGTTTTCAACATATAGCCACACCAGGATTTATGCACAAAGAAAATCAACTTGAGTCTACACGGAGTTGGTTGTGACAGTTACAACTGCCCCCCCCCCCCCAAAAAAAAAAATACAGCACAGCTTGCCAGATATGAATGGGGTGTGAGCCAACTGTGGTTAAAGGCTTAAAGGATAACTCCACTTTCATGGGAAAAAAAACAATGTATACAATTGTAACACAAATCATATTGCAATTTGATGGTATTAGGAATGACCTTTCTTTTACAATCTGTAGTGTTGTAATTTTATGTAAAATGCAATGCAATATGGCTACCAGGAAGCTTTCTGTAGATGGTGTACAGAACGTTCCCCAGATATGTAATTTCCTGCTTGTGTGATTGGCTTACTAATTTTCTCAGACGTCTGTGCTAAGATTTGTATCCCTTGCAATGAAAAATATACTTTTTGGTAAGATACTCTCAAAGAGAAATCACGTCTAAGCCCCCAGTCACTTCAAAGCCAATTTGAAATCGTGCAACTTACAGTGAAGTTGCACGATTTCAAAATCGGATGACCTGCTGATTTCAGTTGCGATTTGCAAGACATCTGACACAGATGTCTATGCAAATTGCACCAAAAGTAGGGTATGTGCAAATTTAGAAATCAGTGCGGCTTCGACCAAGTCGGAACCGCACCGATATAACTGCTCTAATAGTGGACAATAGGGTGTGACTTGGCATATGATTTGCAAGTTGCATGGCATGCAAATTGCATGCCAAGTCACACCCGATGTAATCGGGGGGGGGGGGGATGCAGACCCTGCAATTTTCCTCATTAGAGCTTTGCAGGTGCAGCAGCTGATTCATATTTATAAAACTCCCATACAGATTCACTTTGCACATGGAGAACAGTGGTGTTACTCTTTAACATGCCAATTTTTTTAATATGCTGAAAACCTATACACCACAATTAACCACACCACAAGTGCAACTACTTGACAGAGAGATAATACATAACTGCAGAGAAGGACAACTAACTTAACCTCCCTGGCGGTATTCCTGAGTGTAGCTCGGGTTAAAGTTTCAGTACCACAAGCGGTAACCCCGAGCTACACTCGGGTTTACCATGCTGCGCTGCTCCGGGATCTGTTCTTCACTTACCTCATCCTTGCGCTCCCGCGATGTCCCTCCTGCAGTGTCCCCGGCAATGTAATCCAGCAGATGCCGGCATCTGTCTTCCGGGTTCCATTCCCTGCGAGCGTCAGGACGTACAGGGACGGAACGGCAGAAAATTTGAAAATGACAAAAAGTGACGTTCACTAAATTCACTAAAATCACATAGTAAAACATTACTGTATCAAACCATTTCACATACATTTTGTCCCGAGTGCTTTGTCCTGTGCCCTGCCTACATCTTTACTGTTCTTTCTGCCTGGAAACTGAGAAACGTCCATGGCGTCCAAAAAGCGTCCCTTTATGTCAAAATTGGTTTTAGATCAGCTAGAGAACAGCGATAGTAAATCAGAACCACTTGCAGAATTGAGTGATAATGATTCGTGGGGGAAATTCGTCATCAGACACTGAAAACGATTTTGCGACTTTGCTCAGTGATGTGCGAACTTGGCGCTCTATTTCAAATATCAGTGTTTTTGGTTTAATTAAATGAATTAAATGTATTAATATTGTATTATTATGATTATTTATTAAATTATAATTTATGATTTCGTGTTTCAAGTTTTATCCTATCCGGGATGTTTACTAGACTCTTGTTCGGACAGATTTCAGTGAGTTATTCCTAAAAATTACAGGCCTACAATAAAAAAAATACATATTTCCATGCAAAAAAAGTACCGCTTTGAGCACAGAAATATGGACATAATCAGACCGCTAGGGAGGTTAATAAGGTATGAAAAACTGTAGAAATGAAGAAAGACTAACTGAACTGAATTCATTATCACCTGGGAAGGTTTTCTTAAGGCACAACTTTACCCATAACAGTTTAATAACAATTAATGTTCTTTAGGCTAAGTTCACATTAGCTTTGTAAGCAGGCATTTTGCAGGTATTTGAGGGTTGTTTTTAATGCTCCTCAAAACGCCTATGAAAATTATACACATGGCAGCACACATTGCTGTTCACACTGAAGCGTTAGCGTTGCGGCAATATTGACGCCTCATGTCCAGTCAGGAGGAGTTGAAGCCTTTAAATGCCTTCCATTCAAGTCTATGGTGACGCTCCTCAAATGCCTGGCAGGGATTTGCGGGGCGTTTGCAGGGCGTTAATACCATTAACTTCCTTATAGGCATTTGTGGTGTGGTTTTAATGCTTGGAAAATGCCTATGAAACGCCTCAAAAACACGCATAGGGTGTTTGGGAAGCATTTGAAGAGCATTAAAAACGCTCCCCAAATGTTTGTCTAACACCTGTCAAGAAGCAGAAGGGAAGAAGTCAAGTGTGAACAAACCCTTAAAGCAGTATTACACCCAAAAGCAAACATTTATTGTATGGCTGTTTACAGATTCTTAGATGTGATGTCTGCATTAGTTTCCTTTTTCATCTGGTGATCAAGCCTGCAAGTCTGTTGCTTTTCCAAAAGCACAAGTTCTCCAGTTGAATGTATCTGTTTACATAAATGAGACAATTCATTTAACACTGGGAGTGCTGTATACAATTATCAGCTTTTATTTATTCATGTAAAGACTTTATCCTGAAAAGTAAAAAAAAAGGTGTTTTCTGTAACTGATTATAAATGTGTTATCTTTTTTTTTAAATCTGCTAAGACATTTACCGCTACCCCCCCCCCTCCTCTTCCTCTTCCCCAAGACTGACAATGATGCTGCTACAGGGTGAAAACAAAGGGAAAAAAGCCAGAGAACTGAAACCTGATGTAGTCACTACATCCAATGATTGATAAGCTGCAATATATTACATTTTTAGTTTGGGTTAAATACTGTCCACGGGACACGGCGGATGACAGATAACTACACCAGCCCACTGCCAGTGTCACGTGATCGCTGTGACCTATCACAGTAAATCACATGACAGTTGTAAACAATGAATGGCTTCCTTTTGTGGCATTCACTGCTTACAACTGTGCTGCAAGCTGTGATTGATCCCAGTGGTCACATGTACAGAATGGGCCAATCACAGCCTCTCTAGCATGTGATCAGCTTTGGCCAATCACAGCTAATCACAACAAAAACTACTGAATGAATCAGTTTCATTCATTAAAAATGTTTCTTATACCAATGCAATTTATTGGTATAAGAAATCATAATGTGCAAAAAAAAATAAAAAATTCTGATCACTTGCTCAGAGTAGTACAATTTTACGGTGGTAACATTGTACTGCTCTGGTCACAGTAAAAAAAAATAGTAAAACAAAAATGTAATAAAAATAAAATATATTATTAATATTTTTTTTTACATACTGTTGCTCATTTATATGATGACGCTGTACTGCATTGGTGACAGTATGTAAAAAAAAAAAAAAAAATAGTGAAATTTTTTTTTCATTTCTTCATTTTCCACAAAATAATGACAAAAACCCAGACAACTTCAAAAAACTCACCATGCCTCTTACTAAATACCTCAGGCTGGCTACTTTCTGAAAAGCAGTAAATTTGAAGGTATTTGTTCTGTCCAGGGGCGGACTGACAAAAAGCCTATGAAAGGTTCCAGGGGCATCTCATGGGGCCCCCTTCTGACCCCGGGCCCTCTGGCAGTGCCCGAGTTCCCAAATGGTCAGTCCACCTCTGGTTCTGTCCTGGTGATTTTGGGCCTCAAGAGATCAGCCGCAAGTACATCAGGATTGATCAATTTTTAGATATATACCATAGTTTGTGAAGTCTATAACTTTCCTACCAACTAAATAATAAACACTGATTTGGGTTATTTTTGCCAAAAACATGTAGCAGAATACATTTTGGACTAAATTTGTGTAGAAAGATTATTTATTTGCAAAATGTTAAAACAGAAATGAAGAAAAGCGCATTTTTTTTTCAAAATGTTTAGTCTTTTTTCTTTTATAGTGCAAAAAATACCACCAAAAAAAATCTCTATTTGTGTGAAAAAAAGGATAAAAATTTCATATGGGTACAGTATTGCATGACCGTGCAATTGTCATTTAAAGTGCCACAGCGCTGAAAGATGAAAATTGGCCTGGGCAAGAAGGGGGTAAAAGTGCCTGGTAGGCAAGTGGTTATAAAAAATGTACGGTAATTGGCTCCTAATATGTATAAGAACTAACACTGCAAGTATTTGATCCAGGGCATATCCAATTACCTGTGAGGATCTGCAAGATTTTTTTCCTTTGTTATCAGTTCTATTTATATTTTGGTTAACCTCTTCACGCCGGCCGCACACAACAGACTACTGGTCAGATGGTTCAGTCCCCCACCAGTGATCACAAAGTCCTCATGCACACTGGACATTTTTACTGCTGCTGTTTTTGGCTTGTGACGTTTTTTTCTACAGCTAGTAAACCCCCAGTATGTTATCCTATGTGTCCATGCACACATAGACTAGTAATGACCACGATCAGTGACTTATACCAGGACTGCAACATTTTTACACTGACACTTTGTGGGAACCAGTGACACTAATACAGCGATCAGTGCTAAAATATGCACTGATCACTGTACTAATGACACTTGTTGGGAAGGGGTTAACGTCTAGGGTGATCAAAGGATTAAATGTGTACCTAACTATGTGCTTGGTGTACACTAGGTGGTGCTGTTACTACAGGAACTGAAGGATCATGTTCACCACCTTTCAGAACAGAGCTCTGCCTTGTTTACATAGGCAGAGATCTGTTCTTTCTCCTGCCTGAAGTTCTTTGGCACTTGCTGATCTGCTTCTGCTGTGAGCTGTGTGTGAGCCGCCCTATATACGTGATTTTTCACAGGAGGGCTGCCCTGTACCAGTAAAAGTGCTATAAGGTGGTCTTCAAGTGGATAAAAAAACTCCATGTATTGTCATACAGTCAAACATGGTTACAGAATTTTGTTTTTTAATACTGCTGTCAGGTTACCTTAGCATGTCTAAAAAACACCTTTGATTAAAATTGTAAGGAAACAAACAGAAACATCACCCCAACCAATTCCATTTTCTCAGGGTAGCTTACAACTTGAAAGCAAGTTTTCACTTAGATAGTGGGTTCTGAACAGAACACCAATGAAGAGTTAGTTATTTTATTCTTCTCTTTATTGTTATATCTACAGCTCCCTGATCTCGCTAGTGTACCATGAGCTGTAGATCAAATTTTAGGGGTTCCTCAGGACCTCAATTTTTTTTTCAGTGCTTCCTCAAGGGTAAAAAGGTTGAGGAAGAAGGTTTAAACAGTTTGCCTCTATTAAGTCCCAAAGGCTCGGATTTGTAATTCCAATATGACAGGAGGTCAAGTGTGAGTAAATTGGCACAATTATGTGCTTACCACATCTAGTGCCCAAAGAAGCTTTGCAGCTGCTAGCTTTCTATTGCCTTATTTTATAATCTCAGCTATTTACTTCTTGAATCTCTGACTGCTGTCCTTGAACAAAGAGATGTGGTGATCCTGCTATTTAAATATGTGCTGCTCATGAGCTATGGCATAAATGTTTAATAAGTTTATTTTTAATGAAAGTAAAGAGAACGATAACAGGTAGCACCATTGTTGATATAATTAATTATTTAGAATTTCACACTAATAAGCTGTGCGTTGGAGATAACAAGTCTATCAAGAATAATTTATCAATAATTTAGGGGATATGGGCACTATAGAGTAGGAAACCGTACAACACAGAGATTAATGTTGAAAGAACTTTGTACAGAAAATGAGTAAAAAGAACACTCAGCATCTCTTCTTTATTGCTTGCTCATGTAATGTAAAGCTTCACTCATAACATTTCCTAAAGTGCCTTCCTAGTGTGCATAACATTTCCTAAAGTAGAAATCCAGCCAAAATAATAGGAGAAATAAACAACAAATTAACACATAAAAAAATAGCATTTCTTGAGACATGTCCATTTCACCACTTGATGTCCTCAGTCTGACATCCAGCATTATTGAATCCACTTTCTCTGAGCCCAGATTGTTAGGGACCCAAAACATTCTGTCACTGAACAGTAAAAGGAAAAGCAGCACAGTGATGAGTTCATCTGATGGGCACCTTGTGCTGCTTCTTTCTCTCACATCTGACCCCTGATGCATGTGGACTACAAGCAGCTGGTACCGGATCAGTTGCAGGTACAAACACTGCTCGCATTTAAAAAATTACATTTAAAGTAGAATTTGTGGCTTCCCTTTAATATAAAAAGGTTCTGCAGTATACTTAATTGTAAGTGCATTTACAGTCTCAATTCAAAACTCCACAAAGCCCTGTTGATCCTGCCATTGAAGACCATCTAAGGCCGGCCATACATGGGTTGAAATTAGACCGATTTTTCATCCGAAAATCGGACCTAAGAATAATCAGCCAATTTTTGCACTGTTAGTGGGTCAATGGCACCGGCCGATTTTCGTGGTTCCTGCCCTTTTCGGTGATTGGGCATGTTGGAAAATTCGTGAAAAACGACTGATTTTCGACTCAATGATGGTCAAATCGTACGATCATTTTTCCGAAAAGAATATGCGCATGAGCTGTGACCTGGAAGGAACAGACATTTCGCCTGTTATATGGGGTGAACTTTATGACATGGTCGGACAATTTTAAAAATCATTGATGGCACCATCGGATTACTGAGCGAACAACGTTTTCGATTTTCAGATGAAAAATCATTCGGAATTCGAACCATGTATGGCCTGCATAATGCAGCTTCCCTGGTTGGTGGGGCAATGATGCTGCACTGCTCCTGGATTTAGAGCAGAGCACATTTTCTACTCTCATGTAGATGGTACCTGCTTGTACTTCAGTGAAATGCAAAAGTATTGCAAGGGGTGTGGCTACAAGCATTGTCTTGCCTGTAGCCTTCCAATCAGCAGCTTGCCACACCTAGTCTTTCCCACTGCTCTATGGATTGACAGCACTGCCTCTGTCACTGAAACCCTTCCACTGTAAGCTGCAGTGTCCTGTATAGGAAATGTGTGAGACACAAGTGAAGGAAGAGCTCATTCAGGAAAGGTAAGGGAATTTTTTTGCTTGCTTTATGGTATAATAATTGGATTTGGTATTTGTTTAGACCAGTGATTCTCAATCAGGGTTCCATGGAACGCTTGGGTTCCTCCAGGTATTGCTAGGGGTTCCTTGAGCTTTTGCTGTCTGACCTCCTATTTAATGGTTTCTGCAAAGTTCCAGGGCCAATGCAATTTGGTCGAGCCAGCAGAATACCACCAATGATCTTTTTACCTGCCTTTTAGGGTGTCACTGTGAGGGATGCATTCCTTCTACTGACCACCAATGCAAGCAACATTTTTCCTATTGACTCCTGCTGAGTTGGTTTTAGTAAAAGTTCCCTGCGACCTGAAAATTATTTTAGGAGTTTCTCTGGGGTAAAAAGGTTGAAAAAGGCTAGTTTAGACTGTCATACAGAAACATTTATTTGTACTTTAATGATGTATTAATGATTACAAGCTCCATTAATATGTGTATTTTATATTGGCTTACAGGCCAATCTAAAATATATAGGGAATATTCTATATTATAAAAAAAAGAACCTTTTCATTGCTTGTTGGAAGCCTTGTTTTTGAATAAATAAACTCACAAATGAAAGATTGATTTTCCAGCAACATTTTTCTTTCTCTGTGGGTTAAAAACCATGTAACAACATATCCGCTACTCCTTTTTCATTTCTGAAGTGAAGTTCTCAAAGGAGCTCTGTTTGAATTAGCCATTCTTTAACCCCAGTCCAATAAAATAGTTCCATACAGGGGGAATTTAGTATTCAGCACTGTTATCCTCTGCCTATAGATGTCAGAGGCGAAACATTTTACTGCATATTTTTAATCTCATAAAAGCTTATTGATACATTGTTATAAAATACCAAGGCAGGTTAGAACCAATAAAACAAGGATGTTATTTTTAAATTAGGTAATCTTATCAAAGGTCTTTTAATTTGAGCATCAAACGTTTTGTACCTACAAGCTAGGCAACAGTCAGGGAATAGCTGCTTCTATCAGATCCTTTTTACATAAATGTTTTGCTTTGTATAGGATTCTCTTTAAATATCTAGGCACATTGATGGTCAATTAAACAATGTACTGTGAAACTATTTGAATATACACTATATTGCCAAATGTATTGGGAGACCCCTCCAAATCATTGGATTCAGGTGTTCCATTCACCTCCATGGCCTCATGTGTATAAAATCAAGCGCCTAGGCATGCAAACTGCTTCTACAAACATTTGTGAAATAATAGATCGCTCTCAGGAGCTCAGTGAATTCAAGTGTGGTACTGTGATAGGTTGCCACCTGTGCAATATGTCCATCCGTAAAATGTCCTTGCTACTAAATATTCCACGGTCAACTGTTATTGGTATTATGACAAAGTGGAAGCAACTGGGAACAACAGCAACTCAGCCACAAAGTGGTAGGCCACGAAAAATGACAGAGTAGGGTTAGCGCATGCTGAAGCGCACAGTGAGCAGAAGTCGCCAACTGTCTGCAGAGTCAATAGCTAAAGACCTCCAAACTTCATGTGGCCTTCAGATTAGCACAACAACAGTGTGTAGAGAGCTTCATGGAATGGGTTTCCATGGCCGAGCAGCTGTATCCAAGCCTTATATCACCAAGTGCAATGCAAAGCGTTAGATAAAGCATGCCACCACTGGACTCTAGAGCAGTGGAGATGTGTTCTCTGGAGTGACAAATCACATTTCTGGATGGCAATCCGATGGACATGTCTAGATTTGGCAGTTGGCAGGAGAACGGTTCTTTTCTGATTTTATTATGCCAAGTGTAACGTTTGGAGGAGGGGGGATTATGGTGTGGGGTTGCTTTTCAAGGGTTGGGCTTGGCCCCTAAATTTCAGTGAAGGGAACTCTTAAGGCATAAGCATACAAAAACATTTTGGACAATTTCATGCTCCCAACTTTGTGGGAACAGTTTGGGAGTGGCTCCTTCTTCTTCCGATACGACAATTGTTTTAACTGGCATCCACCTCACATCCCTTGCCGGAAGTGACGTTCTGCTCACGGTGAGACGCTGTCTATATGATACATCGCTACTTTTTCAGGAAATTGAGGATATTGGGCATGCTTGTACTTTTATTATGTGAGTTTATTACTGATTTTACAATAAATGTTTTTTAGTTTTTTCCTTCCTTGTAGTGGAGTTAATCTTTTTAGAGGATGTCCTACCTTTCTACCAGCCTTTAATTGCCAATGGGCTAAGAGATTGGGGAGTCTTATAACGTATGACACTCACCACAAGCATGATTGCCTATCATGCTAAGATAGGCCAAGACATCTGGTGAGTGCCACTGAATTGGGGGAGGTTTTTCTCTGGAGCACGTGGTGGAGGGAAGGTTATTTGGCACTTGTGGAATTAATCTCATTCAATCACATAGTGGTTCAGTGGATTACAAGGACTTTATTCATTTATTTTTTGATGGATTTTCATGAAATATTTATTTGTCTTTATGAATTGGACATTCACTGATGTAATGTATTGATGTATTTGTATATTCTAGCACATGTATTTCACTGTATAGTATTTTGTGCTATCTTATTATTTCATTTTTGCTGTTGTGCTGCTTTCACTAGATATATTATAGTACAGCTTTGGGGAATAGAGGAGTTGGAATGAAAGGGTGAGCATAGATGGCACCCTTCATGAGTGCATACAAAGATTTTGATTGAACATAAGTTCTTAAAAAGTAACTCCACTTTTGTTGAGAAAAAAAACATTTCTCGCTGGGTGATCTATATACATTGCAGGGATTTTAACAAATGTTGTTGCAGATCCCTACCTTTTGTTATTCTGAAGAAATAGCTGTTTGTTTGTCTGTGTCCATGTCTACTTCCCTTAGGGAGCATCTCACTGAAAATGACATTTTTGTCACATGGAATACCAAAAATGGGACTTGTATCTTAGTGCAGACTTTGGGAAAATCAGTAAGCCAATCACTCAAGCAGGAAATTATGTTTTCAGGGTGCGTTCTGTATATCATCTACGTACTGAACGCCTCCAGGTAACCATATTACATTGCATTTTACAGAAAGTTACAGCACTGCAGTTTGAAAATGAATGGTAGTTTCAATTACGTACATCACAATTGTGTATGCTATATTATTTTTTTTAATTGCTAATTTTTTTCCCATGAAAGTGGAATTACCCTTTAAGCATATATTACTGCTGGCAGATGTCTTCGGGGAAGGGGGGCTCATCAGAGAATGTGGGGGCATGGAGCCTGGAGTTGGACCTTAAAGAAACCCTGTTGGATCGCTAAGGGTAGATTTAGACGTGCATCTAAATCTCTTTTTCCTGATCCACGTTTGGATTGTGCTTCAGAGGCTACTGAACGGAGGTGAGATAGCAATGATGCCTACTCACCACCTGTTTTAACCTTTTCACGCTGGCTGAACGCAAATGTGCGGCCTCCCGGCGTCTGGGCCTAGAAGCCGAGTGGATGCACATTTGCGTTCTATCAAAAAAATACATATTTGCTGAGAGCGTGCACCCTGCACACCCTGCACGCTCCCAGCACACATGTCTGGTACTCACGGAAACGTCCTGATCTCCTCTTTCGATCGGGACCTTTCCCCATCATGTGACCGCCGTGACGGAGTGTCACGGCGGTCACATGACCCTACACCCCATCCCGCATCTCGGCTTCTGAAACCCTTAAAGGGCCGGGAGGCGCTGGCGTGAAGGAGTTAATCCCATTTTTGTCAACAAGTGCACTGCAAGTTTGTAATGTGAAGCTTCTGGTGGGCCTCCCCCCACGAATTACTACATATTTAGTAAACTTTGCTGTGGATGTGAAGCAAAGCATCATGACTGTGGCATGTAAACACCACATCTGCTAACTATTTCTACTTATGAAGGGGGAAGGGGGGAGGCAGGGATAGCGAGTGTCAAAAATGTGGCACAACCATGAATTTTTGTCATGTCCCCTCCCCCAGCAGCCTGTCTAATTGAAGCCTAAAAAATTGAAAAATGGCAGCTTCCTGCAAATAAGGGACAGCATATTTGACTCTCTGGCATTCTGTTTCTCTTCTCCTGCTCTAGCATTGCAGCTTCAGACTCCTTGGTATTTGCCACTTCCAGGAGTGTTGGATTCCTGTGTCCCCTGTCTTTGGTTTCTTCTTCTACAGGATTCAGAAGTGATATAGGGGTTAGAGGAAGGAAACAACATGTGACAGGGGCCACTCGATTCTTTAGAGACCTGACAGACTAAAAAACTATCAGCTGTAAACTCATATCTCAATGGGGAAAGAACAAAAAGAGGGCGCACAGGCCTAGTGCATTACCATAAAAAATGTTTAATAAAAAATAATAAAGTAGGTGTTGTACTCACAAACGACAATATAGTCAAGGCACATCATAAAAGAACAGCTGGATCAACACCGCGCTGAGTAACAGTCCGCAATAGGGAGTTTAGACATCCAAAAGGCTGACGCCTTTCGAGGACTTGCCTCTTCCTCAGAGCCCTGAGACTCTGAGGAAGAGGCAAGTCCTCGAAAGGCGTCAGCCTTTTGGATGTCTAAACTCCCTATTGCGGACTGTTACTCAGCGCGGTGTTGATCCAGCTGTTCTTTTATGATGTGCCTTGACTATATTGTCGTTTGTGAGTACAACACCTACTTTATTATTTTTTATTAAACATTTTTTATGGTAATGCACTAGGCCTGTGCGCCCTCTTTTTGTTCTTTCCCCATTCAGTATATTTGGATTCCCCCGGTCCATTTGAGGGCAGCAAGGTGTGCATGTTCCAGGACATTCTTAATGTGGTTGTAGCATTGAGTCCATCCCCAAGCGCAGGAGCATTTGTGTTTGCTGGTTCTTTGTAAACTCATATCTCAGGCTGATCCAACAAAAATACAAAAAGAGTAAAAAAAAATGCTTACAACAATAAAAATTGAATCCATAACTTAAATAAGTAAACATGCATGTAGTACGCCCTATATCCACATAAACATGTCACTCGTATGTGCAGTATTTATTAGAGGGGTTGGTTTACTAAAGGCAAATATACTGTGCACTCTGCAAGAGCAGTTGTTCCAGAGCTTAGTAAATGTGCAGAAGCTCTGCTGACTTCCATCATCCAATCACGTGCAAGTAAAAAAGCTTTTTTTAAATCTTACTTGCACATGATTGGGTATTCCTTGCAAAGGGAATTTTTAACCCTTTTACTAAGCTCTGGAGCAACTGCTCTTCCAGAGTGCAATTGCACTTTGCAAAGTACAACATCTGATTGCCTTTAGTAAATCAACCCTTGAGTGTTTTTGTTTATGTCCTTGAAGTGTTCTCAGTAAGGGAAAAATGTCATAGGCAATTGCTGTCTTTAACTTTGAATCATATTAACTTTTTTTTCTGTATATCTGTCTCACATGAAAATATATTCCTGAGTTTTATAATAATATCCTTGGTATGCTTAGCTTCCATGCAATTACTGTCTATCACTTTAATGTAAACTCTTTCATCTTTTTCCTTTGATTTTTTTCCTTCTTGTTCTGTTTTCATATTCTTTTGTTTCACAAAGGGCTGTTTGTAGCATCTCAGCACAAGGTTTGCAGGTTATCCACAGTATGTAGATTCTAGTCAACCAGGGCAAAAGGAGACACTGCAATTCATGCAACATAGAACACTGTGGTAAACTCTAGAAGCACATGTAGCACCCTCTTGGTAGTTTGTTTTTTTGTTTGTTTGTTTCTTAGTCAGGGGCTAAGTAGCAGTCTGGCATGAGTCAGCCTGGGAGTGAGGTAGAGAGTTCACCTCAGAACAGGCTGGGAGGCCAGGACTTCTGGAACCCTCTCACCCTTCCAGAAACTTAGAGAACTTTCTGGAAGAAGAGCAGAGGAGGCCCAGATCTGCATGTTTGAGGGCACTTGGCCAATCCCCAGGCAGGAGGCTGAGCATAGTGGCTAAGAGCATCCCTTCAATGTGGCAGAGCCTGTGCAGTAGAGGAGTCAAGTGGAAGATGGATTGAGAGAAGGCTGGAGTGTGGAGCCTGGGAGGGAACCTAACTACAGGCAGGATGATGGAAAGGAGGATCTCCACTGCCCAAGGTCTCTTAGGGAGGACATCTTGAGCAGCAGGGAAGGAGCAGCCCAGCAAAAAGCCTGAAAGCAGCTACCAACCCACCACTTTGACAGGAAAGGACAGTGTGAGTACTCCTACACCTCCTGACCCAGATAAGAGGGGAAAGGGGGGTCAGGTGCCGGACCCAATTAGTTCTCATCCAGGACTACCTCATTGCTAGATATTGGAATCCTTGCCCAGGGATACTTTCAGTGCAGCCGGGTAAAGAGGAATAATTAATTTTGTTGTCTGGGGAGGTACACCAAGGGGACTTTAGAGCTCCTTAAAGAGACAGTGCTATCTTTGTGGAACTACATTTTGTACAATGTACAGGTTGCAAATAACTTTGTCCAGAAGTTTAGAGTTCTTTGGGCATCTCATATACCCCTAGACCCTATCCAAGTTGTTAACCCCTTAGTAAAAACAACTAAAAAAACAGCTCAAGGACTGTATTACTGACTCTGTGCATGTGAAGATGAGGGAACATGTGTGTCGCCTGGTCGTGCAAAGCTTGAAGGTGGACCCAAACTCAGTGGCCCTTGAGAGGATAGTGCTACACACACAACTACGGTATAACTGCAGTCCATATGTCCTAGAACTTCCTAGAACTAAAAGTGCATCTTATTCTGACTTTGTTTTGTTTTTTGGATAGTGTGGTATAGCATTAGAACCCCTGCCAGTTTTTTTTATTTTTTTTGTGTCCCAGCTAGGAAGATGTATCCTTTCTATTTGTCCTGGTGACCATTAACACCAGAACAATTTGACTAAAAGCAAAGGTAAATCCAAAATATCAGTTGTTATCAGAACACAAATAGGGGAGAAAACTTCCAATGGAGACAACCTATGGAAGAAATGTTTCACTCATTGGAGATAATCCTTCTCACTTCCTGTTATGTCTATAGGACAGAAAGATAAGGTAAATCTCCCAAATGATACACAGATTGCAAAAAAACAGGGGTTCTAACTATTACCTACTCTATCCATTAGAGATCCATCCATCCATAGACATTTTAAAACTTTTGACTTTGGATAGCAACACAATGTAGTACATTGTTACCCCTGAGTCAAACAATAACCATAAGTACTCTCAGAAATCTCTAAAATATGCTAATGTGTAATATTTTTTTAAACATCTTAAACCATCTGTGTGATGGCTAACACGTCTAAGGCAGGTCATACATTATCTTCTTTCCTTTCACCATGAGTGGAATACCTCCCGTACTACTATCCCCTCCCTCCTAGATTGTAAGCTCCAAGGAGCAGGGCCCTCGAACCCCTTGTGTATCGCATTGTATTGTTATTGTACTGTCTCATGCATTGTCTCGCATTGTAATGTACAGCGCTGAGTGAACTGTTGGCGCTATATAAATACTGTATAATAATAATAATAATAATTTAGGTACTTACACTGCTTGCATTTAAAAATACATTTCATGATTTACTAAATAATACAGAGCACATTCATTTGTTTCTTCTTTATCTGCCTAGAGTTCAGCTTTAAAGGAGACCAATCCTTACATTTTGCTGTAAAGTCTTGTGGCATAGATCTATGAAAAAGTAGCAACAGGGCTGAAATATGACAGCCTTGCTTTAATGCATAAATACTGAGCAATGAAAGGGATGCTGCAGTCTGACTCCAAAATCTATACAAGAAGGAGAGCTTCAAGCGATCTGAACTCAAGCCCTTGTCCAAATGCCTAGGGTTATGTGAACAGCAATGGGGGAAATCAGGTGAGGAATAAGAAAGATGAGTATCTAAAATATGTAAGTTACTATTTATGTTAGTCCACTTTAAGTCTAGGTTCACACTGTAGAGGGTCTGGGAATGTGTGTAAATTGCATGATGTGCACAACCTGCAGGCAAAACAAGCTGCTCTTTTGCAAACGTCTGGGACTGCCACTAGTTCCTAATGGCACTCCCATGCATTGGAAAACATGGCACTACGCGGTTCCAAGCTGATGCATTTTTAAAAAAGGGTCAGGGATATTTCCCGCAGATACAACAGCTCATTCAAATGAATACGCTGCTTTGCCTGTGCAAACTCAGCTTGCAGGACCTGCTACAATGTGAATTTAGGCTAAAAGAATAAAGGGAATTCAAAAGCAAAACCAAAAAGCTACTAATTATTCTGTCCTGTCACAAACTATTCAGAGAACTATAGCAGAGGTGCTAAGGGTTGTATTTACCATAATGAAACCAGTGAGTCAGTGCCTTGGGTATATGGTTAGAGGAGGCAGCACCAGTCCTCATAACAATTTACTTGTGATAAACTTTTAATTTTGTTTCTCTCTTCTGCCCAACTTTCTTTAGCAACAAAATTATTTGGGGAAAAGGAAGATGTTAGGAGGAGTCAGAAGGCCCACTACAGTTTAAAAAACATGAAACCATCTCTCCTTGTTTGGCAGTCTGTACAAAAAAGGGAGCTCTGCAAATAAAGCAGACCCAATGCTGCCTCCAAGAGCTCATTCTAGTAGTCTTGCTACCCAAATAATCACATGACACAGGGGGGAAAGCCTATACAAAATGATGTCTTCAATCAAGTGTGCATGATATCTAAATGCGGCTCTAGAGTTACTCAGAGCCAGGATCAAATTCAGGCCTATTAAAAACAAAGCACACCTACAGTCACAGGACTTTAATAAGCTGTTCAGCTACCTACACAAGATAAATGCCAAAATGAGCAATAGAACCCTTCAGAAGAAGGTTGTTTACCGGATGGAGTTTAAATGCAAAATGGTCATCTGTGGCTTGTAATCTACTTATACACAAACGACCAAAAATGTACTTTTTATTACATACACAAAAAGCACTGCTTGCTCTTCATGAAATAATATAGGGTTTCATTTACTCCATGCTGGCCTGCCACTTTGTAATCAATATATTTATACAATGTGTTAGGAAATTGTAATATCTTGGTATTAGCCATAAAATACTATGTAATTTATAGCAATAGCCCAGCCCATATATAGATCAGTGTATACTAGCTTTTTCATTAGTCATTTACATAATGTCTAAGGGATGTCAAACCAGCATCAACAAGCAATAAATTCTAAGACTCAAGTCGAGAGATTTCTGCATTAAGCAAATGATTTGCTGCAAGATATAATTCATTGTAAGGTCTGTGATTAAAACAATGAATGTTTGCAACCTGTGATGGGAATGAAGCAAGAATTGCAGCCCTAAAATTGATTTGTAGCCTACAGTAGGTAGGATTAAAAATGTGAAAGTGTTGATTATGCAAAAACTATAATTTTTACTTGAAGTTTTAGATATGGTCCTATACTTTCCATTTCCTGAATTACAAGTATGCATTTTTCAGTCCCAATTGACTTGTATGTTGACTTAAATATTTATAACCCTTATTAGGGTCTACTATTCAAGATTATTGGAGGTTATTAAGGAGTTTTGCTACCAAATCTAAGCTTGAAGCCTGCGTATGTTCATGACCTGGGGATGGCTGAGAGGGTGTATCAAAATGAGACACATTAAACATTAAAAATAGTATGCTATGATGCAAATTATTTTTGTTGGGATGTTATCGCACAAGCTTTTATTAAATAAAAAATTAGTACCAATAACATAATTTAGACACCAGTTCTTCAAACCATACATAAATTCTAATACAATTACTATCCTAATACGAATACAATTCTAATACAAATTTTAATACAATTATTTAAAGTGGAACTATAAGTAAAACTTTTTTTTCATTTTGGATTAAGTAAAGGAGGATTATAACTCCTGTGAATTTATTTTTTGCTACCTGTGTCCCATTTCAGGTTAACCTACACTCCCTGTCCCATAGCCAAAACAGGAATTAAGAAAATCTCTGCAAATTAAGGGAATTCCTTGGGGACCCCCAGGTCACCCGAACTGGTGTCCTCATTGGAAAATTTCACCCCTATTACTTTTCTGAGGACAACTCAAAATTTGTTTTTTCTTTTACATTCACTTTCAGTGACCATAGTAACCAGGGCAATTAGAGAGAGTGGATCTCCCTAACAAAGGCACAGACAGCAATAAAAACCCAACATATTCTAATCCATCTCCACTCTATCCAGAACTCAGAAAAAAGTTTTGGCTTTAGTTATACTTTAAACCAGGGCATTGGTGGTACCAACCAATGTCATGTTCAGTTGTAAACCCATAACGGACATTCACAACTGCTTTGGTGGGTACACACTAGTCATTTTGCATTATTATTCACCTGGAATAAACCTTAGTAATTACTTCCTACATCAACACCACATAATCCTACATATTAGTGACCAAAAAGGTTAAAGCACCTGTGCAAACATTACCAAAAATCTTACTTTATTGGCACCATCAATTACCTACCAATGCTGTGCAGAAATACAACATGCCCCACAAGTCCCCTATACTCTTCCCATACCTCCAAAACACTTCTAATCACAGCCATAACCACACTGTTACCAAGAACATGGGTAGGTGGGCCAAATTACTCACTTCTAGTCTGTTTCTACTCAAGGATTCCCTAATTTATACCAGCTGCTTCCTATGACATATTCTTAAACTGTTTCTCACCTATGTTTAACCCTTTTCCTGCCTTCCAGCCCACCCTGTCATCTACTCTTTTTACTATGCTCTCAGGGCAGCCCTGATCTCTGATTTTTGAATGGTATACTTTGAAGTCTGTTATTTATTTGTGCCATCATAACAATTTTTTATGTTGCCTGGCCATTGTCAAGCTCTTCATAAGGTATTCTATGATCTTCAAAACTCATACGGGAGTTAGGTGTGCTCTGGGACTTCTTGGAGTTGAAATTGTTCTTCAAGAGCTTTTTAAAATGTAAGTATAGCCACAACATTTTTGTTTTGTTATGGATGGAATAAGGAAGGGTTAAAACCCCTGTCAGTTTATTTTTTGCTGTCTGTCAGGTTGGGAAGATTTCTCTTTATTTCCTGTCCCAAAGTTACAGTAGAAAGTAAAGAGAGTTCCCCCTCATAAACAGCTGTTATCAGAATAGGTTTTCCCTAGTTGAAGAATTTCCCTCCCCATATGTTCTGGTAACAACTAGGTTTTACTATAATTTTCTGGATGAGTGACAATGGTCACTTGGACAAATAGGGTTAATCTACCTAGTGAGGATACAGATAGCACTAATTCTTCTCCATTTAATCCAAAACAAGAGAAAAAAAATGGCTATATGTTTACTTTAGATGTCATGTGCACTGGTTTTCATTTATATATTTTTGGGGGACTAGTCTGAAGATGTGCCTTTGCACGAAACATGTTAAACCTACATGCTGAAGTCACGCTATTGCTTTGGGTTTTTGAGATGGCGGGCATACCAGTGAGTTTGGCCGATTCTCTGTTTATCAGTGTTGGATTAATTTCTGTGGCATTTTGGTGATTCATCTGACTTTTTGTCTGGATGTGATACAATCACTTTATCAAGGTGGAAGACACCAAAGTATTATTGAGACACAGATTGTGGACTGGAATTTTGATTACTTTATTGGTATATGATTTTTTTTATGTTTTGTTTTGTTTTTATGTGCACAGAGACAAGTTACAATCACTGTTTAAGCAATTTATTTCATTTACAGTCATTTGTTTATACATGAGGTGCTGCACCATTTATTTATGGGTAAAAAAAGGGCCACCATTACAATATGTGAGCAACAAAGGGCCACCATTACAGTACATAGGCAACAAAGGGGCAAAGGTTATAAAAAAAGGTAACTAGTGAATTGTTACAGTCATTGCACAGGCAACAAACAGGGAAACAGTACAATACATGTTACAATACTCAGGTAACAAATAAGCAATCATTATTTTATATACTCAGTAAACAGGCAAATGTAATAATACGCAGACAACAAATGGGCATTTTTTACAATATGTGGGCCGCAAACAATTCAGTTTTCAGGGAAGAAAAGGACAATCATGAAATTATATGTGCCTCAAAGGGTGCCTGTTACGGACAACAAAAACATGGCAGAATTTTAGCTCCTTTGCCAAAGGTTATTTCTACTTTCCTGCTATGGATTATTGTAGCAAGCATAATGCTATTTCTCTATCTCTCATGAAATATGCTGTAGATGTTTTGTAGATATCACTGTGGTTGTATATAAGGATAGTAGGTCCATTTTAAATAATTCAGCGTTTCAGTTATTCTTTATCTAGAGCACTGGACAAGTTGGGGTCATCATATATTCTGTCTCACCCTGAGCCTGTATCTTATGTCACATTTGCTGCTCACTTTGTGTTCCCTCTCTTGTGCTTGCATCTAAATATTTGACATGACAAGTAGCCATCACTGCTAGAAAGATGCTTGAAGAAGGTTTATTTTATCAGACAAGAACAATGATAAAAAAACCCAGAGCCATAGCTAATATACACAGTATGTTGTCCGCTATTATAGCACAGCTGTGTCTGTGTTGTGTGTGTGGTGAGGGGAGGAAAAAAAATGTAAAAAGGAAAAAAGACAGGGATATTAAAAGAACTGAGATTTACACGGGAGCTTTATGTGAACCATGCTTAAAAGATTAGACTTTGGAGATAAAATTAGAAAGAAAGAAAAGTAAGAAGAAATTCAATATTATTATCAGAGGTAAGGGAACCAATCAAAGAGGAACTTTAGTCTTTTTGTCTAAATTAAAAGTCATCAGCTACAAATACTTAAGCTGTGCTACTCAAAAAATGTACCCTTATGCCAAAAATGTATTTAAGTAAACGCCCCACAAGGCACTAAACAAATAAGTATTAATAGTGACAGATTAAATATTCACTTAAGTATAATGAACCTGCAGTGATGTAAATGAATAAAACAATTAAAAATCACTGAAAATAAAAACAAATATAAACATAAACACCCGGCTGCCAATAAAATGTACAAAAAATGACTGAGCAATGAAAATATCCAAAGTATTGCATAAATAAGTAAAATAAACAGCAAATTAGCCTGTGAAATTATCAAAATGACTGGAAATAGTGCTTAATAGTGACAAATTACTTGAATGTGCCTTAAAAATCAACTGAACCCTCAAAGTGAAATAACATAATTTGCAATAAAACAAAATTTTCAGTAATCTGTGAATGCAACAGTAAACATCACTTGTGCTCCTCCACCAGCTAGCATGTGCTCTCACCTCCAACTCTTAATACTTATTTGTTTAGTGCTCTGTGGGGTGTTTACTAAATTATATTTTTGGTATAAGGATACATTTTTTGAGTAGAGTAGCATCAATTGTTTTTAATTAATTATTTCTTTTTTAAAACACTATTAGGTGCTTGCTGCAACTCATACACAGAGGGTGGTTACTGGCAGCACAGGAGAATTTATTTTTAATTTCAGCTACAAATACTGTAGCTGCTGACTTTTAAAAATAAGTTACTTACCAGAGCTTTAGGGTCCAGAGCTGTCTTTCCGCAGCTGGCTCTTCTTTTCGCTGCAGATCGCAGATGCTGGCATTTTGGATATGGGACCTGACTGTGACTTCTCAAAGAATCACAGCTGGCTCCCCACTGTGCATGCACAGGATTGTGCAGCACTTTTAGACTGGTCCTGCAGTCTTCTGGGACATGGGACACATCCTAAGAGGCTGCAGGAGAGGGGCATGGGTAGGGAGCATGCCTAAGTGTATGTCATTCTCATCTGGCTGAGAACGAGAGAAGTGGGAAAAAAGATGCCCACTCTCTGTAAAAACAAAAGTCAAAAGTATTAGGGCACTGATTTGGGATTTGAATAAGCGGCACTTTCACTTTTTAGTAAAAGTCCACTTTAAGCAAGGCCAAGATTTGATTCTAAATATACATGATAAATCTTGAAATTTGGGTTTGCTACGTTTCATGCATCCAATGTGAATAAAAATAAATACATTAAAAGATAAGTTCACCTTCAGGGTGTAACATGTAACATGTTACTGTAGGACTGCCCCATAACCCCCACAATCCCCCGTTGTGACAGCTAGTGAGGGATCTTCTCTCCCTGCTAGCTGTCACAATTGAAAAAAAAAAAGCAGAAAACGTGTGACTCTGCCCGTCTTGCCGTATCATTTATTCACAGAGTTCTGTAAATGGGAAGCTACAAATAATGACAGCCTTTGTAGTTCTCAATGAACTACCACGGCGCTGTTGAGCACTCTAGGTAGTTAATTGATTCTTCCTATCAGTGTGTATCTGCCTCCCCATAAGATGTGCGGGCAAACAGATTACACAGACAGTCTGCAGGAGACCTGCATGGCATGATATTTGGTGCAATGCTTTCCAGGCTCCTAAAACAAAAAATAGTAATTGCACATTTTTTTACCTGCATGTGTGGTATTACTAGTGCCAAAAAGACACTCAAAAGAAGGTTATTTTAAAAGTCCACACTGACTTTCAGTTCAAAGTGGAACTTTGGTCAGAAAAGTAAGTCCTGCTAAATCACTACATACTGGCCCCTTTTGCAGATTAAAAATTAGTGCCTATACTGTTTAAATTTAGGGGCAGACTAGGCTGGGGAGGCAGGGTGGCACTTGCCTCCCGGGCCACTCTAATGCTACTTTAGGGTGCCCTAGAGGCCAGATTGTGGCTTCCAGTGGCTGCAGGGCCTTGAGTTGAGAGAGTCTCTCTCTCACGGCCCAGATCCAGCACTGACAGTTCCCCCCACCCCCTCCACACAGACAAGAGAGGAGAGAGAAAGCTGGTTCTGCCTCTCCTCCTCCTGCTTTCCTTCTGTGTCTGCTCCACCCACAATCCCCGACAGTGTTGTGCCTCAGAGAAGGAGATGTAGGGGTGGGATGTTTGAAGCCCAGCAGCTAGAAGAGGACAGGTGTAGCCATGTAATCCATACATCCACTGTGAGTGAAGTGCTCCCCCTCCCTTCTCTCTCCTCCCAGTGAGTCCTGTAATGCAAGGGGAACTCATGTAAGGGGAGCTCTGCAGACTTTCTTTCTTTCTTGATGGTGCTGAAGTCAATGATTCGACTTCAGTACAATCAGCCTGTCAGTTTTTTATGGAGCAATCTCTGTCTGCGACTATAGCTGCCAGTGGTGTTCATTGTATTCTGATGGCAGGGAAACCTACCACTCTCAGAATACAACAGTGCAGCGGGAGGGATTTCCCCATCAACACTAACTGTAATAATGGGAGAATCAAGTGATTTTCTTTCCTTCTACCTGTGGTGGAAGAAAAGAAAATTGTACAATCTACATGCTGCTTAAGAGTATTTATGTGTCTGTGTATATATATATATATATATATATATATATATATATATATGTGTGTGAAACTCAAAAAATTAGAATATCGTGCAAAAGTTCATTTATTTCAGTAATGCAACTTAAAACTTTAAACTTATATATGAGATAGACTCATTACATGCAAAGCAAGATAGTTCAAGCCGTGGTTTGTCATAATTGTGATGATTATGGCCTACAGCTCATGAAAACCCCAAATCCACAATCTCAGAAAGTTAGAATATTATATGCAATCAATAAAACAAGGATTGTACATAGAACAATATCAGACCTCTGAAAAGTATAAGCATGCATATGTGCTCAGTACTTGGTTTGGGCCCCTTTTGCAGAAAATACTGCCTCAATGCGGCGTGGCATAGAAGCTATCAGCCTGTGGCATTGCGGAGGTGTTATGAAAGACCAGGATGCTTCAATAGCAGCCTTCAGCTCTTCTGCATTGTTTGGTCTCATGTCTCTCATCTTTCTCTTGGCAATGCCCCATAGATTCTCTGTGGGGTTCAGGTCAGGCGAGTTTGCTGGCCAATTAAGCACAGTAATCCCACGGTCATTGAACCAGGTTTTGGTAGTGTGTGCAGGTGCCAAGTCCTGCTGGAAAATGAAGTCAGCATCCCCATAAAGCTCGTCTGCTGAAAGAAGCATGAAGTGCTCCAAAATCTCCTGGTAGACGGCTGCGTTGACCCTGGACTTAATGAAGCACAGTGGACCAACACCAGCAGATGACATGGCTCCCCAAATCAACACAAACTGTGGAAACTTCACACTGGACTTCAAGCATCTTGCATTGTGTGCCTCTCCATTCTTCCTCCATACTCTGGGTCCTTGATTTCCAAATGAGATGCAAATGTTGCTCTCATCAGAAAAGAGGACTTTGGACCACTGAGCAACAGACCAGGTCTGTTTTTCTTTAGCCCAGGTAAGATGCTTCTGACGTTGTTTGTTGTTCAGGAGCGGCTTGACAAGAGGAATAGGACATTTGAAGCCCATGTCCAGGATCTGTCTGTATGTGGTGGCTCTTGATGCACTGACTCCAGCCTCAGTCCACTCCTTGTGAAAGTCTCTAACACTTTTAAATGACCTTTTCCTGACAATCCTCTCCAGGCTACGGTCATCCCTGCTGCTTGTGCATATTTTTCTTCTACACTTTTCCCTTCCACATAACTGTCTATTAATGTGCACTTTGGGAACATCCAACTTCTTTTGCAATTACTTTTTGAGGCTTTCCCTCCTTATGGTGGGTGTCAATAATTTTTTCTGCACAACTGTCAGGTCAGCAGTCTTTCCCATGATTGTGATTACTACTGAACCAGACTGAGAGACCATTTAAAGGATTTAGGAACCCTTTGCAAGTGTTATGGCTTAATTAGCTGATTAGAGTGGGACACTTTGCGCCTAGAATATTGCACCTTTTCACAATATTCTAATTTTCTGAGATTGTGGATTTGGGGTTTTCATGAGCTTTAAGCCATAATCATCACAGTTATGACAAATCACAGCTTGAACTATCTTGTAATGAGTCTATCTCATATATTAGTTTCACCTTTTAAGTTGCATTACTGAAATAAATGAACTTGTGCACGATATTCAAATTTTTTGGAGTTTCACCTGTATATATACAGTATATATATATATACATACACACGCACTTGTGTGCTTGAGGTTTGGGGTGCAATAGGCGCACACCTATGCCTAAAGGCTTCCTGGTGAAGAGGGGTAAAATTTCCCCACTGCAGCCCCCTGATGGCCAGTTCAGGAACTCTTAGTCGGTGTAGAAGGCACTGTTTAGCCTGACCCCCCCCCCCCCCCAGTGAGCAGAGACTACGTGGAGCAAAGTTTCAGCCTTGGATGGGGGTTTGGAGGAGACAGGGAAGAGGAAGAGCAGGACCATGGTCCAAAAATTACCAGCTAGCCCCTGTTTAAAGTCCAATAATACATTGTCACACCCTGATCTGCACATGCTCAGTTGCTCTCTATTTTTCGTCTCCCGAAAATGTAGAGGCCGATCTGCTGACTGCCTAAAGATTTACTGAATTTCAGGGACTCAGAGCTTTAGCAAAATGTCAGCCTCCAGCAAGAAGAAACAGGTGCAATGCTGGAGGCAGTTTACTTCACCAACTAATTTTGGTAGCATATTAATGTGGAATTCCTTACTAAAGAACATAATTTTTTATCAAGTTGTTATGGGTAAATTTCAGCTTTAAATAATATTATAATTACATTTTCAGGTGTCTGCATCACTCCTTGCTATCCATAGATGGATCAAAATGCATACGGCTCAGCATGGACCAGACAACTTTTGATCCATGCATGGCCTTTCCTGAGTAGGAATGTTGGAAAATTTGTTGATCAGCAACATCAGCCAATTAGCAGTAAGGAGCAAAATTTGGAGTTTCCTTTTCTATGAAATTGAGCCTAAAATTGAGACATTTTAGCTAAATTTTGTGTGCAATGCATTGAACTTAATGGAAAAAGCTGAGTTAAGGTGTTTTTTGGTGTTTTTATTCCCTTGTTGGGTGCTGCCATCATTCCTCTTGCACATAATGCCATTTAAGCTGACAATGACAAGCTCCATGTTTTTTGTGATGGTTTTTATCACTGTTCTCTTCATATGTCAGCAGACAGGGCTAAGGGTAAGCTATGGAGATTGCATATGACTGTGGTGTTTAGTGCATTTGGGCTGCACATTTTGGGAAAATAGGGATTGACTTGAATCAGTTGATATAGAAAATCACAAAAAAATCATTATATTTATATGCTTAGAATGTGGAAATGTTAATTTTAAATCTATTCAAAGTATTTTTTTTATAGATGACCTAATGCACACCATATTTGTGAAGAGTAGTTAGAAATAACTGAACAGCTCTGATAATATTTTTTTTTACATCTGCCACACTATTCCCTATAAATTTTATAGGCTGCAGTGTGTGAAAATTCCAGGTCAGCAGTTATTTCACTGACAGTCATGGATTCCATACAAATCTATGGGAAAGCATATAAGCACTTTAGCTGATTTGGTATGCATTCTATGACATTTATAAATGAATCTATTTAGTCTGTCTTCTTTTTTCTTTTTCTAGAAAAAATTATAATAATGTAGAAAGTTTGACAACAGTGTAATGGAGAACTTAAAAGTATCAAGTTGTTAGTCCTATTAGGGGTATTATAGACATTATTTTGCATCGTATTCCCATTTCTAGGGGATTAATATAAAATTAGTGTGGGGAGTAGGGGTGTAGTTTGGAATTCCCTGGGATATTTTAAACATTTTGATTCTTTTGACATTTTACAGTCTCCTGCTGTGAACTAGTAAACTATGCCTTATTGGTAGACATCAATACTTTGTGATTGAGAGATCCTCTCTTTTTCTGCTGGGTCCTTATGCTCATGTCTCTTTTCTACTGGCCTCCTGCAAAGTCATTGATGCCATTTAGGTAATATGCTAACAGAGCTTGTTAGATTTGTTTATTGTGATTTTATTATGTTATGTGTGTATTTTCATTCTCTGGCTTGTTTTGTACAATTTCAGAGCTTTATACTTTGTCTCCCTGAAAAAGCGGGCTGTATCCCCCAATTCCTTGTGATTCACCATGACTTTGTAGCACTACCCCTGTAAGGGCTGTTGGTATTTACTGGTTCTTCCCCAACAAGTACAGAAACGTAGCCATGGGGTACTTAAAATTACTCAATAGTTGGTAATGATAGTCCAGTGAGGCATGGACAGCCTAAGGGCAAATCCCTCTGACTCTGGACCCCTCCTGTACAGAAGGAACCCCACTCTACAGTGTCTCGAACTATGTATCTCCATTCCAGCCTCCTACTGGACACACCTCCCCAGAGATTAGCTGGAACCTGTTAAATATTTAGGATGCTTGTTTTTAATCCCCCCCCCCCAAACTCTGGAAACTTCTTTCACAGGCAGGGAGAAGCAATCAAACTCCCAGCCTGTGAAAGCTCTGAGCAGGCCAAAACAAATAATTACTGCTCCCTTTATTACAGAAGGAGCCAATAACTAAATTTGCCTATGCTAGGAGGGTGCTACACATTGTTAACCATAGATCTCTTCTTCAGCAGTAAATGACCAAGACAACTTCTGTTCAGAATAAAAACTCCATTTACTGACTAATTATGTAATTTACTCCCGAGGTAGAACATTTCAGTATATAACATCATCCTCATAATTATGTGCAATTCATTCAATTGTCTGTGCATATGATTAGCTGTTCTGTCCCTAGTTCTGCTGCCAATATCTTTAGCATACTGAAATCCTTGTAACAAGTCCATACATGTAGATACCCTAAAGACTGGGTCCTATTGGAGGGGAATGGTGTCAGAAAAGCAGATGCAGATCACATGGTACACTAGTCCTCACTCTGCAGCTCCCACACCGAATTCCTCACCACAAGTCCAGCTCCCTTGTATACATGCGCACACAGCATTAGTTTGATCACCCCTGCTCAAATTAAAAATCTAGGAATGTATGTTTTTGTGATTTTATTGCTGAGAAACAAATAACGTGGAGGGTAAAGGGGTATGAGATAGTCCAAAATCTTAAGCTCAGATAGCAAAGAACACATCTGATTCAGTAACAGTGGCTCAAGTGAAAGTAGACTGGAACAGTCTATAGACTCACAGCTGGGGACCAAAGGCAGTTTCAACACATGTAGTAGTAGACTGGAACATTGTATAGGTTCACAGCTGGGGACTATAAAATGGTTTTAGCACAAGTAGAGTCTGTGTCCTGGAACAGGGTTAGTCCATATATGCAGCCTCCTGTAGAATATTCCAACCTCCAGTCCAGAAGGGTTCCAAGAGCAAGCACTCTCTTCCTCTCATCTTCCAGATCTATCCCCACATGGGGGAAAAGACAATCTCCTCAGGGCTCCAGATTATTTAACAGCAGCCCAGCCACCATCTGGGCACACCTCCCCAGGGATTGGCTAGATCCTGGTTAATAATCAGGCTGGACATTTGAATTCTCCCTCCCTAAGCTCTAGAAACTTCTTCTAGAGGCAGGGGAAGTAATCAAGTCTTTAGCCTGTGAATCTCTGAACAGACAAGAGAAAACAATCACTGCTCCCACAGAAATCAAAAGCTATATTTACCTATCAGCCTAACTAGGAGGGTGCTACAACTAATCCTCCAAGAATAATCTATGCAAATCCAATACTTAATGACCTGGTAATATATTTTTTATAAACATCCTTTCTTACTGTGTTTTTCCACCAAACCTCTCCTTTTCCCTTGGAACGAGAAATCCATATTAGTTGTGGTCATGTGATCTATGCACACTACAAATCCCATACTCCCTAAACCATCTCAGGAGCAAACAAGAAAGGTTGGCTAGGATTCTATATACAATGGGACCATGAACATAACCACTCTCCAGGAAGTCAGGTCACAGCAGCAAACAAAAGGAATTTGGAAATTTGGAGAAGGCTGAGAACATTAAAAAGTACTTTTCTGAATTAAGTAAACATATTTGAATAGAATTTTTTTAAGCTGTTGAAATGTACAAACACTTTAATTACTGAGCTGTAGTTATAGGACTCCCTATTTGGTTGCTTGAGCAAACAAACAGACATAAAAAATGAAGAGGCAGCTCAGCGTCTATTACAGCAGATTTCCAAAAGTTTCTCTTTTCTTATCTTACACTACACACACTCACACAAAGCACTTATCTGTAGAAGACCATACACAAAAATATAAAAAGTTACTAGTTTTTATTTTTTTTATATCCATATATCTGCAACATATTGACTTGTCTGAAACAGAATAAAAGAATAATTAGCTATAAAAGTATTGTATAGTTGAGTCACGGATACTCCAAAAAGAAACAAAAAAAAGACTATCTTTGTATGAAGAACACAAACACTTCCTGGCCTATAGACACACCATGTTTGCTTTGCACAGCATAAAGGATCAAATACACAAAAGAAGCGTGAAACAATAGATACTGCTGGCTGGCTGATTTGCGGTCAGATTGGGGGCATTTTTATAGCGTATTTTAATTAAAAGCTCATTTTCAAGAATAGTTTATTGCTACAGTTTCCACGCTTCTCTGTTCTGCAAGAGCAAAGACATTAGAAACGGTATCTGCTCTCGGAAAAACACTACAACATCGCATTTGCTCGCCTGTGCTATGTGCCTATTGTTCCATGTACATCTTTATTCTTTTATCTGCTGCCTATTTTTGTTGTTACATGAGCCAAAAGTAAACCTCCTGTGACTCCTAGCCTTCTGCTTGTTTCATCCAGAGCTGGACTGACTCCCAGATCTTCGATGCCGCACTTAAAAATGCTTAGTTTTCCTAAAGCCTTTTTTTTTGCAGCATTGCCTAAATTCCACAACTCTGTTTTTTTGGCTCTGCGTCCTCCGTACATCAATATTCAGCTGCGCGTTCCTCTGTCTAAAGAGGTGAGATGAGAGCTGTAGTGAATAGGGAATTCTCTGTCAACAAGGGCTCAGTGCTGTTGGGTCATTTCCCAACCGTCCGTAGTTTATTTTTTTTATGAACGCCGATCGAGGAAAAGAGCAGATGGATACGGCAAGCTTGATCTCTCTTTGTATTCGTGGTGCTGGTCATTGAAAAACGAACAACTGTCAAATATCATCCCTCCTAGAAATAAAGATTAAACTGATCTTACACGTAAACTTTATTGTCTTTGTATAATTGTAAAGAGAACAAAAATGTTAGTGTTGCTCCTGTAAGCTAAGGCACCCTTGGGAAACATGATTACACTAAGCAACCACTGGATGTCCCCCACGCCAAGGAAGCTAAAGCAGCTTATGGAGAAAAGAAAGTGATTGCATTTTTTTTTTTTTGAGAAAAAAATGCTTTTGTTTGCAGCTAAACAGCGTCTGTTATTTTATTTGTGCAAAAGAAAGAATAGCTTAAAGCTGAACTACAGGTTGATTTTTAAAACAACACAGTTATTTATTCATTAAAAGCATGCTTATACATTATATATTTTTAAATATAACTAGTGTTAGTGCTTGAGTTTATCCTTGAATCCCCTGTAGAGCAGGGGCGGACTGACCATTCGAGCACTCGGGCACTGCCCAAGGGCCGTGGTCAGTAGGGGGCCCCATGAAATGTCCCTGGTACCTTATTTATAGGCTTTTTTGAGTGTGGGCAAGGACACAGGAGCCCCATGATCCCCTATTGCCCCATGAGTTTTCAGTCCACCCCTGCTGTAGAGCATCGCACAGACTGGAAGAAGGAGGACAGCATCAGGTTTGTCACATGTAAGGCAGCCCATTCATGCTCCAGCAATGCTCAGGTGTGAACTGAGCCTTAATGACCCTCTAAATAGTTTGTTTTTGCCAGCTTTGTTCAAACTATTTAAAGTGTTACTAAACCCACAACAGTAAAATCAGTCTGTATATGCAATGAAGCATGCTTGTTATACTCACTGTGGAACCTAAGGGGTTAATCGTCCACTTTGTTTAAAAGGGCTGTTTGATCCTGTCTTCTCTGATCCTCCCCTTCTTCTACTTTCCCAAATCCATCTGCTGATAGTACAGAGCTCTAGGAGTAACTCTGCACATGCTCAGTTTAGTGTGTATTGTTAGAGAATTTTTATTTCTTTGGAAGAGTGCATGTGGTCAGCACAGGGTCAATCAGCACTATCCAGACAGAGGCTCATGGGTCATGCAGACTCATGGGACAATCATAGGAGAATGTAAACTCCTCCCACAAGCTTTAACCAGTGCCAGACACTGGTTGAAGTCACATGATTGTTATATACTGCTGATGAGAAAAGGTATTTAGAAGTTTATGTTTACTAAAACAATCGCATGTCCATGTTCTGTGTACTGTGGGAGACCAGATATAGTGGTCCTGAGCACTTTAACTGCCTTCCGCCTGCCTCATATAATGTCTTTCCACTCTAGCTGCGCATGCATGCCACCAGGGGCGCGCAGCGATCGGTGGTGCGCTGTGTCCCTGGGAAAGAGCCCATGACACAGGCTCTATCATGTGATCAACTGTTTCCATTCATAGCTGATTATTATTATTATTATTATACAGAATTTATATAGCGCCAACAGTTTGCACAGCACTTTACAAAATGAAGATAGACATTACAGTTACAATACAATTTGGTACAAGAGGAAACAGAGGGCCTGGTCGTTAGAGCTTACAATCTAGGAGCTGATCACATATAAAAAGGAAATGCTGGTTATCAGCAGTCCTCTCCTCACGCTGACAGCGCGTGAGAGGAGGAGAGCTGGTAAGCGACATTCCTCAGAGGGGACATCTACACTGATCATCAGGGCACATAGTTACATAGTTAGTCTGGCTGAAAAAAGACAAAAGTCCATCCAGTTCAACCATTAAAAAAAAAAAGAAGTTATAATCCTATACCCACAGTTTATCCAGAAGAAGGCAAAAAATGCCCAACAAAGCATGATCGAATTTGTTCCTGCAGGGGAAAACATTCCTTCCTGATCCCCCGAGAAGCAATCGTATATTCCCTGGATCAACTTTACCTACAAGTTCCTGCAACACCCGATGATCTGCACTATATGCGCATTTGACGCTTAACATTATATGTAAGAGTCCACGGATGTTGGTGAGTGTGGGAACACAGGAGGAGAGCACGGCATTGTGATTTCTGCACCAATCGTTTGGAGAATTACTGCACTTTCTTCACCATAGACTTTAATATTTTTGTCATATGGACTTTTAATACATGTGAATATATTTTGCACTGTTATACAGAGGCAGGGACGTCTTTAAAATTGATTGGACCCTGAGCAAACATTTTTTTTGGCACCCCTTGCGGCAACCCCCCCCCTCAGCCCCCCACTCTAAAAAATACAATAAATAGCAGCTAGACTCGAAATCAGTTTACTGAAGCAGAGCAGGCAGCAATTGGTTGCCAGTGGTTACATCATATCATTACTGCTCACTGACTGGTTCCTGGAGGTTACAGCATTACATTACGGCTCACTGATTAGTTGCTAGAGCTTACAACACATCATTTATGCTTGCTGATTGGTTGCTGAACATCATTACTGGTCACTGATTAATTGCTAGAGGGTACTGCACATCTTTACTGCTCACCCATTGGCTCCTAGAGGTTACTGCACATCATTACCACTCAAAGATCTGTTGCTAGAGGTTAGTGAACATCATTACTGCAAACTGATTGGTTGCTAGAGGTTACTGCACATTATTACTGCTCAATAATTGGTTGCTAAAGGTTACTGCACATCATTACAGCTCACAGATTGGTTACTGTAGGTTACAGCACACAATCTCCTCCCTTCCTGCACACCACAGATTGTGAAAGGGACAAGACCCACCAATAGACAATTCTAGAACTTAGCAATGAGCTAGTTATTAGCAATGAGCATAACAGAGAACACACAACTATGAAGGAGTACAGGTAGGAACAGAGCCCAATGTGAGCAGCATCTACAAGCATGGGCTGCCATGCAGTGCAGGGTTGAAGGGACACTACATACAGAGTGCAGGGTTGAGGGGTGCACTTTGTATGAAGTGCAGAGTTGAGGGGTGGGCTGTGTACAGAGTTCAGTGTTGCGCTGTGAATGCAGTGCCATATTGAGGGGTGTGCTATGTATGCAGTGCAGGATTGAGGGGCGCATTATGTATAAAGTGCAGGGTTGAGGGGTGCGCTGTGTATGGAGTTCAGTTTACACTGTGTATGGAGTGCAGGATTGAGGGGTGAGCTGTGTACGGAGTGCAGGGTTGAGAGGTGCGCTATGTAAGGAGTGCAGAGCTGAGGGGTGCGATGTATATGGAGTGCAGGGTTGAGGGGTGCAAAGTGCAGGGTGGAGGAATGTGCTATGTATGGAGTGCAGGGTTGAGGGGTGCACTGTGGTTGGAGTTCGGTTACACCAAGGGCGGACTGACCATTTGGAAACTCGGGCACTGCCCGAGGGCCCGGGGTCAGTAGGGGCCCCATGAGATTCCCCTGATACCTTTTTCATAGGCTTTTTTGAGTTTGGGCAAGGACACAGGGGCCCCATGATCCCCTGTTGCCCGGGGACCCCATGAGTTGTCAGTCCGCCCCTGGGTTACACGGTGTATGGAGTGCAGTGTTGAGGGGTGCACTGTGTACGTCATGCTGGGTTGGGGGGTGCACCCCCCACAATACAAAGCTCCTTTCCTAAGAGATTTAATTTCAGAGCTCATCCACTGAGAACACACACACACTTACACTGACGCATACACAGATACTCACACACACATAGACATACACATACACACACAAAGACACACACACAAACACATATACATACACAGACACACACACAGAAACACACACACAGAAACACACATATACACAAACACATACATACACACACTCAGAAACACACATACACACATACATACACACAGACACACACACTCAGAAACACACACACTTAGACACACTGAGACACACACACATACACTCACACATATACACACACTCAGACACGCACACACACGCACACTCAGACACACACACACACACTCAGAAACACACACACACACATACATACACTCAGACACACACACACACACACATACAGACACACACACATACAGGCACACAGACAAACACACAAACATACACACACACACATATGCATACACTCAGAGACACACATTTACACGAAAACAGGCTCACACACGCACACACACATACATACACACACACACACACATATATAGAAACACACATATACACAAACACATACACACACTCAGACACAGACACACACACACACACAGACACACACTCCGAAACACATACACTCAGACACACACACATACACTCACACATATACACACACACTCAGAGACAATTGCCTGTGTGGAGTCCCCGCCCCCTCCCTCCTCTGCTCTGCTATGGAGATAGATGTGTAGAGCAGGGAGGGTTGTGAGTGGCTGCCATAAGTAACAGAAGTGATCAGTGCCGGAGGTGGTGGAATTAAGGCTGAAAAAAAAAACCCTGGCTGGGCAGCGAGAGCTCAGAGAGCAGCTGCTTTGGGCTCACAACAATGACTGGGTCCTGGGCAGCTGCCCCTTTTGCTGTTAAAGACAGTCCTGTATAGAGGGCAGTGCTTTGAGCTTGTATTTGGCACTTTTTTACTGCTCTAATCCTCTTTGGGTTGTGATGAAAACAATTGTATGTGCTGTGGTTTTACTTCAGCCCCCCTCCCCCCCCCCATACAGCCAGAGAGAACTGTTCACATGCAAATTTAGCGGATCATGTTAAGTAGACAGTTGCCACTGCCTGTCAATTTCACCTAATCAGGCCAATGGGGCAACTCCGCAACCGCAAGCCAAATTCTGAAACGTTATCCACTGCACTCTGATAAGCAAACCACCAGGGATCACTTTTCAGAGAATAAATGAGAATGAACTGAGCCTTACTGTCAGGGGCGGACTGAAAACTCATGGGGCCCCCGGGCAATAGGGGATAGGGGATCATGGGGCCCCTGTGTCCTTGCCCAAACTCAAAAACGCCTATGAAAAAGGTACCAGGGGCATCTCATGGGGCCCCCTACTGACCTCGGGCCCTCGGGCAGTGTCCGAGTTTCCAAATGGTCAGTCCACCCCTGCTTACTGTGTATCAAGTACCTTTGGTTCTTTTAGAAATCCTATGCAATGTGGTTTAGTCCTAAAGAATACGACTCCACTTTCTGAACCTCTGATGATTCCTTAGGGAAATCCCAACTATGCTTCCTGAAACTTGCCAAGTAGTATTTAAACCTAAATTATTTCTCCCTCGAGAAACAGTCACTAAAATTGACAGAGAATCATAACTGCTGTAATTCTGCTCCATTTGCAGAGATAGCAGTTATGATCCTCTGTCAATCACAGAATCACAGAGTAGCAATAATTCTTTGAAAACTTAGCATTTTTTACTTTCTATCCTTTTGACAGTGGTCACCAGTATGCATAGAGAAGGCAAATCTTCCCACCAGGGACAGACAGCAATACAAATCTGCAGAGGATCCAAACCCTTCCCCCACTATATCTAATAATTTAGAAAAAAGTAAAAGATATACTGTACTTTAAAGTTTTAAAATAAACTTTAATTTAAAAATATTCCTCATTAGCTTCAAAAAATACAAATCCATTTCAGGTGAACCAAATGCCTTTGAAGCCCAGATATTATATTGTAAAAACAGCAGCAACATCCTCACTGTGCTGCACATAGCCTGCAGAGAGCAGAGCTGTGGGTGGAACTCAGCAGGTCCTCCCCCTAGAAGCTTCCTTCGTAAAACTACAGGAGGGGGGGGTTATAAGACCAGTGATCCTGCACAAGGAGAGAGAACAGCAGTGACAGGTCTTTATTACAGGAAACTTCTGCACAGAGACAAAGCACAGGAGTTTTTTCAGGCTGGATCACAGCACATATTTGGAAAAAATACATATTGGACACCAATATTCAAAAAAGAATATACATCTCTTGTATTTAGACAGTATTTGTTTAGCCAGGATTTAAAAGAAAAGTAGGGCTTTTCCCCCCTATTTATACTTTCCTAGGTAAGTATACTTACCTGGTCCCCCGTCTGCTCTATGGGTGAGAAGTCAGTGATCACATCACATGATCACTGATCTCTGAGTTTTCACAGCTGCTCTGAGCAGAGTGGGACTGTCAGTCACCACTCTCTGCTCAGCCCCCCCAGCGCTCCAGTGAGTGGAGGGGCAGGAAGCGGCTGGCTCAGGATCCCAGCATACTGCTGAGAGGCTGAGCTAGGTACCTCTCCAGACTCTGTGGTGGATCCCGACTTTGAAGTCAGGATCTTTCCCCATCCTGGACCAGCTGAGTGACATCAGCCAACAACAGACTTCAGCCTGCTGTCAGCTGAAAACAAGTCAGGAGTGCAGAACGTACTGCACTCTTGTGATCCACAGGAGAAGTACAGCCAAAATAGATTTGGCTGTACTTCTTCTTTTAAGCTTTAAGTCTCATTGAATATTGTAAACTTTTATTTAACCACCTGCCGACTGTAGATAGCCGAATGACAGCTTCACTGTGGCCGGCCAGTTCTGAGAGCGTGACACAGCTGATCACGTGATGTGGTAAAAGGCCAATCAGCTGTGTCCAATGACACAGCAGATCACCGATAAATGCACTTTCTTCATTCTGTCACAGCATGAGGAAAGTACTGCTGATAACTGCCAATTGTCAGAGGACGGATCGGCACAATCATCAGGGCACTGATCATCAGTGCCCTGATGATCAGTGCCCAGCAGTGCCACCCAGCAGTGCCACCCATCTGTGCCCAGCAGTGCCACCCACAAGTGCCCATCACTGCCACCCACCTGTGCCCAGCAGTACCACCCACCAGTGCCCATCAGTGCCACCCATCAGTGCCACCCATCAGTGCTGCCCAGCAGTGCCGTCCATCAGCACCCAGCAGTGCCACAAGTCAGTGCCCATCAGTGCCACCAGTCAGTGTAACCAGTTAGTGCCACCCATCAGGGCTGTCTATCCGTGCCCATCAGTGCTGCCTATCAGTGTCCATTAGTGCCACCTATCAGTGCCCATCAGTGCCCAACATTGTTGCATATCAGTGCCACCTATCAATGCCCATCAGTGCCCGTCAGTGCTGCCTATCAGTGCCCATTAGTGTGCCTATAAGTGCAGCCTCACCAAAGCACAACTGTGAAGGAGAAAAATTACCTGTTTACAAAATTTTATAATACCACCAAAAGAAAGATCTATTTGTGTGAAAAAAATGATAAAAATTTAATATGGGTGCAGTGTTGCATGACCACGCAATTGTCACTCAAAGTGCAACAGCGCTGAAAGCTGAAAATTGGCCTGGGCAAGGACGGAGAAAAAATGCCTAGTAGGCAAGTGGTTAAACATCCAGTTGGTCCCATTGAGATCCATTCTGCTAAGCAGAGTTGTCCAACAGTGGACCCACTATCCTTCAGTGCTGCTAGAAAGGAGATGGATTTGGGAGTCAAGGTGCTGGTCGCTGGCAGCAGGGACCACTCTAGAAACCAGCACTGCCATTCACAAACAGATCATTCAAAGGCATGGGCTGCTAAAGACTGGATTCCTTTCACTACCCTCATGACATCAGTGCCATGGAGCTCCCCAGAACCCCATTGATGAAACTCCACGCGCTGTGGTAGTTCATTGAAAACTACAAGCTAATAGGTGCCAAGGCTGTCGGGACTTGCAGTTCATTCATTCATGGAAGTCCGTGAATGAATGATGCAGTCGTGTGGGCAGAGCCTCACATCGCCGCGCTGTTTTCAAATGTGACAAATAGTGTGGGGAAACTTCTCACCATACTATCTGGGGGGGGGGGGCGAGCGAGTGCTGCGGCTATGGGAACATGTTACATGTTCCACCCTACCAAAGGGGGGAAGATGTAACATGTTCCCAAAGATGAAGTTTAAAGGGTGTTTTTCAAGTTTCGGTTGCTCATAGCATAACTTTCACTTGTTGCTGATCATCTGCTTTTATAGCTGCCTTTATTTCACCACTGCATAATTTGAAAAAAAAAATAAATACAAGAACAGTGTGTACCTGAACCAAATCAAATTATAGCATTCACCTTCACCCCTGTAGTAAAAAAGTTAGACATACATCTGTTAGACCCAGGGGCGGACTGACCATTTGGAAACTCGAGGGCCCGGGATCATTAGGGGACCCCATGAGATGCCCCTGGTACCTTTTTCATAGACTTTTTTGAGTTTGGGCAAGGACACAGGGGCACCATGATCCCCTATTGCCCGGGGGCCCCGTGAGTTGTCAGTCCGCCCCTGGTTAGACCTGTTATCCTGAATATCCTGCAGCTGCACAATTTATACTACGGTACCATCTGTGGTCTCTTATTGTTTAATGAGCATATGATGGAAATTGGCTAGCAGCAGTGGAATTTTGTATCAGTGAGAACCAAGACAGCTTAAAAAAACTATTGGTCAATTTCTATGTGCTAGTCAAAGCAGTCATATTACCACTTGTAAAAAAAAGTATGACACTGCTAAAGCCAACCAAAAAAAATGAAACTGAAATAATTCAGCACAGAGTAGAGCTTTAACCTTTAGCCATTGGCATGATGCACTAGTGTGTCCCATGGCAGGTGGGCCCTAACTCCAACTGTTCTGTGCTGAATGCTTCCAGTCTCTGTTTATAACCCTAACTCTGCTTCGAGGAACCAAGACAATGTTAATCCTTCCTCATTATGTATCAAAGACATAACTTTCTGGGATCTACAAATGGTCAAATGGTAGTGATTCAATGATGGACAGAATCTTTGTGTGTGTGGTAATAAAAGTAATATGTGTGGGTGTTTCGGGATAGTTAGTTAAAACCTTCTTTTTCCCTTCAGTGCCACACATGTTCACTTTTCCTATCCCTTCCCTTTATTTAACATTTATTTTTATGGACATTCCTGATTTGTAAATAATTCAGAACTTCAGGTGATGCCTGACCCTGAGACACAAGTTGAATTGTAGGTTCAGACAAAACTAGTATAACCAAATAATGAAGCGAATATAAATATTCCACACAGAAACCTAAACTTTTGTAATTTGTTAAGAATGTTAACATTCTTGTGTGAGCCCAGCTGAAATCTATTTCTTTAATGCTTGCCTACCAACAGAGCAAGCGGCAGAAAATGTTGGTAAGACTCTGATTTCTAAAAGAATGGAGTTTTGGGGAGTACAACTATAAAGAGAGAGAACAGGAAGGTGCATTACCTAGTGCATTACCAGCGATTTATTTGTATAAAATTCAATACATGCCAAGTGAAGAAGAGGAAAAGAGATGTGTTTGTGTTTTTAATGTCCTTTCCTCTTCTACTTTTGTGAGTATTCACTTGGCATTTATTGAATTTTATACAAATAAATCGCTGGTAATGCACTAGGTGTTTATGCCTTCCTGTTCTCTCTTAGCAGTTGCTACAAAATTCCCCTATCTGAGGAGGACTGCAGCAGCTAGGCATTCTTGGTGGAACTTATGGTGATCCATTTTTTGCCCCTTCTGGCAGTGGCTGTATTCTAAGCGTTAGGAGTGACTATTTTTGTTATGCTTATTTGGAGTACAGCCTGCCAATTATTTTACCATTCTATGAGATAGTTCTGATACAGGAACTTCCCAGCAATTTAGGAATAGGATATACTACCTTTCCCAATGCCTTCACCTCCACAATGCCACTCTATTCTGTGGAAATCCTCTTCTAAAGACCTCAGGGAAACCACTTCCTTAGGAGAGTTTTTCTCCTGGTTTCCCCTGCAGCTATGGTTGGTTCTTCCAGCTACCCTCCACTCATTACAGGATTCAGCACTGACATGGAGATCAGCAGATGGAACCAATGAGAACCGCATGAAAAAACAAGAGATACACACTCCCAGAAATGTTGTTATGCTAAGAAGAGTTAGTCCTAACAAAAGGATTTATATGACATTCTTGTGGTTCAAGAAGTGGGAAAGGTAAATATTCCCACTCTTATTTTGCAGGTATGCCTGTTGTAAGAAACAAATCAATGTAGGGTCATATTAAATGATATGTGCATTATAAGAGAATTTATTCTTTTCTGCCTCCCTCACCTAACATGTTCCTAGCACGATATACAAATGTACAGCCTAGTTCCCCTGAGAATTTCACTATACAATGTTATAGTCTATTAGGGCTCTTTTGCACTTGCTTCAAAATGTGGCTTTGGACATTTTTTAAAGTACTCTGAATGTCAATCAAAATACCTGTCACTGAATAAAATGGCAAGATTAAAGTCCTGTTTGCTTTGCTTTGCTTCAAAAATTAATTTCAAATTGCTTCAAAGTGTCTCCAAAGCCTCCACAGAAGCCTATGACAAAGTTCACTTTTGAAAGGCTTTTATTCAGCTTTAGTTTTGCTTTGTTTTAGAGGTATTGCAGATATGAGATATCCCAAGAAGCAATGGGAAACCAGCAATGGAACACAAAAAAACGTAATCAGCAGTCCCTCCTATTTCATGTGTACATATTCTGGACATTTCTGGATGTCACATCTGGTGTGCAGGGAGAAGCAGAAGGTGAGCAGAGTCCAGACTGGAGCTGAGCAACTAGCAGATGGCACACATGGTTTGTAACATGGGCGCTCTATAGTGGAAGGTGAACAGGGACCAGAGAGGGAAAATTGAGCAGCAGAGGATCAGCAGAGCAGGGGGACATGGAGCAGGAGAAACTAAGAATGTCAAATGGAGTGTGCAGTGTGGGAGCAATGTAGTAGGAGGAGATAGAGAGATAGAGGAGGAGCAGCAAACCAGAATATCAGCAAAGCTGGGGATTACTACTGAGTGAAGGATCAGCAGAGCTGGAGGTTACTATTGAGTGGGGGATCCACAGAGCTGGGGGTTACTACTAACCAGGGGGATCAGCAAAGCTGGGGGTAGTATTAAGTGGGGCATCAGCAGAGTTGAGGTTAATTTTGAGCAGTGGATCTGCTGAACAATGGTACTAATAAGCTGGGGATGTGCTGAAAAAGGGTAGTAATGAGCTGTAGATCTGCTGAACAGGGGGATTAATGAGCTGGGGATCTGCTGAGTGGGGTACTATTGAGCCTGAGTTCCACTTTAAAACAAACCCAAAATCAACACACACAGGGCATTTGCCAAGCTTCATTAAAGCTTCAAATAAGCATCACTGAAGGATCACTGATGCATGAAGGAGCATCACCAAAGCGTCAAAAAAGCTTGCTGAAGTGGCAGGAGCTTTAATGTGTATTACAGTTGAAGTAAGTGTAAATGAGCCCTTATAGTCTCTTCCTGAAATTCTACTTAGACTTGCACATGTTGTTGCCTCTATTCACTTCAATGGAAAGCTTGTCTATCAGCCTGTCAGTGTTAATTTATGAAAATAATAATTACAAAAGCTCATCATTTTAAAACCATACTTTGCTGTTGAATTAGACCACAGTTCTTCTTTAATGTGTTTGTACTTTGAAATAGATTAGCCCAGAGACAAATAAATGGCCTTAATGTATATATTGGACTGAGTGTCCTCACACAACCTTGTTTGTTCCTTTTCTCCATTTGAAATTAAATACACTGGATAAAAACATCTAAAGATAAGAAAATTCAGTTTTAAAACACTTCAGTATATAACACATTCCAGGCAAATTATTTCTGTGGAGAGATATATATATACACAGACACACATTTTTATTCCACAACGTGTCCTAATTTAAGATAGTGTGATTTTTTTTTTTAATTGAACTATGATCAGATCCAAAAATGACACATTTAATAACAGGGTAATCTTAGATAGACCTGTAATTTTAAATTGACTTTAAGTAAACAACAAATGAATGTCCAGATCCAGCTAATACATTTTAGGCAGTTACAGCAGCATTTGTTGTCTGCTAAAAAGAAAAAGGCTAAATAAAAAGACTGAATATTGCAACCCAACATCTGTAACTGTCACTTTCAATGGATAGCCTGGCCAGGATGTAAAGGTGGAGAAAATATAAATAAAAGCCTCTGAAATAAATAGCTTTTATATACTGAATACTAGCCATACATGTATTAATTTTAAAAGTCCTTCAAAGAGAACATATCATTAAAAAAAAATTAGTTGCAGGTATGAAGAGCAAGCACCTAGAGCAGCATAAATTCAATACACCTCTTATAAGAGAATACACCTCTAATGCAAAAATCCCCACCCGAAAGTCAAACTTTCTCCCTAGAAAGTACAATTCATATAAACCTTTCTAACACCATGCCACATGAGTAAACTGAATAAAACTAGTCAAATAACACAAACTACATAGAAAATAATAGGAAAATAATAAAGTCCAAAAAAAGTCCAAAATGTCCACCAAGTCAAATAAATCAATAAATCTAGTGGGAAGGATTCCAATCCTAATTTAATCCTCGTGGTACCTCGAAGAAAGAATATTTATATAGTGCATTATCCTTTTAATAACAAATAGCAATAAAAGTGCAACATTCCAATCCATGTAAATTCAAACCACTCAAAATGTGATTATAAGTGATAATGCAAAAAAAAAAATATATATATATAAATATATCTATCACAATTAAATATATCCAAAAATACTGAAAAATATATTTGAGTGAACCAAAGCCAATCTTCAGTGAGTACTTCAATAAATAAGTGAACACTCAGTGACCACTACAATTCATACAGTGAACACTCCGTGAACACTACATATAGTATAGTGATATATATACGAAGTCCGGAAGTAATGAAACGCATTAGAGACGTGATGTCAAGGCGCACACATGGAAACCGGAAGTGCCGCCGCGGCCATTTTGATGGTGGGAGAACGTGATTCCTATGCCCAGGGACTGCAGGGCTTGTTCTGTCTATTGTAGAGCTGATACCCCTATGTAAGTTTATATTAAATTTATCCCTACACTCGAAAAATTTATTCTAAGAGTCTTCTTCTGTTTTGTGAGGATTATGGAGGATGGGCTCCTGAAGTGAATGAACACTGGGGAGCTATATTGACACCAGGAATATTGGATGAGCTTGTGAATACTACCAGAGGGTAATAGTATTTAGTATCACTATATGTAGTGTTCACGGAGTGTTCACTGTATGAATTGTAGTGGTCACTGAGTGTTCACTTACTTCCCACTGGATTTATTGATTTATTTGACTTGGTGGACATTTTGGACATTTTTTGGACTTTATTATGTTCCTATTATTTTCTATGAAGTTTGTGTTATGTCCTAGTATTATTCAGTTTACTCACGAGGCATGGACCTAGAGCAGCAGCCTCCCAATCTCTCCCATCATAGATAAATCCAGGGGCGGACTGACAACTCATGGGGCCCCCGGGCAATAGGGGATCATGGGGCCCCTGTGTCTTTGCCCAAACTCAAAAAAGCTTATGAAAAAGGTACCAGGGGCATCTCATGGGGCGTCCTACTGACCCCTGGCCCTCTGGCAATGCCAGAGTTTCCAAATGGTCAGTCCGCCCCTGGGCAAATCCCATCTGGTTCTGACAGGCAAAGCCCCAACATGACCAGCACTGGTCATGGGCACCATGCATGGCTTATAGTGTTCTGTTGGTGGTAAATAGACACCCACTACAGAGATTTGTGGGGTACAGGCTTTATTTCAGAGAACCAACAGTCATGACAAACTTTAAATACTTGTGGCACAGGAAAGACATACTACATTATACTATAAAAGACTGTATTGGCTCACAAAACTGCCATTGCTCTTTCAAGCCTGATATCTGGTGAGCAGAGGATTAGGATAGGTTCATTGAAACACAGATTGCAGCTTATTATACTCATATAATTTGAACTACAGCCATGCATTTCTTTTTAGTTTGGGGGAGGGGAAGAGTTTTAATAAATATAATGTATCAATAAATTATTATTTATTAATAGCTGAGGAATATATCTTGATAATCTCTACATAATTCAAGTTACCATTGTCCCTTATTTTGGTAACCACTAAATTGGCCTCTGTTTAAACGTTGTGGTGTCTGCTCTTATATAGTCTTTTTAATACATTTAAAATACATGATGGGTTTAGTTATAAATAAAATTGTTTCATGAATGTAACAAACATTCATCCAGTTCTGACTGTTCACCTTTTTAGTATAATTTCAGTTTCAATAAAAATAGAAGCCTTTTGTAATTTCATTTCTGGTCCAGCCACCCCAGGGTGATTTTTCTCTCATCTATAGCAGCTTTGAATTTTCATCTGTCTGTTTGAGTTTTCAGTAGATCATCTCCCATCATGCATTGCCTTTCTGCATTACCGAATTGGGTGTGATAAGGTGTTTTCACCTCCCTTATTAGTATAACATCAGCTATGTAGTGCAAGAGCCTAACTGACCGGCTACAGATTAAATGGATTCTTCAGGTGTGTCCTCCGATTCCATAGTTTTTGGTAAATCTAAAGGAAATTGTACAAAGGTTGTACAATCAGATTGCATAGTGTATGGCTAGCTGTATACAAAATAAATAGAAGGGAGTGGACAGAGACACTCATAGCATAGCGTTTTGGAGCATTTTTGGTCGTCACACATAGGACAGTCCAATCATTTAAATGGGATGCCCTCCATGCTACCATCACCCCAAAGAAGCTCCAGAACTTGGAGCAGAACATGATGCATTTTTGCCACATTTTTGGTGCATTTGCAGTGCATTTGTTTACCAAACATGCAGCAAAGTACGTTTTCCAGGCGGTTTATTGTGTGTTAGATGCATAGATGTGAATGGAGCCTCCCTGTTCTTGTGTAAACACACCAATTTCACTTTCAGGCTCCATTCATACCTATTACTGTATAGTGGGAGCGCACATTTTTTGCCTTATTCTTCCCACAGCACACATAGCGCAGCCTTACTTGTGGCAAAGTACTAATGGGACATTTTGGCATGTTGCGGCTGGCACATTTTTTATTGCACATTTTTCTATGTTTGTCGCTTGTTTCTTCACAAAGAAAAATGTGTGTTTACCACTGCATTTGGTGTGCCATTAACAATAAATCCATCCAGTGGCTATAATGTGGCGTTTCTTCTGATTGAGGTATTTCAGATAAAACACCACTTTCTGCCAGTAGATGGAGCAGACAATCATAGGAAATCGTATTTTTATGAATAAACCCCTTAAAGTGTGAAGTGGCTCCACAGTTGTTGTGCAAAGCCCAACACACATGGATGAAAGGGGTGGGAGCTTATGCTCCTCCCAGTTCTTTAAACCATGCACTGTACCATTGTTTAAAGCAGTGTTAAAGTTATATTTGCAAAAAAATGCGAGCAGGCATCCTTTTTTACACTAGCACATCATGGCATAAACCTACAGTTGCTGCTGTTGGGTCGGTGAGTGGTTTGGTCCAGTTGTAGGCCAGATGACTGGTGGAAAGGCTAGGAGGACCCATTAAAAACAGCTTCGTTGAGGGTGCTGCACCAGCAATTCTTATATTATTGTATATACTGTAGAGCTAAGCACCAATATAGACATTCAGATTTCCATTCACGTCCATTGAATAGAGACCTGCAAATTGTGTTGCAATGTATAAAAAAACACATAGAAATGTGTGCACTTCAAGGATTTTGATACACATCTTGTGTGAAAGAGCCCTGAACACAATTCTGCAAAATCAGTCTGAGGCGTGTATTTTATAAGGAGAAAAATTACTTACATTAACTGTGTTTACAGCTGTGTTTATTTGTATGATGTTTGGACATTGATACTGCAAGTATTCTGTAATGGATATATCTAGCTATTTGGAGAGCTATTATTCTGCCTCAACATTGCTATAAAAGACATCGTAAGAAGCAGATTATCCATTTGCTTATCTCCCACTCTTCACAGCGAGCTTCTTGGCATAAAGAGTTTGTGAGAAGGTCACATTATATTCACTGATCACATACAGAACAAAATCTGCCACTGGTCAAATTGATAATTAAATTTAATAAATAACAGTTGCTAATGAGTTCATTTATTTCAGGATTTAAAGTATATGTAAACTCTTGTAAATATACCACTGAAAGCATTTTTTTTCTATACTGTATGTTTGATGACTGTTAATCCTGTGAGAAATCCAGTAAACTCCTGACTTCCTGTGCTGTCTGCCTATACTGACTGTTATCTATTAGTAAAGTTTCAGGCTTCCTCTGTAGACATCTTAAATTACGTTTTCTGCACAATGGTGATTTAAGTGGTGGAAAGAATACTTATCAAACTGCTTTGGACCTTTTTTTTGTCTTATTTACACAAGATTGCATATATATGGACTGTTTTGAAACTATACTTCATTTTTATATGAGTTTTATTATTATTGCACAGTTTTTCATAATATTATTGTATTGCTCAACTATTTAATTGTGTGTTTATAGCACTGGTATTATATATTGTTAAATAAATAGTGAGGAAGGGGAGTTGGTAATCCCACAATTGCCTGGATTTGCATGCAGTATCTCCAAGCAGACAATGAGGTAAACCAGACTTCACAAGGGTACTTCAAAGTATATTTCGGTGCTTAACTAGTTCTCTTCAATTATTAGTGGAAAGTGAGACCAAACTGAATGGCTCTAGCAGGTGACTTGAAATGGAAACGCAATGGAAAATCAGTGTTACAGTCTCACCTCCAGGGTCCCTGAATAAAAGCAACCTGTTTGCATCCATGAATTTGGCTCTTTGAAATTTATTGAATCAGGTAGCTCTTGTTGTTGCTGTGCTCTTCTGCATCCTGGAAGCACATTTATTTCAGGACTTCAATTCAAAGCCACAACGGATGGGGCTTTTTTTTGGGAAGATTAGGACATATGCACATAATTTTCCCACATATGGGACAAAATCAGCTACCCTCGCAAATCAATATCTTCATGGATATTGACACTCCAAGTTGGATCATTTTTATTTGTGTGATGATCTCATTTATATATGTGGTCATATGTCTATCCGTTATACCTTCTCCCATGCAATTAACCATTAGCCGCCCGGCCAATAGCCGTTTGGCGGCTTGAAAAGCGCTGCAGCTTTCCGGGTCCACGCCATTTGGCGTGCTCCCGCACATGCGCCGTTTGCGCTATTGCAGAGCGGCGCAGCAGCGGGATCTGTCACCGCCCGTGCACCTCGGACACGGCCGATGACAGATCCGAGTACCGGCTCCCGTTGCCGGTACCATGTGACCTGCCGCGACCAATCACAGCAGGTCACATGACAGTTGTATACAATGGATGGCTTCATTCATGATGCCATCCATTGTATACTAGTGCCTAGCTGTGAATGGTCACAGCTAATCACATGCACATGTCATGTGATTAGCTGTGACCAAATCACAGCTAAGCACAAAAAAAAAAAAAAAAAAAAAAAAAAAAAGCTGAATGAATCGATTTCATTCAGCTAAATGCTTGCTTATAGCAAAGTAATTCTTTGCTATAAGCAAATTGTGTAAAAAAAAAAAAAAAAAAAAAAATACTGATCACTTCCCCAAAGTAGTACAATGTTACTATGGTAACATTGTACTATTTTGGTCATAGTAAAATATGAAAAAAAATCTTAAAAAAAATAAAAAAAAAATGTAATAAAAAATTAAATATAATAAAAAAATAAAAAAAAATTAAAAAAAAATATAATTTTTTTTTTTTTTCATACTGTCACCAGTCAGTGTCCCTGTTCACCGCCATGCCAGTTATATGATGACGCTGTACTGCACTGGTGACAGTATGTAAAAAAAAAAATAGTGAAAATAATATTTTTCATTTTTTCATTTTCGGAAAAATTATGACAAAAAAATACAACTTCAAAAAACTCGCCATGCCTCTTATGAAGTACGTCCGACTGTCTACTCAGCAAAAAGGGGTCATTTGGGGATATCTGTACTATTCTGACATTCTTGGACCTCAAGAAATTAGATTGGCTGTCAGTACTTCAGGATTGATCAATATTCAGATATATACCATAGTTTGTGAACTCTATAACTTTCCTACAAACTAAATAATACATCCTAATTTGGGTTATTTTCACCAAAGACATGTAGCAGAATACATCTCGGCCTAAATTTATGAAGAACAATTATTTATTTGTAAACTTTTATAACAGAAACAAAGAAAAATGTGTTTTTTTTTCAAAATTTTTGGTCTTTTTTTGTTAATTTAGCAAAAAATAAAAACCCCAGCGGTGATTAAATACCACCAAAAGAAAGCTCTAGTTGTGTGAAGAAAATGATAAAATTTTAGTTTGGGTACAATGTTGTATGACTGCGCAATTGTCATTCAAAGTGTGAGAGCGCTGAAACCTGAAAAATGGCCTGGGCAGGAAGGTGTAAAATTGCACGGTATTGAAACGGTTAAACATTTTATGATGGATAAAAGATCTGTAAGGCTTGGCCATATCCATGATCTCTGGTTTCTTTCTATGCCCTACCCTATTCCCAGGCCTCTGTTGCATCAGATAAGGTTAATTGAGTGTGGTACTACTTTAGACAATACTATCAACTTTACCCTAGTGCTAAATCTCCATCCCTTATTATTATGACATTCTGTTTCTTTACGAGCTACAAAGGTAGGGACACCTTACCCCATGCTGCTTCATTACGGGTTGAAAATGGCCCTGTAAATAATGTGTTGTCTGTGTTGTTCAATAGCACCTATGTCTAATATAAGGATTCTCTTAATGCCAGCACCATTTTGCAGCAGGTCTTTCCTTTTATGCTTCCCATGTAATATTCTATTGCATTTTGGCTACAATACTTAAAGCTAACTCCAAACACCATTATATAGTTATACAATCATTAAAATTTTAAATAAAAAAAAATTATATAAAAATAACATAAAAACCTGAATGCAACCTGATCAACAGCTTCATGTAATCTGCATCAAGACGGTATCTGAACGTTAAGGAAGTATTTTGAGCCAGTTAGAGCTCTATTGTTTTGTGCAGTGCTACAAGTTAATAAACTGGTAATGCTTGCATGAGATAGCAAGCTGATGAATACACCAGTATGCTGCTTCTCTGTCAGTGTTCAATCATAGACTGGCAGCAGGTTGGTGACCAAGCTCTAGAGCTTAAAACTGAATTCTAGGTATGATCTTATTTGCATTATTGCAATGGTCCAACTTGCATATTTAATATCTGGTGGACTGCTGTGAAAGCTGACAATCACTGTAGTAGTCAGCATATACTTTAAATACAAAGATCTCGATATCTCAGTGCCTCTAATGGTATGAAAATGGAGGTTCCATGCATAATGGAGGTGACTGTATGGCCACACATAATGAACTGTCTGTTATTTTTTTTTTCATTGAATTAGATAAGTCACCAGAGGCATCTGAGTATAAAGACTCAGTGTGCAAACATTGATTTATTTAGTGACTGACAGCACAGAGGTCACAGTCATAGCACAAAGGTGTTCAAAAGTGTTCCCAGAATATAGATTAATGTCCAACTATTCTTTTCCCAATATATTCCATTTACATCATTGATTCTCAAGACATATGTCAGGAAACATAATAACTTGTGTCTCACAGGAGTTATTTAAAGTATACTCATGTCACATATTCACTATGGAGCCATTTCCAGGAAGTACTAATGATGGGTAATACATGATAGATACATAAAGGAAAGGATCACCTTCTTTCATGAATGTAGACAAGAATGTGTGCTCTGTAATGATAGGAAATATGTGATGGGTGAACAACAATGCCATTATTTCAACAGAAGTGCAATTCATTCTTATTTATAATTCTGCTTTGCACAGATTTTAATTTGAAGTTTGAAACAAAAAGAAACTACTATCACTTTGTAATATACATGCTGTGAGATCCTAAAATGTATAAAGAGAATTATCATCAATTAGATACCAAGGATGTTTTCTGTAGTTAGTCACCCAACTACCAGTTGTGCTCCACAGCTCTGCAGAGATCAGTTCATGTTCATACTGCAAATGAAATGTCTTTATATAATGAAAATATACAAATATTCTTACTAAAATGTTAATAAAGGGTTATACTTTCATCAAAGGGAAACTATAATGGCTTTGGGTCAGTTTCATTTAAAGGAAAAGTTCACCTTAAAAAAAAATGTAGGTAGAAAAGTTGTGCATTTATTTATTTTTTTTTTTATTAGGAGCCTGAAAAACACTGACAGAAAGCATCAATGAATTATCTAGAGCAGGGGTGACCAACCTTTTGAAGAACAAGGGCCACTAAAGTGACTTGGTAAATGTTCACAGCCCACAATGAGTGGAGCAGGAGAATGACAGTTCTGTGTCTGCTCTGCATATGCAGAGTGGGAATGGACACAGCCCTCTCTACTCTATGGGCTCTTCGATTGGATCCACCTAGACGGAAGGGGATGGATCCTCTTCTGTTTTGTTTAGCGTATTGGATTAGAGGTAGGTGGGTGTAAATGGGAATAAGTCCACCACAGGAGTGAAAGAAGAGTCCAATTGAACCAATTATCTGAAAGGGGCCTAAGGCTGCATTCACATTGATGCACTGTGGTTGGCTTTCCTGAGGGTTAGCTTTACTTTGCCTTAGGATTCTAATATAGCCTGCAGATGTGGTGCACTTTCTGAAAGTTCACCAAAACTCCTGCATTCAAGAGTTTTGGTGTGCTTTCAGAAAGCGCACCAACTTACAGGTAATAACCGAAGACTATGACTCAGTGCAGGTAACCCACAGGTGCACTGTGTGATCTGGGTTTGCCAACTCACCATCCCAAAGCAGGAGGTTGCAGACCACATCAAAGGTACCCCTAACTTAGAGCACTCACCAGTGCTCTGGTAGTTCATTGAGAATACAAGCCATCAACCACAAAGGTGGTCCACAGTTGTAGTTCTCCCAATGAATGATGAGGCCTGGAGGGTAGACAACAATGTTTTTTTTTTTTTATTTGTTACAGTCAGATTGGGGAGAAGATCCCTGGGTTGCTGTTACTACAGGTGGCAGATTGGGAAGACACTGCAGCACTGGAAACTTCACATGTTCCACTGTAAAAATGGGTGGAACATGTAACATAACTATAGGCATGCAGACTGCTTCTGCAAACATTTGTGAAAGAATAGGTCACTCTCAGGAGCTCAGTGAATTCAAGCGTGGTAACTTGATAGGTTGCCACCTGTGCAATAAATCCATCCTTGAAATTCCCTTGCTACTAAATATTTAGCAGTCAGTTGTTAGTGGTATGATAACAAAGTGGAAGCAACTGGGAACAACAGCAACTCAGCCACAAAGTGGTAGGCCATGTAAAATGACAGGGCAGGGTCAGTGCATGCTGAAGCGCACACACAGAAGTCACTAATGGTCTGCAGAGTCAATAGCTAAAGACCTCCAACTTTCATGTTTGACCTAGAGCTCTCACCAGTGCTTTGGTAGTTCATTGAATAAACAAGCCATCAGCCACAAAGGCGGTCTGTAGTTGTAGTTCTCCGAATAACTGATGCGACCTGGTGGGCAGAGCCCCAGACAGCCACGTTTTTCTTTTTTAGTTGTTACAGCAAGATTGGGGAGAAGATCTCTGGCTTGCTGTTGCTACAGGTGGCAGATTGGGAAGACACTGCAGCACTGGAAACATGTGCAATGAGTCCATCAGTGAAATTTCCATGCTACTAAATATTCCACAGTCAACTGTTAGTGGTATTATAACAAAGTGAAAGCAACTGGGAATAGCAGCAACTCAGCCATGAAAAAAGTGGGGTCAGCGCATGCTGAAGCGCACAGTGCACAGAAGTCACCAATGGTCTGCAGAGTCAATAGGTAAAGACATCCAAACTTCATGTGGCCTTAAGATTAGCACAACAGTGCATAAAGAGCTTCATGAAATGTGTTTCCGTGGCCGAGCAGCTGCATCCAAGTCTTACATCACCGAGTGCAATACAAAGCTTCGGATGCAGTGGCGTAAAGCACTCCATCACTGGACTCTAGAGCAGTGGAGACGTGTTCTCTAGAGTGATGAATCATGCTTCTCTGTCTGGCAATCTGGCGGACGTGTCTGGGTTTGGCAGTTGCCGGGAGAATGGTACTTGTCTGGCTGCATTGTGTCAAGCATTTTGGACAATTTCATGCTCCCAATTTTGAGGGAACAGTTTGGGGTGGAGTAACTAGACTGGCCTGCACAGAGTCCTGACCTCAACCCGATAGAACACCTTTGCAATGAATGAGAGTGAAGACTGTAAGCCAGGCCTTTTTGTCTGACATCAGTGCCTCATAAATACACTTCTGGAAGAATGGTCAAACATTCCCATAGACACACTCCTAAACCTTGTGGACAGCGTTCCTAGAAGATATGAAGCTGTTATAGCTGCAAAGAGTGGGCCAACTCAATATTGAACTCTACGGACTAAGACTGGGATGCCATTAAAGTTCATGTGCGTGTAAAGGCAGGCCAACCAATACTTTTGGAAATATAGTGCATATTACTAAGGAACATAAACCAAGGTAAAGGATTCCAAAAACACTAACTCATCTGTTGACTCAGGCACAATGTCTCAACAAAGAAACCTTAGACAGAGGTAAAAATAATGCAATTTAACCAGCTTGCCTGTAATCTCGAAAATAATCAGTTTGTGTTTTAATGAGGTACTGTATGCACATGTTCAGGGTTTGAACAAACAACTGAAGAGCTCTATGGTTTGAAAACATAACTATACTAAGGACCGGATTGTTGGAGATTGCAGAAATGCCAAATTTGGTGCACAGTTCAACACCGCTTTCTTAAGATGACCATTTTTACACAGAATATTTTATTTTTTTTACTGGTCCTAAACTGGTCCTATCCTAAGCTTGTACAGGATGTGTGTGTTTCTTTTGATTATGGGGTAGAATGTGTGGCTGATTACTAGTAACTGCTCAAGAAGCTAGCTGGACTAGCCACCTATAGATGCATGCCTGCTGTGCTTCATCATAAAACTAGCCCTGATTGGAATGATTTTTATAATTATAATTAAGATGTGACACCGGACTCCTGACTCTGCAATCAGGAGTGCAAGTAGATCCCTGAAGACGAATTTGTGCTGTTCCCTGTGATTACAAAGTTTAGCATTGTTGTTCGTGTGCTCTGTTGAACACTTGTTTGCACCAATAAAGATAATTATAACCCTTTATTTCCTGCATATAAATTGCTGTGTGATATGTGCTAGCCCAAATAAGATGAAGAGACAGTTTCTTTTAAGAATGTGTAGCACTACCCCCTCAGGAGCCACTGATTATATTTCAGGTTCCCTGTATGTCTTGACCCAGCTCTGAAAACCAAACCCCTGCTGACACCACCTTAAACCTCTAGGCAGAAGAGTCCTCTGGCTACAACCATAAAAATAGGCTCACACACAGTTTAGAGTGAACTGATATTTTGGTTGTATTGGGATCATTGCTAGGTATAGTAAACAAGAAAATATGCACATAAGATAACAGCTGTCACTCTAATAACTACAAGTAAAAGTCACCTCCATCATTTCTAGAGGTCCTGCAAGTCAGAATTCAAATGATAGCCTCAGTCCAGAGATGTTTCCTCCCCAGTGAATAAAATAAAACTACCAAGCAGAGAGCCTAACCCACTTTGAGCTCTCAGTAGCTGAGGTCTGAGTCTAATTCTGAGGGAAAGAGGAGCGCTTCAATTAAATAAATTAATGTCCCTTTAACTGCCGGTCTGATCTTATGAATGCTTGGTGGGGCACTAGTTGGTGCACATAAGGATTGCCTCCTTGAAGCAAAGGGTAGAAGTTCCTTAATAGGGGGTGTACACAACAGGGAAGGAGCTGCCCCCTTAAGTGATGTTGCATTCAAATGGTACCAATTTTGCACACATATGGTGAGGTGTAGAATTTAGCAGGAAGCAGAAATGGGCAAAACACATTTGTGGAAATGGGTTCTTCCTTGGGCCACAGGGGCAGACTGCAGCAATGCAGGAGCTCCTTGGCAAATGGGCAGACTCTGATTGAAGCAATGATACAGCTGGGCCTGCAGGGGAAAGATAGCGCAGTAGGCCTCTGTGAATGGATATACTGGAACTGTAATAACTAGTAGGTCAAACAACTTGGGCCTTAACACGTGTAACTTGAGAAACGATATTGATCAAGCTGAGTAGAGAATAGCTGGATTTGGCAATCTCATGTGCAACTCAGATGGCTTGGGTATGGAATACTTTTACCCAATCCATGGTCTCGGTCACATGGCAGAAAGTCTCTCTGTAGAAGGGGGCTCCCATTTCTTTGTGTTTCCTTCTTCAGAGATAACCCTGGACAGCAGCACTCCGGCTCACCTGCTTGTAGGGCTGTCCACCAGACTTGTCAGCAATGCCAGCAGTGTCAGCAGTCAGCAACACTCTCTCTCTTCCATTTTCTGTGGTCTGGCCCAGTTGGTACCACACAGTCTTCTCCCCACACCTGCTCTACAGGTCTCTCTGTCCACTTCCTGTCCTCCAGTTCCTGGGTTTCTGTATTTATCTGCCCTGTCCATCTGCCAACTCCTATGGGAAATGTAGTTTGCTAGCTCCATGTCAGACAGTGAAGTCTGCAAATCTCAGGAAGATTTTCAACAGAGTCTGTGTAACTGGGCAGTAAGTCGTTGCTATCTTGTGTCCATTTAACATCCTGTAAACAGTATTACAGCAGGATGTTACAAACGCATTACATTAGTTATTTTTTCTGACATACAGTATATATAACACAATAGTAATTTAATATAATTAATTTCTTAATTTTAGTTAATTGTCTATCAAACAGATTTCTGAGTTAACAGGCCTTTACAGTATATCATAGCAAAACACTGAATTGCTGCTTTTTTTTTCTTTTTGCATTTTTCTAATTTTCTGTTATACTTAAATGATGATTATTAATAGGTTTCACAGCAAAAGAAAACATGTACTGGGAGAATATGGAAGATGCCATTGTTAACTTTTCTTCTAGAAAATTTGCTCATTCAATGACTTTAACCCCCCTGGCGGTATTCCCGACTGTAGCTCAAGGTTAACTTTTTGTACCAGAAGCGGTAACCACGAGCTACACTCGGGATTACCCTGCAGTGTTGCTCAGGGATTCCCTCCATCACTTACTTTGTCCTGCGCTCCCACGATGCCACCCCCAGCATCCCCGGCCATCTCCTCTGGGGCATCCGTCTTCGGGGTTCCATTCCCTGCGAGCGTCAGGACGTGGGATGGAACCGGCGGGAAATTAAAAAATGTAAAAAGTGACATTCACTCAATACACTAAAATCTCATAGTAAACACTGTATAAAACCATTTCACATACATTTTGTCCATAGTGCTTTGTCCTGTGCCCTGCCTGCATTTTTACTGTTCTTTCTGCCTGAAAGAAACGTCCATGGCGTCCAAAAAGTGACCCTTTAGTGATAATGATTTGTGGGGAAATTTGTCATCAGGCACTGAAAACGAATTTTGCGACTGAGCTCAGTGATGTGCAAACTTGGCGCTCTATTTCAAATTTTAGTGTTTTTGGTTTGATTACATTATTGAATTAAATTTATTATTATATTATTATTTTTTATGATTATTTATTATATTATAATTTATGATTTCGTGTTTCAAATTTTATCATACCTGGGATGTTTACTAGACTCTTGTTCGGACAGATTTCAGTGAGTTATTCCTAAGAATTACAGGCCTACAATAAAAAAACAACATATTTCCATGCAAAAAAAGTACCGCTTTGAGCACAGAAATACTGACATAATCAGAATGCTAGGGAGGTTAATACTTTAGAAACAGACCTGGATCAAACAATGTTATGGGGCTCTGACTTAACACTGACTTTTACAAATTTGCAGTGGCGGGACCAGGGGTGGACTGACAACTCATGGGGCCCCTGGGCAATAGGGGATCATGGGGCCCCTGTGTCCTTGCCCAAACTAAAAAAAGCCTATGAAAAAGGTACCAGGGGCATCTCATGGGGCACCCTACTGACATAGCAGAGCCATACAAATCAGTGTGCTTAGAGTAAAAATCACACACACAGCCCCACAGTAAAACACACACAGTGTCAGTGCTGATCACTGTACTGGTGTCAGTGACACCAAGTCAGTTCCCCCCAGTGTCAGAATGCCTGCCGCAGTCCCACAGTCTCGCTATAAGTCGCTAATCGCCATCATTACTAGTACAAAAAAAAAATTCCTGTATCTATACCGCCTAAAACTATAACTTTCACGTAAACCAATTAATTTACACGTATTGAGATTTTGTTTAGCAAAGACATATAGCAGACATATAGCAGAATACATTTTGGCCTAATTTTATGATGAAATTTGATTTTTTAAATTTTTTTAATGGGCATGTTTAAAAGCAAAAAGTCAAAAATATTATTTTTTTTCTCAAAATTGTCGGTCTTTCTTTTTTATAGCGCAGAAAATTAAAAAAAAATGCACAGACAATCAAATACCACTGAGAGAAAGCTCTATTTATGGGAAGGATGTAAATTTAGTTTGGGTGCATGACCGCGCAATTGTCAGTTAAAGTAACGCAGCGCTGTAGCTTGAAAAAATGGCCTGGTCAGGAAGTGATTAATCTCTTAGTGGAGATTTGCACTGCGTAAATATAAATGCCCAGGATTTTTTTCAGTCCAATTATGGTGTTTGTTTTAAAAAATGAACATTATTTCTCTATTGCTTTTCTAAGGCTATCCTTTTTAAGATTCTGGATTGCAGTGTAGACATTTATAAGAAAAAAATATGCATTTTTTTACTGCACATGAATAGAAACATAAAGGAAACATTGATTCTAAAGGAATAATTAAATATGCTTTTCTTTATTGTCGACTCGAAACATTGCAGCAGGCAGCTCAGGCATGGACTATTATTCCTCCTCAGCGGATGCCTAGATTCGTGAACATTATAATCAAAGAAAATACAAATGAAGATGGATAGAATGGAGAATGAGCGGTATAGGTTGGATTTCGACTTTTGAATATTGCTAATGTTTATTTCATGCTTTCTTTGTCTGTGTTTAAATAGCTGGTTCAAGGGATGTGGTTAGACTTTGGTGTTCAGTACAGAATTAGAAGTACATCCTATGGGTAATTATTTACAGCTGTCGTAAAAGTTAGTGACCGTAAACTTTGGAGCACTTGTGGCACTAAAACACTCTTATTAAATTCAGTAAAGCTTATTTTACATGTACATTTTATATAAACCTTTCAATAATGTCCTTTTTTCCCTTGTTCTTTTTTTAAAGAGTTGTCATCTGAAGGATGGTTGAAAAGTTTAAAAAGTTTAGAACAATATATACAACTGTGTTTATACAGAGCTCTATAGTCCCTACAAAATGAAATCTGAAAGGTGTAGGCAGGGGCAGACTGACAACTCATGGGGACCCCGGGCAATAGGGGATCATGGAGCCCCTGTGTCCTTGCCCAAACTCAAAAAAGCCTATGAAAAAGGTACCAGGGGCATCTCATGGGGCCCCCTACTGACCCCTGGCCCTCGGGCAGTGCCCGAGTTTCCAATTGGTCAATCCGACCCTGGGTGTAGGCTACCTTACCCAGGAGCAGGTAATGGGTACCAGTGTTTAATTTTTTTCATATAGCATGGGACATCCTCAGGGGAATTCAATAGAGCAGTAACAACACTTTAAGCCCTCATGCACATTGGATGTTTTGATAACGCTGGTAACATTAGCTGTGTAAAGTCCCATTAAAAACATGAGTTTTTCAGCTTTTTTTTTAGCATTTTTGCATTACTGTTTAGTGGCGTTTTGCAGCAATTAGCTGCATTTTCATGCGTTTTTCTGCATTTGCATGTTTAGCGGTTTTTAACCAAAAAAATTATATTTTTTGTCAAAAAAAGTCCAAAAAATGCTGGTTTGCAGCATTTTACTGCATTTTGCCACATTTTTCAGCACTAGAGCGTTTTTACAGCTAAAATACTCCTCTAGAAACCCACTAGTCCTGGGTTTTTTCTCCAGCCAAAAAACGGCCGAGCCAAAAAATGTTGATTACAGTCTATGTGTGCATGGACACATAGGATAGCATACTGGGGTTTTACTGGCTATAAAAAAAAAGTCAAAAGCCAAAAACAGCAGATGTAAAAACGTCAAGTGTGCATGAGGATTTAAGAAGCAATTTCCTTTAGAATTACCTTTACCTAATTCAAGCATTTAAAGAATATGAAAACCCAACATTTCATATTCCTGATATGTGCCTGCTGTACCATGTACTTGTATGAAAAAGTATCCTGTTCTCTTTGTATTGCTTCCTTTGTGTGAAATCCCTGGTGTTGCTGCCAGTCCCTCTGCTTTCCTATAAAAAAAACTGACCACACTAAGCAGGAAAGCACATTTTGGCCAGTTCTAAAGCTCTGCTGGCAACTCAGCCTGCTCTCCTCCAATGATCAGACTTGTCCTGACAAGCCCCCTTCCCCCCCCCCGCACAGTCTTTCACTAGGAAGTTCAGTGTGCTGCTGTTTCTTTTACCCCTGCTCTTATGCAGCTGAGAACAGAGGGTATTTAATCACTTATAAAAAAGGGGAAGATATTTATATTATTTTTATATCTATATACAAATGTTTTGTCTTTCATTTCTATTTCAAACAGAATGGGTTGTTTTACAAGGTAAGGGTTTGCAATCACTTTAAGTCAGTTTCAGTAACATTACTGACACATGTACCAAATTCAGGTAGTTCTAACTACTGCAACTTTAGGAACCTATCACTGTTGCATATACTTACTGTATATACAGTACTGTTCAAACATTTTATGCAGATGGAAGAAATGCTGTAAAGTTAGAATGTTTTCAAAAATATATATTTTGTTTATATTTATCAACTTATAAATGCAAATAAGCAAACAGAAGAAAAATCTAAATCAAATTAATATTTGGTGTGACTACCCTTTGCCTTCCAACAAGCACCAAATCATACACTTGCACACTTTATACACTTGCACAAAGTCAGGGGTTTTGTAGGATTAGAGTCATGTCTATGTTTAACTAATTATACCAAGCAGATGCTAATTGGAAGACAGTCATTAACTGAAAACCGAAACAGTTATGCAGGAGGTTTAAAACTGGGTGAGGAACAGCCAAACTCTGCTACTAAGGCAAGGTTGTAGAAGACAGTTTTATGTCACAGTTGATAAACCATGGCAAGATTGAGCACAGCAACAAGACAAAAGGTAGCTACATTGCATCAACAAGGTCTCTCCCAGGCAATGATTTCAACGCAGACTGGGGTTCAAGATGTGCTGTTCAAGCTCTTTTGAAAAAATGGACAATGTTAAGGACTGTAGATGCAGTGGCTTAGGTTGGCCAAGGAAACTTAATGTGGCAGATGAAAGACACATCATACAGAGAAGTCTGGCCAGACTGGATTTTATCGAAAATTGTGGGCAAACCTCTAGAACAGTGGTTCTCAACCTTTCTAATGCCGCGACCCCTTAATACAGTTCCTCATGTTGTGGTGACCCCCAACCATAAAATTATTTTCGTTGCTACTTCATAACTGTAATTTTGAAGTGGGAGGACTAGCGCCCCATCACTGATGTCAGTGGGATGAATAGTGTCCCATCGTTGGTATCAGTGGGAGGAATAGTGCCCCATCATTGGTGTCAGTGGGAGGAATAGTGTCCCATCATTGGTGTCAGTGGGAGGAATAGTGCCCCATCACTGATGTCAGTGGGATGAATAGTGTCCCATCGTTGGTGTCAGTGGGAGGAATAGTGTCCCATCATTGGTGTCAGTGGGAGGAATAGTGCCCCATCATTGGTGTCAGTGGGAGGAATAGTGCCCCATCATTGGTGTCAGTGGGAGGAATAGTGCCCCATCATTGGTGTCAGTGGGAGGAATAGTGCCCCATCATTGGTGTCAGTGGGAGGAATAGTGCCCCATCATTGGTGTCAGTGGGAGGAATAGTGCCCCATCATTGGTGTCAGTGGAAGGAATAGTGCCCCATCATTGGTATGAGTGGGAGGAATAGTGCCCCATCATTGGTATGAGTGGGAGGAATAGTGCCCCATCATTGGTATGAGTGGGAGGAATAGTGACCCATCATTGGTGTCAGTGGGAGGAATAGTGCCCCATCATTGGTATCAATGGGAGGAATAGTGCCCCATCATTAGTATGAGTGGGAGGAATAGTGCCCCATCGTTGGTGTCAGTGGGAGGAATAGTGCCCCATCGTTGGTATCAGTGGGAGGAATAGTGCCCCATCGTTGTCAGTGGGGGGAGGAATAGTGCCCCATCGTTGGTGTCAGTGGGGGGAGGAATAGTGCCCCATCGTTGGTGTCAGTGGGGGGAGGAATAGTGCCCCATCGTTGGTGTCAGTGGGGGGAGGAATAGTGCCCCATCGTTGGTGTCAGTGGGGGGAGGAATAGTGCCCCATCGTTGGTGTCAGTGGGGGGAGGAATAGTGCCCCATCGTTGGTGTCAGTGGGGGGAGGAATAGTGCCCCATCGTTGGTGTCAGTGGGGGGAGGAATAGTGCCCCATCGTTGGTGTCAGTGGGGGGAGGAATAGTGCCCCATCGTTGGTGTCAGTGGGGGGAGGAATAGTGCCCCATCGTTGGTGTCAGTGGGGGGAGGAATAGTGCCCCATCGTTGGTGTCAGTGGGGGGAGGAATAGTGCCCCATCGTTGGTGTCAGTGGGGGGAGGAATAGTGCCCCATCGTTGGTGTCAGTGGGGGGAGGAATAGTGCCCCATCGTTGGTGTCAGTGGGGGGAGGAATAGTGCCCCATCGTTGGTGTCAGTGGGGGGAGGAATAGTGCCCCATCGTTGGTGTCAGTGGGGGGAGGAATAGTGCCCCATCGTTGGTGTCAGTGGGGGGAGGAATAGTGCCCCATCGTTGGTGTCAGTGGGGGGAGGAATAGTGCCCCATCGTTGGTGTCAGTGGGGGGAGGAATAGTGCCCCATCGTTGGTGTCAGTGGGGGGAGGAATAGTGCCCCATCGTTGGTGTCAGTGGGGGGAGGAATAGTGCCCCATCGTTGGTGTCAGTGGGGGGAGGAATAGTGCCCCATCGTTGGTGTCAGTGAGGGGAGGAATAGTGCCCCATCGTTGGTGTCAGTGAGGGGAGGAATAGTGCCCCATCGTTGGTGTCAGTGGGGGGAGGAATAGTGCCCCATTGTTGGTATTAGTGACACAAATGATGGGGCACTATCCCTTCCACTGACACCAATGATACTTACCTTGCTGACTCCTGCTCCAGCCTGGGCTCGCTCTCTCCCTCTCCCATCTACAGCCTGCATACCTGGCTGCAGCAGCAAAATTTGCACTTACCTGTCAGCTGTCTTCCTTCTCTGGCCTCTCTCTTCACTCGTTCCTGCAGCTCCCTCTTTTCCCCGCGCTGCCGCTCGGCTCCTCCTCTCCAAGCTCCACCTTCTCGCCGGTGATTGGCCGCCTGTGTGCCTCTCCTGAGCTACAGTTCCGGTGGCCAATCAGCGGCGAGGAGGCGGTGACAGGGGCAGCATATCATCCCGCCCACACATCGCCGGAGACAGCAGCGGTGTCTTGGTTCCTAAGACCATCGGAAATATGTGTTTTCCGATGGTCTTAGGCGACTCCTGGGAAATGGTCGTTCGACCCCCAGGTTGAGAACCGCTGCTCTAGAAACTAGGCTAAGGACCAAAGCTAAGGAACTCAACTATGCACAAAAACATAGGAAATGGAGTGCAGAAAAATGGCAGCAGGTGTTCTAGTTCTGAGAAAAATGTTTAAATATTTAGCTGTAGCAGGAGGCAGTGTGTTTGTTGAAGGGCTGGAGAGCAGTGCAATAGTGAATTTCTGCAGGCAACAGTGAAGCATGGTACAGGTTCCTTGCAAGTATCAGGCTATATTTCTGTAAATGAAGTTGGAGAATTGGTCAGGATCAATGGTGTCCTCAATGCTGATAAATTAAGATACTTATCCATCATGCCATACCATCAGGGAAGTGTGTGATTGACCCCAAATGTATTCTGCAGCAGGACAATGACCCCAAACATACAGCTAATGTCATTAACCACTTCCCGACCGGCTGTTGTATATAAACGGCCGGACGGTGGCACTGCAGGGTCGGGTGGCCGTCTATAAACGGCCTCCCCGCACCCTGCTTGTGCGCGCTCCCTGGGAGCGCGCAGCACCGCGATCCGGTGCCCGCTGTGTCCTCCGGACACAGTAAAACACTGATCGTCGGACGGGACCTCTGTACGAGGTCCCGATCATGTGATCACTGATTGGCCAATCAGTGATCACATGCAAAGTAGTAAGCAAGATGTCACTTCTGACATCATTGCTTACTACGTGTGAAATCTGTGAATGATCACAGAGGTCACATGGTACAAGGCTATTCACAAAAGCCTTGTACCATGTGACAAGCTGTGACCAATCACAGCTCACTCAGTTCTTCTCAATGAGTGCAAGAATGCACACAGAGAGAAAGAGAAATGATTGCTTTTACATCCTATATGGGTGTAAAAGCAATCAGTGTAAAAAAAAAAAAAAATCTTCATCACCCCTCACAAGTAGTACAGTGTCACCATGGTGACACTGTACTGCTAGGGTGACAGTATGTAAAAATAAAAAATAATAATATAAAAAATTATAAAATTATAATTTTTGCTTATAAACTAATTTGGATTTTTTTTTTTACTAAAAAGATAACGGAATAAATTTTGGCTAAGATTTATGATGAAATATTATTTATTTGCAAAATTTTATAAGAAAAACACTTTTTTTCAAAATTTTTGGACATTTCATTTACAGAGCAAAAAAAAAAAAAATCCCAGTGGTGAATAAATACCACCAAAATAAAGCTTTATCTATCTCAAAAAAATGGTAAAAAAATTAATTTGTGTACAGTGTTGCATGACCGCGCAATTGTCATTCAAAGTGTGATAGCGCTAAAAGCTGAAAATTGCCCTGGTCAGGAAGGGGGTAAAAGTGTCCGGTCTGGAAGTGGTTAAGAACTATCTTCAGCATAAAGAACAAGGAGTCCTGGATGTAATTGTGTGACCCCCACAGAGTCCTAATCTTAACATTATCAGGTCTGTCTGGGATTACATGAAGAGTCAGCCTACTTCCACAGAAGACCTGTGGTTAGTTCTCCAAGATGTTTGGAACAGCCTACCTGCCAAGTTCCTCTAAAGACTTTTCGCAACTGTATCTAGAAGAGTTGATGCTGTTTTGAAGGGTGGCTACGCCAAATATATATTTGATTTGTATTCCTCCTCTGTTCATTTATGTTCCATTATGTTAATTGATGAATATAAACTATTGACACTATTATTTCTGCTATTTCTTCTATTTCTGCTATTCCCAGTTTACAGCAATTTTCCCCACCTGCCTTAAACTTTTGCACAGTTCTAATATATATATATATATATATATATATATATACACATACATACAACATACAGTTGTGTTCAAAATAATAACAGTCAGACATCACTAACCTGATCAATCGCTGTTTTTGGTAGAAATGATATTTCTACATGGCAAGTAATTTACTAGCAGGTGTAGTAGAGTAATAGAAATCCAACAGACCCAACAGTCATGACATGCATGCTGCTGATTCTGTGTAATTGAATCACTAATTAAAAGGGGCATGTTCAAAATAATAGCAGTGTGGAGTTCTATTAGTGAGGTCATTCATTCTTTGAAAAACAGGTGGCAGTTTTTGCCCTTATTTAAGGAAGGAAGGCAGCAAATGTTGTACATGCTGGTTACAGTGCTTTTCTCTCTGAAATTCTGAGGAAAATGGGATGTTCCAGACATTGTTCAGAAGAACAGCGTACCTTGATTAAAAAGTTGATTGGAGAGGGGAAAACATATAAAGAAAACGATAGGCTGCTCAGCTAAAATGACCGCAAATGTTTTAAAATGGCAACCAAAAAATGAAAGACGTGGAAGAAAGCGAACAACTAACATTCGTATGGATAGAAGAATAACCAAAATGGCAAGGACTCAGCCAACAATCAGCTCCAGGAAGATCAAAGAAGGTCTAAAGTTACCTGTGAGTACTGTTACAATTAGAAGACGCCTATGTTAAGCCAAGCTATCTGGAAGAAGCCCCAGCAAAGTCCCACTGTTGAAAAAAAGACGTGCTGAGGAGGTTACAATTTGCCAAAGAGCACATTGACTGGCCTAAAGAGAAATGGCGCAACATTTTGTGGACTGATGAAAGTAAGATTGTTTTTTGGGTCTAGTGGCCGGAGACAGTTTGTCAGACGACCCCCAAACACTGAATTCAAGCCACAGTACACTGTGAAGACAGTGAAGCATGGTTGCGCAAGCATCATGATATGGGGATGTTTCTCATACTACGGTGTTGGGCCTATTTATCGCATACCAGGGATCATGGATTAGTTTGAATACATCAGAATACTTGAAGAGGTCATGCTACCTTATGCTGAAGAGGAAATGCTCTTGAAATGGGTGTTCCAACAAGACAACGACCCCAAACACACCAGTAAACGTGCAACATCTTGGTTCCAGACCAACAAGATTGACGTTATGGAGTGGCCAGCCCAATCCCCGGATCTTAATCCAATAGAAACCTTGTGGGGTGACATCAAAAATGCAGTTTCTGAGGCAAAACCAAGAAATAGAGAACTGTGGAATGTAGTCCAATCATCCTGGGCTGGAATACCTGTTCACAGGTGCCAGAAGTTTGTTGACTCCATGCAACACAGATGTACAGCAGTTCTCAGAAACAGTGCTTAAAGAACTAAATATTAATTAAGTGATTCAAAGGAAAGCAAAATCTTCAAACATTTTTCAGTTTATATAGTGAATGTTTGAGTTTGTAAAGGAGAATACAAACACTGAGGAACAACACAAATTTGATATATTTTTCATCATGTTTTGATTTAGAATAGAATGTGTAGTGTTCCCAATGCATTTGTGTGTATGGAAATAAAAGATATTGGAAGATTTTGAGCTTTATTCACTTTTTTCAACACACTGCTATTATTTTGAACACAACTGTATATACAGTATATATCTATATATATATATATATATATATATATATAAAAACATGCTGCATATATAGAGCATATATACAGTATGTATACCCATACCATTCCTCACAAGATGTAGCTGGTCACAAATCATTGCTATTGATATGCCTAAAGCAGGGAAGGAACCTCTGTATCACAAATAAGACAGCCACCTGTGTGGTCTAAAATGGAAAATATCATGTTGTACCTTGGGTTGCCACCTCATCCCTTTAAAACTGAAAACATATTAATTACACAGGTTCTGTAGCTGATTAAGATGATAATTAAACTCAGTGTCTTATCTGCATTAAATTAACCTCAGAACCTGTGTCAGCTATAAATGGATGAGGTGGCAACCCTACGTGGCCCTGTCCTGTGGTCAGGATGGAGAGTAATAGTCTATTCAACCTTTTGGAATCAGCACTAAAATGGTCAAAATAAAGGAAATGTGTTCCATAGACAGGAAATTACATTTAGCACATGCTCAAACTGGTATTTCTTCTGTTTGTCCCATAAGGATTTCAAATATAACAGAACTTTATAATACAAAGGTTGCAATATGGGAAACAGACACTAGATGGTGAATGTCCAAATACCTGAAGAACATAAAACAACATGGGCAAAAAAAGAGAAAAAAAAAGACAAAACAAAAATTATAAGAAGAAAAAAATGTAAAAGGACAAATTGCATACCAAACTAGGAATATATATACAGTATGTCCATTTTTTTAATACCCTTTTCCTATGTAGGTCACATTGAAAAAGAAGGACACTGTGCTCTTGAAACATGTTTGCTGATATTGGACTTCATTATATCTTGCTTCAGAATCGACTTGATGTGCTGTAATACTGGCAGTGGTGATGTCATTATCAAATATGGCAATTCCCATATTTTGGAAATAACTTGAGTCACTGGATGGGCAGAGCCTGATAGTAAACTGAGAGACTAGTTCCTCATCAGGTCCATTTAATTTTTGATTGACAGTGGATGACAGTGGGCATATTCTAAAGTTGCCATTGGACTAAATAGCAGCTATGGTTTGGCAAAACTGCAATGCACTGTCAATTAACAGCAAGGCAGACCTGATGATATAGGACCCACCTAAACAATACTTCAGTCATGTGTCACCCAGTGTAATGTGCTAAATGGCCTATTCACTTTCAAAAGGGAATTTTCACTGATCTTAGTAAATGAGGTTAAGAAAATGAAAATCTACTGTGCAAAGAATACCCAATCACGTGCAAGGATTTTGCTTGCACGTGATTGGATGATTGAAGTCAGCACAATTTCACCTTATTCACTAAAATAAGTGAAAATTCACTTTGAAAGTGAACATACTCTTCCTCTTTAATATTAACAATCTGAGTGTCTTCAGGGGTTGTGGTACAAGTTATGCACGGGTTTTTTTGGTTTCATGTCTGGTATAAACACACTCTGAATGTAGTTAAATATACATTATATATATTGAATGTTAAAAGTATATGTAAAGTCAATCACTAAAGTACCAAGGAAGCTTTAGCATGCTAATGAAATTTAAAAAAATGTTTTTTCTAAACTTTTGAATCTTTAGCTGTCACTAACCACTTGTCCACCAAGATACATAATGATGCTTGAGTTTGAGCTTAACCCTGGTTTTCAGAGCCAGCAAAAAACTTTATGATAAAAGGGACCAGGTGACTCTAGGGCTGCTTGATAACTTTTATGGGGGTCTCTAAGGCTCCACTGCCTGTGGCACCCTTGGTGGTTCCTGAGTTCTCCCATCCCACCAGGGAGCCCAAGACCACAAGAAACTGCTTCCCTAGTTAAAGCAGGATGAAATTGGGTAACATCCGTTCCTTGATACCCCCTGAGACTAATGACTCTAGAACAGGGGTGGGCAAACTTTTTGACTTGAGGGCCGCAATGGGTTCATATATTGGACCCGGGGGCCGGACCAAGAGTAGATGAATGATGTGTATGTGTCATCCATAGTAAGTATAGTAATATTCCCCCATAGTAAGCATAGTAATTAATCCCCCATATAGTAATTCATCCCCCATAGTAATTCATCCCCCATATAGTAATTCATCCCCCATAGTAATTCATCCCCCATATAGTAATTCATCCCCCATATAGTATTTCATCCCCCATAGTAATTCATCCCCCATAGTAATTCATCCCCCATAGTAATTCATCCCCCATAGTAATTAATCCCCCATATAGTAATTCATCCCCCATAGTAATTCATCCCCCATATAGTAATTAATCCCCCATATAGTAATTAATCCCCCATATAGTAATTCATCCCGCATATAGTAATTCATCCCCCATATAGTAATTCATCCCCCATAGTAATTCATCCCCCATAGTAATTCATCCCCCATATAGTAATTAATCCCCCATATAGTAATTCATCCCCCATAGTAATTCATCCCCCATATAGTAATTAATCCCCCATATAGTAATTCATCCCCCATATAGTAATTCATCCCCCATAGTAATTCATCCCCCATATAGTAATTCATCCCCCATAGTAATTCATCCCCCATATAGTAATTCATCCCCCATATAGTAATTCATCCCCCCATAGTAATTCATCCCCCATATAGTAATTCATCCCCCATAGTAATTCATCCCCCATATAGTAATTCATCCCCCATAGTAATACATTCCCCATATAGTAATTCATCCCCCATATAGTAATTCATCCCCCATATTAAGTCCCCAAGTCCCCCCCTGTGTCAATTCACTTACCTTTGCTTCGCGTGTTCCTCTCGCCGTGTTCCCGTGCCATTCCGGTGTAGCATGAAAATCTGTCTCCTATGAGGATCTGTCCCCCTCGACGTATCTGCGCATGTGCCAGTTTCAGGCATTAGCAGCCGATCGGCGATCTCCGGCACATGCGCAGATACGTCGAGGGGGACAGATCCTCATAGGAGACAGATTTTCATGCTACACCGGTCTTCAGGGCGGACTGTGAGAGGAGCCTAGCGGGAGCCTAGCTCCGCGGCCCGGATTAAAAGGTCGGCCGGGCCTTATACGGCCCGCGGGCCGTAGTTTGCCCATTGCTGCTCTAGAAGCTATGTGTTTTACATCACTTCCAGGGTCAGAGCTGCAATTTCTCGGCCAGTGTAACCCAGAATGCAGCTATTCATACATGATCTGTGTTTGAATAGTTGCACTGGAGGGTAGGGGAGTCACTGGGTGTCTAATAGACCCCCAATGTCTCCATAAAGAGGACCTTTCACCTTCCCATGCTATCAAATAAGGGGCTAACAAGTCCCCTAAGTGATGGCAATAAGGTAAAAAAAAAGGGTAGAAAAAATGAGTTGCATAAAATACATGAAAATAATTTTTTTAAATTTTAAGCATCCCTGTCACCCTTGCACACACCCCATAACAAATTTCAGCGTAGGGCAAGCACATGTATGTAACACCAATTATAACACACAAGTGAGGCATTGTTGCAAACTTTTTAGTGAGAGCAATAATTATAAGGCTTTATTTCACAGTTAAACTGATGTTTTTAAAGGACTCTAAAGCCTCTTCTATGAAGGATTTGGTATATATTTACTTGATGCAATGCCAACTTTTATTGGGTATAATATTTTGCTTGTTTGAACTAAAAAGTTATTTTAATACTCCTTTAACCACTTGCCTACCAGGCACTTATACCCCCTTCCTTACCAGGCCAATTTTCAGCTTTCAGCACTGCCGCATTTTGATTGACAATTGCGCGGTCATGCAACATTGTACCCATATGAAATTTTGATCATTTTTTTCTCACAAATAGAGCTTTCTTTTGGTGGTATTTAATCGCCACTGGGCACTTTACTTTTTGCGCTATAAATACAAAAAGTGCAAAAAATTTGAAAAAAAAAAAACGTTTCTTTGTTTCTATTATAAAATTTTTCAAACAGGTAATTTTTATCCTTCACTGATGTGCGTTGATGAGGCAGCACTGATGGGCACTGATAGGCGGCACTGATGGGCACTGATAGGCAGCACTAAAGGGCACTGATAGGCAGTACTAATGAGGTGGCACGCATAGGCGGCACTGATAGACAGCACTAATGAGGTGTCACGGATAGGCGGCACTAATATGCAGCACTGATAGGCGGCACTGATAGGTGACACTGATGATGGATACTGATAGACGGCACTGACTGGCATCACTGCTGGGCATTGACTGGCTGCACTGACTGGCACAACCCCTGGGCACTGACTGGTGGCACTGACTGGCAGCACTGGTGGGTGGCACTGGTGGATGGCACTGGTGGGTGGGCACAGGTGGGTGGGCACAGGCGGGTGGGCACGGGTGGGTGGGCACGGGTGGGTGGCACTGCTGGGCACAGGTGGGTGGCACTTCTGGGCACAGGTGTGTGACACTGCAGAGTGGCACAGGTGGGTGCACTGCTGGGAACAGGTGGGTGATCTGCTGGGCACAGGTGGGCGGAGCTAGTGACTGCACTGCTGGGCACAGGTGGGCGGAGCTTGCGGGTGGCACTGCTGGGCACCGATCATCAGGGCACTGATCATCAGTGCCCTGATGATTGGTGCCGATCCCTGCTCTGACAACTGCCGGTTCTCGGCAGTACTTTCCTCACGATCTGACAGCGTGAGGAAAGTGCAGCCGAGAACCGGCACTTGCATTTTCCTCTGATCAGCGTGTCATTGGACACCGCTGATCACGTGGTAAAAGGCCGCTGTGATTGGCCTTTTACCACATCACGTGATCAGCTGTGTCCGTAGGACACAGCGATCACGGAGATCGCCGGGAGCGCGTTCTGGGAGGACGTCATGTGACATCCACCCAGAACTGGCCGGCCGCAGTGTAGCCATCATTCGGCTATCTGCGGTCGGCAGGTAGTTAAGCAAGATGAACTTTTGTACCAGGCACTCTTCCATACATATTCAAAAATGTACTAATAAAATACATTCTTACATTTGAGATTATACTGTAAACATCAAAATACTTGCTGAGTTTCTGATATTTTAGGAAGAGAATGAAAAAATCTACATGCATACACAACCTCCTACTGCCCAATCAATATTCACATTTAATGATGTAGCTCATGACAATTGTTTTTCACATAATTGGAAATGAAGAGAAAATTCTACAATTGACGTGTCGACTTAAATTCTGTTATTCAGTGTTACCTATCTAGCTTCAAAGCAGCACAGAACATCTGTTATTTGGCATCTCCAGCATCTCTTTAGATGATGTTTTTTTAATGTTGAACAGTTAGTATTCATTGCTAATGCATGTGAATGAGAAAGCTTAAGTTAATGTAAAAATTGACTGCTCTTGTAGGTTGGCCTTTTAAAATGATAACAAATGTATATGCATTTCTAAGTTATTTGTGGTAATCCATTGTTTGCCCTGCCATTTAGTTCCACCTTAGTCCAGATTTAATCTTCTCTGACTGGTTAAAGAATTGATGAACAAGGGTCTAGAGCCCCTTAAACATATTGGATAATACATGGATACTTTCAACAATAATTCTTATTTAGATTATCTGGACAATTATAAATTCAATTTAAATCACAAATTTACCGTATTTGCCGGCGTATAAGACGACTGGGCGTATAAGACGACCCCCCTACTTTTCCTGCTAAAATGTAGTGTTTGAGCTATACTCGCCGTATAAGACTACCCCTCTTCCAATGCACACCAGTGGGAGGAATAGTGCCCCATCATTGGTATCAGTGGGAGGAATAGTGCCCCATCATTGGCATTAGTGGCAGGAATAGTGCCCCATCATTAGTATCAGTGGGGGGAATAGTGCCCCATCATTGGTATCAGTGGCAGGAATAGTGCCCCATCATTGGTATCAGTGGGAGAAATAGTGCCCCATCATTAGTATCAGTGGGGGGAATAGTGCACCATCATTGGTATCAGTGGGGGGAATAGTGCCCCATCATTGGTGTCAGTGGGAGGAATAGTGTCCCAACATTGGTGTCAGTGGGAGGAATGGTGTCCCATCATTAGTGTCAGTGGGGGGTGGAATAGTGCCCCATCATTGGTGTCAGTGGGGGGTGGAATAGTGCCCCATCATTGGTGTCAGTGGGGGGTGGAATAGTGCCCCATCATTGGTGTCAGTGGGGGGGGGGGATAGTGCCCCATCGTTGATGTCAGTGGGGGGAGGAATAGTGCCCCATCGTTGGTGTCAGTGGGGGGGAGGAATAGTGCCCCATCGTTGGTGTCAGTGGGGGGGAGGAATAGTGCCCCATCGTTGGTGTCAGTGGGGGGGAGGAATAGTGCCCCATCGTTGGTGTCAGTGGGAGGAATAGTGCCCCATCGTTGGTGTCAGTGGGAGGAATAGTGCCCCATCGTTGGTGTCAGTGGAGGAATAGTGCCCCATCATAGGTATCAGTGGGAGGAATAGTGCTCCATCATTGGTATCAGTGACACCAATGATGGGGCACTATTCCTCCCACTGACACTTGCTGACTCTGTTCTCGTATGGTGCTGCTGCAGCCAGCATATGTGGTTGCAGCAGCACCTCTACACTGACCACTTACCTGCTGGTCCTGCACTCGATTTTCGCGGGGCCGCTCGGCTCCACCCCCTCGCCAGTGATTGGCCGCCTGTGTGCCTTTCCTGAGCTACAGTTCTGGCGGCCAATCGCTGGTGAGGAGGCAGAGCCGAGCAGCCGCGCGAACATCCAGTGGCCGAACTGAAGGCGCTTCCTGGACCGGATCGTCGTGGGACCGGAACCAGGTAAGAAATAGCCCCTGCCCACCCCTGTACTTAGTGTCCCTTCCCTTAGGGGAAGGGGGGGGCGGCGGCGGCACCGCGCCGCCCCCCTAAAATGTGTCAGTATGCCGTATACCGGCGTATAAGACGACCCCCGACTTTTGAGAAGATTTTTAAGGGGTAAAAAGTCGTCTTATACGCCGGCAAATATGGTACTTGAATCTAAATTATCAAGCAAATTTGAAAACTGAATTCATTTCCCCATGGGCTCGAACTACTATCACATCATGTGATGTTGTCCAAATGAAGCAAATGAAACAAATGCATTAGTTAATTTTGTTATAACTTCTTTCGGATTTGTGGACATTTGTTACTGTATCCGATTTCAGTTGAAAATCATTTAATAACCAAACAAAACGCACATGTCTAGTTATGGGTTATTGACTTAAAAAAATCTGTAGTCATTGTTTCAGCATGACAGCCAGACATCTAGCTTTTCCACAAAGAGGTCAGCAACGACAGTCTCCCAATTTTTCTTATGTTAGGTTTCCTTTACGGCAAAACAAAGAATAAATTACATGATACAGCAAATGGCCCATTTAGGGGCTTGGGTGAGTGTTTTTTGAAAGTCCTGAAAAGTGTTGCATGAAGGATCTGCTTAAAAATGTGGATAAATCACCTGTTGTCACCACTACTCTGCCACCCATGTGAATTAATCCTCACAGGCACCCGGCATACTATGCTTCAAAGAATAACATCTGGGTACCAGAATATGGTCACAGATTTCTGATGGACATTGGATTGGAAGCTTTTATATCATCCTTCAGTTTAAAAGCTCATATCAGGTTGTATTATATGCTCTCATATTTTTCTAATTCTTCTTAATGTTATTATTATTATACAGGATTTAGATAGCGCCAACAGTTTGCTCCGTACTTTACAATATAAAGGGAGTCAATACAGCAAGATACAGTTCAATACAAGAGGGTTAGGAGGGAATTGCTCCTTGGAGATTACAATCTAAGAGGGAGGGGATAGTGGTACAAAAGGTAATAACTGTGGGGGATGAACTGAATGGGAGAAATAGAAAATGTGGTTTCTATTTTTAGCAGAAGACAGGATAGGCTTCCCTGAAGAAGATTTCAGAGATTATCTAAAAGTGAGCAGAGTAGACAATATTCAGATAGATTGGGGTAGAGAGTTCCAGATGATGGGGAGGCTCTGTAGAAGTCCTGGAGACAAGCATGGGAAGAGGAGACAAGGGAGCTAGAGAGCAGGAGGTTGTGGGAGGAGCGGAAAGGACAGTTTGGGTGATATTTGGAGACAAACTTGGTGATGTCATTGGGGGTAGAGTTATAAATGGCTTTATATGTTATTGTTAATGTTTTGAATTTTATTCTTTGGGCAATGGGAAGCAAGATGAGGGATTGGCAGAGAGGGATGGCAGACATGGAATGGTTGGTAAGGTGGATGAGTCTGGCAGCAAAATTCATGATAGACTGAAGAGGGGATAGTCTGTGATTAAGCAGACCAATGAGGAGGGAGTTACAATAGTTAAGGTGAGAGATAACAAAGGAGTGAATAAGTTGCTTAGTGGTTTCAGTGATTAAAAATGCGCGTATCTTGGAGATGTTGCTATTATTATTATTATTATTATATTCCCGCACTTGTAGCAGATCCTCACCTATGTTGAAACTGATTACTCTCAATTCCCTACAAACTTTATTCTTTACAATGTAACCCTTTAAATGTGCAGCAGCTATCTTGAGCCCTCTTTCATTTCCATTCTAAATGGCTTCATTCATTCATTCATTCATTCATTCATCTCTTTTCCCAATTAGCACTCTGGTTGGCCCCCTCCTGCAACTGTTAACTTTCTTTGCCATCAATCATTTTGCTCCTGAGCATTATATAAAAAAATGCATCCCTATTATCCCTTTAGATGTGCCTTTCAGCCAACCAGCACATTGCAACAATAAAATCAGCACTGCCCTGTGGTGTGCAGGTGGGATTAGGCTTGTCTAAAGGGATCCTGTTCTGCCTTCTGGCCCCTCCCACACTTGGAGCAAGGAGCAAGAGAAAGACGCTGTAATGACATCACTGGGTTACTTGGTAGAAAGAGCAGCAGACAGACCCATTAATGACATCACTGTGTCACTGAGTACAAAGAGCAACAGGCGACCCAGTAATGTCATCAATGGGTCACAAAGAGTTGGATGAAAATTCTATTTGCATGTTGATTGGGGAGAGGAGATAACAAAAAAAAGGTATTATGGGATTTATTTACTAAAGCTGGGGAATACAAAATCAGGCTCACTTCTGCATAGAAACCAATCAGCTTCCAGGTTTTATTAAAGCCAAAGCTTAATTGAACAAGCTGAGGTTAGAAGCTGATTGGTTTCTATGCAGAAGTGAGCCTGAGTTTGCACTTTCCTGCTTTATTAAATAATCCCATATATGTGTCTACTACACTTCAGCATTAAAGGAGAAGTTTGGCTTTCTTTTTCACAAACAATACTTACCCAGCTGGATGCAGCATCAGTATGATGCTGCATCTGTCCACCGCCGACTCTAACTGTGAAAACTCAGCATTAACATGACCGCTGATCGCTAAGTTCTCATTGCCAGTGTGAACGGGGAACAGTAACTTTCAGTCACCACTCTCTGCTCTCCCTCCCATGCTCATTGGAGCACTGGGCTGTGGAGGGGGCGGCTGGCTCAGGCTCTCAGCAACTTGCTGAGAGGCAGAACCAGGTGCCTCTTCAGACTCTGGGGTGGACCCCGACTTTAACCCTTTGACGCTGGTGCCTCCCAGCCCTTTAAAGATTTCAGAAGCCGGGAGGTGGAGCAGGGTTTAGGGTCATGTGACCGCCGTGACACACCGTCACGGCGGTCACATGATCAGGAAAGGTCCTGATCGAAAGAGGAGATCAGGACCTTTCCGTGAGTACCGGACATGTGTGCTGGGAGCAAGCAGGGCCCGTGCTCTCAGCACATGTGTTTTTTTTAATAGAACGCAAATGTGCAGCCACTCGGCATCTAGGCCCAGACGCCGGGAGACCTCACATTTGCACTCAGCTGGTGCCAAGAGGTTAAAGCCGGGATCTTTCCTCAGAGTGGCTTCAGCTGACAGTGGGCTTCAGCCCTCTATCAGTTGAACATAGGTCACAGGAGTGCACAACAAACTGCACTCCTGTGATCCACAGAAAAAGTACAGCCAAAGTTCTTTTTCTTTTAAGTAACTTCCTATAGCCATTGTCAGAATCTGAACCTGCTGGGTTTTTTTTTGTTTTTTTTTTGTGTGTCAGAAATTTATCTTTACAGCGATGTCAAAAGGATGAAAAGATCAGCCAGGAAAAAGTGCGACTGAAATTTTCTTATTATTACATGTGTACTTTAAAGGCCAAATGTAGTCAAAACTTTTCATTTCATTTTAGCTAAAACATGGAAGGGTTTTTATTGTAGACTAATGAGCAAATTCGCTCCTAGTTCTTAGCAAAATAGGAAACGATGGCAAATCTCTCTGACGGAAACAGAAAAAGAAAAAATATTTTTACTAGATGGAAGAAGAGTTAAAACTTCTGACAATGTTTTTTTCCTGTCAGTAATAAAGGAAAAAAGGTTCAAAAATCAACTTGCCAGTCAGCTTGCCAACAACCAAATTGACCTGTCTAACAGTATGCGTTAAAAACAGTGGTTTAGTTAGCACACATTTGCAAATACATACGTAAGCCACAGAGCCACGTCACGGCACCCTGATATTCTGTGGTCCTAAATCTACAAATTTGAGAGTCCCCATAGTAGAGGCACATGCATTTAAAGGATAGACAAGGGGCAGGTGCACATGAAGGGAGCCCACCCTTCTTAAAGGTACAGGAGTGCAAAGAACAGCCAGCATGTAGCACAATGGCAGCCAGGGCGCCCAGTGCACTCACTCACCTTATAAACAACAGTGTAATAAAACATGGCACCTGCCCCGGTCTATAACTGGCTTATGAAGCAAGGACTATGTGAACCGGGCAACGCATGTCAGTAATAAAGGAAAAAAGGTTCAAAAATCAACTTGCCAGCCAGCTTACCAACAACCAAATTGACCTGTCTAACAGTATGCGTTAAAAACAAGGGTTTATTTAGAGTTAGGACCACAGAATATCAGGGTGCCGTGACGTGGCTCTGTGGCTTATGTATGTATTTGCAAATATGTGCTAACTAAACCCCTGTTTTTAACGCATACTGTTACACAGGTCAATTTGGTTGTTGGCAAGCTGGCTGGCAAGTTGATTTTTGAACCTTTTTTCCTTTATTACTGACATGCGTTGCCCGGTTCACGTAGTCCTTGCTTCATAAGCCAGTTATAGACCGGGCAGGTGCCATGTTTTATTACAATGTTTTTTTCCTGTCTCTGCTATCTCTGAACCATGGAAACTATGCCCCTTTTCTTTTACAGATGTCAAAAAAGCAGGAGGAGCAGGAACATTTCCCCAATAAAGTCACAGACAAAAAAAGTTAATAGAAATTTAAACTGTTTCTCCACTTTGTCCAAAACTGAAATAAGAAAATGCTGGCTGGAGGCAGGCTTTAACATTTTGCATCATCACTACTACTACTTTTTCAAGAGCTAACTGCTGATAGCAGTATTAAAACATTTTTAGATGGTTAAAGCTCTGTTCCTGATTAATATAACTTGGTATTGCAGGCTGTAGAGAAGCTACATTGAATGACTTCACTTGGAAGTGCACAGACACTATTCTAATCTATTTTTATCATGAATCTCCTCTTTCTCACATCATCTATTTTCTTGTGAAATTACTCTTTGAACAGATATGGTCAATCTCTACCCACTGCCCTCATGCTGGTTCCTTTCTCCGGTCTTTCAGTTAGTCCTTTACCAATCAATATCTTCTTGAAGTCATCACTTTGTCCCAGACAGTCTAGGAGTTGCGTGAGTTGTGTTATCTCAATAAAGAACTACTCTCAATTCAGCTCAGAGCGTGGCTGAGCCGTATCCAGCTAAGAATAGAATAACATACTTACCTCTCTCAAGCAAAGCGCTTCACCAAATGCATCAATACATTTCTATACAGGGCTTCAAATATGCTGACTGTACAGACAGACATTTTGACATTTTCAATCAGAGCGATACATCTCCACCTACCTGGCTTGTGTTGTATTTTTTCCTTCAGTTAGAGGTAGCGTGGCTGTTTCATACGTCCTTGTAGATTGGTACATGCATATTTTCTGGGAAAGGTTCATTTGATTTTTGCGAGATCCAGCAGAGAATACTATATTTCAGAACAGCCTAGTAAATAAAACTGACTAGCCACCACATGCTATCTCTATCTGTTTGATCAAATGTGCACCAAGTGGTGTCAAGATTATTATTATTTTTCCTTACCGATAAAACAGCTATGTTACTAGACTACTTGTTCATGCATAACAAAATCCAATAAACCTCATTGATTTGGTGCATCATTTGGCGATGCATTCATTATAATTTAAATAGTAATATATTTATATTTTGCATAACACATAAAAATATGTATGGGAAAAGAACAAGATAGTAACTGTTAGCTGATTGTGGCAGCAAAGTAAGAAATATATTAGAATAATGTAAGCCTACTGATAGTAATTATGGCACTTTTTTTTGGATAAATATATATATATATACAGGGGCGGATTGACAACTCATGGGGCCCCTGGGCAATAGGGGATCATGGGGCCCCTGTGTCCTTGCTCAAACAAGCCTATGAAATGAGGCCCCCTACTGACCCCGGGCCCTCGGGCAGTGCCCGAGTTTCCAAATGGTCAGTCCGCCCACATATATATATATATACATACAATGTGTATATATATATATATATATATATAGTTATACATGAGCAGTGACAGTTTTGAACTAACAACAGCCATTAACAAGGTCCAATCACAGCTGATCACATGTAAACAGGGAAATGCCGGCTATCGGCATTTCTCTCCTCTCGAGCTGTCACGCTGACAGCTCGAGAGGAGAGGAGAGCCGGTAATCAGCTTTCCACGGAGGGGACATGTGCACTGATCATCAGGGCACTGATGATCAGTGTAGCCCCAGCAGTGCCACCTGTCAGTGTCCATCAGTGCCAGCTGTCAGTGCTCATCCATGCCACCTGCCAGTGCCCATCAGTGCCACATCAATGCCACATATCAGTGCCTACCCATGCACATCAATGCCGCATATCAGTGCCCATCTGAACTGCCTTCCTGTGTCACCCATCAGTGCCAGTCAGTGCCACCTATCAATGCCAATCAGTGCCACCTATAAGTGCTGCCAATCAGTGCCACCTATCAGTGCCAGTCTGTGCTGCCTATCAGTGCACATCAGTGCTGCCTATTAGTGCCACCTATCAGTTTCTGTCAGTGCTGCCTAACAGCGCCAGTCAGTGCCGCCTAACAGTGCCATATATCAGTGCCATGTATCAGTGCTGCCTTTCAGTGCCCACCAGTGATGCCTGTCAATGCCCATCAGTGCCACCTACCAGTACCTCCTCATCAGTGCCCATCAGTGCCACCTATCAGTGTACATCAGTGCAGCCTATCAGTGCCCATCACTGCAGCCTCATTGGCGCACATCAGTGAAGGAGAAAAATCACTTATTTACTAAATTTTATAAAAAAAACTAAGACAAAACTTTTTTTTTTTCAAAATTTTCAGTGGTTTTTGGTTTGTTGAAGAAAAAAAAAACCAAAGTTGATTAAATACCACCAAAATAAAGCTCTATCTGTCACAAAAAAATGATAAACATTTCATATGGGTACAGTGTTGCATGACCGCGCAATTGTCATTCAAAGTGCGACAGCGCTGAAAGCTGGTAATTGGCCTGGGCAGGGAAGGGGTAAAAGTGCCCTGTAGGCTTGTGGTTAAAAAACTTGCCATGTCCTTTACTAAATACCTCAGACTGGCTACTTTTCAAAATGGGGTCACTTGGGTTGTAATTGTACTGTCCTGGTGTTTTAGGGCATTGAAAAATTAAATAGACCATCATTACATTTGGATTGATCAATTTTCAAATATATATATATATATATATATATATATTTTTTTTTTTTTTTTTTTTTTTAATTATTTTTTTTTTAATTTGTTAAGACATTTGATTTTTTTATTGGATATGCTTTACAACAGAAAGTAGACAATATCATTTTTGTTTTTTTTTAGAATTGTGGGTCTTTTTTATTTATACAATAAAAAACCCAGTGGTGATCAAATACAACCAAAAGAAAGCTCTATTTGTATGAAACAAATTATATATATTTCACTTGAGTAGAGTCCCTGCATGACCACACAATTACCAGTTAAAGTAGTGCAGTAATGAATTGCAAAAAATGGCCTGGTCATGGAGGGGGTAAAAACAGAGCTTAAGTGGATAATTTCTACAAAGTCTCCTTTAGAATTACCTATGATGTGAGGGAGGGACTATCTAAGCAATATAATGTATAATTTTATTGTATAATAAGGTATACCTTAAACCTAGATTATTGGTAATTCTAAGTGAGAATATACAATAATTATTACATACTCATTATGTGCTGATTTTATGTGTACTAAATGGTGTAGTGCTGTTTTCAAATAAAAAAATATTTTTTTTCAGCCTCTATACTTCCTAATTCAGTGAAATACTATATCATGCAAATGTTGTCCACAACAGTAATAAAATAAATAAATACAAGCTATATAAATCACATAAAAATCCAGTGCATCTAAATAATACAAGTGCTATACGCAACAACAATAAAAAGCAAACTGTTCAATCCACGTATAGATAAACAGTAGCTACCTTTGAGAACGTCCTATTGCATGCACTATGTCAAGTAGGCGCAACTATGACATCAGCAAACACAAATGCTCCTGTGCTTGGGGATGGACTCGATGCAGGCTACAACCACATAAGGAATGTCCTGGAACATGCACACCTTGCTGCCCTCAAATGGACCGGGGAAATCCAAATATACTGAATGAGGAAAGAAAAAACAGAGGGCGCACAGGCCTAGTGCATTACCATAAAAAATGTTTAATAAAAAATAAAGTATGTGCTGTACTCACAAACGACAATATAGTCAAGGCACATCATAAAGAACAGCTGGGTCAACACCGCGCTGAGTAACAGTCCGTAACAGGGAGTATAGACATCCAAAAGGTTGACGCGTTTCAAGGACTTGCCTCTTCCTCAGAGCCACTATGACATCACCATGCTGGGCAAAGTGGAGTCCTCAGTGGATTTGGTCTGTAGTAGAAGTGCACGGGCAGACAACACCAAAGGATTTCCTCTTTGAAGCTGTATACTGCAGGGCCAATGTTTTTTATCTACAGTATATGTGAGTGCAATTTTTATTTTTATAAAATAAAAGGCTGAATATACTATACTTTGGGCATCCTTTTATATAAATATCTTTTGAGCCTTAACCCTTATGAGACTTGAACTAAGGGGATTACTGAGGCTGTGGAGGAGAACCAGCGTTGAAAGTCTTTCTGAGCTTTAATATTTGAAGGATGAGAGCGAAGGAAACTACTGAGGCTGTTGGTGAGAATCGGTATCGAAAACCTCTCAACACTTAGGGTCCATCTATGAAGGTGAGGACACACCTGTATTATTCACACACATATTTTAATGAACTTTGGGATTTTGGTGCATTAATCATGGTTTGATCTTAACTATTACTTTGAGTGAAAGTTGGAAGAAAGTGGAAAGTTTGGACTTTACATGGGACTTTTCATGGAGTTCCATATACAATATTATAAAATATAATATTGTAAAAAAATGTTTCTTCTTGGACTGGCACGTAGACGTTTTATAAGATCTATATGTGGATTGAACATTTTTCTTTTTATTGTTGTTGGGTATAATACTTGTATTATTTGGATGCACTTACTTCTCATGTGATTTACAAGTGAAACTCAAAAAATTAGAATATCGTGCAAAAGTTCATTTATTTCAGTAATGCAACCTAAAAGGTGAAACTAATATATGAGATAGACTCATTACATGCAAAGCGAGATAGTTCAAGTCGTGATTTGTTATAATTGTGATGATTATGGCTTACAGCTCATGAAAACCTAAATTCCACAATCTCAAAAAATTAGAATATTGTGAAAAGGTGCAATATTCTAGGCTCAAAGTGTCCCACTCTAATCAGCTAATTAAGCCATAACACCTGCAAAGGGTTCCTAAACCTTTAAGTGGTCTCTCTGTCTGGATCAGTAGGAATCACAATCATGGGAAAGACTGCTGGCCTGACAGTTGTGCAGAAAACCATCATTGACACCCTCCATAAGGAGGGAAAGCCTCAAAAGGTTATTGCAAAAGAAGTTGGATGTTCCCAAAGGAAGAAAAAGGTGCACAAGCAGCAGGGATGACTGCAGCCTGGAGAGGATTGTCAGGAAAAGGTCGTTCAGAAGTGTTGGGGACTTTCACAAGGAGTGGACTGAGGCTGGAGTCAGTGCATCAAGAGCCACCACACACAGATGGATCCTGGACATGGGCTTCAAATGTCGTATTCCTCTTGTCAAGCCACTCCTGAACAACAAACAACGTAAAAAGCGTCTTACCTGGGCTAAAGAAAAACAGACCTGGTCTGTTGCTCAGTGGTCCAAAGTCCTCTTTTCTGATGACAGCAACTTTTGCATCTCATTTGGAAACCAAGGACCCAGAGTATGGAGGAAGAATGGAGAGGCACACACTGCAAGATGCTTGAAGTCCAGTGTGAAGTTTCCACAGTCTGTGTTGATTTGGGGTTCCATGTCATCTGCTGCTGTTTGTCCACTGTGCTTCATTAAGTCCAGGGTCAATGCAGCCGTCTACCAGGAGATTTTGGAGCACTTCAGGCTTCCTTCCACAGGCGCGCTTTATGGGGATGCTGATTTCATTTTCCAGCAGGACTTGGCACCTGCCCACACTGCCAAAAACACCAAAACCTGGTTCAATGACCGTGGGATTACTGTGCTTGATTGGCCAGCAAACTCGCCTGACCTGAACCCCATAGAGAATCTATGGGGCATTGCCAAGAGAAAGATGAGAGACATGAGACCGAACAATGCAGAAGAGCTGAAGGCTGCTATTGAAGCATCCTGGTCTTCCATAACACCTCAGCAGTGCCACAGGTTGATAGCTTCCATGCCATGCCGCATTGAGGCAGTAATTGCTGCAAAAGGTGCCCAAACCAAGTACTGAGTACATATGCATGATTATACTTTTCAGAGGTCCAATATTTTTCTATGTACAATCCTTGTTTTATTGATTGCATGTAATATTCTAATTTTCTGAAATTGTAGATTTGGGGTTTTCATGAACTGTAAGCCATAATCATCACAATTATGACAAATCAGAGCTTGAACTATCTTGCTTTGCATGTAATGAGTCTATCTCATATATTAGTTTCACCTTTTAAGTTGCATTACTGAAATAAATGAACTTTTGCACGATATTCTAATTTTTAGAGTTTCACCTATATATATACCGTAGCTTGTATTTATTTATTTTATTACTGTTGTGGACAACATTTACATGACAAAATATTTCACTGAAATCGGGAGTATAGAGGCTGGAAAAAAAATTTAATTTTAAAACAGCACTACACCATTTAGTTTTTTGTTTTTTTTTGTGTGTGTGTTGGTGATTTAGCAGGGGTAAGAGCAGCTGTTTATAGCTGTGAGACTCAGAAGGAGTCTGATTAGAGCAGCTCAGGGATCTATTTATATTATGTGTAGTTTTATTTTATTTATTCTCAATAAATTTAAAATGAATTTTCTATATATAAAGAGGCACCCTCCCTCTTGTGGCTACAAATGTGTATATTGAATATTTAAAATTAAAACTGTGATATAACTTTGCAATGAATTGCATACCATGAGAAAAAAAAATCACCTTAAATATTATATGAAATATATGATAGTAATTTCAGAGGAACATATACGGTACATTAGTAATAAACGTATACATTAGTAATAGTTTCATTCACTCTGCTTTATTTTATATTCAGAATACATTGTGACCAGTAATCAATACTGGCTTGTCATACAGTCCAGATATGCTCTATGATCAAAGTCTGTGCTGCCTGTTGATATTTCTAATGAGATTTTTCTGGAAATGAGGCCAGCATGGATGATGTTGATAATATCTTACATTTTATATATTCAAAGGGTGTGTTGTAGATATGCTGGAGTATTGGAGTATGATCAGTGGATACACCCCTAATGCCTGCTATCCTGGTGTTCATCTATATTTATACATGACAAGGTTCATCAAACCAAAAACCAGCAAGTTATTAAGCAGAATGAAATTACTAATTGTTGAACACCAAAAATGATAGGTCTATGATGTGTCTTTCTTGTAGAAGGCCAAATATATATATTGCATGTTGAAATGCGTTTTTATTTACTATTTTGTAAAATATATTCTTCAGATTTTTTTAACATATAAAACAGTAATTTTAACATATATTTTTTACATATATTTGTAAATGCATTCCAAAAATGTAGATTTGTATTTTTAAAGACATACTGTATATTTGAAATGTATTTTCTAATAAAAATGCATTTCAGCATGCAGTCTATATATATATATATATAAATATATATATATATATATATATATATATATATATTTATTGAATATGGCCAAAATTGTAGCATTTCAAGCACATGGCAATATATTTGGGAAGAATATTTTTAAAATATATATATTTCAAATATATAGTTCTTCCATATGGGTAGGCAGATATGGAGAATAAATGGTGAGAGTTTGAGATGCATGATAGTTCAGCTATATATTAATATTCTCATCCAACAGATGTGTAATCCTTAAGTGCATTTATTAAACTAACACTGGTCAAAAAAAGAAACAAATGCATTGTTTAAGGTTTGTTTCTATTTTATCTAAGGATTGCAAAAAAAAAAAAAAAAATTTGGAAGACAGTATCACTTAAAAAAACCTTGTTTATCCTTAAAAAATGAAATACAGTATGCGTTGTATTTCTTTGTTATCTTAAGTAAAGAAAGGTATAGCCAAATAAACAGGTTCATAGCAAAAAAAAAAAATTTGCGTTGGTACACAGTGGTTATTTGGATACACTCTCTCTAAAGAATCAAAGCAGTTCAAATGCAGCCTCTGAACTGTCAGGTGTATTGCTCAATTAAAATCAATTAAAGTGTGTTCCAAAACACGTCAAATGCTGGAAAAACAACACCCATTGGCATGAGCCCTAAATACAATTTAGCAGCATTTAAACTGTTTTTTTTTTTTGCTTAAATGCATTGTACAGGTGCAGGTTTTAGGCATCGACTAAACATATTTTGTAAAGGAATTTTATATTTTACTGTGGTCTTTAAACTGTTATTGAAAGAGCTTCTTTCTATTGAACAGTACTTTCATGAAAATATTTCTGCAATAGTACATGTCACCCATGCCCTTTGTTTTACAATACTTTGCTTATTTACCTTGAAAATTGAAAGAATTGATTCTTGACTTCATAGCTGTTCACATTAAAGTTCTTAATTATTGGATTTTTGTCTGTGGTTGCCAAAAGTAGAACACAAGCAGATTCGCCCATCCCTAGTTAAGAATCTTCACTGAAAACATGATTTGAACATTAAAGTAATATTAAAACCCTCACGTTTTTTCCCTTATTTCTGTTTCTGAGCAATAATTATGCAAAAAGGGTCTAACCTTTTTGTCTGTTTTCGCTTCTATATGTTGTTTTTTTTTTTGGTCTGTTTTCCCCATTTCCTGTTGTCTTTCTTGATGGGTGCCCCTTTGCAGTACCGATATCATGGGGGCACCTGTGCATGTGCGCTCACATCTGTGGAACTACATCCTTGCGGAGGCACTTTGGCACTACTCACATGCATGGGGACCCTAGATGGCATTGCAGCTTCGCCTTCCATGTCATTTGATTGGCATGGGAAACTGGAGATCTGAGCTCCAGCTCCGCCTCTGCTCCACTCCTTGTCTACTGGTAGAAGATGTGCATGCTGGGGAGGTGGAAATGGGTGTGTCTGTGGGAGGAGCTGCTGCCGGAAAACTCAGCTCGTTCTAGAGCAAGCGGATCCGACAGTGAGGTGATGCTCATGCGCAACAGCGCTAGGCATTTCAGACATATAGTTCCGAAAGCTCTATGAGGGAGATGACGGGACCACGCTCTGTAGAACAGACGTTGCTGTGCAACAAACGAAGAAGGGCAGACAAACAGTCAGTACATAACTTAGATGAACCTCTTTTTTGCAAAAGGAAAGAAGGGTTTAGGCTTTATGTGCAGCATGGGAGTATAATATGTAAAAAAAAAGATGAACCTTTAGAACCACTTTAACTTCATTTATCCAATGGAAAGAGAACAGGAAATGTATTTTCTCACGATTGGATAATTGAAGTTAATATTCACACAATTACAGTATTTTAGTGAATATTTTAAACTAGCGATGAACTAATATAAAAAGCCACTTTTTTAGATTAGGATAGAGTAGGAAATAGGTTAAACCTTTTTAAATCTCTCTAAAGTAAGGGAAATCCCCTTTTAGAAAGTGATCAAGGAAAGTGGTACAAATGTTCCTATTGAAAGATTTCCGCTATATCCTATTTTTATGTTTTTTTCTGATAAATTCAGCATAAGGCTGCTTTCACATTGATCCATTTTTCTTCCGCTTTTGCATTAAATAAAACATATGACCATGTAATCCTATGGAACTCTTCACACTGATCCAATGCAGATCCACTGCATTTTTTAAAACCCTGTTTGCTGCATTTTTAGTACAGATTTGGTGAAGTAAAAAAAATGCATCAAAAATGCACCCGCGTTGCATTTTTTGGTGCAATTTTTGAGGTACAGGTCCAGTAAAAAATTAACCACAAACTTGGCCAAAACATGGCAGAAATGTATATGTGTGAAAGTAGCCTAAGTGACAATTGTCACCAATACAAACAACAAAGATGAATGTAATGTAAGTCTGTGTTAAAATAATAATAATAAATAGAAAACTGCTAGCAATAGATATGCATACAAAAAAACAAAGTATAGCAGTAATAAAGGTGCAGCATCTTAATATAGCAACAACAACTTAAAAAATCAAATGCATAATGCATTAAAACATCCACTATAAGACTGTTAGTTGATTATACAGGCTATTTAAAGGGGCGTATTTTAGACATCAGCTTACTAGTTCCCCTGAAGACATGCGTTGGCACAAAATGTGTCGGGCGGAGCTATATACTAAAGTCACACTGCCACTTCCATTTTTGGAACTGGCAGCCATCTGAGTAAGGCCATTTGAGTATGGGAACTGCTGTATATGCTTTTACTACTTGGCAGCTGGATGCTTTTTATTATTTTTGGGTAATTCTTATGCATCAGTAATAAATTACTACACTTTATCTGGCCCATTTTGGTATTTGGCTTCTTGCGCTAGTGATTCTTTTTCATCCAGTGGTGTTGTAGGCTTTGCCAAATCTCCCCAAGTGATGGGTTGCTGCTGCTATAGTTAGAGGACCTCAGGTGGATGGATGGAGCTAGATCTCCATAAATTGGGAGCTGATACTGTTAATTCCCAAAGCGTGACTTGCTGCATTGGCAGCAATAATAAAAGTAGAAAAGACATCTCTTAGCAAGAGTATAAATAGTACAATAAAGAAGGTTCCAGGATTGCGAAGCTAGAGCCCTGGCAGGTATACAAAAGTATCAAAAGAAATTATAGCAGGAATCAGTCCTAAATCTCAGAACAAACTAGGGGTAAGTCGCCTAACCAGGCACCGCCCACATGATCAGCAGACAGGACAAATAGAAATATATCAATAACATCGTATCTATCTTCAATATTGCCTTGCAGGAGCGAACTGCAGTCCTGATACAGGAGCCCAGGCTGAAGCCCAAATACGTAGCCTGGCTCGGCCCTCTAAAATCAAATATTACAAACCTCAAAAAGATATAAAGAAATAAGAAGAAAAAGGGAGGAAAAGAAAAAGGAGAGAGATGAAAACCCAGGGGAGGAAGAAGAGTTTGGGACCTATCCATATAAATCCACATGAACATATTTCGCCCAAGGTTCCCATATTGCCTCAAATTGCTTAGTGGTATCAGTTATCACACCAGTAAGTTGTTAATTTAAGCTTATGCCTATACATAGACATGAGCAAGTTTTAGTGAGTTTCGCAGCCAAGAACATAAAAAAAAAAATCAGCTGTCTCGTAGAGCAAAGCAGATCCTCTACTAGCTCATTCAATAGAGCAATATGAGGTAACTGAGGGATCGGTGTCCCTGTGACCTTCCGGATCAGAGCAAACACTCTATTCCAGAAGCCCTGCAATTTTGGACATTCCCACCAGATATGATACATCGTACCCAGTAATTGACAACCCCTAAAACAGAGGGGCGAGGAAGTCAGATAGAGTCTTGAAAGATGAGAAGGTACCATATGCCATCTGGTCATCACCTTTATATTTGCTTCCACTACTGAGATATTAAGAAGTCCTTTATAAGACAGGTGGAAGGATGAGTGCCAATGCTCTATATCTTTCTCAGAGGCAAGATCTGAGTCCCAAGTCCTCATATAGAGAAACTTATTAGTGGACGCAAGCAGTAGCCTGTAGAGTGTCGATATCCCTCCCCTATGACCTGCCTTCCGTGTACACCATGACTCGTAAGTCAAGACTGGGCCTAGAGAGTGCAAGAAGTATGTGATCTGGTAAAAGCGAAAGCTCTCAGAAGGGGGCATTTTTAAACTTGATCGACAGTGTTGTAAAGTAAAAAGTGACCAATTTGGTAAAGACCCTTGTTTAGCCACCATCGGAAGGCCTCAGGGTCTAGACCCTGGGGTCTAGACCCAATGGAAAAGCAGGATTATTAAAGAGGTTTGTTAAAGGTTTAAACTTAAACTAGCTTCCTCATGTTGTACAATAAGTTTAATCAAATCAAAAGATCAATCACTTACTTAGTACTGAGTTCTATTCTGTCACAAACTCTTCCAAGTATACTGTTGACGTGGTTGTTCACCCCACATACTGTAAGTGACAAGCTGTACAACAAATGAGGTACACAACAAATGTAGTGCCACCTAGAGGGGGAGACAGACTGAAGTTATTAGTTAAAGAAGTGTGGTGGATTCATAGGTAATGATGGTGATATTTTTGATACAATACATTTATTGCCTTTTGTTTGTTTTGGTTTTATGGCATGTAACATGATTTCCTTCCCAGCCAGGCTCTAAATAGCTCAAGAGTTATACTCTAATGTTGCAGCTGGGAGGTGGAATGGCTATATATTTGTCTTGTAAGGTATGTCAGACTATGATTAAGGCCCTGGTTGGCTCCATTTTGGATCGCATTTACTCCTTTGGATTGAATAAAGATTAATTTTATTAATATTCACCTTGTTACCGACTTCACCTTACCTTGGAGGCTTAAGTTTGTGCCAAAATGTTGGACTGTGGGACTGTGGTTATGTTTTCTGCAAATTATTTATTCATTTTTTATATTTGAGTTTTGTCTTATGCTTATTGATTGCTGTTTTTGATGCAAAATTCACTCACATGCTTATATATTGCTGAGTGTGTTCATACAGAATATTTAGGTACACACTATTTTAAATTATTCACAGGGATTTTAGAGAATTTTGGGATAGTGCTGCACTGTTTAAAGATAGATAGAAACTCTAAGGGAAAAGACCTTTAGAATTCTGAAGCACTGTGCATAATAACCAAATGCCTTTTGAAAATAAAATTTAGCTTCACCTATTTCACAACATCAGTTGTTGCATATCAGTACTACTACATGCTCTTTGACACCACTTGCTTTCTACATGCATGTAACCTATTGATGGCTGCATAGCCTTTCTCAGGGTGGATGTTGATAGTGAGATTAGTGAACCATGCCTGTATGTTTTGACACTTGTAATCTCCATTGGAAGCCAATGTGACAGAATAGCAATGCAGAACTGGAAGATGGTGACAGAGCACTGTCACTATATAACAGGAAGTACCTAAAAGTACCTCTATGGCAGCAGCACCACGTATTATTTAATGGAAAGTTGCAGATTTGAATATTGAAAATTACTTTTGAAATCTTAAACATAACATTAGCAAAGGCTGAATCTGCCCAGTTCAATTCACAGATTCTGAGAATTTGGTTTGAGGTTTGGTTAACCGAACTTGGTAGCAAATTCCACTGTGATCAATGGGGGGTGTGAAGTCCTAACAAATTTTGGGGCTATGGCAGGGAGAGGTTCCTTTTAAGCCAACTTTGTGGGAGACATGAAAAAGCAGCAGCCCTTCAAATGACATGCTCTAAGATACACATTTAGCTGCATGTGGTATTATGGAACAATATCACTTTCACGGACATTGTCAGTGCCACCATATTTGGCATCACATATTTTGTTTGTGTAATTCATTTTTTAGATGTGTCATGGTCTGGGATCAGGCTTGCAGGCTAGTCGCTGCAGTAATAGAGTTCCTATGGCAATCAGCTGGATAAATACACAAATATAAGAAGCTCCCCCTTTGGGATGCTGCGGACTTACCCTAGGTACATAATCATCAGATTTATGTTTAGTTGTCATTGGCTAGTGACAGGGTAGTATGCAGGCAATAAAATAGACAGCATCTTGAAAAAGACAAAGCATGTTTTATCTTGTAAAAAATAGTATGTATTAGCTAAGAGACAATAGTCACAAATATTGTTCAGTGGCTGGACAGCAGAGAAGCAGTTTAGTTAGGTCACAATATAAGAGGGAGAGATGAAACAAGTTTTATCTTAAAATACAACTTTTAGTTTAATAGCCACATATACTGTATTGTACAGTGACTGTATAGTATATGGTTTAAAAAAAATCTAAAAGGCACTGCTGAGAAGCAGCCACCATCATTGCTCCATCTCCTTTCAGGGATCAGAGACATGTTGGGCAGTAAAGGGGATCCTGCCACCATGCAGCAAAGAGGTTTGTATGCAACACCGTCACATTTTGAGTGCCCTATGGTATGGTGGCATTAGATTGACAATTTTATCCTTGTAGGGGGGATCTAGTAGGTTGGCCACATAATAGTAGTTGTTTTCTTTAATGACTCAAACTCCGGAGTCCTTGAACAGGTATTTGAGCATAAAAGATTTGGTTTGCCTCATATTGCCTGCAGTAGAGAATTTTGATGCTACTGAGGACAACACTGTCCTCAATAATCTTACCCCACTCTTGTATATCTCCTGGGGTTTGGGAGGAATGATACATCCCTCTTGAAGCCTTCTAAATTTCCTCCTCCTCACTACTAGCACATCAACCCTCTTTCTCCTCCTTGTACTCCTCCATTGCTGCCTGACACTTCTGCTTCAGAGATGGAAGCAGTAGGCAAATGATCCTGTTGGCCCTGAAAACACAACAAGCTCTCATCTTCCTCCTGCTGCTGTTTCTTCAGGCAGCAACAGAGTGTGTGCTCCCAGAGGAACACAGAAGAGATTGCATCACTAATCCTCATCTCATTGCGGTTCACCATTATTATTACTTCTTTAAAAAGTGGCAAAATGCTGCATGCATCATGATGACCCATTGACACAGCATTGTCAAACACAACCTTGCCTGTCTGAGGATGGTGTGGGGTCAGGTCCATTGACACAGACATATTACATTCCAGATGCTGGTTGAGGGCAGGGATGACCTTCTTGGCAAAATAATGGAGGCTGGGTATCTGCCACAGTGGTGTAGCATAGACCATACTCATGTAAGGAGGCTAATTGAATGAGCTTGAATGGAAGCAGCTGCAAAACCAGCAGTTTTTCCAAGCTAGAATTAAGAGATTTTTCATGAGCTACAGAAGAACCACCTTCTTTTGGTAAGGATGCTGCTGGATATAATGGGGTACATGTAGAAGAATTCTGCACAGGTGCAAGCCCTCTCTTAACACTCCTCAGCTTGGCCCCATGAACATCTTTTTTTACATGATGTGGTGCATCCTAAGCCTCTGAAACCCCTTGTAAGAATTGCCTCTCTGTTTCTAGAAGCTGAAGATGTTGTAGTGCATGCACTAGGACATGGGTTCTCAACCTGTGACCCTCCATCTGTTGCAGAACTTTCAGGAGGCGAAGCTAAAAGTTAAAAGTATGACTATCCAATGGCAGAGACATGATGGGACTTGCAGTTTCACAGCAACTGGAGGGCCACAGGTTGGGCACCCATGCACTAGGATAATTTTGTGGGGGGCATGCAGAAAGAGGGGAACAAGGAAATGTACAGGCCTTTTGCTGTTGACTTGTCTCACTGAAGCACTGCTCTCACCGAGCTCTGTGGTGCAGAGTCATGTATTTCATGCATGTCATACCCAAATGGGTGGAATGTTTGCCATGACTGATACACTGCAGGCAAAGGTTGCAGGCCACAGCTGTGTTGTTGGCAGCAGATATATAAAAGGCCCACACTGCAAAGCTCTGTGAAGTGGGTCTGGACATGGCAGTGACCTGTATCCTGTGGGTCAGCACCACTAGATAGATTAGGACAGCTGTTCCCTTCAAGTCCACTGTAGGATGCCTCTCCCCCTTGCCCCTGGAATTTCTCCATCATTGGTGTTCTGTCTATCTTTCAGGACTTTCCTCCCCCCAATCCATGGCACACATGAACAGTCTGCCACCTCATAATACATCCCATCCCCATTGCTAGAACCCACATTGAAATAAGCACCAGTTGCGGGAACATCCCTGCCTGATGTTCTCACCTATTGTTGTAACACTATCTTCCTTATCCTCAGTGAAAGGAGGAATACTTAAGCATGACCAAGATCACTGTCCTGTAGCAATAATTCTACAGTTGGCAGTTTGGGGGGCTATTGCAGGATTAGCAGAAGGGATAGGTAGGAAAAGAGGGCACGTTAGCAGCAGTCACAGACTGGGAAGAGGAGGAAAGTTTTGTCTGCCACTATATTGTGCATGCTGTGGCTCAATAGCACAGACATTTCTAAAATAGAAAAAATATGTTGCAACCTGACCACCATGTTATCCAGCAGAACCAGCTTGCCCCCTACTACCTCCACATGCAGAACCTCTGCCTTTCACTTTAGGCATGACTGACATTTTTTAATAAAGAGGATTGGCAGAATTTAATCGCAGCTATGGAAATAGATGGAATGAATATGTGGTGTTTTGGTCAACACCACCACACAAATATGCTATGACATGCTGCAAACAAAATTCAGCATTGCCTGTATCAGCAACAAGTGTACATTGCAGACTCAAAATTCAACAAAAAAGGCACTTGCAAAAAAACCCAAAATATATCTTCAAAAACCTCTGAAACACTAAACCCCAAACCATTTTAACTAGCAGAAAATTAAACAATATGGATAATCATGAAATAAAAAAAGAAAAAAAAAAGACTTCAAGGACCCAGCAACTGAACAGCAAGTATGTTGTACAAGTTTGACGCTCCACAAGAAAAAAACTGTCATCCTAAAAATGACTTTTGGGTCTCTGAACTGGGAACACAAGGTGAGTATACAATATACTTTGCAATCCATAATGAACTTGTATAAATAAAGCAAACTATAGAACGGTATAGGAACTAACTCTCCCTATACAGACTGTCAGCTCTTCCTAAACTACTTCAGCAAACATTCACTGCTGCTGGGAACCCACCCTTTTATAGTAAAGGAAATGGCACAAAAAAAACTCAATTTTCCCCGTTGAAAACCTTTTGACCAGTTGAAAGATCAAGCAGTGCTTTATGGCCACAAAAAAATTTGTTCTGATGAACGTCATAATTTATAAGAGGTTTTAATGATTGAGTTAACATATTGTCAATAGCCTTTACACTCAACCTGTTTAAATTCATCAATTGCCATATACCACTTTGTATTTGTTGAGTGAGCAGGCTTCCTGTAAACATGCATGCTTTCATTTAGGAAATAAACTCCCAGCATTTAGCAGCTTTCTGAAACTGTAGAGAGCAATGATCAAGATAAGTAAGTAGTGTACTTATCCATATTTAAAAATGCTTCTTCATTAAATATTAAAGTGCCATCGTATATGGAGTTGTTTGTATTTTTCACTAACGATTACACAGACATCCATTTTCTGCTAGTTAGAGGTAAGTTTGCTGCATGATGTGCAAAAAGCAGGGCTTTGTATAATCCATCTAAGTCATATTCAACTAGTTAAAAGCAGTTCTAAAGCTAGAAATTTATTTTTGAACTTTAGGCACAAATTTTAAAAAGGGTTGTTCTTCCTTGAATCTTCTGATCTTAGACTTTGTAAAGCAAATATAAATACTTGCCCAGTAAGCACAAGGCAATTATATTAAGAACATCATGTTGTCCTAGTTATTACAGGTATTTATATAGTACCAGCAATTTATAGCGTGCTTTACATATATTGTAAATTCAAGTCAATTCCTGCTCTCAAGGAGCCACAAGCAGACATACATATGCTAGAGACAATTTAGACAGAAGCCAATTAACCCACCAGCATGCCTTTGAGGTGTTGAAGGAAACTTACACGAGTACAGAGAGAGTACAAGCAAATTTCATGTAGGTAGTATCTTGATTGGAATTCAAACTATACCCAGTTCTAAACTTTTAGCTAAATCACAACATACAAAAGCCCAAGACAGCTTTTGTTTTTGCTGTCTGTAATCTGTAGAAGAGTTTTCATTTCACTTCACTTCCTGTCCTGCAGAAGCAACATAATGCATACAAAATAAAAAAAAAATATATATATTTGGCATATATTAATAATAATAATTAGAGATGAGCGAATCGAACATGACGAAGTGGAATTCGTTCCGAAGATTTGGAAAAATTCGATTTGCGACGAATCCGAAGATTAGCAAACTTCGGATGCACGAATCGAATTTTCCCAAAAATGGCGGCGACATGTGTGGCGACAGAAGAAAATGGACAGAGAAGATGGGGCGGGGATCTCTGGGAAGGCGCGCAGACAAGGCGCGCTGACCCATAATGCATTCATGAGTCATGAATCATGACATGTGATCGCATTAGCCAATCAGCAGCCAGCCAGCACTGTGTAATGGTGGAGCTATAAATCGCGGCCATCTTAGAATTCTCTATTAGCCTCCGGTCATTCAAGAGAGACAGACCTGTCTGTATTAAGGGACAGAGTTAGGGCCACAGAGACTTTAGGGCCACAGAATCGTTACTCAGGGACACAGAATTGTTACTCAGGGACACAGAATCGTTACTCAGGGACACAGAATCGTTACTCAGGGACACAGAATCGTTACTCAGGGCCACAGCTATCAAAGAATCGAAAATTTAAAGTGACATACACCCTTTTTTTTTTGGTGGCTGTCATGCACAGTTGGTGCTGCAGTTTGCCGATTGTGCAAAATAAACTGACTTTCTGCTTCACAACCACTATTGTACGTTCAAAGAGTTAAATCCATTTACACGCCGGCTGGCGGTAATATTTTTTGGGTGATTAGTGCATTCCAGTGACAGAAACGTACAGTTTCCAGCCAACGGCAAGCTGCAATTGACCGATTGTGTACAATAAACTGACTTTCTGCTTCACAACCACCATTGTACGTTCAAAGAGTTAGATCCATTTACACGCCGGGTGGCGGTAATATTTTTTGGGTGATTAGTGCATTCCAGTGACATAAACGTACAGTTTCCAGCCAACGGCAAGCTGCAATTGACCGATTGTGCTAAATAAACTGACTTTCTGCTTCACAACCACTATTGTACAATCAAAGAGTTAAATCCATTTACACGCCGGCTGGCGGTAATATTTTTTGGGTGATTACTGCATTCCAGTGACAGAAACGTACAGTTTCCAGCCAACGGCAAGCTGCAATTGACCGATTGTGCTAAATAAACTGACTTTCTGCTTCACAACCACCATTGTACGTTCAAAGAGTTAGATCCATTTACACGCCGGGTGGCGGCTATATTTTTTGGGTGATTAGTGCATTCCAGTGACATAAACGTACAGTTTCCAGCCAACGGCAAGCTGCAATTGACCGATTGTGCTAAATAAACTGACTTTCTGCTTCACAACCACTATTGTACGTTCAAAGAGTTAAATCCATTTACACGCCGGCTGGCGGTAATATTTTTTGGGTGATTAGTGCATTCCAGTGACAGAAACGTACAGTTTCCAGCCAACGGCAAGCTGCAATTGACCGATTGTGTACAATAAACTGACTTTCTGCTTCACAACCACCATTGTACGTTCAAAGAGTTAGATCCATTTACACGCCGGGTGGCGGTAATATTTTTTGGGTGATTAGTGCATTCCAGTGACATAAACGTACAGTTTCCAGCCAACGGCAAGCTGCAATTGACCGATTGTGCTAAATAAACTGACTTTCTGCTTCACAACCACTATTGTACGTTCAAAGAGTTAAATCCATATACACGCCGGGTGGCGGAAATATTTTTTGGGTGATTAGTGCATTCCAGTGACATAAACGTACAGTTTCCAGCCAACGGCAAGCTGCAATTGACCGATTATGCTAAATAAACTGACTTTCTGCTTCACAACCACTATTGTACGTTCAAAGAGTTAGATCCATTTACACGCCGGCTGGCGGTAATATTTTTTGGGTGATTAGTGCATTCCAGTGACATAAACGTACAGTTTCCAGCCAACGGCAAGCTGCAATTGACCGATTGTGCTAAATAAACTGACTTTCTGCTTCACAACCACTATTGTACGTTCAAAGAGTTAGATCCATTTACACGCCGGGTGGCGGTAATATTTTTTGGGTGATTAGTGCATTCCAGTGACATAAACGTACAGTTTCCAGCCAACGGCAAGCTGCAATTGACCGATTGTGCTAAATAAACTGACTTTCTGCTTCACAACCACTATTGTACGTTCAAAGAGTTAAATCCGTTTTTTTTTTTGGGGTGCTTATTGAATTAAAGAGTATGTCAGACAACACGCAGAGGAGTGGCAGAGGAGGCAATGTTTCAGGAGCGAGCAGACGTGGCAGCAGAGGAAGGGGTCGAGGTAGCACTAGTCGCAGCCAGAGGCCAGTGCTCCCGGTGTCATCCAGCGGTCGTGTCTCCACCGACAACCCTGCCGTCATCGATTGGTTGACTCGGTCATCTTCCTCTTCCCAGGTCACCTCTGACACCTACAGCCAACGGTCGGTGGGTACGTCAGACACAACCGTTAGTTGGCATGGCCCGGGAGAAAGCCCACTGAAATCACATGTCCTTGACCTGCCCCTGTCCTTTGGTGTTCCCTCACCAAGCGAAGTATCGCATGCTGTGGGCTCAGCCCCACTGTACAGTGAGGAAGAGCTAACAGAGGGCGGTCAGGAACGGGGGGAGACATCCGCCTCTTCAGCAGCCAGGCGAAGAAGTACTGGTGAGGAGAGTGGCTCGGTAGCCGGTCTAGAGACAGGTCTGTCTCCTGACCCACACGCAGCCGAGGGGGCTAGTAGTGACGCGGAGACCCTAATTGATGATGATGAGGCTGATCGCACTTGGCAGCCTCGTCGTCATCAGGCTATTGCTTCCGCATCATCAGGAGAAGAGGGTGCCAGCTTGGCAGCGAGCAAAACAGTCGGTGGGTTGCCCAGGAGGCAGCAGGGTCGCAGCAGTGTCAGTGGAGCCAAACGGCCACGGAGTAGAGCACCAGCTCCACTGCAGCCTACCACCACGGCCAGTAGTGGTGCCGGTGTGCACGGAGGAAGTAGCAGTCAGCCAGTGAGGAGTAGCGGGGGCAAAGTTTCCTACTCGGCAGTGTGGCAATTTTTCATCACGCCGCCCGAGGAAGTAAACGTAGCCGTATGTCGACTATGTGGCCAGAAAGTCAAGCGTGGCCAGGGGGCCAATGTTGGGACTACAGCGTTGCGTCAGCATATGCAGCGTCGCCATTCGGTGGCCTGGGAAAACCGTGATAAAGATACGGCGGTTCTGCCTGCCCCAGCCCCCGCTCCATCACCCGCTCCGTTACTTGCTCCGTCACCCGACGTCAATCGCCCTCTATCAGCCAGTCAAGGCTCCAACACCTCTGCTGAGGGGAGTTGTCGCTCGTTGGCATCTTCCGCTCGTTCAGATGCTCCTTCTCCTGCTACTCCTCTTCACGGATTCCGTCAGCAGTCTTTCTTGGAATCCGTTTCCAAGAGACAACAGTTTGCGAGCACGCACCCGACGGTGCAGAAGCTGAACGTCCTCCTGTCCAAGTTGCTGGTGCTGCAGTCCCTCCCTTTCCAAGTGGTGGACTCAGCACCTTTCCGAGAAATGATGGCTTGTGCCGAGCCGCGGTGGAGAGTGCCAAGCCGTCATTTCTTTGCCAAAAAGGCAGTGCCAGCCCTGCATTCACATGTAGAAGAGATGGTGGGCCAGTCTTTGAGCATGTCGGTCTCTGCCAAAGTGCACGGCAGCGCCGACGTGTGGAGCTGTAACTACGGTCAGGGACAGTACATGTCATTTACGGCCCACTGAGTGAACGTGGTGCCGGCACAGCCGCACCAGCAACTTGGACAGGTCACGCCGCTTTTGCCTCCACGTTTGCACGTCCTTGGTCCGGCAAAGATGTCCGCCTCTACCACCTCTTCTTCCGCCGTGTCCTCAGCCGCCACCTCCGTGCCAAGTCCCATTACCCGACCGGCATATCACATGTGCAGGGCGCAACGGTGTCACGCTGTGCTGCACCTGGTATGCCTTGGCGAACGTAGTCACACAGGGGAGGAACTTCTGAGTGTAATGAACAGAGAAATCGACAGATGACTGTCTCCGCGCAAACTGAAAATCGGAACCATGTTGACCGACAACGGAAAGAACATGGTGTCTGCTCTGCGTCAAGGAAGGTTGTGCCATGCGCCATGCATGGCTCACGTGTTCAATCTGGTTGTCAAGCGGTTCCTAAAATCCACCATCCCACTGCAAGACATCCTTAAAATGTCACGTAAACTTTGCATGCATTTCAGCCATTCCTACACCGCAAAGCACACCCTCCTTGAGCTGCAGCGGCAGAACGGAATTCCACAGCATCGCCTGATCTGCGACGTTGCAACAAGGTGGAATTCAACCCTACATATGTTAGACCGCCTTTACGAACAGCAAAAGGCCATCACCGATTTCCTGATGTTACAAGCGGATAAAGGTACTCCCCTGTGTAACTTAGATGTCAGCCATTGGCAGCTCATGCGTGACACCTGCCGCTTGCTCAGGCCCTTTGAGGAGGCCACGCTATTCGTGAGTCGGCAGGACTATGGGATGAACGACGTCATTCCTCTGTTGCACGTCCTGGAACAAATGCTGTTAACAATGGCTGGTCAGGGTGCGGTAGACGTGGCGCACAGATCTCAACGCCACATGACCCCTGTGGGGGCAGGACAGGAAGAAGAGGAGGAGGTAGAGGAGGACATTGGTGCTCAGGAATTATTGAGTGAAATGGGTGGTTTTTCCACTCAGCGGACAGGAGTGGAGGAGCAGGAGCATCTGGTAGAGGAGGAGGAGGAGACAGAGGACCCAGACGCACCGTGGCAGTATGCTGTGGAGATGGAGGCAGGGAGTCCCTCGCATTCCTTGGCACAAATGGCCCATAGCATGCTCGGTTGCTTGCGTAGCGACAGCCGAATAATAACCATCAGACAGAGGGATGACTTTTGGCTGTCCACCTTGTTGGACCCTTGCTACCGTTCAAAAATGGTGGCCTTTTTCACACCTGCTGAGAGGGAGGCCAAAATAAAGTACTATAAAAACCACCTATGTAGTCAGTTGGTCTCTGCCTTTCTGCGCCAACGTCCATCCTCAGACACTGTGGGCCCTGTGCGCTCGCGGGAATTGCTTTGTATATCTGTCACCTTAGGGGCCGCTGTCTGGCGACATAATTTTTTGTCACTGTGTAGACATCTATTTATAGGCCGATGTTTGGCCACAAAAATATATTTAGTAATAACCTAGCCGTTCAGGCCGCTCCCTGAACACCTCGGGAATTGCTTTGTATATCTGTCGCCATAGAGGCCACTGTCTGAACAGCTCATGAATTGCTTTCTATATGTGTCGCCTTTGAGGCCGCTGGCTGGACAGCTGATGAATTGATTTGTATATATGTACTTATTGTCCGCTGTCCGGACAGCTCATGAATTACTTTTTGTATATAGCCTTCCAAACCACTCTCAGAATAAGTCATGATATTCATGCTGTGTATAGCCTTATAGGCCAATGGTCAATCAAGTCATGATTGTTATAGTGTGTATAGCCTTATAGGCCGCTGTTTTACAATTTTATAATTCCATGCAGTATATAGCCCTATCGGCCACTTTCTGGCATCCAGTAGCTGTAGCCCCCATCACCACACTGTGCCACGGGCCCCTGTACCGCCTTCTCATACTGCTGCCAGATCCATCCTCTGCCATGTGCGTCTTTGTCGTCTGCTCGCGCTGCTGGGTTCCAGTTTTAAACCTAGGCCTGTGTATGGCTTCCAAATACTGCTGCCTCCACCGCCACCCTGCGCCATGTGCCTCTGTCGTCTGCTCACGCTGCTGACGGCTTCCGCTTTTTAACATAGGCCTGTGTATGGCTTCCGAATACTGCTGCCTCCACCGCCACCCTGCGCCATGTGCCTCTGTTGTCTGCTCACGCTGCCGACGGCTTCCGCTTTTTAAACTAGTCCTGTGTATGTCTTCCAAATACTGCTGCCTCCACCGCCACCCTGCGCCATGTGCCACTTTCGGGTCTCCTCACACTGCTACCAGGTCCATACTGATTCATGGCCCCCTGTACCGGCTCCTCATGAACGTGGTTTAGCGGGTTTGCATCACTTAACGGCAAATCGTTGACAAATGCTGGGACGTTCAGTGTTGTGCGCATTAAGCCAGACACCAAAGGGCAGCACAGACCTGTTATTACTCGCTCAAGCATGGCTGAACAAAACCAGTCTCTACCACAAATTGGACCCAGACCTGCCCAGGGTCTCGTAACTAGATTGCACGGAGGAGTAGAGTCCGTTATCGGAATTAAATAGACAAAACGCCACACCAAAAAGAGTGGCCATTTCCAACACTTATTCCAGAAAGAGGAACAACCCGTTTCATATACGGCCCGTAGACGTTTCACGTCTGCCACATTCAGTCGATTTAAGACGCAAGCTCCACTTCCTGTGGTCTCTGACCGTCGATATACCTTTAAGTGTCAGCTTTGAAGCTATATTCCCTCCGGAGCACTGACACTGGTGCCCTTCCGTCAACATGCCTTTAAGTTTCAGTTTTCAACCATATTCCCCACAGAAGCCAAACTCTTGGGTATCCCAGAAGCTGCTCAGCGGGTCAGGGCAATAAAGCTCCCGGTTCGCAGGTTGTTCCGTCTTATGGATGGAAGTACAACGGTATATGATCTTCTTCGCACCCACGGCATTACCTCATAAAATTTCTGCATTGCATCTGCAATCACAACGCTGACTTCCCGGATCGCCACTCAGCCATTGGACTCTTGATAGTCGTCTCCCCACACTGCTGCTGGGGGGACTTTTTAACCTAGGCCTGTGTATGGCCTTCAATTGAAGCTGCTTCCGCTCCGCCACTCTGCCATTGGACTCTTGATAGTCATCTCCCCACGCTGCTGCTGGGGGGACTTTTTAACATAGGCCTCTGTATGGCCTTTAATTGAAGCTGCTTACGCTCCGCCACTCTGCCATGGGCCTCTTGGGTATCCCAGAAGCTGCTCAGCGGGTCAGGGCAATAAAGCTCCCGGTTCGCAGGTTGTTCCGTCTTATGGATGGAAGTACGACGGTATATGATCTTCTTCGCACCCACGGCATCACCTCATAGAATCTCTGCATTGCATCTGCAATCACAACGCTGACTTCCCGGATCGCCACTCAGCCATTGGACTCTTGATAGTCGTCTCCCCACACTGCTGCTGGGGGGACTTTTTAACCTAGGCCTGTGCATGGCCTTCAATTGAAGCTGCTTCCGCTCCGCCACTCTGCCATTGGACTCTTGATAGTCGTCTCCCCACGCTGCTGCTGGGGGGACTTTTTAACCTAGGCCTGTGTATGGCCTTCAATTGAAGCTGCTTCTGCTCCGCCACTCTGCCATTGGACTCTTGATAGTCGTCTCCCCACACTGCTGCTGGGGGGACTTTTTAACATAGGCCTCTGTATGGCCTTCAATTTAAGCTGCTTACGCTTCGCCACTCTGCCATGGGCCCCTGTACCGCCTCCTCTTGCTGCTGCCAGGTCCAGAGTGTGTCATGGGTCCCTGTACAGCCTCCTATTGCTGCTGACTTCATCGCCAGACTCTGCCATGTGCCACTTTCAGGTCTCCTTACACTGTTGGTGGGTTCCATTTTGTGATAGGGTGCTGCATGGCTTCCATTGCTGCTGCCTCCACCGCCACCCTGCGCCATGTGCCTCTGTCGTCTGCTCACGCTGCTGACGGCTTCCGCTTTTTAACCGAGGCCTGTGTTTGGCTTCCGAATACTGCTGCATCCACCGCCACCCTGCGCCACGTGTCTCTGTCGTCTGCTCACGCTGCTGATGGCTTCCGCTTTTTAACCTAGGCCTGTGTATGGCTTCAGAATAATGCTGCCTACACCGCCACCCTGCGCCATGTGCCTCTGTCGTCTGCTCACGCTGCTGCCAGGTCCATACTGATTCATGGCCCCCTGTACCGGCTCCTCATGAACGTGGTTCAGCGGGTTTGCATCACTTAATGGCAAATCGTTGACAAACGCTGGGACGTTCAGTGTTGTGCGCATTAAGCCAGACACCAAAGGGCAGCACAGACCTGTTATTACTCGCTCAAGCATGGCTGAACAAAACCAGTCTCTACCACAAATTGGACCCAGACCTGCCCAGGGTCTCGTAAGTAGATTGCACGGAGGAGTAGAGTTCGTTATTGGAATTAACTGTGAGGGACTTTTAAACCTAGGCCTGTGTATGGCCTTCAATTGAAGCTGCTTCTGCTCCGCCACTCTGCCATTGGACTCTTGATAGTCATCTCCCCACGCTGCTGCTGGGGGGACCTTTTAGCATAGGCCTCTGTATGGCCTTCAATTTTAGCTGCTTACGCTCCGCCACTCTGCCATGGGCCCCTGTACCGCCTCCTCATGCTGCTGCCAGGCCCGTAATCTGCCATGGGCCCCCGTACCAACTCCTCATGCTGCTGCCAGGCCCGTAATCTGTCATGGGCCCCTGTACCGCCTCCTCATGCTGCTGCCAGGTCCAGAGTGTGTCATGGGTCCCTGTACAGCCTCCCATTGCTGCTGTCTCCATCGCCACACTCTGCCATGTGCCACTTTCAGGTCTCCTCACACTGCTGGTGGGTTCCATTTTGTCATAGGGTGCTGTATGGCCTCCCATTGCTGCTGCCTCCACCGCCACACTGTGGCTCCACACTCTGGTTTTGGCCCCGTGACTGCCCAAATGAGTGAAGTGTGCGGTGATTCTAAGATCGACGGCACTCATCTGCATGTCATACTGACTGACAGTATTATTTCTCTTCCCCAGCAGACTCCAAGGGCATTTAAATTAAAGGTACAGTGTTCTGCACTAATATAAAGGCTCTCTGAAGCCTAGAAACACCCTTTTTATAAGTTAAATTCGCAGCGAATATATTCGGCACGAAGCAAATTTAATCGGCGAATTCGGCGAATCAGCCGAACCAAATTTTTGAATAATTCGCTCATCTCTAATAATAATATAACACACACAATAATAAAGTAAACACTATATTCTTGTTCTCAAAAATGTTTCACACTTCCATTACAAAACTTGCTTCTCCATTCTAATTATCTTCAAAATTATAATCTGGAAAGTCATAAAGAATTAATACTGACATCTCTGGGATCCAACTTGATTGTGTTGACCTGGCTGCCATCAGTAATAATGTAATCAATAATGTCTCTAAGGCTGGGAACTGGGGGTAACTGGAGTGATTTAGGAGAAATTGATTTAGCAGCAAAACTAACAACCTCAGATTTCACTATGATGACTATTTAGTCAAAATTTGCATTTTGCATAAGCCATCCCTAATATGAAGTTAAACCTAACCTAAAGCTAACTCTAACCATAAGCTAACCCTAACCCTAACCTAACCTAACTCTGTCCTAAACTCTAAAGCAACTCCAAACCTTTTTTCATTAACAAAGTCACTTAACCACCTCAAGCCTGAGAATTCCATTCTGGTATCATGAAGGACAACTGTTAAAACCAACAAAAAAAAAATCCCATTCAAGAAGGATAAATGGGAACTTTCACAGCATGAGAAAACTATATTTTATATTTTTCTTAAATGTACAGTTATTAATGTGTACATATGTGCATTCATGCAGAGTAAATGTTATAAGGCAAATTGTGTGATACCAGAAGTTGGAGTGATAGGAAGCAGTCAGATTGAGAAATAAAAGGGTAGGGCTGAACCATAAAAGGGTGAACATTTTCTCACTTGAAGCCCATCATTTTTTTCCTTTTGCTTTAACTTATTTACTGTGTGTTCTCTTCAAAAAATGTTAATAAGACTTCAATTTCACCACAACTACAGCTCAAATTGTTTTTTCAGTCCTCTGCAAACATCAGTGAGGCTGCTATGGCTGATACCAGCTCTGGTGTTCGTTTACCATCGCCTCTTTAAGCTTTGCTATTCACAAAGCAAAAACCTGCTGCTATGAATGATTTGCAGAATAGTGCAAAATGAGAGAAAGTTATGAACTGTTTGTGATAACTAAAATTATATTTTGATTATCAAGTGAATATTCCTAAAAACATACTCCAAAAAACATGATTAAAATTAGGAAGGAAGCAGGCATAGGAAAAATAGTGATAGTACATGCCAAAAATACTCATCCTAATGCTAATATTTACCCTACAACATCCTAGGTGTCTGCATACACATTCCTCATCCCAACTACTTAGCATAAATATAATCGCTCAAAAAAGCCAATCATATTAATTAGTGTCAGAGGCTTGACCTATTGTTACCTTCAGATGTTTGAGGTGTGTCTATGTAAAATGTCCATGACCACATTCAGATTATGTTTTAAACCCATTTTCGGACAAAGCTTACCCCCTTTTCATTACACATTAAGGTTTTTTCAATACCTTATTATACTCAACATTACACTCACCTAAGTCTGCTGCTTGTGTCTCTCAGCAGTGCTATTTCTGGGGACCATGGGATGTGGGGGAATGGTAGCATAACAATGAAGATGTGTATATAATGACCTCGCTAGTCACCTCTTGCTGATGGCATCATTGCAGACTTAATGTCTGGAAACCCAAAGGATCCTACCTTATGTTCACAGGAGAAATTAAATACTATGGACTGTAATGTGACCATGCATGTAGTTTGTTAAAGCATCATTTAGGTAGGTTTTTATTTTATATATATTTTTTGCCAGCAATAAGTTAGAGGTGGGTGAGCTGAGTGTCAGCCTGGAAAGAAGCTCAAATAAATCCCCATGGCAAGAATATATGTGACCTGTGTATTTGAGAAGAGGACATGTTCCAAACAAAACTGGTTCAGTGGGAATCACTGTAGGGACAGGGCTGGATATTTTTACAAACCTATCTACAATGCTTCTCATTATATTATCATTATCTTACCTATATTATCTGTACAGTATGAGAAATAAAGCAAGTATTGATCAGCACAACTTTCAGATAGTGCCTGGTCATTGTCACTTTAGAATGTGTTGCTTTTCGGCTTAGTTGGTGGAAATAGCTTTTCTCACACAGACTGCTGTGCCTGTCGGAAAATGTGGAAACCGTTCTCTTGTGTTTTGTACATTGACTGAAAAATGTTGATAAATGTTAGGATTAGGATGTCTCTTTCTAACAAATCTAAACTGTTGGCTTTCAACCACTTAATAAAATAAAATAAAAAAAGACATAATTTAGAAAATGCAACATGAAGTAATACATTTTCAGCATACTATAACCTCGAACAGTCTTTGACATTGAGAGGAATTTTTGCAATTTACATATTAGAGAGCCCACGGCCACGAGATTCAGGATTCCCAGGATTTTCAAAGGGATTCTAAAATGTATGTGCCATCACTGATAGGTTTCTGTTTTTTCCGTCTTGTGGCCAGTAATGATGTGTATGTTAAAGTTATTAGGTTCATAATGAAGTTGTTAAACCCTATAAACACAAGACAGACCAAGTATATTCAGAAAGATTGTGGACTTGCTCAGTGGGTCCTAATTTCTATAATAATTTATCACAGAGAGTTTTTTTTGTTATTCACTAAAACTAAATCTATCAAATATACATTAGATGGCACAATCCAACAGTGAGTCCCTTTTTGGAAATAAAAATGAAAGCAATTTGGTTTTCAAACAGGCCTGTCTCTATCTCAGTGGTTCACAAAATGTACAGTACTAGAGGAGTTAGAAAGATCCAGGGGTCTGTGGGGAAAGGGAGAGGCAGGGGGCATCAGAACCAAGGGCGTGCAAAGAAGGTGTTTTAGTCACAAAATCACTGTGACAAAATCTATGCAAAAATATAAGCATCAACCCTTAACTAACATATGTTATACAAAGAATATAATTAGCATAGAGTATTACATCTAGAGATGAGCGAATTATTCAAAAATTCGATTTGGCTGATTCGTCGAATTTGCGGGAGAAATTTGATTCGATGCGAATTTATTCGCTGCGAATTTAACTTATTAAAAGGGTTTCTAGGCTTCAGAGAGCCTTTATATTAGTGCAGAACACTGTACCTTTAATTTAAATGCCCTTGGAGTCTGCTGGGGAAGAGAAATAATACTGTCAGTCAGTATGACATGCAGATGAGTGCCGTCGATCTTAGAATCACCGCACACTTCACTCATTTGGGCAGTCACGGGGCATGACGAAGAAGAAGAAGAATGAAAAGAAGAAGAAGAAGAATGTAAAGAAGAAGAAGAAGAATGAAAAGAAGAATGAAAAGAAGAAGAAGAAGAATGAAAAGAAGAAGAAGAAGAATGAAAAGAAGAAGAATGAAAAGAAGAATGAAAAGAAGAAGAATGAAAAGAAGAAGAAGAAGAAGAATGAAAAGAAGAATGAGAAGAAGAATGAAAAGAAGAATGAGAAGAATGAAAAGAAGAATGAAAAGAAGAAGAAGAAGAATGAAAAGAAGAATGAAAATAAGAAGAAGAAGAATGAAAAGAAGAAGAAGAATGAAAAGAAGAATGAAAAGAAGAAGAAGAAGAATGAAAAGAAGAAGAAGAATGAAAAGAAGAATAAAAAGAAGCAGAAGAAGAATGAAAAGAAGAAGAATGAAAAGAAGAAGAAGAATGAAAAAAAGAATGAAAAGAAGAAGAAGAATGAAAAGAAGAAGAAGAAGAATGAAAAGAAGAAGAAGAAGAATGAAAAGAAGAAGAAGAATGAAAAGAAGAATGAAAAGAAGAAGAAGAAGAATGAAAAGAAGAAGAAGAAGAATGAAAAGAAGAATGAAAAGAAGAAGAAGAAGAATGAAAAGAAGAAGAAGAATGAAAAGAAGAATGAGAAGAAGAATGAAAAGAAGAATGAAAAGAAGAATGAGAAGAATGAAAAGAAGAATGAAAAGAAGAAGAAGAAGAATGAAAAGAAGAAGAAGAAGAATGAAAAGAAGAAGAAGAAGAATGAAAAGAAGAATGAAAAGAAGAATGAGAAGAATGAAAAGAAGAAGAATGAAAAGAAGAAGAAGAAGAATGAAAAGAAGAATGAGAAGAAGAATGAAAAGAAGAATGAAAAGAAGAAGAAGAAGAATGAAAAGAAGAAGAAGAATGAAAAGAAGAATGAAAAGAAGAATGAGAAGAATGAAAAGAAGAATGAAAAGAAGAAGAAGAAGAATGAAAAGAAGAAGAAGAAGAATGAAAAGAAGAATGAAAAGAAGAAGAAGAATGAAAAGAAGAAGAATGAAAAGAAGAATGAAAAGAAGAAGAAGAAGAATGAAAAGAAGAAGAAGAAGAATGAAAAGAAGAATGAAAAGAAGAAGAAGAATGAAAAGAAGAAGAAGAAGAATGAAAAGAAGAAGAAGAATGAAAAGAAGAAGAATTCCAGTACAGCAAAAAGTGTATCTGCAGAGAGCTCCGCTATTTCTGACAGTTCTCTGACAGTTCCTTCACATTTACAGCGGTTGAAACATTGTATCTATTTATTTCCGAATAAAAACATCTGTATCCTAAATGGAAACAAATAGATACAATGTTTCAACCGCTGTAAATGTGAAGGAACTGTCAGAGAACTGTCAGAAATAGCGGAGCTCTCTGCAGTGACACTTTTTGCCGGCTGATCGGGAAAAATTTGATTCGTGCATCCGAAGTTTGCTAAAATTCGGATTCGGTGCGAATCGAATTTTTCCTAATATTCGAAACGAATTCCACTTCGCCAAGTTCGATTCGCTCATCTCTAATTACATCCATAAACATGATTTTATTTTAATTTATGGTACAATGTTGGAGTTTAAGTCTGACCATTTGTAATTTGGTGACATGGAGCAGATGACATTGCATTTTAGCTAAAAATAAAGTCATTTCAGTGAAGTTTAGCTAAAAATAAAGTCATTTCAGTTACCTAACTTATCTGTAATGAAGGATGTGCCCGATTATGCAGGCATGTGGATCCTAGTAGAAATCTTCTGTGCAGGGATGCCAGTTCTCTTCCTGTCACTGAACTTCTGGCACTGTGATGGTTACTAGCCCCAAGTCTTCAGGCAGAACTGCAGTGTAAAAGCTCCCAACAGAGATCTGCTCCTTCCTCTTCTTCTCTATTCAGAAAAGTACTTTCATTGGTTAAACTGCATGTACATGATCTGTGAATTAGGTAGAGTATCTTGTGATTCATCTGACTCTCCCTGATTCAGAGATCATGGGAGGAGATTGAAAAATTGTTGTGGCTAGTTACAGATCACATTTGCAGGCTGTGCAGTAAGGTGAATTTGTTTAGCTGTCTTAGACGTACAGACATATTGCCCTCAGAGTTTCTGGTCATCCCACCCAGCACTGAAATTAACCCTGTATGCCCAACCCAATCTTCCTCAAGCTGTAAAATGTACAGAGTGCCTCCACAGCTAAAAACTGACAGCTGTATGTAAATCAGCAATCCACCTTCTCCCCCACTAGGGTTATAGAGTAATTGTGTACAGGAGTACTAACAATTATGTCATATTATAAAAATATTGTGATGGACTGACTACTGCACCCTCCTCTTTCAGCACTTGTTTGCTATGGTGGTAGAAGAGGTGGAAGAGACCCTGAGATGCTGAAAAACACTGGTGAGGCACTGAAAACAGAGTAGTCAGCCTGAAAGTTATTGTTAAAAGTCTGCACTATTCTCTGCACTGACTCCCCCCTTTTCCCTGACAACTTATATCCAAAACAAGAGTAGTCATAAGTATACTGATTCCACCAATGGCTTCCCTGCTTCTTATCCTTGATCTAACATGTTTTATATTAAGATCAGTAATGGGAGTGAGCTCACTGGGAGACATTGTAAAAATTTTGCCATGTGCCCCATGAACTGTAGTTACAGAGTATTATATTTTAAATATTATAGGAAATTCCTATGATAGTTAGTCCAGTCTAATGGTCAAATGATTTACATTCAAACAGCAAAGGATATAGCCTATTTATTTTTTTATTTCTGCCCCATTCACACACAATAAACGCATATGCCTTTCACTGGAAAGGAAATGTGAATTCTTCATAAATCAACCGCATAGCGATTGCAAAAAAAGCTATTAAAGTTTAAATCCAGTCCACTTTTTAAAATTTTGAATAAGGTGGGAGCTAAAATGTATTTATTTTTTTTGTCTTTGACCCCATTGGGGGGAATCTCTCTCACGCTGTGTCCCTGTGATGACCTTACAAGAAAAGGGGCCAGGGTTTTCACCTACCCAGGAGGATACAGACAGAAATAGAAGCACTGGAAAAATCTGTCACTCCCAGAACCCAGAGGTTTTCCACAGAGAGATCTGACATAACAGGCACATCTGGAATTCTTAGCGAATGCAGCCATCCACAGGTAGGAGAATCCAATCTATTGGCAAGCAGATATGTTTCAGGGGAGTACCCCCATCCTCAGAGCTAAGCCTTGAGGAAGGGGGTGCACCCCTGAAATGCATCAGTATATTGGGACATGGTTGGAGCTCGCATATCCTGCATCCTACATGGCACCTTCTGGTTTACATGCTCTTACTTGTTGAACTTTTGTGATTATCCATTTTTATTGATTTTACATCTTTCCATTAAATTTTTGGCAATGCACTAGGTGCTTGCGCCTTCCCCGTTTGTTCTTTTTGTAGCAATAGAAACACTGTTAGAAGTTGTAACCCTTCCTCATACTTATAAAAATATGTTTTTGTCTATGGATGAGAAGAAATCACCATAACAGAGACACCTTACATAAGCTCTACACCCTTTTCAATCTAAGGGCTCTTTCACAAGGTGGACTCCACCAAGCGGAGTTGCCTGCTCACTGCGGGGATCTGTCTGCTAATCCCTGCTTAGCAGGTGGATGACAGGTCTGTGTCCACTCCGATTGTACAGAGTGGATACAGACATAACCCGCTGTACTCTATGGGGTGGTTGTCATTGTATCTAATCTGTTAGGTGGATGGGGAAAGGGTCCCCATCCATCTGTTTTTAGCAGATTGGATCAGAACAATGGGTGGTCGAATCTGGTCCTCCAGAAAAAGCCCTAAAAGGAAATAAAATATTGTTGCTGAAGTCAGCCATTGTAGCTGCTGTGCAGTCATTGCTCTAAAAATACAAATCTAATATGTGTGCACAAATCTAATGTTTTTTACTTTAATTACCAAAATCAGCAGAATTGGATGAAGATGGTGTCATATGAATCAATATCTTAACATGCAGACTTGCTACAATGATGACCTCATGGAAAACTACCACCCATTTTTGGACAGGTATCATCTAAATGGCAGAGTTTGCCTAAGGTGGGCAGAGTATATAATTTATAACCTTGTTTGCAGTATTTAACTTTTTTTCTGACAGCAGAATTCACATAGGGGTTGATTTACTGAAACTGGAGAGTGCAAAATCTGGTGAAGCTGTGCATGGTAGCCAATCAGCTTATAACTTCAGATTATTCAATTAATCTTTGATAAAAAGACATTGAAGCTGATTTGTGTCTATGCAGAGCTGCACCAGATTTTGCACTCTCTAGTTTTAGTAAATCAACTCCATAGTTTATAGACAGTCCCACAGGTAATTCATATGAAGGGGGTATTATAATATTAAAAATTTTACAACAGCAGCCACATATCCATTTCCAGATTCCTAATAAACAATATATTGATTTAGTTTCCTTATTTTAGGACTCATGCTGATCAAGGTAAGCAATTATAGAAATCCTGAATATTAAATATTATGCATTTCTCTAGTAATGTCTGTGGTGCATAACAATGTTCTATTTTTTTCCTCAAAGCTGTACAAAAATCATAATGAGTAATGAAGCATACACTGTAATAATTACCCTAAATTGCGATACTGTACTTGTATGCATCATTGTCTAGATTGTGTATTATAAATGATAGAAGTTTGTAACTATTAAGATTCTGGAATGTTTCATTCTGAGAAACTCATCAACATTGAACATTTAGGATGTGGGACCATGTGTAAGAAGAGAGGCATTTCAATAAACCACCTGGAATAATTACCACACTGCTGGTAAAAGTGGAAAGACAGAGTCATTTGGGAAAAAATAAACTCAACATTCAACAAATAATTATGTGTACAGTCTGCGTCTTGATAAATATCCAATGCCAATTAAATGCCTTAGAGGGATTGTTTTATATATGAGCAGTAACATAATATCTAATAACAATGATTTCAGCAAAAGCTATAATGTAGTTTCAGTGTTCATTACATTTTTCTTTTTTTGCATTATTTTCTGATAGTATGTAATAGTTGTATTTATAATATACTATTTCAAATAAAAAAAATGGGGGTCTACACTTGTTATACTGTATTTGTTACATTGTTATATAATGGGTTATAATAAAACAGATGGCTAATTTTAAAGAATTTGAAGAAATAACATAGGGTGGCTGCACATCTTAATAAAATGTTTTATAAAAATAATTTATGATAAATAATCATGAAATAAGAATTAAAAAAGAGGTACTGGAGTACCTAGCACAATTGACATCTGGGGCTGATTACTTTTTTACAAGCTGATTGGTTGCCATGAAAACAGGGATCAGGAGTGTGGAACACACAGAGACCACTTTACAGAGTACAACCAAAATGACCTCCTCTTCTCAGAACAATCATACCCAACCCCTAAGCCCATATTTCCCATAGTACAGATCTCCCTTAATATCGAAATAGAAAGAAAACAAGAGAAACTCTTAAAAAAAGGTACTTTAAAAAATATACATGTGATATCTTTGAATTATTGGTTTTATTGTACGCAAAATATTCATCATACAAATACCATATACAAATGCTAAAAAATTGCACACTCAAAAACACCTTCTTGCAGCTCAACCCCTATCCAGTATGGCATGGATGGTCATCACTACCAAATATTTATACATACATGCTGTAAAACATAGAGGATAGGACATCCTTTCCTTGAGCCTCAAATCTCAACATGTTTTGTTAAACTTTCAAACAACTTCATCAGAAGTCATACAGGGGCATACATTTATAATACACATGCAATCATTATTTTATACAACATTAAGCATCTAACCTTCATAAACCATTTACAGTTTTATTGATATCTAGTATACCGTCTCAACTCCATACTTTTTTACAAAAGTCATGCAGTCAATTGCTGATTCAGTACCAGGGACAGCAAAAAGCACTGTTGAAGATCATCCCCCAGTGGTGTGGATAAGAAGTGTGTGTGTTGGAGTCCACCAACTCATTTATCCCCCCCCCCCAACAATGAAAAATATACTTAAGGGGCATATAAATAAATTCTTGTAAAATGCACAACAGGTAAGGAACAATAGAGTTGCCGCATATTATAAACACAAACTTTGCCTAACTTTGACATCAAAGCTTAGAAATAACCAGCAATATTGTGATCCCCCCTTCGCCAACTGAGGTGTGTGGAACCAACATTTTCACAGCAATTTGGCTGTTCCCTACAGGTCCACCCTTGCACCCCCTTAGTACATCACTGGAAGTAAATAAATAATATATATAAAACTCAGCGAGCGCTTAATAAAAAAAGCAGCTGTGCACTAAAAAGGAACCATAAGCCTTCTAAAAGATATGTAAAAAGTAAATGTGCAGCGCTACAACATACCAAAGGTTATGCAATTAAATATTACAATGTTCTGATATGTATAACAAGGGGAGGGGGGTTAAAACTTCAAATGAATACAATCCAGATATAAATGAATATGGTCAAAGCTTAGGTGACTTGATTATTCCCAGTTGTGCATAATTCAGAAATCCGGCGAGGTGCGGGATATAGACAAAATGCGCACTCACCAGATGAGCATTGGTAATGCACAGTGTAATATATTAAATCAAAATGGTTCCTGATCATGTTAACACTATGATCACTTGCATGCTGTCAGGTTTGCTTTTAAACAAGCTTTATGTCTAGGATACCTCATGTTGGTATCTTGTAGTGACCAGTGTGTGACCAGATATGTGGAAATATATACAGGGAAAACCAACCTCAAGGCTAAAGCTGGTCATACACTAGCATATTTTAAAACAATAGTTTGCATATTCACATGGACATTCATATAAAAATTATCATTAGTGATGGGCTGAACACCCCCTGTGTTTGGTTTGTGGTCGAACATTCGAACTTCGAACTTAGTGCAAGTCTATGGGACTCAAACTTGTAAATTGAAATGTCAATTGTGAAGGCTTATATGCAAGTTATTGGCCATAAAAGGGGTATGGGGACTTGGGTATTGCCCTGTGGGACATTAATCAGTGAAATTTTTTTTCAAAAAGTAACATTTTTAAAGTGGCAGTCATTTTTCATTGCTTAAACTAGAAAAAAAAAGAAAAAAATCTTTTAAATATCATGCCTGGGAGTCTCCTTAAACTACCTGCAAAGTTTCACATCTGTACAATGTATACAACCTACAATATATAGGTGCCCTATACCCTGTGACGTCACACTGCATGGCCCCTGTGGACGGCCGGCGGCCATTTTGAAATCCATGCTACTAGCTGCTCATTGTACATGTGAGTAGTTTCTTTCAGTTATTTGTCTACTTTTTCCCTTGTGGATAATAAAGTACTACACTATTAGTATCTCCTGTTGTCTTGGCTCGTTACTTCCGAGCCCCCCCCCCTTCTTCAAGGCTTATTGGGATGATCTGGTGGCCACATCAGGATTGGTTAGACTCCCCCCGGTGGTGAAACGACTACACGTCCGCTGCTACCTGGAGCTCCTGAGGTTGAGATGTTTGCCCAGCTGATGCAGGCCAGATGACCACTCTCTGTGATCCAGTTCCAGTATCATTAGCCGGATGACCAGGAGTTGGTTAACACTCAAATGCGCATTACCATTGCGCTTTCTGGTTAGTGCAATCTACACTCATTTCTGTAGGAAGAATATGGTCACAGAAGTCACTTACTGTGTCACCTTTTTACCTTGAAATTGGTTTACATCATACACCGCAGGAACTCTCTTGTTGAAGATTTTCATTTATTTATTTATTTACTCACTTATTTATCATCATTATTATCCCTGGACGTTTTAGGTTATTTTATTAAGTGGTGTTCACTTTACCATTCACTATATGCACTTTTATTATATGCACCGTATGAGGATTTGCATGCAATATTATGTCTAACTAGCGCTGCATGGTTGTTTGATATATTGTAGTTTGAGGCTCCTGGTGTTTGCCGTTCATGCAAGTCGCTTTTTGGTTGTTTATCCAGCGCTCGTATCTTTTTTGTTTTTCAATGTATACAACCTGCTGCAGCAGGACTGACATTTAGTTGGGAGGGACCCCAGAGTAAAAAATTTAAAAAGAAGTGTGTGTGGTTCCCTCTAAAAGCCTTATCAGGCCCTTTAGGCATGGTAGGACTTTTAAGGGGAACCCCTGCTCCCAAAAATAGGGGGGAAAAGTGCATGGGGCTCCCCCCTAAAAAGCCATACCAGGTCTTATAAAAAAAATGGGGTGAAAAAGCATAGAGTCCCCCCTAAATTCCTACTGGACCCTTGGTCTGAGCACAGGCTTGGCAGGGCAGAAAAGGGGGGGCACCCCCCTTCCTGCAGCTTAGACAGGGCACGTGTCCTCGGCATTGGGACAGTGTCCCCATCCTTATGGGGACAAGGGCCTCTTCCCCACAACCCTGGCCGGGTGGTAGTAGGGATCTGTGGGCAAAGGGGTCATTAGCATCAGGGTACTCCTTTAAATAAGCGAGCACACCTGCTGAGCACTGGCTGCAATCTGACATTTGCCCATCAGATGTAAACAATTGTGCTGTGATTGCCAAAGTATTACCCCTGACCTGTGGTCAAGGGCATTGCTTTTGCCAATCACAATGCACTCTGAGAGTGCATGATGCGCAAATGACTGATGTTCCAGTTGAACTTATGTTTGACTCGAACATCCAGCCCATCACTAATTATCATCAATACATTCAATTACTTGATTAGACGTATTTATGATGCCGCGCTCCTACTATAAATACTTAATACTGTATTGTATATCACTCATAAACATCAATGAACTAAATAAATTAATAATAAATATAATAAAAATCAATAGATTAATTAATGTGATAAAGTGAATGAAAAATCAAATCATGAATATGCTAAATTGTGCCATTAGTGCTCAAACAATATTATCAATGCCATATTCCAATTTCATGATTAAATAAAGAGTCTTTTATATCTTTGTGCAAAGGTGCATACAAAAATGAACAGTCTTATATATCTTTGTGCAAAATGTGCAATGTGCAGGTAAACTCCTTAATCCCTCTTTCCAGGTGCCGTGTAGTCTCAATATGCGCTCACCTTAATATTTGCCCAAATAAATTTAGGCAAATAGACTTTTAGTCCTTCTAGGACTGGTGGGATAGTGCTCCTTTATGCAGTATTCCAGATGGATGTGCAGACCTGCTCAGATCCTCCTCCTATAATCTCCTCTCAATTCATCCACGTGGCCACTCATAGATAGATTTTTGAAAGGGGTATCAGTATCTCCTATTTCCCCTCCTGGGGACACCTCCTTCTCATATCCACCTTTCCTCAATGTTGAGTATATAGATCAGATGGAGAAAAAAAAGACCATGGTGTCTTATCCTTTTAAGTAAGCGTATTTATTGCTACCAGATGCGGTGATACAAGCATATGAGGCACTTATCTTAAGCAGATATGCAGAGCTGGTGATTCCCTCTGCCTCTCTGTCTGCCTCTGCTAGAATCGCCGAGCCTCTCCGATGCAACGTCGTGACGTCAGAGCCCCTCCCCTACGCGTTGCGTCACAGGGTCACGTGACTTCATCAGGGGGAATTTGATTGGACATCACAACTATCTTGTGTTGGTATATATACATAGCAGCCGCCATTTTGTTGAAGACCGCATGGGCGCGGCCATTTTCTAACTGATTTTTCCTATGTTCAATTAACACAGTATTATCCCAGGTGTATGTTAATTTTCTGCCTGTCAGATGTTGCTACTCGGATCAGCTGCATGCCATACTCTTATATCTAACTCGGTATCCATATATAATATATAATCCAGCAGATTTGTGCCTCATAATCTGATTTGTATACCTAACATTAAAATGATAAAACTTTAATATGCCTCATATTTAAAAATATATAATATATCATAAAATAGCCTTTATATGAAAAATAATGAATATTACATACCCTATACATAAATGATCACATAAAAAAAAACCCTCTGGTTTACACCTATTATGTCTATTTTATTACTCTTTCATACTATGTACTAACCCCTTGTTACCATATTCATATACTAATATGTATATTATCCCCTTGTTACAATACTCAATAAATGTTTGATTTAATTTATTTAAAAATAATTATTATCTAAAAATCATTATTTACCAACATCTTTATATACTTATTCACATAAATCTAACAATAAAAAATATCTTGTATTATAAGATTATTTTGTAAAATAATTTTGTAAAATATCAGTGATGTGTAATTAAAAACATTCTCAGGGCCTCTATTCTATAAATTAATCCTTTTTTAGAAGTTTATTTATTAGTAATAAAACATGTGAGATCAAACTCCTTATTTAACCCATTAGGAGCCAGGCAACCCATCTCATAAATCCATTTTGATTCCTTTTTGCTAATTTCCCTTACTCGATTATCACCCCTCCAATGGTGTACATGTTTTTCAATACCCCAGAACTGTAATTTACTAGCGTCTTTATTGTGATATCTCCTGAAATGCTGTGATAGATGGTGATACTTATATCCCCTATTGATATTATAAACATGCTCCTTTATATTTATGAGATGAGATTTAGCGGCATCATAAATACGTCTAATCAATTTACATATACACAATTAAGTGAGTTTGTGAAAGTGCCAGCGCACCTAACACAACAGGTAGTTCACTACCACTAATTACACATATTATACTGAACATCTGAGACATAGTGGCTCACAAGTATTCACTTTTTTATTGTACATTCAATTACTTGATGAATGTTGTTCAAATGTACTTCAAAAAACATTTGCTTTTCACATTTGATTTTAGAGGGAATGGACTTTCCCAAATTAAAAAAAACACACATTCACTGTTTGAAATTTGTTTGTGAAACATTTACTATCTTGCTTCTTTGAATTTTCTCAAACTACAGTTGAAAATGAGCATTTATTTGACCCACTAATCATTAGAAAATCATAGGAGCATACTTAAAACAAAAATGTACTTTTAATTTCATTTTAATAATAACTTTTACTAGAGTATGGCCAGTTTAAGTAAGGAAATATCATTTATTATAGTGACATGAAAACTAGATACTGTCACTGCAATAAATTGTATATTTTAACTTGGAAAGCCAAATCAGGGTAAAGGACCTTGGAATCCAAACCTAGGTACAGGACCTCTAGAGCAGAGACAGGGCGCAAGAAATCTGGAGAAGCAACAGGGGCCAAAAACTTTTAATTGCAGTCTGGGTACAAAGCCACTGAAGCAGAGACAGGGTGCAAGATATCTGAGATGCAGGCTAACTGCAGCTGGAGTTGACATAAGAACAAACTAATCTGAAGTAGGGGCAAGCAGATGAGCAGGCTGGTCTGAGGCTGGAAGGCAAGCAGGCTGGTTCGAAGCTTAGAAATTACCCAGACTTGACTGATCAAAGGCTGGAGCAGTAACATGCTGGTCTGAAGCAGGAGCAAGGTCACACTTGTTGGAGATTGAGGTTGATGCATGGTCTGGCTGAATAGTGGCAAAGGCTGGAGAGAAAAGTGACTGAATAGTGTGGGTTGAAAAAAAAGTTTGCTTTTTTGGTTTCATCAGAGGACTAATCTTTTGTTAGGAAATAATCTGAATGGCTGTGAAAAGGACTGTAGCAGGACAGGGTGTATGAGGGGTTACCATGGGTAGTAGGGTTCTGGAAAGAAACGTCAGATGACTAGTTACAGGAACTGTACAACTGGTGGGAACAGGAACAGAAGGCTGGGAAGTAGGGTACTGGTATATGGTTGGAAGTAAGGTCTACTGAGTTGACTAATGGAGGTGAAGACATTTGGGAAGCCTGGTATCTGGAGTTGGGAAAAGGTAAGTTTAAATTACCCATGGCTGAGGATAACATGTCTGACCAGGTTTAAAGTAGAGGTTGAACAAAACTCAACTTACAATTCCCCAAACTGTTCAGAGAAAGAAGGTTTTGCATCCTCCAACCACGCCCCCCTAAAGCTTATGAAATTACATTTTTCTTTAGAATAAAGAGTCCACAATATAAAACTGTACACAGTAATGTATATCCCAGCTCCCCTGTACTCCATTATAGTGATGTGACATGAACACAGTAATGTATATCCCAGCTCCCTTGTACTCCATTATAGTGATATGACATGTATACAGTAATGTATATCCCAGCTCCCCTGTACTCCATTATAGTGATATGACATGTATACAGCAATGTATATCCCAGCTCCCCTGTACTCCATTATAGTGATATGACATGTATACAGCAATGTATATCCCAGCTCCCCTGTACTCCATTATAATGATATGACATGTATACAGTAATATATATCCCAGCTCCCCTGTACTCCATTATAGTGATATGACATGTATACAGTAATATATATCCCAGCTCCCCTGTACTCCATTATAGTGATATGACATGTATACAGTATGTATATCCCAGCTCCCCTGTACTCCATTATAGTGATATGACATGTATACAGTAATGTATATCCCAGCTCCCCTGTACTCCATTATAGTGATATGACATGTACACAGTAATGTATATCCCAGCTCCCCTGTACTCCATTATAGTGATATGACATGTATACAGTAATGTATATCCCAGCTCCCCTGTACTCCATTATAGTGATATGACATGTATACAGTAATGTATATCCCAGCTCCCCTGTACTCCATTATAGTGATATGACATGTATACAGTAATGTATGTCCCAGCTCCCCTGTACTCCATTATAGTGATATGACATGTATACAGTAATGTATATCCCAGCTCCCCTGTACTCCATTATAGTGATATGACATGTATACAGTAATATATATCCCAGCTCCCCTGTACTCCATTATAGTGATATGACATGTATACAGTAATATATATCCCAGCTCCCCTGTACTCCATTATAGTGATATGACATGTTGTATACAGTACTTACTCCTAGTCCCTCTGAGTCCCCTGTGGCGGTGGAGAGGGTGTCTCCTCTCAACAGAGGAGAGCGGACCTCTCCTGCACCTGTCCCCTCAGCGGCGGTGCCGCAGAAGCCGGAAACCGGAAGTTGTAAACCAGAACTCGGCTTCACAATGAGGCTTGGAGTGCAGGTGCAGTCATTCCATGCTTCATCTGTGCTCTCTGCTTGATGCTCGCCACAGAGGAATTTCTCCTCGCATTTGGCAAGTGGGCGAGCGGCTTTTTCAAGCCCTGAAATAAGTTATAAAGTTATTGTTCACTAATGTAATCCAAAGCTGATAAGCATCTAGGCTTCAATGACTATGGGTCATAAAAGGATTATGGAGTTTGTTTATAAATAATTTAATACAAAATTCACATGACTTTCACCCAGGATTCACTTATTTTTCCAGTTGAATCCAACTAGAAAATTTGGAAAAACTTTTATAAATAGACCTCTAAGTTTCAATTGTCCTCCTTTAAATAAGGGTCAGCTGTATCTCAGTAAACAGCCCACTGATATAAACAGTGCATAGTAGCAGAACTTTGATTCATTCAGAATGCTGACCTTTCACCTCCTGGTCTGGGGACTGCTGCGCTAAAGAATACAGGATGCTAATAGCGAAAACAAAGTTTGTATTTATGCTAGCTCTGTTTGAAATTACATTTAATTAATTTAATAAATAAATAACTGAATTAAAGCAAATATTTATTTTTTGTTAATATTTTTTAGAGTTTAGCATTAATTCTCAAAGAAGTAGACCAAAAAAGGATGACTGAAAACTGAAAGCCTTTTTACAGCTTCTCTGTGGAACCAGATGATTATTATTAATATATTATGAAATGAAACAATTTGAACTAAGTGACAGAGCAATAGTCTGTGGTCCCAGGTACATAAAATACATTTTCACTCAATGTTCCATGTTGATATTAAATACCTTTAAATCTTACAAACTCTTTTTATACGCTGAAATATGATTAGAGTGAACTCTCCGGCCTATATTATAAAAAAAAGAGAGTAGCACAATCTTTACAACCTTTCTGTTCTGGTGTCTAAAATCCAATTTAAGGCCTTGACATTAAGTTAGAGATGACAAGGCCGTACAGGTCTTTATAAAAATAATTTTGTATTTAATCTTCAATTTTTCGTTGTAGCAATGCACAGTGATCATTATAGCTTTTCAGAATTATTGGCCTGCGGGGGGTTCACTTTAAAGCAGTCACTGATTGGAGTAATCAGCACAGCACAGCCTGGATTAGCCAAAATGGTTTATAAAAGAAAATTAAAATAAAATTGAATGTGACAGAAATGTACATGAACATTTTGTATTTTAATATTAATATTTATAACTTGTGCTAGGCAGCATTCTGAAGCTGAAGATGTCACAAGTATGATCCCTTTTAAGTCAGACGTTTGCTTATGTAACATTTGCTTCCAATCTACATTTTCAGTCGCCCCATGCTGATTTCTTCATAGAAATATATAAAGAATTAAGCTGGGCTGAGTGACACTGCTACTCAGGATAGGGACAAGTGTGGTGTGTAAAATCTATGGTGGAGCTCTTTTTGTTATTTCCCATCTTGCAATAAAGCTTACTTCTCTTTAAAGCTCCTTTAGAGAGCTTTCCCTTTAAATTCTATTCTAGGGACAACCTTATGCTCTACAGGAAGCACGTGAAAAACAGGGAAACAGACAAAAAACTGGCAGATGTTCTAATATTATTTCTAGTATTTTACCCGCTTAAAAAAATTACATCCTTCATTGTTGCTGTTAGAGAGATTTCTCCTCACTTCCTGTCTTTGGACCAAGATTTATCCTTATTTCCTGTCTTTGGACCAACATTTTTTTTTACCAGAAAGAAAGTAAAGGAATCTCTCCAATGGAACCTCTGACAGCAATGAAATGCACCAGAAATTCCAGTAATTTCCCACTCTATCAAAAATAGTTTGAGCTATATATACACTTTAAGCCACATGTTAATATGCATTGCATTAAGGCCTCTTTCACACAGGTGGCAGAAGAAACAATCCCCCCAGCTAAAGTCTACAATACAACTGGAGGGGGCTGTGCACATGCAAATTTATGACCCTATGTTCAGTTGAAGGGCTGCACCACATCTAAGACTTGGCATTTCAAGAAAATGGGACTACCCAGCAATCGCACGCCAAATACTTGGTTTATGGTTGCTGCTCATTATTCCCATTGTAAATTTTTGTTTGGCAAAAAAACAAACAGAAAAACCCCAGACATTTAGGAGGCAGCAAGATTGGCACCTGAATGTCTGACAGTGGTTGCTTAGCCGTACTCCAACCATAATCACTCCAACTCTCCTTCATTCATCTCCCCAGGAAAGTTACAAAAAGAAGTCAAGCATGCCAAAAAGGTAATTATAATGTAGCATTTTTTTTATCTAATAAAAACAAAAAAAAATTGCACTCACATGAATTAGTGCTCAGACTTGGCACTAAAGTAAAAAGCCTGGTTCAGATTCTAACAGTGCCACTCTACCATGTAGAAGCCAGCATGCGTTTCACAGGACGGAAGTTCAAGGCAGATGTGAGGTTAATCTGAAACCAGAAACACGGTGGTTATGGAGCCTTGACTAGTTTTGCTATCCAGCATCCTCAGGAAGCCACGAAGGCTTCCTGAAGACGCTGAATAGCGAAACTAGTCAAGGGAGTTGCTGGCATCCTGAGGCATTACAAACAGCCCTTATTGACCTATCAATAACTTAGAGATCTTCATCTTTTGGTGAGTGTGGTGTAATTACTGTTGTAATAGTGATCAGTTCTGTCTAAAGTATCTTGGAGAAAACCACTGCAATATTCATTCCACATAGTGTGGGGACTGTCTATCTAATATATGGACATTTGATTATATATACTTCACATTTGTCTATATGTATTACACATTTGGTTGTATATCACAGAATATAATACACATTTGTTTGTATAACACACAAAATATATTACACATTTGGTTGTATATTACACAAAAAAGTCTTTGTGTTAAGCACCTATCTTTTATGTTACTACCAGAGAATGTGAACTTAACCAGGACATTCAGTGGAATTTGGCAGCCAAGGCACCACAATGGGCCATACATTTGACATGCACCACTTTTTCCAAGCATTACCATGCATGCTACCCTCCAATAAAGATGCATTGGAGGTACTTTCCTTTAGTCCATTGAAGTGCCACAGAAATTTAATGACATACAAGTACAAGGTGTGTTGATATGCATTGCAATAATACACTTGATAAAGCATGCATTACCAAAATGCATAGGTATGTGGGGGCCCTATGGGAAAATCTCTTAAACTCCTAGAGAATGCAGGTTAAGTAAAATAATCCACTTCTTTGTTGACCCAACAATGAACAACCCAGTGAAAATTTAGAAGCTAAGGGCACCCAAACAGAAATCAACTAATAACAGCTTAAAATGGATATAGGCCCTACCACTAAAATTCATTCATGATTTATATGAATTATATTTATATGATCTATCTATATATCCTTATTATGAATTGGATTGGAGTGGCATTAAAGAAAAATATAAAGGAATAAAACCTACATCAATTATATTTTTTTCTGAAAAAAATAAGTGGTCCCAAAACATCTTTTTAACAAATGTGGTAGTTTTTTGTCTATAAGCTCTGTGTATTTATTGTGTTCATGAATTTGTGTACATATATATATATTTTTTTTTTCCTTTTTGTTATCTCTGTACATACCATTTAGTCATTAACTTCCTGTAGAAAAGCTGACTGCAGTAGTTAGTAGGTGATACAGTGAATGTGAGTACAATAATGATGGTACATGACCATAACAGTTCCAAGATGCTCATTTTTCACTTTCAAGGTTAATGGCATCAAATTGTCCTGGGTTTTGTGGATAGTCATCAATGATTGCTATTGTTCTACACAGACCTTAAAAGCAGTCATGGGAGGTCTCTTTATGTATTATTTACCAAGGAAAGACCTATTTAGTAAAACGGAACTATCTTTTGGTTTTTTTTTGTTGGATTAAAAGAGAATATTGATTTTCTGAATTCGTTCCCTTAACCTCTCATTCAGTGTTGTTGCAGTTTACCAAGAAGAAACATAATAATGTCAATAAAAATATGGTTAGTGAAATCAACTATTCTAAAATGATTAGAACTGTATTTGCACATCTGGTAAATTATACATTTTTAGTTGCCTAAATACAGCTAGCATATTTATAAAGAATCAAACGATTCATGAATCACAATATACTGTATTTATGAATGACATAAATCTCCACTTATTGGATAGATCTCACACAAATATTTAGATACCGTATTTTCCGGCGTATAAGACGACTTTTTTTACTTAAAAACATACCCCAACAATTGGGGGTCGTCTTATACGCCGGGTATAGAACCGCTGGATGTGCGATAATACTGTACGGTAGCTTCAAGAACTGCTGTATGTACGATAATACTGTACTGTAGCTTCAGCTACATACAGTGTACCGCGCTGAGCCAATCACGGCGAGCGATGTATTCTATTCATGAATACAGAGCCTGCTCGGATTGGCTGAAGTTGTGACATCATCAGCCCGCCTCTCTGATGCAGCCAATCCGAGCAGGCTCTATATTCATTAATAGAATACATCACTTGCCGTGATTGGCTCATATGACGTCCTCCCATTCTCCGCGCATGCGCGGCGATGCGCTGTGTCCCTCAGACACAGCGGATCACCAATCACGGAATGAGCTGAAGATGTCGGCTCGGTCATGTGATCAGCTGTGTCCAATCACAGCTGATCACATGTAAACAGGGAAATGCCAGTTATCATCATTTTTCTCCTCTTGAGCTATCACGCTGACAGAGGAGAGGAGAGCCGGTAATCGGCTTTCCGCGGAGGGGACATGTACACTGATCATCAGGGCACTGATGATCAGTGTGCCCTGATGATCAGTGTAGCCCCAGCAGTGCCACCTGTCAGTGTCCATCAGTGCCACCTAACAGTGCCGCCTATCAGTGCCGCCTATCAGTGCCATGTATCAGTGCTGCCTTTCAGTGCCCATCAGTGATGCCTGTCAATGCCCATCAGTGCCACCTACCAGTGCCTCCTCATCAGTGCCCATCAGTGCCACCTAATTCATATGGGTACAGTGTTGCATGACCGCGCAATTGTCACTCAAAGTGTGACAGCGCTGAAAGCTGAAAATTGGCTGGGGGGGAAGTGGGTATAAGTGCCCTGTAGGTTAGGGGTTAAATGGTGTTGCCTCAGAAGGGGGGTAGTTTTATACGACGAGTATAGCCCAAAACCTATGTTTTAACTGGAAAATTAGGGGGTCGTCTTATACACCTAGTCACCTTATACGCCGGAAAATACGGTAAGTAAAAGTTTTATGAAATGGCTGATGCTCTTAATTCACTCATAACTATGGTGAAGAAATAGATATGTCACCGCAGGGTGGCACTGCAGACATATAGTATATAAGTTATAAAAATGTGCCATGTCCTATTGTAGACTAGAACATGAATACCAAGGAAAAGATGGACTTTTTAGGCACCAAATATAGATTTAAAATTGTATATTTTATGTACAAATATAAGACACAACCAGAAAGTTAAAAAATACATACATATGCTTCACAATTAGAATAATATAAATGCTTTTCCAAAGGTTTTTCCAACTTCAAGCCTTCACCTATGGAATATTACTACCATTAATGGTTGGGGGGCCACAACAACCTTTGGAAAGGTATTTATATTATTCTAATTGTGAAGTATATGTTGTCTTTTTTAACGTTCTGGTTATGTCTTATATTTGTGAATAAAATATGGAATTTTTAATCCAGTTTTGGTGCATAAAAAGTCCATCATTTCCTTGCTATTCACTCATAACTATAGCCTTTATGTAACTTGACAGTAAACACTGCCATCTAATATTTTTAACAACCTTTAAAGAAGAATCATGCCCTCCCATTAAAGCAGAGGTGTGCTGCAGAACTTAATAATAAGTGCACATGCACTAACAATTTCCTGCAAAGTCCAACAAATATTGATTGATCATGCCAAAGAAGTCTTTCTAATGAAGCTTACTGTGATGATGGGTCAACAATGCTGAAATGCTCCTGAATTCAGCGCAGAGTTGACACACTCGTGTAGGCTGTACCTGTTTCCACTACAGTGGGATGTGAAGATCTTACTGGGGTTGTGGCTATTAGCATTGTCAATGATGGTTCACAAGCCTGCTTAACTTTTCAGTCAGTACCTGCCCACTGCTTTCTGGAATGACAGCACTTGCCTCTGCTGCTGAAACCCTCCTACTGTGAGCTGCAGTGTCTGAGCAGGGGAACACATGAGACACAAATTAATAAGTTTGGCTCAGTCAGAAAAGGTAAAAAAAGAGTTTTTGTTTACTTTATGATGCTTATGCCTTATAGACTTGTTTAGACTAAGTAGCCAGATGCTTAGCCAATAGAAAGAGCTACTACAGACTCTGTGCTGCAGCTTATGTTATGTGTCCAACTTTAATTCAATACCCCTGCTTTAAATGTACTAATATATATAAAAAGGAAACCTCATGAAACCAAATTTGAAGCCAATAATATTCATATATATATGAGTAAAGGCTATTTATTATTAAATGAATGTCCACTTTGCAGATTGAATGCTGATAAGTAAGATGAACCTGTGTTTATTTTGAATATCCATTCATGTGTGTGGGAATTAAAAAACATTTTTGTTTTGCTATCACTGGTTAGGCGTTTAAAGGGAACACACCTAAATCAACCTCTTTGTATTTTGTTAATTCTGGTTAGCAAAGTTTGATGTGGTACGTCTATTGCAGGATACTGTTGCAAATAATTCAAATAATTTTTTCTTTATTTTTCGATTCCAGTAAAATTTTTTATCAACTTATTGTAAAAACAAAACTAATAACTAAATGGAGGTGTAATGACAATTCCATTTTGAAATATATTGGGTAGATGTTTACTGTTTGTTTAATAAATACTCCTATTAGTTCATTTAGGGCCCATCCATCCCATCCTCTCACTTACCTTACCTAAAGCAGCTTTGAACTTTCATCTGTCTTCTTGGATGTTTAGCTCCAGGCCTATTCTGACAGTTTTGTTTTCATTTTAAAGTCATTATTTTATTACTAGAAAGTGTCTTAGAAACCCTAAACATTATATCTTTTTTAAAGCAGAGGCTCTCAAGAATAAATTGGTGGTTTTTGCATTTTTTCTATGTCACACGGTTTTTGCGTAGCTAGTTTTTAAGCACAATTTTGGGGAAAAATACACTTTTGTTTAATTTTATTGCAAAAACACACAATACATAACCCCATTTTTTTGTACAATATAAAAAAATGATGTTACGCCGAGTAAATAGATACCAAAATGTCACGCATTAAAATTGCTCATGCCCGCACAACGGCGACAAATGGCATACATTTTTAATATTGATAGGCGACATTTTAAATGCCTTTACAGGTTGCCTCTTTAGATTTACAGAGGACATCTAGTGCTAGAATTACTGCCCATGATCTGGTGATCATGTTAATACCTCACATGTATGGGACAATCACCGTTTGCGTGCATGCGGGACCGACACGCGCGTTCCCCTTTACGCTCAAGCACGGGGGAACGGGCACTTTACTTTTTTAAAATGATTCATGTTTTTTTTTTTATTTTTCATTTTTACAACATCACTGACAACAATGGACACATGACAGGTATTTTTATGAAGGGATCTGGAGTCCATTAGGCCACAAATCCCTCCTCTGCACTTGAAAGCATTCAAAACACCAAGATTTTAAAAAATGGCGCTGAAAGTTTTCAAGTAAACTGGAAGTAATGTTAGGTCATCACTTCTGGTTTACAATAAAGGAGAACTGATTAAAGCCGATTCCAGCTTTGTTTGACTGGCCAGCCAGCCAGCGGATGCCCGGCTGGTCACTCGGGACTCCTGGTGGGACACAAGATCCCGAGAGCTCAGCGGGAGGTGGTGGAAGGGGGGGATGTCCCCTCCCACTGCTTGTACAAGCAATGGAGTGGCTAGTAGAGTAGGTGTGTCCTCCTAGGCCATGGGTCTGGTAAATCTAAAGGAAATTGTATAGAGATTGTACAATCAGATCACTTAGTGTACGGTCAGCTTTATACAAATACATAGGAGGGAGTGGATGGAGACTGTGAGCTGATAGGCCTTGCTTGCTTCTCTGCATAGGAGTAACTCATGTTCCCGCATGCATTTTTCAGGACATTTTGGAGAGTTTCTGCTTATCACGCATAGGGCAGCCAATTCACTTGAATAGGTTCCCCTACCCACTACAAATACCCCAAAAGAAGCTCCAGAAATTTTTTGGAAGAAGAACATGATGCATTTTTACTGTGCCTTTTTGGTGTGTTTGCAGGACCTTCGTTACAGGGCAAACGCATGCCTGCTAGCCACGCTTGTCTTTAACAGTTAATGACAACAAATGCATAATGAACATCTGCACCGTGTTTCTGAAATGCAAGGCAGCAAGAAATTTCTGTGCAGTTTGTCATTCACCCGGAAACACACAGTTGTAAATGGAGCCTCATTGTTCTTGTGTAAACAAACCAATTTCACTTTCAGGCCCCATTCACACATACCGTAGTGTGAGCGCATGTTTTTTGGCGCATTTTTCCCATAAAATGCATAGCACAGTCCATGGATTTCAATGGACTTCCCTGCACGTGGCAAAGTAGCTCATGGGACATTTTGGCATGTTGCAGTATGCATGTTTTTTATTGCTTTTTTATTTTTTATTTGTTGCTTGTTAGTTCACTTGGCAAAATGTGTGTTTGCTTCAGCGTTTGGGTTGCCATTAACAATTAATGTCACTGAAAGCTTGACTAATCAGATTGTAAACAGGAATTGTTTTACAGGTGGAGAACACTGACATTCTTTTCCCTACTCATCTTTTCTGACTGTTTGTCACTAGTTTTGCATTTGGCTAGGGTCAGTGTCGCTACTGGTAGAATGAGGCGATACCTGGACTGTACAGAGGTTGCACAGGCAGTCCATCTCCTCCAGGATGGCACATCAATACGTGCCATTGCCAGAAGGATTGCCGTGTCTCCCAGCACAGTCTCAAGAGCATGGAGGAGATTCCAGGGCCATAGAAGGGCAGGGCTGTGTGGCAACTGGAAATGATGGAACTGGAACCGGAAGTGCCACGGGAGTGCCATTGTTTGGGATCCGGTGGTGGTGAAAGCATTGCCTTGATACCCACCAGTGTTTTAGATCTCACTGCAACACATATGGGCTTTTTATCTGTTTATATTTTGTGAGTTGCTGTCTTTATAGCGATTAAAGGAGTTATTACGTACTGCACCATTGGGTTATTTCTTTTTTGTTCCTATATGACCACCTATCCTTCGAGAGAGGGAATAAGGAGAAGGAGAGTGATATCCATGTTGCTATAAGTTCCTCATTATTTGGAATCTGTTAACCAGTGAAGTGGTGCCAGCTGATCATGGAAATGACAGGCATGGAGATTGGAGGGTAAACAGAGAGGAGTGTAATAACATTGATTTTGGTTGATTTCCTTCCCATTTGGATTCACTTTATAAGCGATTCTAGCCAACCATGAGAATGGGGGGCATGGCTATCTGGTGAGTGCATACCCGAAAAGGGGGGACGCCATCTTTTTGCACGTGGTGATTTCTTTTGGAATTAGAAGATTCACTTGGTGGGAAAGAAATTTTGTTGAGCTTTTATTTCTATTTTCATTTCATTTTTCACTTATGTTGAATTATTTTTTCATTTATTTATTTATTCACATGCATATTTTTGTGCTACTGAATCACTTTGAGGGTTCTTTAGTTGACTATAAGGCCATAGAAGGTCCTTAACCCATCAGAAGGATTGGTATCTGCTCCTTTGTGCAAGGAGAAACAGGATGAGCACTGCCAGAGCCCTACAAAATGACCTCCAGCAGGCCACTTGTGTGAATGTCTCCTATCAATTAGAAAAAGTCTTCATGAGGGTGGCCTGAGGGCCCGACATCCTCTAGTGGGCCCTGTGATAACTGTCCGGCACCATAGAGTTCAATTGTCATTTGCCATTGAGCACCAGAATTGGCAAGTCCACCACTGGAACCCTGTGTTTTTCACAGATGAGAGCAGGTTTACCCTGAGCACATGTAACAGATGTGACAGGGTCTGGAGAAGCCATGGAAAACATTATACTACCTGTAACATTGTTCAGGATGACCAATTTGGTGGTGGGTCAGCGATGGTCTGGGGAGGCATATCCATGGAGGGACACACAGACACATCTTGACTGCCATTAGGTATCGGGATGAAATCCTTGGACCCATCATCAGACCCTATGCTGGTGCAGTGGGTCCTGGGTTCCTCCTGGTGCATGACAATGCCTGGCCACATGTGGCGAGAGTATGCAGGCAGATCCTGGGGATGAAGGAATTGGACCTAAATCCAATAGAACACCTCTGGGATATCATGTTTTGGTCCATCCAATGCCACCAGGTTGCACCTCAGACTGTCCAGGAGCTCAGTGATGAATACCCCAGGACACCATCCATCATCTCATTAAGAGCATACCCCAACGTTGTCAGGCATGCATACAAGCACGTGGGAGCCATACAAACTACTGCGTAGTTTTTGAGCTGTTGCAATGAAACTTCAGCAAAATGGACTAGCCTGCTGTATCATTTTTCACTTTCAGTTTCAAGGTGTCTTTGAATTCAGCCCTCTTTAGGTTGATAATTTTAATTTCCATCAAACAATGGGGCATCCTTATGTTCCTAACACATTACCCAGTCCATATCAGTATAGTTCAGCCTTTCTCAACCAGGGTGGCCTGGCACCCTGGATTGCCTTGAGGTTTCTTCAGGGGAGCCTTGGAAAAATGTCTAAAAATTGCCCAAAACTTGTATACAAGCCAGCGGTTGGAACAAACCTGCCTTTTAGTTACACAAAGCCACAGGTTTTCATTGTGCACCATTTCGACCTTGTAGCTGCTGGCGTCATGACAACCGATTACATCATCAGATGATAAGGAGGATGTCAGCTGCCTGAACAGAATCCCAGTTTGACCCTCCCCTGTGCCTCTCCATCAGTGCTAGCATTACATTAGCTCAGTAAAGGACAAAAACTGAGGGAGAAGAGAAACACTGGAATACTTCTCAGTACCAGTGTGCAAAAGTGTATTTGCTTTGGAAGAATAAATCCCCTCTAATGTTGGGTGTCCTACATGTGTGGATGTTGCTGCATTATATAAATCTATTAGGATAGTTTGTCACATTTTAGAATGGGGTGCCCTTTTGAAATTATGGATAGTCTTGAGGCACCCCATTTTAGAATGGGGTGCCTCAACTGTCCATAATTTTAAAGGGTGCCTTGAGTGAAAAAAGATTGAGAAACACTGGTATAGATATCCAGCATGATATTTTTCCCCATTGAGATCTGATGTGTTTTCAAACTGTTCCTTTAAATTTTTTTGAGCAGTGTATATATGTATGTGTGTGTATACCTTTAAATGCACTTTTGTCACTTTCCAAAGTTCTCTGCATAAAATAACTTTTTTAAATTCACCTCTCCTTTAAAATGCAAGTTCTGTTCGCTATTGAAGTCATTTTTAATTATTCACTACTCACTACTAAAGTTTCTGCCTAATCTGACGTGATTGATTATTTCTGATAAAAATAAAAGATACAAATTGGCACAGGATAATGCCAGGCATTTCATTATGTGTAAAAGCAGTTTTCTGAAAAGGTAATCCCGACTTGTTTAGAAAGTAATTTAAAAGAGTTATCAGCTTGGAGACGTGTCGGCGAAACTGCAGATAACAATTTTAACAGCGCGTCTGCAACTGTCTAAGAAGCCAATTAGAAATTCATATTTGTTCCACATGTAATTTCACAATGACTATATTGTTTCTTTAGCATGGGACCTGGAGTGTTTATACTGGATTAGTTAGCAGATTATAATAATAATTATTATTATTATTATTACTAACATTATTTTATTATGATATTATTACAATTCCTAATTTACATAAAACACTTTTTGCTGGAGTTAGGTTTAAAAGCTGAACTACAGACAGATATAAAAGACAAACATGGATACAGTTCCTTATTCAATAAGTCGTAATTAAATACATTTTTGGAACCTGTGTAAGTACCTGATTTGGACTTGCTATCAGTTTCCAAGCTTCTGTACAGCAGAGCTCATACTTGAAAAGCATTACATGGAGCCAGAGTGACAGAGAGATAAGCTCACTAGTCTTTTGTTTTTTTTTCACTGTCCAGTAAAAGATTAGGGGGGGGAGAAGACATGTAAGTGTTACACACAGCAAAGAAAAACAGATCTGCCAGGGATGTGCTATGTGGGAGAGCTGTGTAAATCTCATAACTGGAAGGACCAAAATACAAATCCTCTGGCCGGTAAAATATATCCTATGTATTTCACTTTTTTACTTAGCAGTTTGTAATTCTCATTTAAGGGGGCATATGTAGGGGAGTGTGAATATAATATATATATATATATATAAATATATATATATAAATATATAAATAAAGATATACAGTGCTCAGCATAAATTAAGATTTTTATCAATATCTCAAAGAACACAAGAACAATTTCCATAATTTTGAAAAACTGACTTTTATAGAACATTTGTAGAGATGAGCGAATCGAAGTATCCGAAGTGGAATTCGAGTCGAATATCGGAAAAATTTCGATTCGTGCCGAATCCGAAAAACAGCCTAATTCGGACGCGCGAATCGAAATTTTTCCGAAAATGGCGGCTGACATGTGCGGCGACGGAGCGGGGATGTCGGGGAAGGCGCGCAGACAAGGCGCGCTGCCCCATAATGCATTCCTCAACGACATGTGATCGCATCAGCCAATCAGCAGCCAGCCAGCACTGTGTAATGGTCGAGGTATATATAGCGGCCATTTTGGAAATCTTCATTTGCCTGCAGTCATTGAACAGAGGCAGACCGCTCTGTACTAGGGACAGGGACAGAGTTAGGGCCACAGAAACGAGAATTGGGGACAGAGAGAAGTTACTTAGGGACAGAGAACCATTACTCAGGGACACAGACTTGTTAATGAGGGCCACAGAATCGTTATTTAGGGACAAAGAAACGCTAGTTAGGGCCACAGAATTCATACTCAGGGACAGACAGAATTGTTACTCAGTGCCAGAGAATTGTTACTTAGGGCCACAGAAACGTTATTAGGGCCACAGAATTTTTACTCAGGGACAGACAGAATTGTTACTGAGTGCCAGAGAATTGTTACTCAGGGACAGACAGAATTGTTACTGAGTGCCAGAGAATTCTTACTCAGGGCCACAGAATTCATTCTCAGGGACAGACAGAATTGTTACTCAGGGACAGACAGAATTGTTACTGAGTGCCAGAGAATTGTTACTCAGGGACAGACAGAATTGTTACTGAGTGCCAGAGAATTGTTACTCAGGGACAGACAGAATTGTTACTGAGTGCCAGAGAATTGTTACTCAGGGACAGACAGAATTGTTACTGAGTGCCAGAGAATTGTTACTCTCACAGACACAAAATTGTTACTTGCACAGACACAGAATTGTTACTTGCACAGACACACAATTGTTACTCAGGGCCACAGAATTCATACTCAGGGACAGACAGAATTGTTACTGAGTGCCAGAGAATTCTTACTCAGGGCCACAGAATTCATACTCAGGGACAGACAGAATTGTTACTCAGGGACAGACAGAATTGTTACTGAGTGCCAGAGAATTGTTACTCAGGGACAGACAGAATTGTTACTGAGTGCCAGAGAATTCTTACTCAGGGACAGACAGAATTGTTACTGAGTGCCAGAGAATTGTTACTCTCACAGACACAAAATTGTTACTTGCACAGACACAGAATTGTTACTCGCACAGAGACAGAATTGTTACTCAGGGCCACAGAATTCATACTCAGGGACAGACAGAATTGTTACTGAGTGCCAGAGAATTGTTACTCAGGGACAGACAGAATTGTTACTGAGTGCCAGAGAATTGTTACTCTCACAGACACAAAATTGTTACTTGCACAGACACAGAATTGTTACTTGCACAGACACACAATTGTTACTCAGGGCCACAGAATTCATACTCAGGGACAGACAGAATTGTTACTGAGTGCCAGAGAATTCTTACTCAGGGCCACAGAATTCATACTCAGGGACAGACAGAATTGTTACTCAGGGACAGACAGAATTGTTACTGAGTGCCAGAGAATTGTTACTCAGGGACAGACAGAATTGTTACTGAGTGCCAGAGAATTGTTACTCTCACAGACACAAAATTGTTACTTGCACAGACACAGAATTGTTACTTGCACAGACACACAATTGTTACTCAGGGCCACAGAATTCATACTCAGGGACAGACAGAATTGTTACTGAGTGCCAGAGAATTGTTACTCAGGGACAGACAGAATTGTTACTGAGTGCCAGAGAATTCTTACTCAGGGCCACAGAATTCATTCTCAGGGACAGACAGAATTGTTACTCAGGGACAGACAGAATTGTTACTGAGTGCCAGAGAATTGTTACTCAGGGACAGACAGAATTGTTACTGAGTGCCAGAGAATTGTTACTCAGGGACAGACAGAATTGTTACTGAGTGCCAGAGAATTGTTACTCAGGGACAGACAGAATTGTTACTGAGTGCCAGAGAATTGTTACTCTCACAGACACAAAATTGTTACTTGCACAGACACAGAATTGTTACTTGCACAGACACACAATTGTTACTCAGGGCCACAGAATTCATACTCAGGGACAGACAGAATTGTTACTGAGTGCCAGAGAATTCTTACTCAGGGCCACAGAATTCATACTCAGGGACAGACAGAATTGTTACTCAGGGACAGACAGAATTGTTACTGAGTGCCAGAGAATTGTTACTCAGGGACAGACAGAATTGTTACTGAGTGCCAGAGAATTCTTACTCAGGGACAGACAGAATTGTTACTGAGTGCCAGAGAATTGTTACTCTCACAGACACAAAATTGTTACTTGCACAGACACAGAATTGTTACTCGCACAGAGACAGAATTGTTACTCAGGGCCACAGAATTCATACTCAGGGACAGACAGAATTGTTACTGAGTGCCAGAGAATTGTTACTCAGGGACAGACAGAATTGTTACTGAGTGCCAGAGAATTGTTACTCTCACAGACACAAAATTGTTACTTGCACAGACACAGAATTGTTACTTGCACAGACACACAATTGTTACTCAGGGCCACAGAATTCATACTCAGGGACAGACAGAATTGTTACTGAGTGCCAGAGAATTCTTACTCAGGGCCACAGAATTCATACTCAGGGACAGACAGAATTGTTACTCAGGGACAGACAGAATTGTTACTGAGTGCCAGAGAATTGTTACTCAGGGACAGACAGAATTGTTACTGAGTGCCAGAGAATTGTTACTCTCACAGACACAAAATTGTTACTTGCACAGACACAGAATTGTTACTTGCACAGACACACAATTGTTACTCAGGGCCACAGAATTCATACTCAGGGACAGACAGAATTGTTACTGAGTGCCAGAGAATTGTTACTCAGGGACAGACAGAATTGTTACTGAGTGCCAGAGAATTGTTACTCTCACAGACACAAAATTGTTACTTGCACAGACACAGAATTGTTACTCGCACAGAGACAGAATTGTTACTCAGGGCCACAGAATTCATACTCAGGGACAGACAGAATTGTTACTGAGTGCCAGAGAATTGTTACTCAGGGAAGACAGAATTGTTACTGAGTGCCAGAGAATTGTTACTCAGGGACAGACAGAATTGTTACTGAGTGCCAGAGAATTGTTACTCTCACAGACACAAAATTGTTACTTGCACAGACACAGAATTGTTACTCGCACAGAGACAGAATTGTTACTCAGGGCCACAGAATTCATACTCAGGGACAGACAGAATTGTTACTGAGTGCCAGAGAATTGTTACTCAGGGACAGACAGAATTGTTACTGAGTGCCAGAGAATTGTTACTCTCACAGACACAAAATTGTTACTTGCACAGACACAGAATTGTTACTTGCACAGACACACAATTGTTACTGAGTGCCAGAGAATTGTTACTCAGGGACAGACAGAATTGTTACTGAGTGCCAGAGAATTGTTACTCAGGGACAGACAGAATTGTTACTGAGTGCCAGAGAATTGTTACTCAGGGACAGACAGAATTGTTACTGAGTGCCAGAGAATTGTTACTCGCACAGACACAAAATTGTTACTTGCACAGACACAAAATTGTTACTTGCACAGACACAGAATTGTTACTCGCGCAGACACAGAATTGTTACTCAGGGCCACAGAATTCATACTCAGGGACAGACAGAATTGTTACTGAGTGCCAGAGAATTGTTACTCAGGGACAGACAGAATTGTTACTGAGTGCCAGAGAATTGTTACTCAGGGACAGACAGAATTGTTACTGAGTGCCAGAGAATTGTTACTCAGGGACAGACAGAATTGTTACTGAGTGCCAGAGAATTGTTACTCGCACAGACACAAAATTGTTACTTGCACAGACACAGAATTGTTACTCGCACAGACACAGAATTGTTACTCGCACAGACACAGAATTGTTACTCAGGGCCACAGAATTCATACTCAGGGACAGACAGAATTGTTACTGAGTGCCAGAGAATTGTTACTCAGGGACACCTAATCGTTGAATTAAATAGTATGTCAGACAACATGCAGAGGAGTGGCAGAGGAGGCAATGTTTTAGGAGCGAGCAGACGTGGCAGCAGAGGAAGGGGTCGAGGCAGCAGTATTCGCAGCCAGAGGCCAGTGCTCCCGGTGTCATCCAGCGGTCGTGTCTCCACCGACAACCCTGCCGTCATTGATTGGTTGGCTCGGTCGTCTTCCTCTTCCCAGGTCACCTCTGACACCTACAGCCAACGGTCGGTGGGTACGTCAGACACAACCGTTAGTTGGCATGGCCCGGGACCAAGCCCACTGAAATCACGTGTCCTCTACCTGCCCCTGTCCTTTGCTGTTCCCTCACCAAGCGAAGTATCGCATGCTGTGGGCTCAGCCCCACTGTACAGTGAGGAAGAGCTAACAGAGGGCGGTCAGGAACGGGGGGAGACATCGGCCTTTTCAGCAGCCAAGCGAACAAGTACTGGCGAGGAGAGTGGCTCGGTAGCCGGTCTAGAGACAGGTCTGTCTCCTGACCCAGACGCAGCCGAGGGGGCTAGTAGTGAGGCGGAGACCCTACTTGATGATGAGGAGGTTGATCGCACTTGGCAGCCTCGTCGTCATCAGGCAATTTCTTCCGCATCATCAGGAGAAGAGGGTGGCAGCTTGGCAGCGAGCAAAACAGTCGGTGGGTTGCCCAGGAGACAGCAGCAGGGTCGCATCAGTGTCAGTGGAGCCAAACGTCCACGGAGTAGAGCACCAGCTCCACTGCAGCCTACCACCACGGCCAGTAGTGGTGCCGGTGCGCACGGAGGAAGTAGCAGTCAGCCAGTGAAGAGTAGCGGGGGCAAAGTTTCCTACTCGGTGGTGTGGCAATTTTTCCTCAAGCCGCCCGAGGAAGTAAATGTAGCCGTATGTCGACTATGTGGCCAGAAATGCAAGCGTGGCCAGGGGGCCCATGTTGGGACTACAGCGTTGCGTCAGCATATGCAGCGTCACCATTCGGTGGCCTGGGAAAACCGTGATAAACATACGGCGGTTCTGCCTGCCCCAGCCCCCACTCCATCACCCGCTCCGTTACTTGCTCCGTCACCCGACGTCGTCAATCGCCCTCTATCAGCCAGTCAAGGCTCCAACACCTCTGCTGAGGGGAGTTGTCGCTCATTGGCATCTTCCGCTCGTTCAGATGCTCCTTCTCCTGCTACTCCTCTTCTCGGATTCCGTCAACAGTCTTTCTTGGAATCCGTATCCAAGAGACAACAGTTTGCGAGCACGCACCCGACGGTGCAAAAGCTGAACGTCCTCCTGTCCAAGTTGCTGGTGCTGCAGTCCCTCCCTTTCCAACTGGTGGACTCAGCACCTTTCCGAGAAATGATGGCTTGTGCCGCGCCGCGGTGGAGAGTGCCAAGCCGTCATTTCTTTGCCCAAAAGGCAGTGCCAGCCCTGCATTCACATGTAGAAGAGATGGTGGGCCAGTCTTTGAGCATGTCGGTCTCTGCCAAAGTGCACGGCAGCGCCGACGTGTGGAGCTGTAACTACGGTCAGGGACAGTACATGTCATTTACGGCCCACTGGGTGAACGTGGTGCCGGCACAGCCGCACCAGCAACTTGGACAGGTCACGACGCTTTTGCCTCCACGTTTGCACGTCCTTGGTCCAGCAAGCATGTCCGCCTCTACCACCTCTTTTTCCGCCGTGTCCTCAGCCGCCACCCCCGTGCCAAGTCCCATTACCCGACCGGCATATCACATGTGCAGGGCGCAACGGTGTCACGCTGTGCTGCACCTGGTATGCCTTGGCGAACGTAGTCACACAGGGGAGGAACTGCTGAGTGTAATGAACAGAGAAATCGACAGATGGCTGTCTCCGCGCAAACTAAAAATCGGAACCATGTTGACTGACAACGGAAAGAACATGGTGTCTGCTCTGCGTCAAGGAAGGTTGTGCCATGCGCCATGCATGGCTCACGTGTTCAATCTGGTTGTCAAGCGGTTCCTAAAATCCACCATCCCACTGCAAGACATCCTTAAAATGTCACGTAAACTGTGCATGCATTTCAGCCATTCCTACACCGCAAAGAACACCCTCATTGAGCTGCAGCGGCAGAACGGAATTCCACAGCATCGCCTGATCTGCGACGTTGCAACAAGGTGGAATTCAACCCTACACATGTTAGACCGCCTTTACGAGCAGCGAAAGGCCATCACCGATTTCCTGATGTTACAAGCGGATAAAGGTACTCCCCTGTGTAACTTAGATGTCAGCCATTGGCAGCTCATGCGTGACACCTGCCGCTTGCTCAGGCCCTTTGAGGAGGCCACGCTATTCGTGAGTCGGCAGGACTATGGGATGAACGACGTCATTCCTATGTTGCACGTCCTGGAACAAATGCTGTTAACAATGGCTGGTCAGGGTGCGGTAGACGTGGCGCACAGATCTCAACGCCACATGACCCCTGTGGGGGCAGGACAGGAAGAAGAGGAGGAGGTAGAGGAGGACATTTGTGCTCAGGAATTATTGAGTGAAATGGGTGGTTTTTCCACTCAGCGGACAGGAGTGGAGGAGCAGGAGCATCTGGTAGAGGAGGAGGAGGAGGAGACAGAGGACCCAGACGCACCGTGGCAGTATGCTGTGGAGATGGAGGCAGGGAGTCCCTCGCATTCCTTGGCACAAATGGCCCATAGCATGCTCGGTTGCTTGCGTAGCGACAGCCGAATAATAACCATCAGACAGAGGGATGACTTTTGGCTGTCCACCTTGTTGGACCCTCGCTACCGGTCCAAAATGGTGGCCTTTTTCACACCTGCTGAGAGGGAGGCCAAAATTACGTACTATAAAAACCACCTATGTAGTCAGTTGGTCTCTGCCTTTGTGCGCCATCGTCCATCCTCAGACACTGTGGGCCCTGTGCGCTCGCGTTCCGCTGGCATGGCAGCAGGGGAGGGGTGGGGTGGTAGGAGCAGTGGCAGCTCCACCAGCAGCGGCTGCCTCAGTCTGCAGTCGATGATGAGTAGCTTTCTTCACCAGCGCAGTGAGGAAACTACTAACCAGCCGCAGCAGCAGCAGCAGCATCAGGTGGACCTGGAGCAGGAGCTCAAACAACAGGCTTGGGCCTACTTGGACAGCACCCTGCCAACCGAGGTAGACAATCCCCTTGACTACTGGGCAACGAAACTTGACCTTTGGCCCCAACTAGCTGAATTTGCCCTTGAAAGGCTGTCATGCCCGGCCAGTAGCGTGGCATCGGAGCGCGTGTTTAGTGCGGCAGGAGGTATTGTAACTCCGCGGAGGACACGACTGTCCACCCAAAGTGTGGAGAGACTCACGTTTGTGAAAATGAATCAGGCGTGGATTAGTCTGGATTTCAAACCACCAGTTCCTGACACAACTGACTAAATCCGCCATGAATCATGCCTCAAACATGTGCCACTTTCAGGTCTCCTCACACTGCTGGTGTGTTGAATTTTTTGACATAGGGTGCTGGCAGATTACGGGCCTCCTATAGCTGCTGCCAGGCCCCTAATCTGCCATAGGCCCCTATATACCACCTCCTCCTGCTGCTGCCAGGTCCAGAGTCTCTCATGGGTCCCTGTACGGCCTCCCATTGCTGCTGTCTCCATCGCCACACTCTGCTGCCATGTGCCACTTTCAGGTCTCTTCACACTGCTGGTGTGTTAAATTTTTTGACATAGGGTGCAGGCAGATTACGGGCCTCACATAGCTGCTGCCAGGCCCCTAATCTGCCATGGGCCCCTATATACCACCTCCTCCTGCTGCTGCCAGGTCCAGAGTCTCTCATGGGTCCCTGTACGGCCTCCCATTGCTGCTGTCTCCATCGCCACACTCTGCTGCCATGTGCCACTTTCAGGTCTCTTCACACTGCTGGTGTGTTAAATTTTTTGACATAGGGTGCTGCAAGATAACGGGCCTCACATAGCTGCTGCCAGGCCCCTAATCAGCCATGGGCCCCTATACCGCCTCCTCCTGCTGCTGCCAGGTCCAGAGTCTCTCATGCCATGTGCCACTTTCAGGTCTCTTCACACTGCTGGTGTGTTAAATTTTTTGACATAGGGTGCAGGCAGATTACGGGCCTCACATAGCTGCTGCCAGGCCCCTAATCTGCCATAGGCCCCTATATACCGCCTCCTCATGCTGCTGCCAGGTCCAGAGTCTCTCATGGGTCCCTGTACGGCCTCCCATTGCTGCTTTCTCCATCGCCACACTCTGCTGCCATGTGCCACTTTCAGGTCTCTTCACACTGCTGGTGTGTTAAATTTTTTGACATAGGGTGCAGGCAGATTACGGGCCTCACATAGCTGCTGCCAGGCCCCTAATCTGCCATGGGCCCCTATATACCGCCTCCTCATGCTGCTGCCAAGTCCAGAGTCTGTCATGGTCCCTGTACGGCCTCCCATTGCTGCTGTCTCCATCGCCACACTCTGCTGCCATGTGCCACTTTCAGGTCTCTTCACACTGCTGGTGTGTTAAATTTTTTGACATAGGGTGCAGGCAGATTACGGGCCTCACATAGCTGCTGCCAGGCCCCTAATCTGCCATGGGCCCCTATATACCGCCTCCTCATGCTGCTGCCAAGTCCAGAGTCTGTCATGGTCCCTGTACGGCCTCCCATTGCTGCTGTCTCCATCGCCACACTCTGCTGCCATGTGCCACTTTCAGGTCTCTTCACACTGCTGGTGTGTTTAATTTTTTGACATAGGGTGCAGGCAGATTACGGGCCTCACATAGCTGCTGCCAGGCCCCTAATCTGCCATGGGCCCCTATATACCGCCTCCTCATGCTGCTGCCAAGTCCAGAGTCTGTCATGGTCCCTGTACGGCCTCCCATTGCTGCTGTCTCCATCGCCACACTCTGCTGCCATGTGCCACTTTCAGGTCTCTTCACACTGCTGGTGTGTTAAATTTTTTGACATAGGGTGCAGGCAGATTACGGGCCTCACATAGCTGCTGCCAGGCCCCTAATCTGCCATGGGCCCCTATATACCGCCTCCTCATGCTGCTGCCAAGTCCAGAGTCTGTCATGGTCCCTGTACGGCCTCCCATTGCTGCTGTCTCCATCGCCACACTCTGCTGCCATGTGCCACTTTCAGGTCTCTTCACACTGCTGGTGTGTTAAATTTTTTGACATAGGGTGCAGGCAGATTACGGGCCTCACATAGCTGCTGCCAGGCCCCTAATCTGCCATGGGCCCCTATATACCGCCTCCTCATGCTGCTGCCAAGTCCAGAGTCTGTCATGGTCCCTGTACGGCCTCCCATTGCTGCTGTCTCCATCGCCACACTCTGCTGCCATGTGCCACTTTCAGGTCTCTTCACACTGCTGGTGTGTTTAATTTTTTGACATAGGGTGCAGGCAGATTACGGGCCTCACATAGCTGCTGCCAGGCCCCTAATCTGCCATGGGCCCCTATATACCGCCTCCTCATGCTGCTGCCAAGTCCAGAGTCTGTCATGGTCCCTGTACGGCCTCCCATTGCTGCTGTCTCCATCGCCACACTCTGCTGCCATGTGCCACTTTCAGGTCTCTTCACACTGCTGGTGTGTTAAATTTTTTGACATAGGGTGCAGGCAGATTACGGGCCTCACATAGCTGCTGCCAGGCCCCTAATCTGCCATGGGCCCCTATATACCACCTCCTCCTGCTGCTGCCAGGTCCAGAGTCTCTCATGGGTCCCTGTACGGCCTCCCATTGCTGCTGTCTCCATCGCCACACTCTGCTGCCATGTGCCACTTTCAGGTCTCTTCACACTGCTGGTGTGTTAAATTTTTTGACATAGGGTGCTGCAAGATAACGGGCCTCACATAGCTGCTGCCAGGCCCCTAATCAGCCATGGGCCCCTATACCGCCTCCTCCTGCTGCTGCCAGGTCCAGAGTCTCTCATGCCATGTGCCACTTTCAGGTCTCTTCACACTGCTGGTGTGTTTAATTTTTTGACATAGGGTGCAGGCAGATTACGGGCCTCACATAGCTGCTGCCAGGCCCCTAATCTGCCATGGGCCCCTATATACCGCCTCCTCATGCTGCTGCCAAGTCCAGAGTCTGTCATGGTCCCTGTACGGCCTCCCATTGCTGCTGTCTCCATCGCCACACTCTGCTGCCATGTGCCACTTTCAGGTCTCTTCACACTGCTGGTGTGTTAAATTTTTTGACATAGGGTGCAGGCAGATTACGGGCCTCACATAGCTGCTGCCAGGCCCCTAATCTGCCATGGGCCCCTATATACCGCCTCCTCATGCTGCTGCCAAGTCCAGAGTCTGTCATGGTCCCTGTACGGCCTCCCATTGCTGCTGTCTCCATCGCCACACTCTGCTGCCATGTGCCACTTTCAGGTCTCTTCACACTGCTGGTGTGTTAAATTTTTTGACATAGGGTGCAGGCAGATTACGGGCCTCACATAGCTGCTGCCAGGCCCCTAATCTGCCATAGGCCCCTATATACCGCCTCCTCATGCTGCTGCCAAGTCCAGAGTCTGTCATGGTCCCTGTACGGCCTCCCATTGCTGCTGTCTCCATCGCCACACTCTGCTGCCATGTGCCACTTTCAGGTCTCTTCACACTGCTGGTGTGTTAAATTTTTTGACATAGGGTGCAGGCAGATTACGGGCCTCACATAGCTGCTGCCAGGCCCCTAATCTGCCATGGGCCCCTATATACCACCTCCTCCTGCTGCTGCCAGGTCCAGAGTCTCTCATGGGTCCCTGTACGGCCTCCCATTGCTGCTGTCTCCATCGCCACACTCTGCTGCCATGTGCCACTTTCAGGTCTCTTCACACTGCTGGTGTGTTAAATTTTTTGACATAGGGTGCTGCAAGATAACGGGCCTCACATAGCTGCTGCCAGGCCCCTAATCAGCCATGGGCCCCTATACCGCCTCCTCCTGCTGCTGCCAGGTCCAGAGTCTCTCATGCCATGTGCCACTTTCAGGTCTCTTCACACTGCTGGTGTGTTTAATTTTTTGACATAGGGTGCAGGCAGATTACGGGCCTCACATAGCTGCTGCCAGGCCCCTAATCTGCCATGGGCCCCTATATACCGCCTCCTCATGCTGCTGCCAAGTCCAGAGTCTGTCATGGTCCCTGTACGGCCTCCCATTGCTGCTGTCTCCATCGCCACACTCTGCTGCCATGTGCCACTTTCAGGTCTCTTCACACTGCTGGTGTGTTAAATTTTTTGACATAGGGTGCAGGCAGATTACGGGCCTCACATAGCTGCTGCCAGGCCCCTAATCTGCCATGGGCCCCTATATACCGCCTCCTCATGCTGCTGCCAAGTCCAGAGTCTGTCATGGTCCCTGTACGGCCTCCCATTGCTGCTGTCTCCATCGCCACACTCTGCCATGTGCCACTTTCAGGTCTCTTCACACTGCTGGTGTGTTTAATTTTTTGACATAGGGTGCAGGCAGATTACGGGCCTCACATAGCTGCTGCCAGGCCCCTAATCTGCCATAGGCCCCTATATACCGCCTCCTCATGCTGCTGCCAGGTCCAGAGTCTCTCATGGGTCCCTGTACGGCCTCCCATTGCTGCTTTCTCCATCGCCACACTCTGCCATGTGCCACTTTCAGGTCTCCTCACACACTGCTGGTGTGTTGAATTTTTTGACATAGGGTGCTGGCAGATTACGGGCCTCCCATAGCTGCTGCCAGGCCCCTAATCTGCCATGGGCCCCTATATACCGCCTCCTCATGCTGCTGCCAAGTCCAGAGTCTGTCATGGGTCCCTGTACGGCCTCCCATTGCTGCTGTCTCCATCGCCACACTCTGCCATGTGCCACTTTCAGGTCTCCTCACACACTGCTGGTGTGTAGAATTTTTTGACATAGGGTGCTGGCAGATTACGGGCCTCCCATAGCTGCTGCCAGGCCCCTAATCTGCCATGGGCCCCTATATACCGCCTCCTCATGCTGCTGCCAAGTCCAGAGTCTGTCATGGGTCCCTGTACGGCCTCCCATTGCTGCTGTCTCCATCGCCACACTCTGCCATGTGCCACTTTCAGGTCTCCTCACACTGCTGGTGTGTTGAATTTTTTGACATAGGGTGCTGGCAGATTACGGGCCTCCTATAGCTGCTGCCAGGCCCCTAATCTGCCATGGGCCCCTATATACCGCCTCCTCATGCTGCTGCCAAGTTCAGAGTCTGTCATGGGTCCCTGTACGGCCTCCCATTGCTGCTGTCTCCATCGCCACACTCTGCCATGTGCCACTTTCAGGTCTCCTCACACTGCTGGTGTGTTGAATTTTTTGACATAGGGTGCTGGCAGATTACGGGCCTCCTATAGCTGCTGCCAGGCCCCTAATCTGCCATAAGCCCCTATATACCGCCTCCTCATGCTGCTGCCAAGTCCAGAGTCTGTCATGGGTCCCTGTACGGCCTCCCATTGCTGCTGTCTCCATCGCCACACTCTGCCATGTGCCACTTTCAGGTCTCCTCACACACTGCTGGTGTGTTGAATTTTTTGACATAGGGTGCTGGCAGATTACGGGCCTCCTATAGCTGCTGCCAGGCCCCTAATCTGCCGTAGGCCCCTATATACCGCCTCCTCATGCTGCTGCCAGGTCCAGAGTCTCTCATGGGTCCCTGTACGGCCTCCCATTGCTGCTGTCTCCATCGCCACACTCTGCCATGTGCCACTTTCAGGTCTCCTCACACTGCTGGTGTGTTCCATTTTTTGTCATAGGGTGCTGGCAGATTATGGGCCTCCCATAACTGCTGCCAGGCCCCTAATCTGCCATGGGCCCCTATACCGACTCCTCATGCTGTGACGTTGCAACAAGGTGGAATTCAACCCTACATATGTTAGACCGCCTTTACGAACAGCAAAAGGCCATCACAGATTTCCTGATGTTAAAAGCAGATAAAGGTACTCCCTGTGTAACTTAGATGTCAGCCATTGGCAGCTCATGCGTGACACCTGCGCTTGCTCAGGCCCTTTGAGGAGGCCACGCTATTCGTGAGTCGGCAGGACTATGGGATGAACGACGTCATTCCTCTGTTGCACGTCCTGGAACAAATGCTGTTAACAATGGCTGGTCAGGGTGCGGTAGACGTGGCGCACAGATCTCAACGCCACATGGCCCCTGTGGGGGCAGGACTGGAAGAAGAGGAGGAGGTAGAGGAGGACATTTGTGCTCAGGAATTATTGAGTGAAATGGGTGGTTTTTCCACTCAGCGGACAGGAGTGGAGGAGCAGGAGCATCTGGTAGAGGAGGAGGAAGAGGAGACAGAGGACCTAGACGCACCGTGGCAGTATGCTGTGGAGATGGAGGCAGGGAGTCCCTCGCATTCCTTGGCACAAATGGCCCATAGCATGCTCGGTTGCTTGCGTAGCGACAGCCGAATAATAACCATCAGACAGAGGGATGACTTTTGGCTGTCCACCTTGTTGGACCCTCGCTACCGTTCAAAAATGGTGGCCTTTTTCACACCTGCTGAGAGGGAGGCCAAAATAACGTACTATAAAAAACACCTATGTAGTCAGCTGGTCTCTGCCTGTCTGCGCCAACGTCCATCCTCAGACACTGTGGGCCCTGTGCGCTCGTGTTCCGCTGCCATGGCAGCAGGGGAGGGGTGGGGTGGTAGGAGCAGTGGCAGCTCCACCAGCAGCGGCTGCCTCAGTCTGCAGTCGATGATGAGTAGCTTTCTTCACCAGCGCAGTGAGGAAACTACTAACCAGCCGCAGCAGCAGCAGCAGCATCAGGTGGACCTGGAGCAGGACCTCAAACAACAGGCTTAGGCCTACTTGGACAGCACCCTGCCAACCGAGGTAGACAATCCCCTTGACTACTGGGCAACGAAACTTGACCTTTGGCCCCAACTAGCTGAATTTGCCCTTGAAAGGCTGTCATGCCCGGCCAGTAGCGTGGCATCGGAGCGCGTGTTTAGTGCGGCAGGAGGTATTGCAACTCCGCGGAGGACACGACTGTCCACCCAAAGTGTGGAGAGACTCACGTTTGTGAAAATGAATCAGGCGTGGATTAGTCTGGATTTCAAACCACCAGTTCCTGACACAACTGACTAAATCCGCCATGAATCATGCCCCAAACATGTGCCACTTTCAGGTCTCCTCACACTGCTGGTGTGTTCCATTTTTTGTCATAGGGTGCTGGCAGATTACGGGCCTCCCATAGCTGCTGCCAGGCCCCTAATCTGCCATGGGCCCCTATACCGCCTCCTCATGCTGCTGCCAAGTCCAGAGTCTCTCATGGGTCCCTGTACGGCCTCCCATTGCTGCTGCCTCCATCGCCACACTCTGCCATGTGCCACTTTCAGGTCTCCTCACACTGCTGGTGTGTTCCATTTTTTGTCATAGGGTGCTGGCAGATTACGGGCCTCCCATAGCTGCTGCCAGGCCCCTAATCTGCCATGGGCCCCTATACCGCCTCCTCATGCTGCTGCCAGGTCCAGAGTCTCTCATGGGTCCCTGTACGGCCTCCCATTGCTGCTGTCTCCATCGCCACACTCTGCCATGTGCCACTTTCAGGTCTCCTCACACTGCTGGTGGGTTCCATTTTTTGTCATAGGGTGCTGGCAGATTACGGGCCTCCCATAGCTGCTGCCAGGCCCGTAATCTGCCATGGGCCCCCGTACCGACTCCTCATGCTGCTGCCAGGCCCGTAATCTGTCATGGGCCACTGTTGTCGCTTGTTGGCATATTCCGCTCGTTCAGATGCTCCTTCTCCTGCTACTCCTCTTCACGGATTCCGTCAGCAGTCTTTCTTGGAATCCGTTTCCAAGAGACAACAGTTTGCGAGCACGCACCCGACGGTGCAGAAGCTGAACGTCCTCCTGTCCAAGTTGCTGCTGCCAGGCTCGTAATCTGTCATGCGCCCCTGTACCGCCTCCTCATGCTGCTGCCAGGTCCAGAGTGTGTCATGGGCCCCCGTACCGACTCCTCATGCTGCTGCCAGGCCCGTAATCTGTCATGGGCCCCTGTACCGCCTCCCCATGCTGCTGCCAGGTCCAGAGTGTGTCATGGGTCCCTGTACGGCCTCCCATTGCTGCTGCCAGGCCCGTAATCTGCCATGGGCCCCTGTACCGACTCCTCATGCTGCTGCCAGGCCCGTAATCTGTCATGGGCCCCTGTACCGCCTCCTCATGCTGCTGCCAGGTCCAGAGTGTGTCATGGGTCCCTGTACGGCCTCCCATTGCTGCTGTCTCTATCGCCACACTCTGCCATGTGCCACTTTCAGGTCTCCTCACACTGCTGGTGGTTTCCATTTTTGTCATAGGGTGCTGTATGGCCTCCCATTGCTGCTGCCTCCACCGCCACACTGTGGCTCCACACTCTGGTTTTGGCCCCGTGACTGCCCAAATGAGTGAAGTGTGCGGTGATTCTAAGATCGACGGCACTCATCTGCATGTCATACTGACTGACAGTATTATTTCTCTTCCCCAGCAGACTCCAAGGGCATTTAAATTAAAGGTACAGTGTTCTGCACTAATATTAAGTCTCTCTGAAGCCTAGAAACACCCTTTTTTAAGTTAAATTCACAGCGAATTTATTCGACTCGAATCGAATATTGTCCACGAATTCGCCGAATCAGTCGAATCGAATTTTTCATTTCTTCGCTCATCTCTAAACATTTGTTTAGTTCATTACATGAAAGTAAGGTTAATAATATAACTTAGATTACAAAATCTTAGTTTTATTCAAATTAGTTTAAGCAGAAATGAATACACCCCACAGCAAAAAATACTCCATCTAGTATTTTGTATGACCTCTATGATTTGTAAGGACTGCACCAAGTCTTCTAGGCATGAAACAAACAAGTTGGTGACATATTTCAACATCTATCTTTCTCCATTCTTCAAGAACGATCTCTTTCTAGAGCCTGGATGCTGGATGGAGAGTGATGCTCAACTTGTGGGGTATTTCTTGCTTGATAGATATTTGATAGGGTTCAAATCAGGAGACATACTTGGTCACTGAATAACTTTACCCCTGTTCTTCTCCAGAAATGCAACAGTGGCCTTAGATGTGTGTTTTGGATCATTGTCACGTTGGAAAAGTGCATGACGACCAAGGGCATGGAGTGATGGTAGCATCTTCTCTTTCAATATAGAGCAGTACATCTGTGAATTCATGATGCCAACAATGAAATGCAGCTCCCCGACACCAGCAGCACACATGCAGCCCCACAGAAGGACACTGCCACCACCATATTTCACTGTAGGAAACATGCATTTTTCTTTGTACTCCTCACCTTTGTGACACCATACAGTTTTGAAGCCATGAGTGGACTACACCCAGGCCATTCCTCTGCAGTGCACGCCATATTGTGTCATGGGAAACAATCACCCCAATTTGGCTTTCTACTGCTATTGCTAACTGCTATTAACTTGCATAGTGATTTTCTTCAACTCGTCTCATCAGAAGACGCTCCTGTCAAGGTGTTAACTTCTGTGGATGGCCTGGACGTCTCTGTGAGATGGTTACAGTTCCATATTTGGTAACGTTTTGTACCACCTTTGCTGCAGTATTCTGACTGATAAGTAAAGCTTTGCTGATCTTCTTGTAGCCTTCACTTTTCTTGTATAAAGAAATTATTTTCTTTCTCAGGCCTTGTGACATTTCTCTTCCATTGCTGACAGCATGAAATGGGAAGGGGTTTTCTTTGTTAAGTAACACCCTTTTATAATCAACTGTCTGCTGGATACCTGTTATTGAATAAGTAGACTCACCTGTAGTTGAATTCTTGTTATTTAGTATGTTGTCTAAAATTTAGCTTTGCTCCTAAGACTTTCATTGGGGTGTATTCATTTTTGCAACATGGTCTTGAATGAATTAGGAAAAAATACTTTTTTATGTGTGCAAATTAACAAATCCTGTATGCAATCAATGGCCTGCATATGTGGGAGTATTTTGTAGTATTGTGCCCCATAGAAAATGTTGATTCTGAAAGGAAAGGAAAGGTTTTCTGACAAATCTGTCGGGGTGTACTCATTTATGCTGAGCACTGTATATATATATATATATATATATATATGTAAGTACTAACGAGCAGGGCCCTCTGTTTCCTCTTCTACCAAATTATATTGTAACTGTAATGTCTATTTTGCAAAGTGCTGAGCAAACTGTTGGCGCTACATAAATCCTGTATAATAATATGCGTTGTCCATAGCAACCAAAGTCTTTGCTACATTCAAAATTTTACTCTGCAGATGTAACAGTTGGACTGGTTGATGCAGACAACAAGACATTTTATTGATACACTTCCAATACATGAGCAGCATGTGCTGGTGTGTGCTAACTGACCTTAACTGCAACCAAAGTAAATAAAAACTGCACTGGAACTGTATTTAAATATATAATATTTTAAAGGATTGCTTTTGGGTCACTTTTATTTAATCAAAGTAAATGTCAAGCCAAAACTTTAAATTCTTTTTTTTTAATTTTGGATAAATTGCGGCAAAATATTACAGTCATTTATCTTCTATCAATCTTTTTACCAGACAGGAATTGAAAGAAAATCTGAAACTGGGACACAGAAAGCAATAACAAATCTGGTAGAGGTTCTAGCCTTCCTCTACTTTACTAAAAACAAGCATTTTTATTTCTGTGTTTCTGTTGGAAATTCCAGCTCACTTTCTCTATGGTTCAATGTTGTCAGCAGGACAGGAAGTCAGACTAAAGCTCCATTCACACTTGTGCGACTTCAAAATCCTGCGATTTTCATTTGTACTTTACAGTGTGATTTGATGCAGCATTTATTTTATTTATTTATTTCAGGTATTTATAAATAAATAAAATAAACTTTGCATCAAATCGCACTGTAAAGTCGCAATGAAAATTGCAGGACTTTGAAGTCGCACAAGTGTGAATGGAGCTTTAGTCTGACTTCCTGTCCTGCTGACAACATTGAACCATAGAGAACGTTGACACAACTTTGATGCAACTTTATATTAGTGTGACTTTGGCATAGACCAAGGGAGATTGTGTGTGCGGTACAAAGTCACACACAAGTCGCATGTATAACATTCATGTGCGACTTTCATGCGACTTTGGAGGGTTTGAAGTCTATGGTCCTCAAGTCGCATGAAAGTCAGACCAAAGTAGTGCAGGAAATACTTTCAAGTTGCTGCGACTTGAAGTCGCACAAATACGAATAGTACTCATTAGTAATCATGGGGTGTAGCTTGTCATGCGACTGTGGTCCCCAAAGTCGCATCACAATTGTGAATAGGCTCTAAATCTTTCTAATTGAGCACTGGATAGTAGTAAAAACCATACAGGTGTTCTAATCCTACCTGATATGCTCAGGGCCCTCTTCCTGGCCCACTAGACTTGCTTTGACTGTCAGTTTTCCCCTCTCAGGAATGCTGACAGCAGCTCCTGTGTGTACTAAACCTGTCTAAATTGGTCAATTGGACCATGATTGATACAGTGAATTCTGTTTTCTTCCTGACACAGACTATTCACTTGCAGTTCACTTCCAGAAAATCTTCAAATATAAAGCCTTAAAGGGTAACTTCACTTTCATGGGAAAAAAAGTGAATATGGAAAAAAAAATCAATTGCTACACAAGCCATATTGTAATTGAATGTTACTAAAATCTACCTTTTCTTTTCCAACTGCAGCACTGCAGTTTTCTGTAAAATTCAATGCAACATGACAACCTGGAGGCCTTCAGTGCACAGCTGATGTACAGAACACCCCCAGAAATGTAGTTTTCCTCTTGTGTGATTGGATCACTGATTTTTCCAGGAGTCTGCACTAAGATACAAGTCAGATTTTAGTCATCCTCTGCAACAAACATTTCATTTTTAGGTGAGATGCTTCCAAAGAGTCAATCACTTCTAAAGAAATGCAGATCCTGCAATTGTCCTCTTTAGAACCTGAGGCTGATTAACAATGAATAAGTAACTCCCATTCAGATTTACTTTACATGTTGACATAAACAAACAGCTTTTTTCTTCAGAGCAGACACAGGTAAGAATCTGCAAGAAAGTCTGTTAAAAAACCTCTCAATGTACATAGAACACCCAGAGGAAATAGATTTTTCACAACAAAACTGCTGTTACTTTTTGAATAAAGGCTTTTATTCTTAATCCCTTAGCAACCCATAGGTTATTTTGTCCTTAGAAAATATAAAAAATAATATACACCTGTATTTTTAGAACATGTACCACCAAAAGGAAGCTTTGTTTGATGCCCAATAATAATTTATTTGTTGCTGAACTCATTTGTATACAGGGGTTGATTTACTAAAACTGGAGAGTCCAAAATCTGGGGCAGCTGTGCATGGTAGCCAATCAGCTTCTAACTTCAGCTTATTACAAATAACAAAGGTAATTAACTCAGCCATTTTGGTCTTCTTTGTGGCCCATTTGTGACAATATAGAAATCCAAGAGGACATGAGTTTTTTGTCACTTTCACCTTTAACCACTTGCCGCCCAGTCTATAGTGAAATGACAGCCGTGTGAACACCTCATCCATCTGGGAAGGTGTCATATGATGTCCTTTCCAGATCGCGGTTTGCGCGTGCCCACAGGGCCATGATGTGGTGAGATCTGTCACTGGCCATGTACCTCGGACACGGCCGATGACAGATCTGTGTACCGACCCCGTTGCCAGTACCATGTGACCTGCTGTAACCAATCACAGCTGGTCACATGACAGTTGTATACAATGGATGGCTTCCTTTCATGCCTTCCATTGTATACAAGTGTGTCTAGCTGTGAATGGTCACAGTGATCAAATGCGCAGCCCTGGCCAATCACAGCCCATCTGTATCATGTGATTAGCCATGGCCAATCACAGCTAATCACAACAAAAAAAACCCAGAATGAATCGATTTCATTCAGTTAAATGCTTGTAGCAAATACATGTTTTGCTATAAGCAATCAAATTGAGTAAAAAAAACAAATACCGATCGCTTCCCAAAAGTAGTACAATGTTACTATGGTAACATTATACTAATTTGGTCATAGTGTAGTATAAAAAAAAATCTTAAAAAAAGAAAAAAAAAGTAATAAAAAATAAAAAAATACTAATAATAAAAAAAATAGAAAAATAAATTATCAATTTATTTTTCTTACTGTCAACAGTCAGTGTCCCTAATCTCTGCAACACCAGTTTTATGCTGATTCTGTACTGCAATGGTGACAGTATGTAAAAAGAAATTGTGAAAATAATTTTTTTTATTCCATAATTTTCCGAAAAATTATGACAAAAAAATTACAACTTCAAAAAACTCATCATGCCTCTTATGAAATATGTCAGACTGTCTACTTTGCAAAAAGGGGTCATTTGGGGGATATCTGTACTATTCTGACATTTTTGGACCTCAAGAAGTTAGATTGGCTGTCAGTACTTCAGGACTGATCAATTTTCAGATCTATACCATAGTTTGTCAGCTCTATATCTTTCCTACAGAATAAATAATAAATACTGATATGGGTAATTTTCACCAAAGAAATGTAGCAGAATACATCTTGGCCTAAATTTATGAAGAACAATTATTTATTTGCAAACTTTTATAACAGAAACAAAAAAATAACGTGTTTTTTTTTCCACATTTTCAGTATTTTTTTGTTAGTTTAGCAAAAAATAAAAACCCAGTGGTGATTTAATACCACCAAAAGAATGCTCTAGTTGTGTGAACAAAATTATAATATTTTAGTTTGGGTACAGTGTTGCATGACCGCACAATTGTTATTCAAAGAGAGTGTGAGAGCGCTGAAACCTGAAAATTGGCCTGGGCAGGAAAGGGGCAAAAGTGCCCGCTATTGAAGTGGTTAATGTTACAGATTGTGCTGGGGATGTGTGCAGCCGGCTGTACCTGGCATGTGTTAGGGCTCTTAGGGAGCCCTGAGGGTTCAGGCGGGGACATGGAAGACTTTGGACAACTCACCTATACAGGGAACATGGTCTCCACATGTTAACTGTAAGTTGTCCTAATACTATTATTGTTAGCTGTTCATTGCTTTTTATGTTCTGTTATGTAGTTTACATTGTCATTAACCGCATGTACATATTTTTCTATTTAGATATACAGGTATCTACTTAATTTCCCCTGATGAAGACTTGTTTGTAGTTGAAACGCATTGCAAATTATATACTGGAGACAGATCCATGACATTGTATACTATACGTTGTTTTTCGAACCTCACTTTTGTGTACATATGCGATGGAGATAGCTATTGGGCATTGCAACATATAAATTATCTTTGGGTGATATACTGTGCATATTGCTGTCATACCAAGCAGTAGAATGTAATTGTAATATAACGGGTTGCATACAACATTTAATTGTGCAAATGAGACCAAAAAGAATTCTTAACAAAGGATTTTTATATGGAAATTCAATAAAACTTGATTTTAAGGAAATTTGATGATTGACATTAATTTTACACTTCAATTGTGGCTGCTAAAAAGTCCCAGGGGAGACATGTCTGTTGGTCTGTAGCTATTATTATTCAGTTAAGCTTTCACTAAAGAACCTGGAAACTGATTGGTTTCTATGAGCTGCACCAGATTTTGCACTTTCCAGTTTTAGTAAATCAACCCCACTTTTTTAATATTGGCTCTAATATCAGTTTGCTCTTTTAAAGTGGAACTAAACTGTATCTGAGCACCACAAACTGAAAATTCAATTTGATTCATTTTTAATATTCAAAGCAAACTTGCCCATCCATCCATGCCTCCATATTTTGTTGAGAAATCACTTTGAAAAACACCCCCCAGCATTCCTAGTCATGCCCATCTTGAGTAAGGGCAGATGATTCATGTAACATTTACTTCCTGGAATCCATCTGCCCTTAGCTCAAGCTGAAAAAACCCTACTTCCCTCCTCCAGATGTAAGAAAATAAAATGTCCATGAAGACTCATGGGATGTATGACATTATTTTGTCTTAGGCCAGGAACTGGCAAGCAATGTAATAAAAAAGGTTAAAACGAGTGACTATAATGTACTGTACTTTCCTTGCTATTTACCAAGACTAGCAGCATAAGGATTAAAATAGTTAATGTTGATTGAGACAGTTTTATTCATTTTAAGTCAATATAAATTATATAGTTATGCAGTCAGGTTGAAAAAAGTCCAACTAGTTCAATGAACAACAACAACAACAAAAAATAGAAACCTCCATACGCACAGCTCTATATCCACATTTGATCCAGAGGAAAGCAAAACCCATATGAAACATGGTCCATTTGTTCCATTGAGGGATTCTATTGATCCTGATTCTCTGGATCAATACCGTGTTGTGCTATTACCTATTAATGTTAATAACCAGATATATTTTGTGCATTTGAGAATGCATCCAGCTCTGAGCTAGCCAGGACTAGTTCTTGAGGGAGTCTATTCCACATTCCATGGGTATGCATGAGCAATATCATATCTTAGTAACCTTCCAAAATGTTTTTATGTACCATGGTATGTGATTTTAATTTTGTATATGTAAGCAATTTATATGGATTCATACTCCATCTTTATATATTTTCTGGACTGTTATCTTAGGAATTGGGTTTGTAGAAGTCAAGGGCACAGGTCTTAAGTTTGATTTTTACAGTAGGACAGAGACAATCAGACTTCATTATTCTTATGTCAAAATTCTAAGCCTTATCCCAGAAGTGTTAGGAACATACAGCTTCTGCATGCTGGTTCTAAATATACTGTAAATCCCAAACATCAGAATAGGGCTCTACAATTGGCCCACCAGGCATGACATCAGGCATTCATGAGCAGAGTGTGAGGCTAAAATATCGCCAGTGAACATTTTTGGTCTCGTTCTTTCTGTAGATAACTCTGGAGATTAAGAGGATGGGAGGTTAAAAGAGAAATACAGCCATAACTTTTTTGGCTTTACTTCTCCTATGGCTAAAGTCTATTGTTGGCTGACATAGCAGGTTCAGGCTATGAAAAGATCCCAACCGTATGGTTGGGATTCCACCCAAATGCCTGGAACAGCAGCTGGCTCAGCCTCTCAGTCTGGTGCTCCAGTGGAGGGGCAGAGCAAAGAGCCAGTGACTGACAGTCACAGGCTCTCTGCTCACTGAAGGGTGAGAACTGAGATCAGCAGTCTTTGATCACTCAGATCTCAGTCTTAGAAGCAGTGGGGGACAGATGCAGCACTGAACTGATGCTCCATTCACATAGGTGAGTATATATATATATATATATATATTTATTTATTTATTTATTTATTTTAAATGAAACTCGTGCTTTTCTTTTAAGGACTGGGTCTATGAGAATGGTTATTGAGTAACTGTGTATCCATCAAATAATTTTTATACTTAGCTCAGAAGCTGGTTTTAACCTAATCCAATGGACTGTCATGACAGTTTGATTGACAGTCAAATGGTTACATTTAATATGTTTCTGTTTTTAATTTCATCTTAATATACTGTCTTCTTGAACATATTTCTATTCAGGAATTTTTCTTTTATTTACATTTGTTAGAAGATTTGAAATGTGCGTATTATTTACGACAGTGTGGTATGTTTTTAAATAACGAATAGCTTTGCATTATGATCTGCACTTGAAAACATTCTATTATGTGGCCATGCTGTAGTTTTTCCTATGACAATGGAGTTATTGTGAGGCGAGCTAATCTAACATTTCAGCTGTGTTTCTTGGAAAAATGGTTCCTACGGAGCATCATGTGTACAGAGGAAGCGTGGGATATTATAATGATTATTATCAAGTGACAGTAACTGATGGCACATTGAGTGCTCTGTTTTCCACCTCCATCTAGGGAGTTCGATTGGCAGATGCCAAAACAGACAGTCCTTTTTCACTTCTAACTCTCCAGATCGGATGTGGGCAGCATTACATGACAAAAGTCTCACTTCAGCTTCTCTTGTCTCTCAGTCATTTCCCACACATTATTCAAACTTGTTAACAAGACATACTGGATGTTGTTACTATCTCTAGGCCATTGCTTTCTGCTTAACCTGCAAAAAGAAACATGGAAAAAGACAAATCATTTCCAGCCATATCAGAATTACAACAAATTCCACAAATATTGTTTTTCTGGACTTTAATTAGTACATAGTTATCTAATTAAAGCTTAAAAAGTCATTCCTAGATTGTAAGCTTGAAAGAGCAGGGACGTAGATCCCCTCATGTTTTGCATTGTATTGTATGGTTATTGTTCTGTCCCCCTTTGTAATGTACAGCACTGAGCAAGTATTGGTGCTTTATAAATACTGTATAATAATAATAATAATTGTGTTTAGTTCAACCTTGATAAAAAAAAAATAAACTAAATTTATCAGAGATAATAAAACTGACTTTCTATTCTCTCTCGGATTCGTTACCTAGGTTTTCTGAAAACATTTGATTCTTGGTCTGATATTAGAGTTCAGAACCTATACTCTCTCTGTATAGGGCTTTTTTTAAATTGATTGCTTTCTCTTTATTGTTTTGCATAGGTTATACCTATGTAATCTTAGTTTTCCCTCTTGAAACGTATTTGTATTTTGGCTGCATATATCCCACTTTATATGTGTATAAAGTCTAGTCGCTTTGTGTTGACTTTGATCACACTATCATTACTCTGTATCATCTACTTTTGATTTATATGGTGTCTACTACTTGTACTTGTATGCTGCTATTGCAGCAAAAAATTCTGAGTCAAGACCTGGAACAAACAGTCAGATCGGAAAAAGTAAAAGTTCTTAACTGTATACTTATTCAAGGTCATTGACTCAAAGTATTGAACAAGGGGGCCAACACGACAGTCAGGCTTTTTGGTATTTTCAAAAGGAGAAGTCAGAAATGGAACCCTCGTGTTTTCTCAAGTGAGGTCTCCTTTAAAACAAAATACCCTATTTCGTTAGAGGACTGACTTAAGTAACATGAACAAACATCTCTAACAAGTCATTAGAGAGTGAAAAATTGTGGAAAGTGGAACTAAGGGCACAAGTTCCACTTTAAGGCCTCCTTCCCTGATTCTCTCCATGGTATCTGGTTATGACAGGTACCCGCTTCTATTTTGGCTCTGACCACTTAGGTGATCCAAGCAGAAGTTCTCCTCCCCCCTCCCTCCCTGCAGTCTTTTGGGACAGGTCACAGGTCCCAGAAGACTGCGGGACCATGGCTCGCACATGCACAGTGGGCATCCAGTTCTGTAGCTGCAAGCTGTCACAGCCGGATGCCCACAGTTGAGATGCTGGCACCAGGGCAGGTCACCTATGGTAAGAACCACTCAGGTGAGGACATCACTGGATCCTAGGCCAGGTAAGTGTATGTTTATTAAAAGTCAGTAGCTACAGTTTTTGTAGCTGATGACGTTTAATAAACACCAATTTGACTGGAGCTCCTCTTTAAGTAATGGATATCTATGGATTATTTTTGAAGAATAAGAATATGGTTTAGTGTCCCTTTAACCTGCCTGCAAAGTGGTGCACCTGTATGGTGTATACAACCTACTACAACAAAATTGACATTTACAAAGAAGAAAAAAAACAGTTTAATTTGCCAGCAAATGCAGGTGGAGATCTGCATCAATCACAATGCACATCACCCGATGAAATAAAAAATCCCACCAACTGACAGACACATCCGATCCTGTTGCTGACTTTCACAGAATAACACCTCCTGGACCCAGTAACTAAAAGCAAACTAAGGGGCGGTGCCTCCTGGGCGATGTCATTAACCAAGAACAACCACAGCCCTATTTGGTTCATTTTATTTTTTTTATTTATTTATTTCAGGTACTTACTGTATATATCATCATCCATTTACACAGCACTTTACACATATATATGTTGTACATTCACATCAGTCCCTAACCCTCAGGGGCGTACAATCTAAGGTCCCTAACTCACATTCATACATACACATACTAGGGCCAATTTAGACCAGAGCCAATTAACCTACCAGCATGTCTTTGGAGTGTCAGAGGAAACCGGAGTACCCGGAGGAAACCCACACAAACTCCAGGCAGGTGGTGCCGTGGTTGGGATTTGAACCAACAATCCTAGTACTGCCAGGCGGAAGTGCTAACCATTTAGCCACTGTGCTGCCCATTGCTTGAGTATAGCCTGTAGCCAAATCTGGTCAGTGATGTCATGCTAACCCTGCTCCTTTGTGTACAGGGCCAGGGATTCCCAGACAGTAAATGAATGGAGCCAGGCGATGTCACTGTTTGCTAAAGACATGGAAAGTGAACCCTGCTTTAGCAACCATTGAGAGCAAGAAAGCTGTCATATATAGTAGCGATAGAAATACTGCTACTATACATGACATTCAGCTCCTGCCGAATGAAGAAATAGTACTGAGTTCAGTCCAAGCTCATTTCTGTTGCTCAATAAGAGGTAGGGAAATCAATAGAAACATTTTTGGCTAAAATAAATATATCCATAAATAACAAACTAAGATAAATGATTCACATTTCTAAAATTTTAGGAAACACTACTCTGCACATGGTAGCTGAAATCTTCATTACAAGATGACAGCTTGAACTGTTACTAAACCCAGAACCCTGCATTCACTATATCCTTTCTTCCACAGGACACAGAACATGGAAGTGCAATTATTTTAGTAATAATGAACTGCTAAATATATTTTCTAATCAACAGTATATAGTGTAGCAGTCTTGTGACTTCTATCAGTGTCCGGCCAATCACTGGTTAGAGCTTGTAGGAGGAGTTTTCATTCTCCTATGACTGTCCTATGAGGGTGCATGACCCCTGACCCTCTGTTTGGAAAGTGCTGATTGGCCCTGTGCTGATCACATGCACCCCCCCCCAAAAAAAAAAACCTCTCTAGCAATACACAGCAAACCGAGCATGTGCAGAGTGCCTCCTAGGGCTCTGTACTGTCAGCAGATGGATTGGAGGCTGTGGAAGAAGGGGAAGATAGGACCAAACAGTCTTTTTACACAATGGAGGATTAACCCATTAGGCTTCACAGTGAGTATAAAAACATGTTTTACTGCATATACAGAGTGATTTTACTGTTGTGGGTTTAGTTACACTTTAATACCATGTGAATGATTAATTCCATGCTCACTTTGACACTACAAGGCATACAAAAATTTTGCAATATACTTGTAACTCATCTAATTGTTCATAGGAGTGAAAAAGTAAACAATACGGAAGGATTTATTACATTGCTACTGCTCAGGTGTGGAGATAGCTAGAGTGTTACCTGTGGTCAGTGCAAATTAACTCAAGGTTTAGAGTGGAGGTATAGAACTTTAAAGGTCATGGTGATTACCACGCGGTCACGTCTGCTTCCTCTATCATGTTACAGCAGCAATAAGTCATAACACCATTCATTGCCAGGCAGATATAGAATGCGATGGTGTCTACATAAATGTAATGATTTTGCAAATTGTTGCTCAGCTTATTTCAAATGCATGCTAGGAAGATATTTTATTTGGATCTGGCTTACTACTCTTCCATGAACTCATTTGTAAAAGAAAATGGCCGAATGGGATCAGGGAATTTCTGGCACAGGTTACATCCTCCAGGGTTAAAAAAAATGGGTTTAATGTAAAATAAATAAATACATAATAAAATAAAACTTTCTTTTGGACATAAATATATGTAATTATTGTATGCACATTCTTTATCACCCTACAGCTGATCTGACATTCTGTTTTTTTAAATTGTACCTGGAATCATGACTGTGATTCAGGCATTGCAAAAAATAAAACCTTTTGACTGTTCCATTTTACCCAGTAGATTACTAGTCTTTAAACATGCACTTGTAATGTTTAGCAATAGGACCCTTTCACACAGTTTCAAACATAACAGTTGCCTTTCCTTAAAGTGGAAGAGAAGATAAAGCTAATGTTAACCAATATTAAAGTGGTTGTAAGAGCTCAAAGTTTTTTACCTTCATGCATTCTTTACATAAAAAAACTTGTGTGCAGCTGCCCCCTCCAGCCCCCCCCTCCCAATACGTACCTGAGCCCCATGCCAATCTATCATCACAATCTAGTCCGGGGACTCTCCCTCCTCATTGGCTGAGACAGCAGTGGGAGCCATTGTCAATCACAGCCAGTAAGTCAATGAGGAGTGGGGGTGGGGCCAAGGTTCAGCTCTGTGTGTGAATGGACATGCAGACCAGCGGCTAGGGGAGCGAGCCTGCTTGGGTGCCCCCATAGCAAGCTGTTTGCTCTGGGGGCACATGGCACAAGGGAGGGACAGGTGTGATGAGAAGAGGAGGATTGGGGCTGCTCAGTGCAAAACCACTGCACAGAGCAGGTAAGTATGATTTGTTTGTTATTTTTTTTAATTGTCTTTAATATCACTTTGAAAATGTTCCCTCCACCTCCTCCTACTTATCATGCATACCCTGTATAAAAATGATCTGTGTACTTACCTATTTTTATTTGACTCTGGTCCGGTCACATGATCCTTTAGATACAGCTTCCTGTGTCAATGAGCGGCTGCTGCAGGGAAGAGGAGGGCCATGGGAGCTGGGCAATGGGAGTCTATGGGTGACATCATGGCTTTAGGAATTCACTGACATTGTTTAGCACTCTCTTACACAGCAGAGCCAAAGCTACTGAATGATGTGACTTAACCAGATTGAAAACAGTAAGGTACACATATAGTTTTATACTGGGTGTGCAGGATAAGTGAGGAACATTTTTAAGAATAGTTTTCTCCCACTTTAAGGTCACTATGCTAATGATGCTTGGATGTCTTGGGACTTAAAGTTGATTTTTTTTTTACGTATACAGTACCATACACACATTATCTTTAGTGAACCTATTACCTGCAGACAGTTGCTTCTGCTAATACTATTTCCTGCTGTGACTCCTTCAGAACTGCCAAATACTAGCCTGAGTGGTTGTGTTCTGGTTCTGTAAAGGATAACAACAGCTGCTGCTACTGAGAAAAGCTGAGCCACTCACCCGCCCTGTTATGATCTTTCTGCTATTCACAGAAATTGTCCTAGTATTGTCCCACAATACATAATGTTCTGTGAATGAAGGCAGAGCAGTTGAATGGCAGGGTCTCCCCTGCATATGCACAGAATATGATGCATTGTGGGGTCATGCTCATGTGTATATAAGAAGGCCACAGCCCCACCAACCAGTCAGGTTAGAAAGAACAGGCAGTGTCAAGCTGCTGCCTAGCAATGGGGATGCCTCCCACCACTGGCAGTTAGTGTGGCCAGTGCTTTCAACAGTGCAAGGTCCATTGCCTGGCAACTGCTGAAACTCAGGCCAAGAATAAATAGTAGTTGAGCAGCAGTTGTGGGGAATGAGAGAATAGGAGCATGTGTCATGCTCTTAATAGGGCACTAGTCTGTACTGAGTTGTAAAAGTTTTATTGATTAAATGCTGTCTCGTTCAGATGTTACTGGACTAGGCTTGTGATTTTACTGTAACCCTGATTTTCTGATACCAGAGCTTTCAAGTTTCAGCTTACAGTGTCTGCACCCTGGCACGTGTGCCTTTCCTTTGCCCATGCAGACTCAGTTTCAACTTCCAGGGTGCTAGGATGGGAACTGCACAAGTGGCCACCCTCATCATCTCAGGCTCTCCATACAGGTAACTGACTTCCTAATTAGCCAAATTTGTTATTATTATCTCATTCTATCCCTAGATTTTTGTTCATATGTTTTGTATCATATTTGTAAAAAGTCACCAAGGTCTGTCGCAAAAACATGTTATCAACTTTATAAAATGCACATTTTGCTACACTTACAAGTTGTGATTGGTGAAGGGTGGGGTTGTGTACTGGACAACAACACTCTTGGAATAGTTGAATGTGGAAGAGCCCTATCCAGATTGCAGCACTGTAGAGGAGGGAGGGTGGCAGACATAAGCTGTCAAAGCTTTGAGTACGATATCACTTCTACTGCATTAGAGGGAACTGCCATTGAGAATTGTTTTAGTTACTTTTTTTTTTTTTAATTCAATATTTAGACATTTTGCATTTACAAAAGAAGTGCCATCGCTCCAATAAACAATAAATTTGAGCAAAAGCTTCACAAGAAACCAACAATCGCACATAAGGACACAAGTCAATAAATTGCCAGTATCTGATAACACTAGACTAGGTACATTATGTCTACATCAAAGACTGGTAAAATACCATATATACTGGAAATGAGTGGTAATGATCCTAAAATACTCAATGCCTGAGTCAAAACATTTTACTATGAAAAAAAACCTTGTTCCCTTAAACCATGGGAATGGGAAAATATTGTGAAAATGACGCTCAGGGAGAAAAAAATAGTGTTGAGGGGGAAGTGAAGGGGCATACGGGATGGGGGGGGACTATGAAGATGGGTCCAGAAGCAGATTCAGGGGTTTGGGTCAGGGAAGTGCTAAAATCCCCCACTCCATCTACTCCTCCTCCGAAGAACCAGCCAGCACAAAGAGCCAGGAGCAGGCAGTAAAACCACCAAACAATGCCTCAAATGGGGTCCTTATTATTAAGGAAGGCAGTTAAACTTTCCATAGATCTGATTTCATTCAACCTCACAAACCAATGACTCATAGTTGGAGGGGAAGTTTGCTTCCATAGGTCCGGAATGAATGCACATGCCGCATTTAATAGGTGAACTGTCAAGGAATGTTTATAGTGATGTAAGGGCACAGAGTTGAGATGTAATAGGTAGGCCGATGGGTCTGTACACAGGTCCACTGTAGTCAACTGCGAGACTTCTTCACTCCCATCCAGAACTGGTTCAGCAGAGGGCATTGACATAAAACAAAATGTGCCTACTTCCTTCTTGAATCACCAATACAACCTGGAGACCGTGGGATAAAATTTGTTCAGTTGAATCGGGACCCTATACCACCTGGATGAGAGTTTGTATCCCTGCTCTTGGAAGTGGTTAGCAATCAAGGATTTGTGCATTCATTGAATAATCCGGGCCACTTGTTCCCTAGAGTAGGAAACCTGCAAGTCAGCCTCCTATTGAGCACTTAAGGAGGGACAAAATCATCCTCTGGTGTATTCAGCATCTTGTAAAAGATGGATGGATAAGAGATGAGATATATACTTCTTTGCAGCACATACATTTTCAAAGGGGGTAAGTGATCTGGCATATAGGTCCAGGTCTGGGATAGATTGCAAGAAGTGAAGCAATTGGTACGCCAACCAAGATACTTAATGGGGGTTGTATTAGAGTGCTAATTTTTTGGAGAGGCATCCAACCCTGACGAGTCATAAAGTGCCTACACTGTGTGCCTATTGTCAGTTTCTGGAGGAAAGGCAGGGTTGTAGAACACTGGGGTAAGGGATATGGGGATAACTCCTTTTGTTGTAGAGTCTGGTGGATAACCTTAATAGTGCCTCCCACAGTAGAGTACTTTTAAGAGAACGGTAATATTTCACCTGTAACCAGAGCAGTGCCGAAAGCGCCACCTGCACAGATTGTTGTTTAACTGCATGCCGCCCAGCCACTGTACATATACGGTGGCAGGGCGGCACTCACAGGCAAAACCACGTTTTAAGACGTGTGTTTTGTAAACAAATAGGGGACGTGCGCGAGGCGCGCTGCCGCCCTATTTGTCCCGCAGTTCTCTGCCGCAGATGTCAGTCTCCGGGTCACAGCCGCTCCTTAGCGGCTATGTCCCGGCGATCGGCTGCAAACAGTGACAGAGAGCACAGCTGCAGTAGCTGTGCTGTCTGTCACTTCCCTGACAGCTCGAGGATGAGCTGATCGAGAAAGAAGAGTCTTTCTTTCTCGATCAGCCTTGTCCCGCCCAGTACACCCCCCTGCCCCCTAGTAAAACACTCCCCTCACTCCTATAACCCTTTCCCTGCAAAATAAAGTTAACCCCTTCCTCCCCATTGCCATTAGTACAGTGTCAGTGTTTTTTTTTTTGCACTGATCACTGTATTAGTGTTTTTGGGGATGTCAGTGACCCCAAGTCAGTACCCCCCAATGTCAAAATGTCCGCCGCAGTCCCACCATAAGTCGCTGGTCGCTGCCATAAGTCCCTGATCGCCGCCATAATTCGCTGATCGCCGCCATTATCAGTATAAAAAAACCCCTAAAAATCCCAGTATCTTTCCCGCCATTTGTAAATGCTATAACTTTCACGTAAACCAATTAATTTACACGTATTGGGTTTTTTTTTAGCAAAGACATGTCGCAGGATACATTTTGGCAGAAATTTATGACTAAATTTGATTTTTGCATTTTTTTTTTACTGGACATGTTTTATAGCAAAAAGTCCAAAATATTGTTTTTTTTTTTCCTCAAAATTGTCAGCCTTTTTTTTTTTATAGCGCAAAAAATAAAAACAGCACAGGCGATCAAATACCACCGAAAGAAAGCTCAATTTGTGGGGAAAAAAAGGATGTAAATTCATTTATGTACCATATTGCATGACCGTGCAATTGTCCGTTAAACTAGCGCAGTGCTGTATTGCAGAAAAATGGCGTAAATTGCAGTATTTATACCGTAGTTTGTAGACGCTATAACTTCCACAAAAAGCAATCAATATACACTTATTCGGATTTTTTTTAACAAAAACATGTAGCAGAATACATTTTGGCCTAAATTTATAACCAACTTTGAGTTTACTATATATTTTTTATAGCTGAAAATAAAAAATATTGTTTTTCTTCAAAATTTTTGGCCTTTTTTTGTTTATAGCGTGAAAAATAAAAAGCACACAGATGATCAAATACCACCAAAAGAAAGCTCTATTTGTGTGAAAAAAAGGACATAAATTTCATTTGGGTGCAGCATTGCATGACCGCGCAATTATCAGTTGAATTAGTGCAGCGCCAAGTAGCAAAAAGAGGCCTGGTCATTAAGGGGGGTAAATCCTCAGGAGCTCAAGTGGTTAATTTAGGCCAGCAGCTTAGATCTTGGTAATGTGCACCATGTCACCACCCTGGAGAGGTGCAATGCTTCATAGTATGATGATAGCTCCAGCAGGCCAACTCTGCCACTTAGCTTGGGGAGGGTAAGCAAGGGGAATCTTGTCCGTGCCACTTTTCCACCCCAAATAAAATTAAGTTGCATAGCCCACAGAGAGGTGAAGAATGACTGGGGAATATGTATGGACAATGCTTGAATAATGTACAGAATCTGGGGCAGCATCATCATTTTATAGGCATTACAATGTTCAAACAAAGTGAGAGTTAAGCCTTGTCGTCTTTTAAGATCCAACCTCATTTTGGATAACAGAGGGCTAATATTTGCCTCATACAATGCAATGGTGTCAGAGATGCCAAGATTAATGCCAAGACAGAGCATGGAGGACGAGGCCCATCAAAATGGGTATAATAGTAAGTGAAAGGTCCAGCTTCATATGCATGGATGAAAGAAAGAAAGAATTATTGGGTCAATCGAGGTATTACATACCCTGGACTGGACTGTTCTTCATGCACGAGGAAAAAATAATCTAGGTGTGAATATGCTCGATGGACAGGAAAAAAAAGGTATAGTCTCAGTCGTTTGAGTGACATAGGCACCATGCAGCCACTAGATTCAGAAGGCGTAGTTCAATTTTTAGTCATTTCAAATAGCATTAATAGAGCTGGGCTATCAAAATACTAACATACTGACATAGTAACCTAAGACTGCCAAAACCACCATGGTGCTGCCAGGCCTAAGAAAGAAAGCACTACAGTCACAGCCTCTAAGTATCACCATGTTGCTCAAGCAAATGCAGCAACCACAGTACTCCTTAATACAAAAAATGGCCACTGCCCCAGTCTATAACTGGCCTTCACTGTGAGGAGCACATGGAAGGGCAACACATGTCAAACAATAAAAGAGAAAAATTCCCAGCTCATCTTACCAACCAGCTTGCAAACAAACTGAATTAGCCTGTCTAACAGTATGCGTTAAAAACAGGGGTTTAGTTAGTAAACATTTGCAAACACGTGCGTAATCTGCAGAGCCTTTTCACGGCACACGGATATTCTGAAGTTCCTAACTCTACAAATTTTGAGAGCCCATATAGTAGAAGCACATGTATTTAATGGATAGACTGGGGGCAGGTGAACCTGTGGGAGCCCAACCCTCCTTAAAGGTACAGGAGCGCACTGGACACTCAGCATATTGTATAATGGCAGCCATGGTGTCCAGTGCACCCCCTCACCAACAAGTCAACAGTACAAAACATGGCCACTGCCCCAGTCTATAACTGGCCTTCACAGCAAGGACCACATGCAAGGGCGACGCATGTCAAACAATAAGAGAACAATTCTTCCAAGGAGACCATCCTGGCCTCCACCTGGGATACCTCCTGTCTTACATCCACTATCTCCTTCTGTCTGTCCTGGAGGGGAGGGCCTCTATGTCCTGCCTGGTGGGTAAGGCACGGAGGATGGACCTGAGCTCTGGATCCATCATCCAAAACTGTGGTCCTGACTGCTGGGAAGGCTCTGATGCTAAAGGGGAGAATTTTCTGGTGAGCCGCGGGAGAGGGGTGGCTGAGAGCTGTCATCACTCTGTGGGAGGCCCAGGTCTGCCACTGCCATGGGCTGCTGTTCCCACTCTGTGTGAGCTGCTGAATGGGAGGGTACCATCTTGGCCACATTGCTGGTGCCGCTGAAAGATGTGGTGGGAGAGAGGTACCTGTGAATCCCTACTGTGTGAGATGCCCGAACGTTTCCTGATGGCCTCCAGCCCCTTGTCATTTGTGTGTCAGCCAGGTCAGCCCTAGAGGTAGCCATGGAGTTACAGAGCACCGGGAACTAGCAGCCACTCAGCTCATGGTCCGGGCACACCCCCCATTTTAGCTACTTGAATGAGTTACTTTAATATCATGACTTGCTAATATGCCACCCAAGTAGAAAAACATCCTAATTTGAATTTTTGTTCTCTCTACAGTTCATACCTTCATAACTACATCTTACTGTATCTGATAATGAATCTTATAAATTTCTTTTCAGTGTAGCCTAAGCAAGATGTCCAAGCAATGCAACCACCACAGGATGTACAATAGTATGAAAAACATTTGCATTTTTGAGTTGTATGTTTTTCAAGCTATACGTTGGAAATATCTTAGTTAGCTAAATATTAATCAAATTAAATTAACAAATATAATCACTACATTCATCATTTATTTGCTAATATATTCAAAACTATGCACCTATGCTAAAGAGGTTAATTACATAATAGTTCTGTGATGTACCAGTCATGTCTAAAAAAAAAAAAACCCTTGCTCTTGGGTTTTATTGATGCATAAGTGGGCATACAAATTTTCATCTGACAGTTTTGAAAATTCCTTATGGATTTCACGAGACCCATTAAGAAACTTGGAATCACTAGAAGTTTCCTAAAAGATGTTGAGATTTTAGGTTAAATTTGCATATACATAAAATTATTAATAATCATATAATAATTGCATATTCCTTTGTACTATATATATATATAAACACAAGTTAAAAAGTTCTTGTACAGCATAAATCCTTTCAAATTTATACATTAACAAAAAAGTCACCTTCACCAAGCACAGACAATAACAAAAAAAAAACATTTTGCTTAGCAACATAGTATTAAATGTATACATATATTTAAAAAAAGCTTATTTGCTGATTTAAAAAGCTGAACAGATGGGTTCACAAGACTAATTAAGACAAGGATCTGCTCCCATGGACTCAGCAAGGTCTGTTCATGTAGAATGTTTAAAAAAAGGCTTACTAAATGATTTCATTCAAAGCTGTTTCCTTGAACCCTACAGGGGCTCCCACTGGAGAACCAACACTGAAATGGCCTGTTGCGCCATTTGTCAGCTCAATGTCACATGACAGAGAACAGATGTTGTTCATAAATACAGATGGACATGGACTGAAAGTAAGCCCTAAGCTGTTGGTTATACATGGTCCACAGACTGCAACTGGCTGAACCCTAGATTTTTTTTAATAGCAGCAAAATAATTTTCCAGCAAAGCATAACAAATAAAAGCCTTTGAAAACAGGAAAATAAAAATAGAAATGCAAAATAAAAATATATACATAAAACGTGAACAAACGGACAATATCATTCTTTTGAATAATTTTTATGTAAGTAAAATACACAATAGAAACTAACATTGTTGTCTAAATTCAGGCACAGGTTTGGTTGTTTTGTTTTCCTAATTTTTAATACATATTTTGATACAAATAACATAGGACAGATTTCATATTTTTTCTGTACAAAAAAGAATTGCAGTTTTTCTTTTCTTTTTTTTTTCTTTTTGAAAGTTACACAATGCTCCATGTCATAGCCTTTCAGATCATTGGTGGCATTTGTGCACTGACAAGAGTTATCTGCACCAGATGGGCACTGGTAAGCTTTGAGCTACAGGACAACTGCAGTGAATGAGACCACATATTAAATCACTAGAGGCTTCTGAATCTTTCACAGCAGGTTGTTATCTGTCACCTCAATTGGAGCTAACTTCGTACAGACATCTTAGATTTTGACAGTAGCCTATGTCTAATTCAGCAGAATCTGAGCCAAGAAACCCTGTGCATATTTTGGTAAAGGCATCGCAGGTGGTGAAAAAATTCTCAGACACAGGATGTTTCAAGTTTTGCTTTATGTTCCTGTTATTTAGCATTTGCAATATAATTACTTTGCTTCACTGAGCTTTCTCAGTTTTCTGTTTTGAGATTGACCCTGGGTTAACATATGCATCTTTCATAATATGTGTAGAATATGTGCTGCATGCAAATATAGTCACATAATAGATGCTAGCAGTCAGCTTTTTTTTTTGTTTTTAGTGTTTAGTTGTACAGCCCAGCAAACATCAAAGTTATGCCTTTGCACAAACATGGCTGCTTTGCACAAAACAGTGGCTTTTACAACTGATTCTTACATGGGAAATTCCAGAGTGCTCAATAGGACTGTCATATACAAGACTTGGAGGTGGATTCTATGTGCCTTTTGTGGATGGCGTGCATTAACCTAGGTATTTGGAAACCAAAAGAAGTAGTCTGGTCTATACCAAAGAATCCTTCATAGATATTGGTCTTGTGTGACTTCTTGAGAAGTAAACCCCATTCTCACCACACTGGAGACAGCTGACCCTGAACATGAACTGAAGCTGAAGCACCAAATCATCAGGCGTCTGCAGAGTCAAGGACAGGCTGCAGGTCAGGACTGGCAACAGGCAAACATATTCAATAAACACATACAACAGGTTTGTAACCATGAAAATCAGTCAGCAGGGTAGCAGAAATCTATTAATAGAAAAATATTGGCTCAGACACCTTTCTATAGATGAGAACTTCTTTATATACAGTCGCATGATTGATTCATCCACTTTTCTCCTTTCTGTTATTTTGCCCCCACCAAAATAATAACTTGGACTGGTCAACATGGTGTAAAACTTGACCGCAATAACCCTTCACAATAGTAAACAGTCCATAAAATAACCATAAACAAACAACCAATAAACATACAAACTGCCAGCAAACATTACCAGGAAGGGGGTCTTTGGATGTCCGTTAATATGAAAGCTTGACTATGACCCTGTCCCCAAACACTCCCCACCCAATCGATGGCAATTCTAAATAGAATATGTCTTTTGTCCTCCATTTAAAAGCCGCCATAAAAGCTGCCATAGACTGTGTGCATAGTGTGCGGAATGCAGAGCTGCCTGTCTTAGATTGCGTTCAGAGAGCTGCCAGTAACACACATCCTGCCCTAGGGTGGCAAGGTTCACTCACTGTACAGTATCTGTGGTGGAGTAGCATTGTCACCCTAGAAAAGGAGGTGCTTTAGTATTACAGATTGCCTCACCCTCTTCTCATCTTTATAACATGGGGAAGATGTTCTATAGTTCAAACAGATGAATTGGGAAGGACTGATAACACTTCATGAGAACTTAAAGGAGAAGTACAACCAAAGCTCATTTGGCTATACTTCTCCTGTGATTCACAGGGGTGCAGTTTGTTCTGCACTCCTGTAACCCATTTTAAGCTGACAGCAGGCTAAAGCACAGTGTCAGTTGACATCACAGGGCTGATCCAGGTTGGGAAAAGATCTCAACCATATGGTCATGAGCCATTCAGGAGCCTGGACTTGCATCTGGATCAGCCTCTCAGGTGTGCTGCTGCCATCCCCCCCTCCCTAGCCTAGTGCTCCAGTGAGCACTGAAGGGGCAGAGCAGACAACGGTGACTGAAGACACCACTCTCTGTTTAGAGTGGTGGGGAGAACTGAGCAATCAGTGGTGTTTGATTGCTCAGTTCTCAGCCTTAGAGTTGGCAGGGTACAGATGCAGCATCGCATCAATGCTTCATCTATCTAGGTAAGCATGAAAAAAAAGGAAAGCATGAAAAAAAAATCCCAAACTTCTCTTTCAAAAGTTCAAATGAATTCTGGCATGATTCATTTGTATTTAATGTACACAACATAATGTGCTTATTTAACTTTTATGTACTTATGTACTTAACAAATGCTTTCAATAGTATATTTACATTTTAAATGGTTGCATGCTGTTGCATTAAATTGGGTGCACTGATGCTGGAAAATGTGAAGAGCTGGTTTTACTGTTGGTGCTGATGTTATCAGTGACAACAGAGCTGCATTAAATTGGGCAAAGAAAAGTTCAATATGGCAGAAAACAAAGATAAAACATGTGCTCTTATGGATGTAACACAGAGTAGGTTATCTGTGAATTCCTGATGGAGAGTGGAGGCAAACTACGTCCTTTTGACATATAGCCAAATCAGCAATGATGACCAATGTTAAAGGGAGCCTGAGTTTTCTTGCTGAAGGACCCTATACTGAATTTGAGCACTGCTGTTCTAATTTAGGCACTTACCTATATCACATTCTTTTTTATTTGTGACACCACACCCATTCTCTGCAATACCCTCCCCTTTATAAAACTAAGACTTTAGCTGTGCTGTGAAAATAAACAGATGCATGGGTGGCCTTTTAGCAACAAGACAATGCTCCACATATTCATCACTTAAAGAATTGTGCAAGGCACATATGGATTTTCTCTGTGATATTGGTATAAAATGAAATAGTCACACAGTCAATGAAACGAAAAGATAATGCACTGGTTTTACTTAGAGCATGAAAGCCAGTCTTGAAAATGTTCAGGAATTGCTCCAACTCCTACCATGCTGTTATGATAGATTGGACTGTACTTACTGCATTGAGATGCGTATTGATTGTCTCCAATGCTTAGAATCAGCTGATGGTGAGTATTGATTAAAAATATGAGTTTTCTTCCTTTCTGTGAAGTCATTACTCAGTAATCATAATAATATAAAAGTATTTTTTTTAACATTTATGTAACTCTAGAGAACTAATGATGAAGAAACCAAAGTTCTATTACCATAGAAACCACACTGTATAATTTTAAGTCTTGGATCAGTCCTCCCTGTCAAAAGGCCTAATTGCCCCTGATCTGTACTGCTCAATTAGCAGTGATGTTTCCCTTCAAGTTAATTGCCGTAGATGGGAAGAAACAGAATGAATGTAACCTTTTAGATGAAAACACCTTTTTTTATTTCTTTTATTTTTTGTGTATCTGCTTTTTTGGAATATTATAATGGTAATAGACTTTAACAAATGGAACTGAGCCTAACAGACAGAACACAGGAAACAGTATAACTTTTTTCCCGTCTCATTTTATTCCAGAAACATTGAATGTTTTTAGTTTAAAAAATTGCATTAATCTAGGATGAAGTTTATTTCATTTTTATTTAAAATATGAATGTGTGTGCCATTTGACTGATCCATCTTGATCTGTGCTATCTATAACATGACTTATTTTCAAATTTAGTACATTACCAGAGGCAGATATTGCAACTGGATCCAAAACCCTAGCACAGGGTGGATGTAGGTGTTGGACAATCTGCCAAAATGAAAATTGGAAGTTTCCACTCAGCACTCAGCACACAACATACAACACAAAACGAGAAAAAATGTTGTTATAAAATTGAAAAAAAAATTCCAAATAATGGATTTCCATGTTAAGTGTTAGTTACAGCATACAACAAAATTGTTATCTAAGTTCTTATCATGCATTAAATGCAAAGACAGATTGTACTTTATACTTGTATCTAAATTTATTGGTAATTAAATGCCATTACAGTTTACACTTTTAATTGCTTCTACATAGCTGAAATAGTTTCTCTTGCTAATTACTATTAAATGTAATGACATAACAGAAGATAGGTACATGACAGTTATTTTTGCTCACTGCAATGTTTTTTTTTATTTTACTAAACTAGAAATCATTATGTTATTATATTATACAACGTCCCTTAAGAAAATGGTAAACTAGGTACACTAGTTTCAGATTTCCCACAGGTTCATAAATAAAAAAGTTGGGTTGGTGCAAGTTAGAATCCCCTTCCTATCTCAAATAAAAAACAGTTATAATTACATTTAATTTTACAGATATAAAGAGATGACATATTTACTTTATCTGAGGACATGCAACAGCTTGGTCTGAGAAGGGCTTCTCTGTACCAATACCAATCCATCTCCATTAACAGTGTAGCGCTTAATTGTTGATACATGTGATTATTATTATTAACCAATTGTCCACCAAAGGTGAGAAATCACATATAAATAGCACAGAATAACCAATGAAAAAAAAGTCCAAATAATTTGGAAGTGTTGGTGCTTTGAAAGAAGCTGGAACCAAAAAGGATAGAGAGAGTCCTTCGCCTTTCACCCAATCACACAGCCTCTTACCAGAAACATTGACCATCCGAAGGACTGGTCAAACAGCGCAGTTATCTGGCTCAGCTGATGTGTCAAGGACTGGCAGATAGGTCCCCGTGAAAACTCAGACAATGTTTATGAAATCCTCCAAATTATATAAGTCCTAGATGGCAGATGTCTCATGTGCTGGTACACCTCAGTTGAGACCTGGTCCATCAGTTTAATCAGCCCGGTGAAGGCAAAAAAGAAGCGCAAGAGGTTCTGCACAGCTGGCCCACACTATAGCAGTAAAATTACAGTGCACAGTCGACAAGCAGTTAAAAACCCTACTAGGGATACTAAGATAGGGTGGGGCCCAGCGGTACTAGCAATCAAAGTAAGTGCTCAAGATACAGCAGGAGTAGATGCAAGCCAGAAACAACCATTGAAGCAGCCTTTGCTACATTTCTTCTAAAAACTTTTTGGATGTCCAAACCACCAAAAATATCATTCAATTTTGGATTTAGATTTGGCCATCTAAATCCATGAAATTCAGTCAAAAAGTAATGTTATTTGAACTTAGAATAATATAATATATACAGTACCTACTTGTTTCTGAGAAGTAGAAGCCCAGTTATGACCCAGTTATGGTATATCTTGTAACTAAGCAATGCAAAAACTCTAACAGAAAAAAACTAATGGGGCTTTTAAAGGCACCATACCATATGAAAATATAAAGATGTACAACATGAAAACACTAGATAAAATAGAACATGTTTTATTGTAATTTTATAAAACAAAAACCCAAATAAGTGGTAAGAGAAACCATTTGGTCAGCCAAAATAGACACTAACATAGTAAAGCAGCAAAAACAAAATATAAATCTATAAGTAACAAAAAGGGGGGAAAGGCTCTGGCCCGGGATGCAAAAGCGTCACGAGCAAGAGTCTAAGGGCCCCAACGATAACATTAGATAAGTAGATTGTCATTAGGCAAATGTATTTCCATAGAGTTGAATTAGAAAAATGGATAGTTGATCCAGAAATCCAACACATTTCATGGGATAAGCCCCACTTCCTCAGGAAATTTAGGAGAACAAAATAACAGTGCCTACAGTGACATCAAACAAACTTGTTTATCTGACCAGAGGTACTCTTGGACTGATGGTTCCCTAATAAGACCAGAGGTATTCTTGGACTGGTGGTTTCTTCCCCAGAATAAGGTTTTCTTTTATTTTCTACCAATATTGATCTTCATCTGCATCAGGTGTTACTATTGTACAGAGCATCATCATCGGATGGTAATTTTCTGCCTTTACTCTATTCATGTATTTTTGCTTTACATTTTCATTGAGTTCATTATTATGTTTTATTTGTATTTTTCATTGTTAATTGTTTCTGTAATTTTTTATTTCACTATAGGCACTGTTATTTTGTTTTCCTAAATTCCTTGAGGAAGTGGGTCTTATCCCATGAAACGCATCGGATTTCTGGATCAACTATCCATTTTTCTAATTCAACTCTATGGAAATACATTTGCCTAATGACAATCTACTTATCTAATGTTATCGTTGGGGCTCTTAGACTCTTGCTCGTGACGCTTTTGCGTCCCAGGTCAGAGCTTTTCCCCCCTTTGTGTTACTTACAGATTTATATTTTGTTTTTACTGCTTTACTATGTATGTGTCTATTTTGGCTGACCAAATGGTCTCTCTTACCACTTATGTGTTTTTTTTAATAAAATTACTATAAAAGGTGTTCTATTTTATCTAGCATTTTCATGTTGTACTTCTTTATATTTTCATATGGTATGGTGCCTTTAAAATCCCCATTAGTTTTTTTCTGTTAGGGTTTTTGCATTTCTCTGATCAAATAGGGGTGTAGTACCTATAAAACCAATATACAAGGACAGGTGAGATTGAATGTCTCTCCAGCTCCCATCCTATTTTTTATTTTTTCTTGTAACTAAGCCTGTGTCTTAGATGTGACAAAGGCAGTCTCAACATCCTTCTGCTACCACCAAAATCTGATGGTGGAACTCTCAGCATCACCCTGAAAATTTCAGATTATCAGTGGTTATTGATTTGCAATAAAAATTATAACTAATTTTATCTGAATAATATTCACTTCCGGTGCCATATGAAGAGGAGGTGAGTCGTTCCTGCTCCCTCTGCCCTCCTCCGCTGCTACGGTTTTAAGCCTGCGATGACTCGGGGGCTGACCCCCTTCCCACCATCAGCATAAGGGGAGCTCATGGACCACTTTTTTGAGTGGTCCCACACCCGCTCCTCTACAGTCCCCTGCCTGTCACAGAAGGACACAGCGGCCGCTGCAGCCAAGATGGCGGCTGCTCCTAACTCACATGCTGATGGAGGGAATCAGCAGAATACACTGCAGCCACAGCCCCTGGCTTCCCAGCCTCCTGACCCTGCCTTACCAGAGGGCATTGCCCATGCAGTCATGGCTCTCCTAACACCTACTCTCATGGCAGCGGTCAATAATGCTGTTCTTAAAGGGCTAGAACAGCTTCACAAAGATCTCCATGTCTAGGCTCAGTGCATTACTCAGATAGAAGATTAGGATCTTCTCCATTAAAGACGACTCATTGGCTGTTTATGCCGCAGTAGCCAGACTCACTACAGATTACAAGATAAGGTAGACGATCTTTAAAACCACTCACAGTGGAACAATCTGCGCATCATAGGCCTGCCTGAGAAGTATTCTCCCTCCATTCTGATCAATATTTGTGCTATGTCCATTCCGGAGCAACTGCGGTATCCATGTGCAGATGAAAGGGCCCATTGTATTGGCCCGCCGTCCGATTCTTGTCCTAAACCTAGGCAGATGATTGTACACTACCTGAACTATGTTGATAAACAAGCCATCCTTCACAAATTTCAACGCACACATGCTTTATTTGCAGATGGGCACCAACTGCTCTTGTTCGGGGACTACTCGATGAAGGTTATGCACCAAAGCAAGGCCTTCTCTGCGATTTGATACACTCTCTATCACAAGAAGGTTAAATTCACACTGGCATATACTGCTATATTCATAGCCAACCAGCAGACGAATATAGGTTATCTTTCAACTCGCCGTCAGAAGCGGAGCATTATCTCAATAACATCCTGGAAGCAGCCATGGATAAAAGTCCTTCTACTGCACTGTCTTTCTCCTCCCCCTAAGGGGAAATTCCGTTCCCTTCCAGAAGCAGCCGAGTGCTCAAAAACCACCTGATAAATGGGTGTGCTTTGGTCAGGCCGAAGACCGCTACGTTACCTGCTGACCTCTCTTATCGGATTCTATGTAATGGTTTTCCTTGTTTTTCTATGCTTTCTCAGGGACTATTATATTTCATCCTATAGTGACTAATGACTGGTCCTAGTTTGTTTTGCTACATGCCTCCCCTTTAGCAAATCACCCTGCACACCTATCTCCTTGGGTAGGCGAAGAGGGTTCTCAGGTTTTCTTATCCCTTTTGTCCCTCCTCCTCCCCCCCTCTCCCCCTCCCTCCTTCCTCCCTACTCCTCCTACTCTTCCACTCCCCCCTCCCTTCCCCCCACTCTCCTCCTATCCCTCCCCTCCTAACCCTCCTCCTCCTCTCCCCCCAACATATACGTTGTTTTCTAGTACAATAGTGGAGTGTTAAGTGCGGGAGCTTTGTTAGGTTGCTCTATGCGGAAAAAAGTGAAGTTCCTGGTTTACCTGGTGAGACTCTCCCCATTTGTTCACGAAGTTCAGCTTTTATTGTTTTGCCTTGTTGTCTTTCACTGTTGCATTTCCCTAGGTACTGTTTATTGTGCTGATCAACCTGGTCCTAGTTTGTTTTGCTACATGCCTCCCCTTTAGCAAATCACCCTGCACACCTATCTCCTTGGGTAGGCGAAGAGGGTTCTCAGGTTTTCTTATCCCTTTTGTCCCTCCTCCCTGCCTTACCCCCTCCCCTATAATCTCATGGAATGTTAAGGGGCTATGCTCACCAAACAAGCGTATACAAGTCCTACACCATTTAAAACGTTTGGGGGCAGATGTGGCTCTTTTGCAGGAGATGCATATCTCGCAAGCGATCTTTCCCATCTTTCGAGACTTTGGGTGGGCCAGATGTATGGTTTTCCAGCCGTGGGTCATAAGGAAGGGGCTGCTATACTATTCCATAAGAATTTATGTTACACTGTTAATTCTGATTCTAAGGTTCGCAAACTTACTGTCCATATTACTATCGCCTCTTGTGACATTGCTATCTCCAAACTATATGCCCCCAATTTTCTAGGGCAAAACATTTACCAGGGTTTGATTCCATGGGCCATAGAAATACTGGAATTCTATCATATCCTGGGTGGGGACTTCAGCGCAGTCATGTACAGCAATATTGACCGAACAAGGAACTGTTCCACATGACATCCCGGACAACTGCCTCAGACTCCCCCCTCCACTGCTTTAGCACAATCTATCGATATGCTTAACCTTCATGATGTATGGCACCTCCAATACCTAACGGATCGGGACTATACAATCTATTCATCCCCACATGACTCCTTTTCTCACATTGACCATTTTTTCTGCTCGCAGTCTCTCTTGCCCCTGCTATGCAAAATGGCCATTTTTTATATGGCCATCTCCGACCATTGTCCCATTCTTCTACAGCTGTCTGGGTTCAAAACTCCAAAACCCCCTAGCCCTTGGTGTTTCCCCACTTAGTTAGCAAGACTTCAAGTCTCATCTTTATGCGGCATGGCAGGAATTTGCAGACATGAACTGAGCGCATATAACCAATTCTAACCTGTTTTGGGAAACTGGAAAGGCATTTCTTAGAAGGCGCATAATCTCTTATACCACGCAATTTAAAAGACAATGCCAATTACTTTACCAACAAGCTACAGAATCTCTTCGTCAGGCACATATTGAACTCTCCCTCAACCGCACCCACGAGAACAAGCTGAATTGACAATCAGCCAAAAGGGCCTCTGATTATTGGGCTGAACACCAGGAAGCAGCCAAATCTGTCTTTTTTCTACCTTAAAGGTTTATAGATATGGCAATAAGGCAGGAAATCTGTTAGCACGGCTTAGTGCAGGCCCTCATGCTCCTTCTCATATCTCTGTGCTCCTGTCTCCCATGGGCAATATCCTAATGCTGTCCTCTGATATCAATTATCTTTTTACGTCCTATTACACTTCCCTGTATTCTGAAGACCCGATCGACTCTAGAGCTGCTGAGGACTTTCTCGCCTCTATAAATCTGCCTAAGCTCTCCAGATCCTAGCTAAGCACCTTAAATGCTCCCATTACACTAGATGACATTAGTGCCACTATTAAACACCTACCCTCAGGTAAAGCTCCTGGACCTGACGGTCTTAGTGCAGAATTCTAGATCACTAAAAGATCTTACTCTAATAATAGTGGATATCCTCAGTGCTCCTTCCGTGGACCCCTTCACAGGTGGATCAGTATTCAGGACTCTCAGGATAGTGACATCAACTAAATGTACCACTCATCATAGACCATGATGAGTGAAGAAAAAATCTTGTAACATATGTATATCCAGTTAACAGCACTAGCAAACCACATGCATGGGTGTACTGCATGGGTTAGGGCTCATCCAGGTGTACTAAGATGGCGTCCGTACTGGATGTACATCACCGCGGACCGGAAGCTGCGTCATGGCGTATCTACGCATTGCGTCACTGTAACATGTGACTTCGTAGGCCCGTAGAACCCTCTATCCTTCTGGAAGTGCTTGCAATTCCCGATTGGCAGTCCACAAATTCTTCAGCACTCGTACTTCCCCCATTCACTGCCCAACCTGGAATTCAGGTGGAAACAGCCAGGACCCCAAAATACAATAAGCACCTTTTAAAGGGCTTTATTTGCTCATTACACTTCTTGACTACCTATCACAGTTTTGGAGGCCCTGAAATGCCAATATAGCACACCCCCCCCAATAATACCTTTTTGGAAAGTATACACCCCAAGGAATTTGATAAGAAGCATGGTAAGTATTTTGCAGATCTCGTTTGTTGCCACAAGTTTTTGGAAAATGAAGAAAGAATACAAAAACACATTTTTTCTTTTCTTTATTTATATTTCAAAACCTTGTGAGAAAAAAATTAGATCTGCAAAAAACTCACTATGCCTCTTTTTAAATTTCTTGGTGTGTCTACTTTCCAAAAAGGGGTCATTTGGGGGGGGGGGGGGTTGGTGCTATCCTGGCATTTCAGGGCCTTCAAAACTGTGATAGGTAGTGAGAAAGTGAAATGAGGAAGTTACGCACCTTCAGACTTTCAAAGTGGTCATTGGATTTCAGGCTCCCATATGTGGCTAGGGTCCTAAAAAGTCTCTCACATGTGGTATCCCCATACTCGGTAGAAGTAGCAGAATGTATTTTGGGGTGTAATTCCACATATACCCATGGCTTGTGTGAGAAATATATAATTTAAACGACAACTTTGTGCACAAAAAAAAAATGTTTTTGTCATTTTACAAAAACTTGTGGAAGAAAAATAAATCTTCCGTGGACTCAATATGCCTCTCATCAGATAGCTTAGTGTGTCTACTTTCCGAAAAGGGGTCATTTGGGGATGTTTGTACTGTCCTGATATTTTAGCACCTCAAGAAATGTGATGGGCAGTCAGAAAGTAAAAGCTGTGTAAATTCCATTATCTATACCATAGCTTGTAGACGCTATAACTTTCACACAAAGCAATCAATATACACTTATTGTGATTTTTTAACCAAAAACATGTAGCATTTTGGTCTAAATTTATGATGAAATTTGAGTTTTGGGATATTTTTTGTTTATAGAGCCAAAAATAAAAAGTGCACAGGTGATCAAATACCACCAAAAGAAAGCTCTATTTGTGTGGAAAAAGGATGTAAATTTAATGTATGTACCGTATTGCATGACCGCGCAATTGTCAGTTAAACTAGTGCAGCGCTGTATAGCAAAAAAAATGGCGTAAATTTCAGTATCTATACCAGCAATGGGCAAACTACGGCCCGCGGGCCGTATACGGCCCGGCGGACCTTTTAATCCGGCCCGCGGAGCTAGGCTCCCGCAAGGCCAGTGGTCGGCAAGCCGCGGCTCTTTACAAATTTAGATGCGGCTCTCCTGTGTGCCGGGCGCCCGCTCCCCTCCCTCCTCTCCCCTCCTCTCCTCTCGGATGGCCGCCCCCCCTCTCGGATGGCCGCCCCCCTCCCTCCTCTCGGACGTCAGGACTCTTCAGCTGTCAGGATGTAGGCGGGGCAGCCAGGATGTAGGCGGGGCAGCGTGACGAACTCCTCTCACAGTCCTCCCTGAAGACCAGAACGGCGCGGGAATACGAGAGGAACGCGCGGACCAAAGGTAAGTGAATTGACACAGGGGGGGGACTTACTATATGGGGGACTTACTATATGGGGGATGAATTACTATAGGGGGGACTTACTATATGGGGAATGAATTACTATATGGGGGACTTACTATATGGGGAATTAATTACTATATGGAGGACTTACTATATGGGGAATGAATTACTATATGGGGGACTTACTATATGGGGAATGAATTACTATATGGAGGACTTACTATATGGGGGATGAATTACTATATGGGGGACTTACTATATGGGGAATTAATTACTATATGGAGGACTTACTATATGGGGAATGAATTACTATATGGGGGACTTACTATATGGGGAATGAATTACTATATGGAGGACTTACTATATGGGGAATGAATTACTATATGGGGGACTTACTATATGGGGAATGAATTACTATATGGAGGACTTACTATATGGGGAATGAATTACTATATGGAGGACTTACTATATGGGGGATGAATTACTATATGGGGGATGAATTAATATGGGGGATGAATTAATATGGGGGATGAATTACTATGTGGGGGATGAATTACTATGTGGGGGATGAATTACTATGGGGGATGAATTACTATATGGGGGATGAATTACTATGGGGGATGAATTACTATAGGGGGGATGAATTACTATGGGGGACGAATTACTATATGGGGGACGAATTACTATATGGGGGACGAATTACTATATGGGGGATGAATTACTATGGGGGATGAATTACTATATGGGGGATGAATTACTATATGGGGGATGAATTACTATATGGGGGATTAATTACTATGGGGGATTAATTACTATGCTTACTATGGGGGAATATTACTATACTTACTATGGATGACACATACACATCATTCATCTACTCTTGGTCCGGCCCCCGGGTCCAATATATGAACCCATTGCGGCCCTCAAGTCAAAAAGTTTGCCCACCCCTGATCTATACCATAGTTTGTAGATACTATAACTTTCACACAAACCAATCAATACACACTTATTGGGATTTTTTTACCAAAACCATGTAGCAGAATACATTTTGGCCTAAATTTATGACTCACTTTGAGTTTACTATATATATTTTTTATATCCGAAAGTAAAAAATATTGTTTTTTTTCAAAATTTTCGGGTTTTTTTTGTTTATAGTGAGAAAAATAAAAATCGCACAGGTGATAAAATACCACCAAAAGAAAGCTCGGTTTGTGTGAAAAAAAAGTAAGTAAATTTTGTTTGGGTACAGTATTGCATGACCGCGTAATTATCAGTTGAAATAGTGCAGTGCCGAATAGCAAAAAGAGGCCTGGTTATTAAGGGGGGGTAAATCCTCAGGATGGCAAGTGGTTAATATTCACTGTACCTGATGTGTGTGTGTATGTATATATATATATATATATATATATATATATATATAAAGTGTATATAGTAAATTATATTTGAGCATACAGTATATGTATATATATATATATATATATATATATATATCTGTAGATACACACTTTTAGATGAACTTCCACCGATGTAAGCTACCATAGCTCTGGGTCCTGCTTGCAACATTATTTGGTTACAATGGCTGTAACTAGCTTCCAGTGAGACAAAGAGAGGTATATACAGTACATTCAGAGTGGAACAAAGGGATTGTCACCTATCAGGTAAAGAAGTTCCTTTCAGGAACTAAAGTTGTGGGCTCCCCTGGGTTGGAATGATGCTTGCTGTATTTATTATTTTTTTTTATCTGTAATATACCTTTAATCCAGGCTAAGTAAATTGCGGCAGGTGACAAGTAGAGTTTGAACATGTACCAGTGCTGCCGACCCAGTATTTTCCCCAAAGAGGCAGAGTGGCAGCCCTCAAGTATTATATGCAACTACAGACTTGGAGAAAGCCTCCGGAATACTACAGGTAGGTTCAGGTTCTTGTCCGAACATGCCCAAGCTCTTCCCCTAAGGGTTGTGCATGTATCCCTGCCAGCCCTCCTCCCAGATGCAAAGGGCTTGTAGGTGATATCTGGTGGGAAGGTGAAAAAGAGTTACAGATGGGGATCAGCACCACAACATGCAGGTGTGCCACTGCAGATTCCATGTGTCACTCTGTATTAAAAAACAACTTCTGTGTGCTCCTGACATCCCAGACTTCCTGATCCTCCAGCACCATGGCAACCTGACACCCCAGCCCTCCTGATCCTCCAGAACCATACTCTCCTGACACCCTAACCCTCCTGATCCCCCAGCACCATGCTCTCCTGACACTCCAGTACCATTCTCTTCTGACCCTCAATACCATACCCACCTGATTTTCCTTTGCTCTGCCCTCCTGATCCCCCAGTACTATGCCCTCCTGATTCCCCAATACCATGCCCTCCTAAACCTTCAGTATCATGTCCTCCTCACCCCCCAGTACTATGCCTTCCTGACACCCCATCCCTCCTGATCCCCCTGTACTGTATGCACCTAATCTTCCAGTACCATACCCACCTGACCCCCCCAATATCATACCCTCCTGACCCCGACCCCCTATACCATACTCTCCTGATCTCCCCAGTACTGTGCCCTTCTGTCTCCCCTGCATCACACCCGCCCGAAGTAGATGTTCTGCCTTCATGATGGACAGCCTTGTGGGGGGTAACCAATTGCTCTCCAGATATGAAAACGTAAATTAAAGTGAATTCCGAGTTTCTCACTGAAGCTAACTAAAGCTCACTGAAGCTAAGTGAAATTACTTAAAAAGGTTTTGTCTGGTCTGTGGTCCTGACAGAGTTTAATACAATGTAGCAGAGAAACAGTTCTTAAAGAGTCACTTGCCTCCAGAGTGACTCTCAGCATGCATACATCATTCTATGGAAAATTAGGAGCTGACAAGCATAGCCATCTTTTCTGGTTTCTGAAAGGGGTGTTTGCAGGTATAACACAGCCAATCAAAGGATCTGAGGGGAGTGGGGTAAGAGAATTAAAATGTTTGGGATATTTTCAGCTGACCCTTCCAAGTCAGATTTTTAAATTAAGTCAAATTTTAAAAGGGTCATGTGTTACAGTCTGCTGAAAAATATATTATTGCAGAGCATAAAATGACAGTTTGATAAACACTAATCATGATGTATATCTTATTTGTGATTTCCTCAGCAGGGGTAATGTGTCCTGTCAGCTTCCTGCATCTTGTACTAAAGAGGTAATAGTGTAGATTTATCATACCAGTCAGTGAGAAATACCCAGATAGGAATGTGGATTGATCTTAAATGGCTTTACAAGGACCAGTTACAGCCAGTTATAAAAAAAACCCATCTAAATAATATTTTAACACATATTTTATGATAGCCATCAGCCAGCTCTGCCTAATGGAAGTTACAACCTGCAATTACAATGCTTATATACAGTATAAACCTTTGAACCTTTGTAGACTCTGGGGCAAAAAGTGTTCATTCAACTTTAGCTACTTGATAGATACCTTGCTTAAATTAGTTTGTTATGGCCTAAGCCTGTGTAGATGTATTAAATTACTTAATCTACTGTGTCTATAGCTGGGTTCTAGGGTGGAGAAATTTAATCTGGTCTGTGTTTCTTTTGTGATCACAGACACCAGACTGAAATTTAAACTACTTGTCACAGACTTGCAGATTTTGGAGAAATGTGGGTAATACAATGTGGAACCCGACTTCCTCATTTCCCCATTCAGTTTAGAGGTCCCCAGATCTCATTAATTTCACACTACTGAATATATTTTTCCAGCATAAGTGGGTAGGCAGATCAAATTGAGCAGGGTCTCTCTTAACATCATTCTGAAAGGAAAAGAAAAGATCTCTTATTCACAAGATTATCACTTACTCCTCAGCAAACAATTATTACAGCTACTGCTTTAACCTATATAACTTTAGAAAGGCTCACATAGATTGAGAAACCTTGAAGATACCAGCAGAGATGGTGAACAATGGCAGCCTACATGATATACTCTCAAGAAAGCCATCAGATGCTTTGTAGATGTTTGCAAAAGTTGATACCCTTTTAGATCAAGCTAAATGTACTGTTAAGGTTTGGGGCCTTAAAGTGTACTTTCTTTTCCAAATCATGAAAATATAATCTTTGTATTCTGCTCTATAAGCTCTATTTAAATAAAAACAAAAAACACAATGAAATGTGTAGCCTAAGCACACTAATCAGTATTGTTACAGTATAAGCACATTCTGATTTTCAGTAAAAAATCAGCAACTAACCCCTCAATGTAATTTCTAACCAGTTCCCCTGTCCAGTGACATACAGTGATAACAGCAGGGGCGGACTGACAACTCATGGGGCCCCCGGGCAATAGGGGATCATGGGGCCCCTGTGTCCTTGCCCAAACTTAAAAAAGCTCATGAAAAAGGCACCAGGGGCATCTCATGGGGCCCCCTACTGACCCCGGCCCTCGGGCGGTGCCCAAGTTTCCAAATGGTCAGTCCGCCCCTGAATAACAGTGATACATGGCTGATAGGAGAAAGGGAAGAGGTGACTTTGACATGCAGGGCTGTAACTGACAGCCTAGAGAAAGGGAAAAGGTAACTTTGACAAAGCCCATATCAGGGAATACCTCCTTATTGTTATTAATATTTGGGTAGGAAATACCCTCCCCCATTTCCTTTGTTGGTTAGAGGTAGTAACCCTGATAAATATGCACACCCATTTGTTTTATAACTATGGTAGAATTTCAGGGCAAGGAGTAGGATAACCTCATGACAGGCTATTACACAAATTTTGTGCAGAAGGAATTAGTGGATGCAGGACTTAATTCTCCATTTTTTATTTCAGTATAATTTTGGCACATTAGCTCCTTTGAAAATTACAGTAAGGATGACATCAACCCATTTGATTGAGGGTTGAGAGTTCAGATTTTTCCCACTCTTGAGAATATAGATTTGAATTTCAAGAGGGAATGGGAAAATATCCTCAAGAAATGTTCCAAGTGTATGATGAATTTATTGATCTCCGAATATAGGAACCAGATGGGGCTCTTGATAAAGATCTAGATTGCTTAATCATACAGCTACAAAAATTAAAAACACATCCCTCATTTGGTGAAATAGGTGCATACCTAGAAAATAACCAAATACAAGTGAATGAAAATATCCAGACTAGATGCCCTGCTAGGCAATACCAAATCTGAACAAATCAATAAGTGAAACTTTAACATATGTGCCAATAGACAATCTGAATGATACATATCAAGGCATAAATAAAATTAACAATAATAATAATAATAATAACAATAATAATGCTAATTATATATAAATATGTAAAACAAAGCACACAAAATAAAAAGAAAATGTTGAACCCAGCTGAGCCCTCAATCCGGTGACAGTCTGTGAATAAATGTCCGTAAATGTAGTAAAAATTAAGATCTGTAATGCAGAAAAATCTTCAAATCAGTATATATTCCACATGTGACTTGAACAGTGATCACCCTTAAAAATCCTCCACCAGCTAGTGTGTATGCTCACCTCCCATTTTGACCTATAGGAAATATAGCTTAAATGCGCTCTAATATCAACCCAAAATCCAACCAGGTATTTTAAAGTGGGTTTACTACCACTTTAAGGAAGAAGCTGATGCCCTAAGGGTTAGATTATTAGAAAGTGGGTACACTAAGTCATGCCTAAAAAAAAGCCTTTTAACGTGCCACATCTACTGTATAAAAGACTGAGTTACACAAAGTGAGTTTAGAGGTGATAATAGGAGAGACCCATGTAAGGTAAAGGGCACCTTTATGTGTGGTGCGTGCAATTATTATAGGTACTTGTGTACCGAATCACAGTTCAGGCTACCTAATGGAGATTTGCTTAAACTGAAACACTTTGCAAATTGCAAAACCTTTGGGGTTATCTATCTACTTTTATGTGAATGCGGTTGTTTTTACATGGGCAAGAGGAAATTAGAGTTTTGGAGACAAGCACATAGACACATGAGGAGTATGCAAATATGTCACCCAGAACTCTCTTTGGGGTGACACATTATTTTGGTGCATGGGGGCAAGTTTCCGAGAATCAAATTCCTGATTATAGATTGTACACACCTAAACCCCAGGGGGGAGACTGGAACAAATCCCTATTACTTAGATGGATTTTTTCACCTCCTGCCACATCCCCCCCCCCACCAGGCGTAATGAAGCTACTAACTTTAAACCCTTATGTACCATTTGCATAAAGTTAGATGTACTGTCTTCCTGTTTCCTGCACCTGATGGGTCCCAAACCTGGAACAGTTTGTTCCCTTCTAGTGGCATCTGGCACGTATAGGCCTATGCCACTGTGAGAATTGGTTTTCCGGTGGAGCAAGGCCTCTCCTCGCTGTGCTGCTGCATCTTTGCATGTTGGCGGTCCATCAATGCATCACATCATCCCACACAAAGGGACACCGACACACCGGGGGGGGGGGGGGCAGAGCCAAACACCAGCAATAGGTACAGCACAATAAGGATTTTGTTTGGCGCCATTTGATACACAGCATTCATTGGTAATTATACACACTCTTGCTGATGCCCTAAGATTGGATAACATTTCATCCCACTACCTATATATGGAGGTCCCTCATTTTAGATGAGATACTTCTTCTGACTGGATACCTCTTGCTCTCACGGACTGCTTTCTTATCGGCTGAATCTTTTTATGTAAGCTGAATTTATCTTAGCATGGATCTCTCAGAGGAATATGCTGATATCTTTGATTCTCATTTATATTCTTTCTTTTTTTTGGTACTGATTTTGCATTGGGAGGTAGCAAACCTTTATTGTCACCCAATGTGAGTGTCATTTACATATTGAGATGATCTATCTATATACTTTTTATTACAGAACCTGGCAGACCTTACTCTCTTTAAAACATGGATTTGGAGATCCTTGAGTGAAAACTCTTTGCCTGTTTATAAGTTGTAATACAGCATCTGTAAGGGCACATAAGACCAATAACACCTTGGTGGGTAATATATTATATAAGTTTTTGTAGTTACTGTTTTTCTTACTAGCATTTTTATTTGCAATATGGACCAATATACTATATTTATTACCATCCAATTCTTTTTGCTGGTATCTAGGTAGCCTCTGTGCTCATCTAGAGGGGCTCCAGGGTATGGGTTGCCATTGACCAGCAAAATATATCAACTTGGCTTGATTTTATGCTTTGGCTGCAGGTTTTGTTAATCTGATCCATTATCCTTGTGAGTAATTTGATATCCATAGATATACTGACCTGATATATGGATATGTTGCATATGTGTTTTACATAAATGTACTTTTGACTTCATAGACACTGCCATCTTCCTGCAGAATGTCTTCCCTGAGGAAATAGTTGATTGACTCCGAAACATGTTGGATATACTGCAATAACTCTGTAATCTATTGATATGATGTGATATAACAAAACAGCCTCTGCTATTTTTATATGTTTGATGTTTTTATTGTGATACAAAATAAAGGTCTATGTGAATTTTTAATCCATATATTGGTGCCATTAAAGTCCCACTGAATTGGGGGGTTCTCTTGTTTAATGTCAATGTGACTTTGACAAGCAGGGCTGTAACTGACAGCCTGGCTTGGACCTCCTATATGTTACGTGAAAGACAGAATGGATGCACCCAACAGGGGTACAACTGAGACTCCGGGGACAGACTGAGGAGCAGTGTTTGCTCACTGATTAGGCACTGATGAGATTTTTAAAAGGTTACCATATTTAGTTGTAGTTTCTGTAAACTGTAATACTGAATTACAGGCAAAACATTGATTTAAATAATTCTAAAGCAATTCTTTCCCTTACCACATCCCACTTTTCTTTTATTCAGTGTCATGCAGATCTTTAAGAAACCTTCTTTAAAGGTATTTGTTTAAGTGTGCCAAACCAGTTATTTCAGCTTTAAACAATTGATATCTGTAACAGCTGACCAGTAGTTCTGGCTTGCACTGCTAATGTTCCTACATCAGTGCTGCCTCAAGTGGGTCACATCTGGTTGTTATATGCCCATATGTAGTTCAGTGAGACACATGTACCACCTGAGGATGAGATGTGTGACTTCTTCTAAGATCGTGCTCCAGCGCATAGCACTTAATTTGGCTGGTGTTGCTTATGTCAATGGTATGAAAACTTTGGTTTTCTGCCAAATGAAGCATTTAATTAAAAAAAAATAAAAAATGTGTGGACAGAGCTTAGGGAGAGAGAGAGGATTTCTTGTCTTGTGAGCTAATCCCGGAGTTAAGCATTAACACATTAACAGAGTGTGTGTGTTTGCCGTATGCTGCATTATTATTACTATTGTAATTCTATAGTTATAATTATAACTATATAAATATAATATCAAAAACAATGATTATGATCATAATAATAACAGTATATGCTGTATATTCTGAACTGTGGATTTTGAAAAAATAAAAAATTATACTAAACTAAAAAACTAAAAACTATGCTCAAAATGTTACCTTTAAATAGCTCAAATAGTAATTCACTTTTTTTGCACGTAATTTTATTAGGTTGCAAATTGTAAAGCAACCTCCTTAGAAACTTATATTTCCTTGCCAGAGCTTGTTAATAGCACGCACAAAGCTGAGGTAGTCTAGCTGTGATGACTGCTGGAGAAATACAGTATATCCTTTGGGGAATATGTCTTTTGATACTGTGTCGTAAATTGGGATGTGACTGCCATGTGTTTCCATGGCAGCCATTTTCTAATTATTCTACAAGTTGGGCACTTTCATTTTGGTCATCACTTTAAATTAACTATCACTCTTACAAGGCATTAATGGGGGTTTGAAATAAATCACTTTTAAATTGGTTTCTAGTGTTGTCGGTTGCATGATTAAAAGCTTTCCGTCCTCGGCCTCACCTCGTGGAGTTTCACTTTCTAAGCAGCTTGGAGAATCACCGAGGGTTGGGAATAGATGAAGGTGGTTGACTAATGTGCCAATCAATGTACAGTGCTGGCAAATCCATCTCCGTACTGTTCTAATAGGTAACCCAAATGCTGCCTTTTAATGAAATCACTTATGGATTCTAAGAAATGATAGAGGAGCCTGTATGTTTATGCAAAACAGACATCATTTATGAATGTATTGAAATGAAAGGTCCTCCTAGTAAATAAGTGGAGTAAAATGATCCTTTCACGTAACAAGTATTGCTTGAAATTCCTTGCGGTGAAGAGACCAATTCCTCATTTAATGTAAGTGAAATGGTAAAATGTACATCCAAGCATTCAAATATGCATTGATTTCCTTTAATAGGGAAACATTTCTAGTCATTGAGGCTGTATGAGCCTTGTGTTATTTCAATGCTACCCTGAGCATCGTTTTCTAAGTCTTTTTAATTTATGCAATTCCATACAGATATTGCTTAATACACAAAATTGATTATTAAGCGGTGTTTGAAAGGTGTGATGGGCAAATAGACTCTGCTTGTAGACAAGGATGAATGAAGCTAATTTAAAAGTACATTTCTGTAAAATAAGATTTTTGCATGTACACTGAATCAATTGACAGAACATACCTGCTGAGTTGGTTTATTAGTACTTAGCTATATTATTGCGGTACTCATACTATTCAAGGCTACTCCCAGTGCAGGATAGAGTAAGTACCCTGCTACAACAGTTGTTTAGTGTTAGGGTTTAGCTTAGATGCTAGATTAGCTTAGCATTAGTGTCAGGCATTAGGGGGTTTAGTTTAAGTGATAGGTTTGAAAAAAACTGTACTAAGAGAGATATAAAGGCTGACATTGCTCCCCTTCTATAAATGCTAAGTGTCTGGCTGTCATGCTTATTCTGTACCCTCAAATTTCAGTACTTTCAAAGTTGCTGCTTGGAGCAACGGAACTGATCAGAAGTTCTGACTTCAACACCTCTTTACATGCTGGCCTTGACGCCGAGCGGCCGCATATTTGCGTGCCATTAAAAAATACATATGTGCCAAGAGACCGCACCCTGCGCGCTCCCAGCACATATGTCCATGACTCACGGAAAGGTCCCAATCTCCCCTTGCGATTGGGACCTTTTCTAATCATGTGACTGCTGTGATGGCGAATCATGGTGGTCACATGACCCTAAAACCCCGCCCACCTCCTGGCTTCTGAAACTCTTAAAGGGCCAGCGTGAAGAGGTTAAAGGTTAGGGTATTAAGCATCAGGGTTAATTTGTTCTTAATATCTGCCTTATATGCTGAAAATATTACCCTCCTAAACCTCACTCACACCCTTGTATTTAAAGAAGAAGTAAAAGCAAATCCTAACTAGCTCTAAACCTAATCTCAGCCACATTCTAAACCTAATCTATCTAGCCCTGTAAAGAAAAAATCCCTATACTTACCTGTTCTGTAGCAGCTTCAATTCGGTTTCCAGCTGCACTTTCTGTGTGCTAGAGCCAGTGGTTGGGGAATGCCTGGGAAGTGGCGTTACCCAGAGTTACTATGGGGCTTCCATTGTTGCTGAAACCTTCTCTGACAGCTCAGCATGGGACCAGCTGCAGAACAGGTAAGTATAGCTATTTATTTCTTTACATGGCTAGATAGATTAGGCTTAGAATGTGTCTGAGAGTAGGTTATAGTTAGTTAGGATTTTTCTTTACTTCCACTTTAATCGTTTTAGCCATATTTCCCCTTTCTTCTAATTCTTTCAGGTTATAAATATAAAATCCATCCAGTCTCTCCATCATATGCATATTTTAGGGGTGCGACTATGTATTATGGGTAGGATTTAAGGAGTGATTTGCTATTAGAGTTAATTAACAAATTTGAGACAATTTGGGTAGCTTTAGGATTTGACTAGTTTCTGGCATTGAAAGCCTGCATTGAACACTACTAGAATTGGGTCCCCATAGTGCTAAAACTAATGCAGCCGTACTAAGTAGCTCAGACATGCATCTTGTGCACTGTAATATTGGAAGTCAATATTTCTCTAGTTGAGAGTAATTCCCCTTTTGTAAGCCTGTTGGAAGGTTGATAGAAAAATGCCTCCTAGGGGTCATTGGGGAACTGAAAACCATTAACATCATCACAGTTTACTCTTCTTCCTTTTACTTTTCTTTTCTTACTTCTTACTTTTCTTCTCCAGTCAGTAGCTAGGTCTGTTATATGTCCTGCCCTGACATGTGACTCTGAAGCATATTAAGAAAGTATTGCTGAGAAAGTACTTAACCCCACCATCTTCTCTCATGTTTCAACTCTACAACTATAATTAGATTCCACCATTGGGCACACAGGGCAGCCACCGTACTTCACTTTGCAAGGCCTTGCACACCATGACTAAAGGCTCGATCCATAGGCTGGACCTGTACCACAGCAGGCTTCAATATGAAGACCCTGTCACTAAGTGGGGAACATGAAATACTAACTGTTCCTTCATTACCAAGTCTCCGATCAACTGCCATTGGCACTGCTTCCACTATCAGCTGGCTGCTTCTCCTTGGTACATAACTTTACTCACTAACCAAACAGGTTGACTAAAATGTCCTCTTGTAATACATACCTTCAGGGGTTTTCTTGGTTACACTTGTACTGCGTAGATATTCTTCTTAATCCAAAGGTTTAACCATGGCTTGCCCTCCTCTCACAGTTATTTTGAGTACACCATGGTCATGCCCATTAGTAATACACATACATTTCTTAGAAGTGGTTCAGACCAGGCAACTTCTCTTTTTTTCTCAAAAATCACCTTTACTGTTTAACATTTTAAGCTTACATTACATAACAGAACAATTCCAGTGCAGCACTTTCCCCTGCAGGATCCACAGGGTTTTCTGTTCTGCCACAACTCTTAAGTTGCTCGGGTCCCACTGATACACTTCGTCATAGGTTGAAGGCTGTGCACACCTGTGTAACTTAAGCATTAGCATGATATCATTCTAAAATAATGAAGAGAAAGTAGGACACAAGAAACTGGATGGTAGATAAAATAAGTATATTGTAAAAGGGCAAGTCAACACAATGCCCAAGCTAGTAGTAAGGCAACTGAATGCGTTTAAAGATGTCGAACTTAGTAGGGTGCACACTGGCCTATAATATGACAATTAACTATACTGCAACAAGGTTAAGCAAATTTTAACTGGTATAAATGGTTAATAATATAATGTCAGTAACTAACCAAAAAAAGATGTCCTCAAATGCACGCTGCGCATACAACCCTTTAGGGAGTGGGTGAACATGTTCCTGACAAGGGGTACCCCTGAAGGTGGCTACAAAGTACCTAGAGCCTAATTATTAGTATTAGTTGACTATCACTGAAGCCCTTCTGTAAGGTGGTGCACATGAAACTGTTCCTTTAAGACTGTGTAATGGATGGCTGCTAAGCAAGCAACAGTCTCTATAGGCATTAACTGCGGGAAGTAAGGGTTTAAGCTCAGTTGTTTTGCTCAACACCCCTGGTATGCAACAAATCCCCTCTGCTTGGCAGCCAGCTGTCTCAGAAGCCTCAGTCCCCACAATCAGTTCCTCACAATCATGTCCACATAAGGCTTAGTCTCTTAGCTCTGGTGTAGGCACAAATGGAGGCAGGTCTCTCCAGCTCTGGTCCCAAGACACAGCAAAGCTATGTGGCTCAATCTGCCAGGTTTCTGGGTACTCAGAACACAGCAGTAGGTCTACACACTCTGGCCTCATACTGCTCTTTCTCATCTGTAGCTTTCTCTTTGGTGGGCCATGGTTGTTCCAAACAGCAGTATGCTCTGCTTTCCTTTGGCAAAAGACCCCCCAACCTCTCTAGATTTGCTCAGGAAAAGGTGTATCTCTCCTCCTCTGTTGTACAAAGCCTTGTGCAACTTGTAGTCCACAGCCCATTCTTCTTTATTCACTTGCATTGCACTGTGCTCTTTAGGGACTACAGCTCCAAAGAATCACTGGTGGCTGCATAGCAAATCCTCTCTGCCACTGATTGGATGAAAGCCACTACTGCCAGGAAGGGGGAGGGAGAGAAGCAAGAGCAAACAGGGGAGAACACACAGCCCACTCTGCTCGCGCACTCTGCTCACACAGCCACTCCAGCAGTGCAGCAGGGAAGCAGGGAGAGAACCACACAGCACAGCTGCTCCTCCAGCTGTTCAGTAATTGCTCACAGTGGGCAGGTAGTGATGGAGAACAATAAGAAAAATTAATAATAGCGCCTATGGTCAAAATTGTATAACTTACTAATAGTGTACCAGCTGCAAAAAAAACACCATATATAAAGTGTACCAATTAATAAATAATTTGCGCTAGTAAATATATATAAATATATGTAAAGAAATCATCAAATCATAAGTCCAGAAAAATATATATATACCAATACCACAGAAAAATATAAAAAACTTTTTAGGTGCAAAAAAACTTTTGTGCAAAAGGAGTGTCTCAATATAAAAAAAGTGTCTCAATATAAAAAAATTTCACCAAAAAACCTTGATAATATAATGGCAGATCATCCATAAAAATATCTTCAGAAACGGAAGCTCTCCAACACACCGATCCTCATCGATCGAAATAACAGGACGAAAAACTTTGTAGTTAATCGAAAATCCACTTCTCCAATAGAAAAAGGACCACCTTCAAACATATCCATGGGGGGAAATGCCAAGCACTCGAGAGAAACAGAAAGACTTCATGGTGCAATATTATAAAAACCAATTCCTTTATTAGATACTCATTGCACTTACTCAAGAGGTGTCCCAGCTGACACCAGCATCAACAGCATCAACAGCAATCACATAAACGAGCCTGACTACTCAGCACATGTGCAATAGCTGGCAGTCAAAAACGTAATGACATCACATCAATCAAGCTCCGCCCTACGCGTTTCGTCATCGACGTCCTCACGGAGCGGATAGATGTGAGACGTCTCACCCTCATTAAATATACACTCACAGGAAACGAACAGCTGACATCAATGGGGAATCAAGCAAAGCAAGCCGCCCCAAGGATGACAGAAGTCCACAAAAATTATACAATATATCCAATATATTTGCCATCACAAGCAAAAAACTTTAAAACAAGGGAACAAAAATAAAAAGAAATTTAAATAAAACAATGATAGTAAATAAATTAAATAAATAAATACATTAACGGGCCAATACCCTCTAAGACTGTGTTTCAAAAAGGGAACTTAAAGGGCCAGTAACACATTAAGCACAAATAAAGGGGAACTCTAGTGATAATACAAAAATAATGCAGAAATTGTATAAAAAGCACACAATCTTCCATATATCATCTTTAAACAGTTGCCTATATGAAAATATACTTAAAAAGCATAAAAATTAAAATTTAAAAATTTGTGAGAAAACAGTTCAAATCTATATCGACATTTAACCCGAATGGTTGCAAGGAATTTAGTTCATAAATCCAAAACGTCTCTTTTTTGGAAATCTCATTAACCAAATCCGAGCCCCTCCAATGGGGTTTTACCATCTCAATCCCATAAAAGGTAAGTAAGCTCGGATCACAATTATGTACCAATTTAAAATGTTTGGATACACTATGTTTATCAAATCCTTTTACTATGTTTCTTATATGTTCGCCTATTCTTGTTTTTAAACATCTCCCAGTTCTCCCAATATATCTCAAATGACATGGACATTCTAAAACATAAATCACATGTGTAGAATTACATGTAATCAGGGATTTAATATCATATTCTTTTTTGGAAAATGAAGAGCAGAATGACTTTCTTTTTTTATTACTACCGACTTTTACAGTCCTACATACTTTACACTTCCTACAAGGAAAAAAAACATTTAAATTTGGAAACAGATCGAACTTTTTTGGGGGTTCGATGACATTGCGAGCCAATTTCATCCTAAGAGACTTATTTTTCTTATAAATGAATTTAGGAGTTTTAGATAAGAATTTATTTAGTATATCATCTTTTAGCAAAATGGGCCAATATTTTTTAAAAATTCGTTCAATATTTTTATATTGCATATTATAGTTAGTAATAAAGGGTACATTATTTTCAAATCCCACATGAGCCTTTTTATTTCCAAGAAATGTCTCCCTATCTTTAATACCAATCGAATTTCTCTCTTTAATCAAAAAGGTCTTATCATACTCTTTCTCTAGAAATCTTTCAATTAACACCTCAGATTGATCGAAAAAATCTTTGTTAGCGCTACAATTTCTTTTTAATCTGGTAAACTGAATTTTTGGAGTGCTATATAACCAATTTGGATGATGTCCACTAGAAATAGGTATATAGCTGTTTTTGTCCACTTCCTTGAAGTAAGTTTTGGTACAAATTTGACCATTATCTTTATATAGGACCAGATCCAAAAAATTAATTCGCTCAAAATCACTAATAACAGTGAATCTCAATCCATAGCGGTTCATGTTAATATATTCCATAAAAGAATCGAGTTTTTCTCTGGATCCATCCCATACCATTATAATGTCATCAATATACCTCTTGTATAGCGCCATCTCTGGCCATTTATTGAAAATACTTTCTTCCTCCCATTTATCCATTACCAGATTTGCAACACTGGGAGCATACTTAGCTCCCATAGCAACACCTTTGCATTGCTGAAAAAAAGTGTTGTTATACCAAAAGAAATTATTATTCATCGCAAATTCAAGTAATTCAACAACGAATTTCCTCTGCGATCTTTTCAGGAGTGATTTATGTTTAAGGGCCCATTTTACCGCATTAATTCCATCATTTTGATCGATGTTAGTATATAAAGATTCTACATCTATAGTAACCAATATGCAATTATCAACATTATGTAATTCTTTAAGAATATTAATAAGATGTCCACCATCTCTCAGAAAAGCCCTATTTGTCATAACAATATTTTTCAGAAAAGTATCAACATATTCACCAACTCTTGCAAATAAAGAATTTATCCCACTCACAATGGGTCTCCCCGGTGGGTTCTCCTTATTTTTGTGTATTTTTGGTAAATAGTATATAGTAGGTATTCTCGGATGTTTAATCAGTAAATATTTTGCTTCTTTTTCAGTTAATACCCCCAACTCTTTTCTTTTATTAATAATACTCTTAAGTAGTAATTTAAGTTTCTTAGTGGGATTTTTTGACAAAATTTTATATGTATCTTCAGATTGTAATAATCTTTTCATTTCTTTTTCATAGTCATTCTTATTTAAAACAACAATACTTCCCCCTTTATCAGCACTTCTAATTACTATATTCTTTCTCTTTTCAAGATCATCAATACCCAATTTTATATCTGGTGGAATACAGTACGAATTTTTAACATTAATACTCTTAATCTCATTTTCTACCATATTTTTAAAAACCTCCAGAAAAGCATTTCCAGAAATCTTGGGGTTAAATGTAGAAGCATTTTTTAAACCACTATTTTGAAAACCATGAGAAGATGAAGTAGGATTGTTTCCTTGAGATTTCATCAATTCAAAAAATTTTTTAATATTAAGTTTTCTCACAAATTTTTGCAAATCAATAAAAACATCAAATTTATTTAAATTCGTCCTAGGTATATATTTCAAACCAAGGTCCAAAACTTTAATTTCTCTTTCAGAAAAAGTAACATCACTTAAGTTATAAATTCCTGCCCCTATTACTCTCTTTTTCTCTTTTTGTCTCCTTCCTCCTCTTTTGCCTCTGTATTTCTTATTCCCTCTTCTCTGCCATAATTCCCTTGTTCTCTCCAATCTTTCTCCTGTATAGATTTGAACTGTTTTCTCACAAATTTTTAAATTTTAATTTTTATGCTTTTTAAGTATATTTTCATATAGGCAACTGTTTAAAGATGATATATGGAAGATTGTGTGCTTTTTATACAATTTCTGCATTATTTTTGTATTATCACTAGAGTTCCCCTTTATTTGTGCTTAATGTGTTACTGGCCCTTTAAGTTCCCTTTTTGAAACACAGTCTTAGAGGGTATTGGCCCGTTAATGTATTTATTTATTTATTTAATTTATTTACTATCATTGTTTTATTTAAATTTATTTTTATTTTTGTTCCCTTGTTTTAAAGTTTTTTGCTTGTGATGGCAAATATAAAATATTTAAAATATCTTGCGAGCCAGAAAGTGGACAAAAACTCCTTATTAATACACTCTAATATTGGATCGCAAACCTCTAGCACATAACTACCAATGTGATAAACCGCAAAAATAAAATATATAGTGTTGCGCTCCCAAACCTCAAATCAATATATTGTTATTTAAATTTGATCTCTATTATAAGGATCACAGTAATTAAGAATGATGTGTGTAAGTAAACATAAATACTAATACACTTATAATTTAAATTAGTACAAATAAATGATGTGCATAACAAATAAAAAATAAAAACTATAAAATAGAAATAAAAATATAAATAAAAAATGTTCATAAAACATAAAAATAAATATAAAGAAAATGTCCCAAAAAGTGACTTTGTGCTGGAAAATCTTCAATCTACAAAGATTATAAATCGGTGACTGCTTGTGAATCCTCCCTCAAGTGAAGATGTGCGCTCACCTCATATCCCAAGCAAATTAAAGTCATACTTATATAAAAGATAAAGCACCATGTCGAGATCTTTTTTGTATGTGGATAATCGCATGGAGATGAAAATATAGAGGAATTGCACCCTCTGGAGAGGAGATTCATCCTATAGCATATGTCGCATACCATGGATATCTTAAAGCAGGAGTTCTAAACAAGCAGGTTCCAAAGGAGGTGAACCACAAGCTTATATAGCCTAATTGCAGGCTTCTTATGAGGTGAGCGCACATCTTCACTTGAGGGAGGATTCACAAGCAGTCACCGATTTATAATCTTTGTAGATTGAAGATTTTCCAGCACAAAGTCACTTTTTGGGACATTTTCTTTATATTTATTTTTATGTTTTATGAACATTTTTTATTTATATTTTTATTTCTATTTTATAGTTTTTATTTTTTATTTGTTATGCACATCATTTATTTGTACTAATTTAAATTATAAGTGTATTAGTATTTATGTTTACTTACACACATCATTCTTAATTACTGTGATCCTTATAATAGAGATCAAATTTAAATAACAATATATTGATTTGAGGTTTGGGAGCGCAACACTATATATTTTATTTTTGTGATGGCAAATATATTGGATATATTGTATACTTTTTGTGGACTTCTGTCATCCTTGGGGCGGCTTGCTTTGCTTGATTCCCCATTGATGTCAGCTGTTCGTTTCCTGTGAGTGTATATTTAATGAGGGTGAGACGTCTCACATCTATCCACTCCGTGAGGACGTCGATGACAAAACGCGTAGGGCGGAGCTTGATTGATGTGATGTCATTACGTTTTTGATTGCCAGCTATTGCACATGTGCTGAGTAGTCAGGCTCGTTTATGTGATTGCTGTTGATGCTGTTGATGCTGGTGTCGGCTGGGACACCTCTTGAGTAAGTGCAATGAGTATCTAATAAAGGAATTGGTTTTTATAATATTGCACCATGAAGTCTTTCTGTTTCTCTCGAGTGCTTGGCATTTCCCCCCATGGATACGTTTGAAGGTGGTCCTTTTTCTATTGGAGAAGTGGATTTTCGATTAACTACAAAGTTTTTCATCCTGTTATTTCGATCGATGAGGATCGGTGTGTTGGAGAGCTTCCGTTTCTGAAGATATTTTTATGGATGATCTGCCATTATATTATCAAGGTTTTTTGGTGAAATTTTTTTATATTGAGACACTTTTTTTATATTGAGACACTCCTTTTGCACAAAAGTTTTTTTGCACCTAAAAAGTTTTTTATATTTTTCTGTGGTATTGGTATATATATATTTTTCTGGACTTATGATTTGATGATTTCTTTACATATATTTATATATATTTACTAGCGCAAATTATTGATTAAGTGATGGAGAACAGCACACACCAATTTCCTGTGCTCAGCCCCCTCTTTTGATGCTGTCCATACCTACTTTTAAGCAAAGTCCTTCCCTGAATATTAGTCCTGTTGTAACACCCTGGTACAAGTGTTGATGCAGGATGTTAAAATAAATAGATGATGGTAGTGTCCTGCAGAACAGTGGTATTTACCCTCTGTAGGGCAGCCCCCTGGAACTTGTATGCTGAACCACAGGACTTTGCTAAGGAACAGTGTAGTAAAGAACTACATTTTCCAGAGGAGCTGGTGTGTGGGTGGAGGTATATATATGAAAAGCCGTGAGGTGAGACAGGATGTGAGAGGGAAGAAATCTGGAGAGAGGAGTGTGCTCACTGCAGGAGGGCCAGACCAGGCTGTAGAGAGAGAGAGGGAGAGAGAGAGAGAGAGAGAAAGGGAGGGGGAGAGGGAGGGTGAGAGGGAGAGAAGGGAAGGAGAGTCTACTGATCACTGACCTTTAGGCATCATGGAGTGGGATAATCTGCTAACAGGTGATTGGATGGAATGCTGCCGGCTGGAGCAGAGAGTGAGTGAAAGAGAAGGACCACCAGTGCTCTCCAGTCGACATCCCTCGGGTGAGTGTGTTCCAAGCATTATCAAGGACAGGGAACACTGACACCTGCTCCACCTTTGCAGTCGTGGACATTGCACATACGTATTAGAAGTTGCAGCCTAGCTCCTTGAGCCTCTATTGCCTGACCACACAGAGCACAATCTTTTCATCACAGTTGATAGCAGGACAGTCAGTCCACAGGCTGAACCACCACTGTGTCACCATCATCATCAATTCACTCTACTAAGGAGGCCTTTTCCTATTGTGCCAGTCCAGAGAAGAGTTACCTTGTGCCAACAATCACTTTTACCAGTTTAGCCACTTGTTGCTTTAGATTCACTAGTGACTAGTGCCTTAAAGGAACATTACACCAGTAAATGTCTGTTTCCAGGGAGAGTGCTGTTGTTCCCTGTCTTTATTGCATCGTTCCTCAGAGATTCATAATCCACACTTCTTCTCACTGTGCACCCACTGGTCCTCATCACGCATGCAGAATACTCTTCACTGCCTTTAATGAACATTGATTGTTTTGAGTTAAAGAGCTCTTTTTCTTATTTCAGTCTATCTCCTTACCGTCAGGTCCTGTGGGCTCAAAGTGAGCTAGTCTTCCTGTTTGATACTGGAGACTGTAAGACCAAATCAGGTTGAAGGTGTTGGGTTAGTTTCTGAAAAGCAGGCCTGCTAACACTAACTGAGATTCTGTGATAAATGTTGTCTTTTCTTAGTTCAAACTGACACAATTAACTGATTTTACACATGCCAATTCTGTTTATGCTGTGTAACCAAGTTATATTGAAGTTTGCTACAAACCTCTTATTATTGGGGCAGCACAGTGGCTAAATGGTTAGCACTTCCACCTGGCAGTACTAGGGTTGTTGGTTTGAATCCCAGCCACGGCACCTCCTGCCTGCAGTTTGCATGTTCTCCCTGCGCCTGCATGGGTTTCCTCCAGGTACTCCGGTTTCCTCCCACACTCCTAAGACATGCTGGTAGGTTAATTGGATCCTGCCTAAATTGGCCCTTGTATATGAATGTGAGTTAGGGACCAGGGGCGGACTGACCATTTGGAAACTATGGCACTGCCCGAGGGCCTGGGGTCAGTAGGGGGCCCCATGAGATACCCCTGGTACCTTTTCATAGGCTTTTTTTAGTTTGGGGAAGGACAGAGGAGCCCCATGATCCCCTATTGCCTGGGGGCCCCATGAGTTGTCAGTCCACTCCTGTTAGGGACCTTAGAGTGTACACCCCTTGAGGGTTAGGAACTAATGTGAATGTACAATTTATATGTAAAGCGCTGCGTAAATTGACGGCGCTATATAAGTACCTGAAATAAATAAATAATGATTAGTTTACTTTAATCAGTGTGTAAGTTTACTTTCTGGTGGTAATTTATTCCAGTTAAGAGGGTACTGTGGTGTGAGCAGGGGTTGGGCTTTCAGAGAGGGGTCCAGAACCACAGGCAGCCTGAAAATAATTCAGCAACTCCTAAGGGGGTAGTGCTACACTTGCATGTGGAACCTGGAAGCAGGTCTTGCTAAAGATCTACAATAGAACAACTCACATCACAGCGCTAGTACTTTCAATAGCATTCCCATACCCAGAATTTGCCACAAGGTTGGTTCCCTTGTATACAGTATATGCTCTCACCAGGGGAAGTGACACATGCACAGGGGAAGAAATTACAAAGCAGAAAATCTAACCCCTTGCCACGCCAACCAGAATGTAAAACAGTAGAATTAATACAACAGGTAAACACTGTAACTTTACTAGGCATCTGCTTACAAGCTCACATCAAATTCAGACCCTAAAGTTAGAGCAGAAGAGGGAGGTTGCAGAGCCCAGAATTGAACAGGTTTTAATGTATGTAATTACAGTGTATAATTTTTCATGATGACTACTGAGAAAGGCAATGGAATTTTACTAAAACATTTTTACATGTGGTGATCTTGGTTTTTGTTATGATGCCCCACATGATGCTACAACTGATGCAAATATTGTGAAATGAGAAAGTAAAGATATATTAAAACATCTGGGTACAATTTTAGGCATGATCATTTTTAAGTTACAGATAACACTGAGAAATAATTTTACCTGGTTTAAGGCTTGAGGCACGTTCACTTGTAGAATAGAAACTATTGGCGCTCTGCAGGAAAAGTTTTGTACCATTTTACAATATAAAAGGCTAGTGATCTGACCCAAAAGTCCCAAGTCACAGAACTTTTTTATTGAACATCAGGCAAACACTTCACAAACTGGTCATCGTTTAGAGCTTTGACACATTTCACACATAAGAAAATGTTTAATCACACAGTCTTTATGATTAAGCACTTTTATGTCTGAAACACGTCAAAGCTTTCTGTGAAGATCGGCTTGTGAGCTGTTTGCCTGATTTTCAATAAAGAAGTTCTATGACTTGGAAGTTCTGTGTGTAGATCCTTTTACATGTGTTTACAAGCCAAGTAAACGTTGTTCCTGCTCTGAAGTCAAGCTATTTTAACAGTATGTTATGGTGACATTTAATGGGTCCCATCATGATTACAGATCTGAGGCCTCCCAGCTTCTTCTATCCCTTTTTGCCACACTTCACATTCATCCTGGAATATCTCAGAAACATCAGAAACAACGTCTATTTAAAGGAAACCTTTCATAAGAAAAATATGCTGTCCTCTCCTTCTGAAAATGTTGGTTATCTGGCTGCTCATGCTGAGTTATCTTTTGAATTAAGAGACTGCAAATGATAGAGCAGTGTAAAAACCAGCCAGCAGCAGGGCAATTTTAACTACTTCAATATCGAGCACATTAAACCCCTTTCTGCCCAGGCCAATTTTCAGCTTTCAGTGCTGTCGCACTTTGAATGACAATTGCGTGGTAATGCAACGCTATATCCAAATGCCATTTTTATCATTTTTTTTTCAGATAGATAGAGCTTTCTTTTGGTGGCATTTAATCACTGCTGGGTTTTTATTTTTTGGTAAACAAACGTAAAAAGACTGAACATTTTGAAAACAAATACTTTTCTTCATTTCTGTTATACAATTTTGCTAAAAAGTAATTTTTCTTCCTCACTGATGTGCGCTGATGAGGCTGCAGTGATGGGCACTGACAGGCTGCACTGATGAGGCTGCACTGATGGGCACTTATGAGGCTGCTCTGATGAGGCTACACTGATGAACACAGATGAGGCTGCACTGATGAGGCAGAACTGATGGGTACGGATGAGGTAGAACTAATGCGCACTGATACGCTGCACTGATGGGCACTGATGAGGCTGCACTGATGGGTACTGATAGGTGGCACTGATTGGCACTGGCACGCTTCACTGATGGGCACTGATATGCTGCACTGATGGGGCCCTGATTATCAATGTAAATACCCCCTGTCACAGGAAAGCCGGTGATCAGCTTTCCTTGTCTCAGACAGTGACAGCACTGAGGAAAGGAAATGCTGATAACCGGCATTTTTTTACATGTGATCAGCTGTGATTGGACACAGCTGATCACATGGTAAAGAGCCAATGCTATTGGCTCTTTACGCTGACCTGTGATGAACTGTGCCCTAGGGGAGCAAGAATAAGAGGATGTCATATGATGTCCTCCCAGAACGAGAGCGGTCCCAACCAGCCATCATTGTACAGTACGCTGGGTGGGAACTGGCTAATAAGCAAGAATAAAATGTACTTGTAGCCAGGTGCAGCCATCTCTGTGATCTTCTGTCCCCTGCTCCCCCTCCCACTGGGCTTCTGTATAAATAACGGGGTTTGTGACTGCAGAGCAGGTTGCTATTTGTGCCTATAATGGGTCTAGTTCCTCAGATGTGAGGCACAGACCATGACAGCAGGTCCATTCTCATCACTTTTTCCCCAACAGCCCCATTGCTCTCTCTCTCTTGTTTGACTGGGAAAACAGTAAAGCTTCTCCTCCTCCGGGTGCAAGGATTTGTGGGATTTAAAGTCCACCTGTTAGCCTTCATTAACAAGTATGGAGCAGTGCCTTTTTTAGAACTACACTCCCAGAGTCCACTGCTTCTGCCCTGCAAGTTCTCCCTGAAGCTTCCATTGGCTTCTTCTCTTCCTTCTTCTGACTGGATCAGAGAGAGCAGGAGCAAGGAGGATTTCACACAGAGCCTACAGCACATACAAGAAGGAAAAGAGAAAGCAGACACAAAGAGCAACCTGCTCTGCAGTCACAAATTCCTCCGTCTATGCAGCAGCCCAGTGGAAGGGGGAGCAGGGGACAGAAGATCACAAAGCCGACTGCACCCGGATACACACTAATGACACACACTAACGACACACAGCACAGACATGGGATTTAATTTCGGGAAAAACAGACAGCTGATAAAGTAATGTAAACCTTGGCCAACAGTAGCAGTTTTTGAAAAATAGAATAGAAGTGTTTAAAATTTGCAGACTTTAGGTGGTTATACTGGGATGATGCCTGCAGCTGCAGGCATCATCCTGGTATTGTTTTATTTTTCAGCTAGTAATCGGCTGTCTTGTAAAAACAATCCTAGCAGCTAATTAGCCCTTGGATTGCTTTTACAAGCAGCTGGAGAGGATGCCCCCCTCTTCCACTGCCTTCTGTAGCTCTCTCAAGCTCTCTTGTCCCTTTAGATGTGATTTCCTTTTTGGAGTATCACCATTTTTGTTGCAGGGGATGACAAAAATCTGACTTGTATCTTAGTACAGACTTCTGAGAAAATCAGTAAGCCAATCACACAAGCAGGAAATTACATTTTTAGGGGGCTTTCTGTGCACCATCAGAACATCTCCAGGTAGCCATCTTGCATTGAATTTTACAGAAAATTTCAGCTTTGCTGCTTGAAAAGGAAAGGTCATTTTCAATAATATTCACTTACAATATAATTTGAGTTGCAATTGTATTTGCTATATTACACTGCTCAAAAAAATTAAAGGAACACTTTGAAAACACATCAGATCTCAATGGGGAATAATATCATGCTGGATATCTAAACTGATATGGACTACGTAATGTGTTAGGAACGTAAGGATGCCCCATTGTTTGATTGAAATGAAAATTATCGACCTACAGAGGACTGAATTTAAAGACACCCCAAAAATCAAAGAGAAAACATAATGCAGCAGGCTGGTCCAGTTTGGTGAAATTTCATTGCAGCAACTCAAAATGATACTCAGTAGTTTGTATGGTCCCCATGTGCTTGTATGTATGCCTGACAACATCGGGACATGCTCCTAATGAGACAACGGATGGTGTCCTGGGGTATTAACTCCCAGATCTGGACCAGGGCATCACTGAGCTTCTGGACAGTCTGAGGTGCAACCTGGTGGCGTCTGATGGACTGAAACATGATATCCCAGAGGTGTTCTATTGGATTTAGGTCAGGCGAGCATGGGGGCCATTCAATGGTATCAATTCCTTCATCCTCCAGGAACTGCCTGCATAGTCTCGCCACATAAGGCTGGACATTGTTGTGCACCAGGAGGAACCCAGGACCCACTGCACCAGGGTAGAGTCTGACAATATGGGTCCACCACCAAAACGGTCATGCTGAATTATGTTACAGGCAGCATAACGTTCTCCACGGCTTCTCCAGACTTTTGTTTATTTGCTATTTTTTTTCATGGAAATGGGGTTACCCTTTAAAAAGGTCCCTGTGCTGCTTTCCTATTCTGTCAGTCACTCATCACCTTTATGTGGGAGACAACGGTAGTCTGCTTCCTCTAAGCCCATAGTAGCACTCCACGGTAGCCAGTATGTTCAAGGAGGCCTCCCAGGAAGGGAGATCCTTGTAGCAATCTAGGCTTCTAGACCATAAGGCCTATGGGAAGACAGGCAGTACATTTGCATCCTCACAGAGCAGAAGCTCAGGAGGGAAACTATATGTCAAGAAGACCCTCAGATATATAATAACACTCCCAGCATGCACTAGCAGGCCCCCTAAGCCTGTTCATTGGCCAGGTATGAAACATCCTTATGTAGAGTTACTCTTGTGAGGGCCGCTGTGTTTCTAGGTCACCCTAAGCTCTGCACAGCCAGGTAACACATACTTTCCACACTTGCATCCACAATCAGTTAACAGTCCATTAGCTTGATTTTTGTTATTTTATTTGGGGAAAATAACTTGGATAGAGAAATATGGATTATGGGATGCCCAACTTGACTGAATCAATGCACGGGGACAACTTCCTTCCTATTTACAGATCCTGGACTGTTCTTTTCCTTGAAAGCTGTCAGTGTTTGGGGATCAGTCACAATGGCCCCTTACAGGGGAGGGACTCTCAGTCCCTCTGAAAATCAACTTAACTTGTAAAATACATGCAGAGATGTCTCTTCTCCACTGTAGAACTGCTCCTGTCATGTACCTGACCGGAGGCTATAATAGAGAGAGGGCTCCCCTTACGGCTAAGTGCAGTGTGCCCCTGGAGGTGGAAACAGGAGATGCAGTGCCCAAAGAAGAACGGGTTGCCAGTGGTGTTGCTGCTTGAAAATGCCTGATGAGATGGAACCCGTGGTTGCTCCAGTTGCAGGATGCCTTTCGCCAGAGAACACGTGGATCCCGGAGGATGGGTAGAGTAGTCAGTAGCCAGAGCCAGGATCAATATGGAACTGCAGACAGGAGCAACGTCAGGATCAAGCCAGGGTCATACACAGAGAAGCAGACAGGAACAAGGTCAGGATCAAGCCAGGGTCATACACAGAGCAGCAGACAGGAACAAGGTCAGGATTAAGCCGGGTCGGTAATGGGTAATCAGCAGTAGACTCAGGAACACAGGAACAGGAGGGGCTGACAATAATCCAGCAATCACTGATCAGAGATGCAGTCCTTATAAAGGCTGGTGTGTCTTCGTGCACAGGAATGTTTTTCTACGTGTCGCCCACCTATGCACATGCACACTTCTTTGCGTGAATTGGCCATATTGCGCATTGGCGCATTTGCTCAGGCCTCCTCGTCTTTTCCTTTGACAGCTCCCAGCTCCACAGCCTGCAGACTCTAGCTTCCTGGTTGATCTGAAGATTTCCCAGGACAAGGATAAAGAATTAAGCACAGCATTGTCCTGAAAAAGCTTGCTACATGTGGCAGTCTCCCCCCTTGTGAATCCCTGGATGTGATGATGTACTTACTCTGTCCTTCTTGCTCCCACTGCTCCCAGGCCTTGATCCTGTTCATGCCATACTGCTGAATGGACCCTTCTGAGCCAGCCTGGGCCCTGCCTGGAGGCCAGCTCAGGCTACCGTCAATCTCCTCAGCACTCCATATTCCACCTCCCCTTCCACCTCCCCTTCCAGCCTGACTCTCCCATACTTATGAGCTGGTCCACCACTCTACCAGGGCCTCCAAACCTGGGATTGGTTAGACTCCCATAAACATGAAGATTATGTCTCCACCTCTTCTGCCCACTAGCTCCTGCAATGTTCCAATGGTCCTCCAGAAGTGGAGGCGGTAGAGTCCCAACCTGTTAAGCCATTCAGCTTTACCTGCAGTAACCCAACCTTAATCACAGACTCACACAGTTACCACAGTCACACACAGTAGATTTTTCTACACTATTCTAGTAGCACACTAGACGGTACTACACTTAAAGCAGACTCCCCCCCCCCCACCTTTTACTAAATTTCACATCAGCCTGCATCACTGGTTTATTTTATGGAAAATACTAGGAGAGCTGTTTATACTTACTCTGAGTAATAATATCTGGAGGGGGAGTGAGTTATACTTTCTACACCCCATTAGGGGAAGGCTTACCCCTCCATGTTTGATGGAGAAGTATTCATAAGGTGAAACTTGGCATGAAAAGCAGTGGATTACTATTGATGTCATAAAGAGATGTTTCCACCATGAGAGACAATATATGTGACATGTGGACTTTTTTCTTTGGAATAAGCAGAAGACTGCTTAATTAGTTAGGCATTTAGATATCATTGGTGCCTTCAGGTAGATTCTGCACCTAAGCTGCATGGTCTCAGGAGACTTGGCTGTATTCTGACACTGTGCATGCAACGTTGTATGATGTATGCCTAAGATGAGGTGTACAATGGCATGTATTCCATCTTGCGCATGCTCAGGATGAAATACTTTTCAAAATGGCATCACAGGAGCAGGGACTCTGGCAGCACAGAGACAGCCTAAAAAGGGATCCACAAGAAGGATAGACAGTGGACAAAGCTAAGTGTACTTGTTTATATGTAATTATTTATACAGTATATTATTGCAGTTTTTGCAGGGGGTCACCTTTAAAAAGAATACCACAATAATAACACACCCACCCAGAGAACAGTGACTAAACTTAAAAAATGTTAAAACGTGCTTAGAAAACACTAAGAGACACACAAACAAGCTAACTAAAGCAGCTCTATACAAAAACACAAACATGCAAAAAGAAGATCTGGAAAAATACTGCATCCATGCAAAGGTTTTGTGCCTAGAGTACAGCTTTAAGCAAACCCGCTAATCTATCAGCTACTCTGCATATATCAAAATCAGTTTCAGTACAGTATCAAAATACAGTATATGCAAGGGTTTTATTGCATATTTAAGGAAAACTAAACTGTCTGCAAGGGTGTATTTTTTCCTTTAATCAAAATTGTTGATGTCTAAGGCTCATTAACTCCAGTATGTGTAGCTGAGAAATCTGTTTTTATTGTGAGATTGTAATAAAATCTTCTGAAAAGTAAAATTGAAACATGACTGGTGAATCAGCCATATCAAAGAGAGAAAGAATCCATTTACAGAAAGGAGCATTGTCATCTGATAAATAGAGGGCTGTTTATGAGCTCAGATAATGCAATGTGACTGTTATGATTAATACACTTTACTCTGATATATGATCGAGAATCCATTAGGATGTGCATCCATTCTACCAAGAGCATAAAAAATTTTAACACCCAGCTATATCACAGTTTTCTAGTGCATTTTATTTAGATAACGTAACACATTTTAATTGGTGTGTATTTCAAAGAGGACCAAAAATCTTTAATAATACCTTGTTGCCAAAAACAAATTGTGAGAAACCACACAACAGAAAAGTACAATTAACTTACTTATCATTAGTATCTCTGCTGAAGTTGATCGTTGCTCTATTCATTGGAGTTATTCATGATCTTACCTTTCCATTTGAGTCAGATGCCTTCTCTTCGATTTGTGTTTCTGCACACTGTGGCTCCTTCCCAGTCACTATATCACTAGTGTGTCTCTTTAAAGTGGTTCTAAGGTAAAATGTTTTTTTTTTCCTTAATGCATTCTATGCACTAAGGTAAAAAAAACCTTTTGCATGTAGCTCCCCCCAGCCCCTCTAAATACTTACCTGAGCACAATCTCGATCCAATGGTGTGCATTATAGCAGCAGCTCTCTTGGATCTCTCACTCCTCACTGGACAAAGAGGCAGCATTGGGAGCCATTGGCTCATGTTGCTGTCAATTACAGCCAATTAGAAAAGAGTGGGGGCAGGGCCAAGCTGCACTCTGTGCATCAATGGACATACAGAGCCGACTTGGGATCGAGCAAGTATACAGTTGTGTTCAAAATAATAGCAGTGTGTTGAAAAAAGTGAATAAAGCTCAAAATCCTTCTAATAGCTTTTATTTCCATACACATAAATGCATTGGGAACACTACACATTCTATTCCAAATCAAAACATGAAGAAAAATATATCAAATTTGTGTTGTTCTTCTAAAAATTTGAAGAAAAGTGAATATTAGACTGTTCAAAAAAATAGCAGTGTTTGTATTCTTCTATACAAACTCAAACATTCACTATATAAACTGAAAAATGTTTGAAGATTTTGCTTTCCTTTGAATCACTTAATGAATATTTAGTTGTATAAGCACTGTTTCTGAGAACTGCTGTACATCTGTGTTGCATGGAGTCAACCAACTTCTGGCACCTGTGAACAGGTATTCCAGCCCAGGATGATTGGACTACATTCCACAATTCTTCTCTATTTCTTGGTTTTGCCTCAGAAACTGCATTTTTTATGTCACCCTACAGGTTTTCTATTGGATTAAGATCCGGGTATTGGGCTGGCCACTCCATAACGTCAATCTTGTTGATCTGGAACCAAGATGTTGCATGTTTACTGGTGTGTTTGGGGTTGTTGTCTTGTTGGAACACCCATTTCAAGGGCATTTCCTCTTCAACATAAGGCAGTATGACCTCTTCAAGTATTCTGATGTATTCAAACTGATCCATGATCCCTGGTATGCAATAAATAGGCCCAACACCATAGTATGAGAAACATTCTCATATCATGATGCTTGCACAACCATGCTTCACTGTCTTCACAGTGTACTGTGGCTTGAATTCAGTGTTTGGGGGTCGTCTGACAAACTGTCTGCGGCCACTAGACCCAAAAAGAGCAATTTTACTTTCATCAGTCCACAAAATGTTGCGCCATTTCTCTTTAGGCCAGTCAATGTGCTTTTTGGCAAATTGTAACCTCTTCAGCACATGTCTTTTTTTCAACAGTGGGACTTTGCGGGGACTTCTTGCAGATAGCTTGACTTCACATAGACGTCTTCTAATTGTAACAGTACTCACAGGTAACTTTGATCTTCCTGGAGCTGATTGTTGGCTGAGTCCTTGCCATTTTGGCTATTCTTCTATCTATTTGAATAGTAGTTTATTGCTTTCTTCCACATCTTTCAGGTTTTGGTTGTCATTTTAAAATATTTGAGATCATTTTAGCTGAGCAGCCTATCATTTTCTTCACTTCTTTATATCTTTTCCCCTCTCCAATCAACTTTTTAATCAAGGTACGCTGTTCTTCTGAACAATGTATGGAACGACCCATTTTCCTCAGAATTTCAGAGAGAAATGCACTGTAACCAGCATGTACAACATTTCCTGCCTTCCTTCCTTACATAAGGGCAATAATTGCCACCTGATTTTCAAAGAATGAATGACCTCACTAATAGAACACCACACTGCTATTATTTTGAACATGCCCCTTTCAATGAGAGATTCAATTACACAGAATCAGCAGCATGCATGTCATGACTGTTGGATTTCTATTACTCTACTACACCTGCTAGTAAATTATTTGCCATGTAGAAATATAATTTCTACCAAAAACAGTGATTGATCAGGTTAGTGATGTCTGACTGCTATTATTTTGAACACAACTGTAAATGCCCCAAGAACAAGCAACTTCCTATGGGGACACTCGGAAGGAGGGAAGAGCCAGGTGGGTAGGTAGAGGACCCCAAAAAGAGGAGGATCAGGGCTGCTCTGTGCCAAACCATTTAACAGAGCAGGTAAGTATAAAATGTTTGTTATTATAAAAAATTCCTTTAGAATCACTTTAAAACTACAGGAAACGCTAGTGATATAACAGTTGGGGTAGGGTGCAATAACCATAACTTTCATTGGTGAGATCCAGGATTTTACTTATTTTCCTCTGCTTTCAACTTACTTTTTTCAGATACAGCATTTCTTTGGAGGCACACCACAATAAAACATGGATAAGTTGCATAAAGCAGAACTGTCTGCCTACTCAGACTTCAGTACTCATTTTGACAGTCATCTTTGGTACCCGAGTGCTCTACTTTCAAAATTCTTATAGAAGTCTGCATATTCTGGATGACAATGAATGTGAATTTATGATAATGCTGAACACTGTATTTACTGGTGCAAACACCCCTTTTTATAAACCCACTGCAGCCTTGATCAAACACATTGACACATGAGTGGGATGTTGCACTATGAACCTCAAGGTTGAGCATTGTGATTGGTACTTGACCCTATTCCTGACAAAGGCTGTGTGGCTAGACAGCTCTGAATACAGCATTTTTTCTAAACTGCTATTAGACTACTTGCTTGCTATATAGAATCTCAAAACGTTTTTAAAGACCTTACGGGATGGATCACACTGGTAAAACACAAAGCAGATGACACATGATGACTTGTTTTCTTTTTCTTCCTTACAGATGATCCCAGAGGTAGTGTCCAATGCAATAGACCTCAAGAGCTATCTCACTACTATGTCTTATGGCATCAAACTCTTCAAGCAGCTCTTGCCATCATGTGCAGGCTGTGGGCAAATTGCAAATATTATCTCCCTTGGCTAACTGCTGCAAATTAGTTACTGCTTATGGTTCTAGCACTGCAAGAACCTAAAGAAAACCCATCAACCCACCAATATGGGTCATATTTATTAACGCAGATTCATTTGCAGAACTGTCGAAACAACTTCCAAGTTCACTGAGGAATATCCCAGATCTGCTGTTTGTAATCTTTGTTTGGAATTGATGTCCTATAACACATTTATGCACGCACACCCATAATAAACTTGTCACAGTCTAGCCTGCAGACTGTTCGTACCTCCTTGCTGCAGTGGTTCTGGTAGATCTGTGATCACATTTACATGTGCTGCTGGCTTCTCTGTTCACCTATGGACATTGCCTGCTCTACTGTGGATTTACATCCTTCACCCTTCTATCACTTCCCAGGTTGCCTCCTATTTTGTTTATATATATATATATATATATATATATATATATAATATTGCCAAAAGTATATTGCCAAGAGTATATTGCCAAAAAATCTTTGGATTCAGGTGTTCCAATCACCTCCATGGCCACAGATGTATAACATCAAGCACCTAGGCATGCAGACTGCTTCTGCAAACATTTGTGAAAGAATGGGTCGCTCTCAGGAGCTCAGTGAATTCAAGCATGGTACCGTGATAGGTTGCAACCTATGCAATATGTCCATCTGTGAAATTTCCTTGCTAATACATATTCCATGGTCAACTGTTAGTGGTATTATAACAAAATGGAAGCAATTGGGAACAAAAGCAACTTAGCCACAAAATGGTAGGCCACGTAAAATGACAGAATGGGGTCAGTGCATGCTGAAACACATAGACCATAGAAGTCGCCAACTGTCTGCAGAGTCAATAGCTAAAGACCTCCATACTTTCTGTGGCCTTCAGATTAGCACAACAACAGTGCGTAGAGAGCTTCATGGAATGGGTTTCCATGGCAGAGCAGCTGCATCCAAGCCTTACATCACCAAGTGCAATGCAAAGCGTCGGTTTCAATAATGTAAAGCACACCACCACTGGACTCTAGAGCAGTGGAGACGTGTTCTCTGGAGTGACAAATCACACTTCTCTCTCTGGCAATCCAATGGATGTGTCTGGGTTTGGCAGTTGCCAGGAGAATGGTACTTGTCTGACTACATTGTGCCAAGTGTAAAGTTTGGTGGAGGAGGGATTATGATGTGGGGTTGTTTTTCAGGGTTTGAGCTTGGCCCTTAGTTCCAGTGAAGGGAACTTTTAAGGCGTCAGCATACCAAGACATTTTGGACAATTTCATGTTCCCAACTTTGTGGGAACAGCTTGGGGATGGCCCTTCCTGTTTCAACATGACTGCGCACCAGTGCACAAAGAAAGGTCCATAAAGACATGGATGAGCGCATTTGGGTTGGAGGAATTTGACTGGCCTGACCTCAGCTCGATAAAACACCTTTGGGATGAATTAGCGTGGAGACTGTGAGCCAGATATTCTCGTCTGACATCAGTGCTTGACCTCACAAATATGCTTCTGGAAGAATGGTCAAACATTCCCATAGACACACTCCTAAACCTTGTGGACATCCTTCCCAGAGGAGTTAGAGCTGTTACAGCTGCAAAGGATGGGTCAACTCAATATTGAACCCTACAGACTAAGAATGGGATGCCGTATAAAGACAGGCGTCCCAATATTTTTGGAAATATAGTGTACGTGCTCAGTGCAGCACACCCTTCACTGAGCAACTTTACATTTCACTGAGCTCCTGTTCCTTACTATTATGTGTATTCTGTGTCTGACTTCCCATGTACTGACCCCAGCTTTGTCTTCCGTTTATGCTTGTCTGCTACCTGCCCTGACCTCAGCTTGTTTCCTGGATCCTCCTCTGTCTCCTGCCATCTGTACAAAACATTCCCCAAAAAATTTCTAAACCCCTAATTACAAAAAAAGAATGTATTGCAGTTTACCAGTCCCTAGATAAGGTGGCTGTCTAAGTTTTCTTTCTTTATGCTATCTTTCATTTATTTTCAATTCATGATCCTGCCTACATACTTCCTGTGGCAATGCTCACTTACCATACTGTATCTATGGAAGAGCAACATTGTTATTGGTACTGGACTGGAAAATTATTAGGATAACAGAACACCTTGCTCTCCTCTGATGGTCATGAAAAGAGATTAAGGGAAAGGGGGGGGGGGGTCTGTGGTTTACAGACAGCACTTCAGAGTACAGAGGACCTACTGAGCTCACTGGTTTTATGGAAGATATTTTTTGCAACAATCAGTTCTAAAAACAGTTTGGTTTAATTAACAGACCAAAGGAGAGCAATATCAGAAGTTCATTGTTAGTATTTGTATACACTTTAATTACATAGGATAGGAAAACCGTACAACACTAACTTATCTATTATTAAAAAAATACGGATTATAGTTTTATACATTTACTTTATTCTGTTTGTCTTAGCTATACATTGCTGAAATTAAGGTGGAATTAAAAACTTTAATAAAATCCTGCTAATTTTCAAGCAACTTGCATTGACACGTTACCTGTTTACATATTAATACACTGAATGTTATTACTGCATCGGTTTGATCTGCTTTGTAGGCAACATTGGACCACAGTACAAGCAAGCATATCCTCCTATTCCCCAGTGACCTCTTAACAATGTGCTGCTCCATCAGTCAACTTAATCAAGTCGCCAATAACTCATGGATAAGTAATGCTTTCTTGGACACTTTATTTGACACTTTACCATAATAACTATATTTAGTAATTTAAGAGATGGTCGCCCATCATGAACAGAGCTATAAATCTTTTTGAGGGGTTTATGTGGCCCTGTGTGCAGTTTGAATATGTCTCTGTCACCTCTGTGGCTCTCCCATAATAAAGTGGTCTGTCATTCATTTTGCAGGTGACAGAATGAGTTTGTAAAGCATCTTAAAACCTTACAAAAATATATCATTGCTACAGGAAGGTCTACCCTGTGAAATACAGAAAGTGAATGCATTATCAGTAAAGGAAATTTCATTACACTAGCTTCTGTCTTCATATAATAACTGTAGCTTGGTTGATTTGTATTGAACATGGAAATGTTGGTGTACATAATTTTGACAACTAGCTAAAATACATGATCGTTGCCAAACTCGTCAAACCCATCTATCTATTCTTTTCTAGGCAACTAACTGCTAGAGATGGGTGATTCTGCATGGGTTCCATTCACAAAATATTTGTAAATCTTCCTCGAAGTTGAAAACCATGAACGCTGCAGTGAACCCCAATAAAGTCTATAGGGGCAAATCATGTTATTACATTCTGAAAATTTGGTGGGCTAATAAGCAAGCTATTTTTAAGCAAAAGACCTGGGAAACTGGTCATTGTTATAGGGGCATGGGCAAATGTCAAAAACAAAAAAGATAGCTAGAAAGATAGATAGATAGATAGATAGATAGATAGATAGATAGATAGATAGATAGAAATACGTAAAACAATAACTCTCCCTACAGAAAATTGTCGGTTCTCTCTAAAAGCTTCCACTCACACTGAAAAAAGGTGCTGCTGTGAACCCAACCTTTTGAAAAAATGAGGGCTGGATTATCCATTTCTTTAAATTATTGACTCTGGTCTGAGCAGAAATAAAGGCTATGCATTGCATTATGTATGAACTCATAGTAGCGCAAACTCAAACCTCATCTCTACTTATTGACTGCAGTTTTCTCTACTGTCAACACCCTGTTACCCTGATCCCCACCAGTGCTTGGTCGAAATCTCAGTATGAGAGAGCAATTGACATTCCACATTACAATGCCAGGGACTTGAAAAGGCCAACCTCTGTTACCTAGTGCTGCCATATGAGATCTGAGTGATGTTCCATTATAGAGTAATGTCTGGAATTAGATCAGTGAAGCTACAGGTAGCATAGGCACTGTAGTGTACCCACCACAGATTTGGTTTACTTAAATGTAATCATTTCTTTAATTATGAGGCATCATGGCAGGGGCGGACTGACAACTCATGGGGCCCCCAGGCAATAGGGGATCATGGGGCCTCTGTGTCCTTGCCCAAACTCAAAAAAGCCTATGAAAAAAGGTACCAGGGGTATCTCATGGGGCCCCCTACTGACCCCGGGCCCTCGGGCAGTGCCCGAGTTTCCAAATGGTCAGTCCGCCCCTGCATCATGGGATAGCAAAAATCTGCACTGTCATGAACTGGTGTCTGTAAATCATTCCTTTGCAAAGGGTGCTCGGATTAAAGTCATGAAGTTGAACAGCAAGAATGTGTAAAGCTGCATGGAAACTCAGAGATTATGCATATTACACAACAATCCCATAACTTGATATTATATTCAACAAGCATTTATGGGAAACTCTTATGGGAGTATGACAACAATATGTACAGTGCCATTGTTGTCGTTCTCAAATTACTAGTTGCCTAATAGTCTTACTCATACAACAGCTTCTGAACCCAGAAAATCAATTTAAATGAAGGCAGGACACATGATTTACATACTATTTCTCGGTCTGTAGCTCAGAAGTCCTTGGAAAAAAAACAGCTTGCATGACAAGCAAACAATTAGAATACTATAAAAAAGGAAAACCAGCAATGGTATCTCGCGTATTTGTCTTAGTACATGTTTTCTTTAATATAAAATAATTGAAATCACAACTAGGAAGGAGGACATACAGAATGTGTCATCAAGATTGCAAAACCAACTGCTTTGCTGTCCCATTGGTACCAAGCCAAAGCACCTAGTTAATTGGGTAGGCAGATTACTGGGAAGGCCTTGATATGAACAAGTTGGTCCATGTTGAGATCAATGACAAAAAACATAAAAGTTTTGAGATTCCCAAAGAATTCAAGCTTGGGTTGGGCATTGGTTTGAGGCCCATCCAAGACATTCACAGTTTGTGGTCCCAGCAACCTAATGCGGCAATTCACCTGCCATTTATTAACTGTACTGATAATCTACCATGGGGCCTTTGAACTGTAGTAAGCTGCCTTAGAATGGCTAACAATGGGATCTTTGTTATGTGCCAGCCCCCTCAAAGTGGAGCATGAATAATTCATAGTGTCAGTATATTGGAAGATGCTGTAGGTAAATGAATAGGAATACCAACAGGAAATCTGTCAAATTGCATAGACAGAGATTCAGGGTCTTTGGCAATGAAGCAACTTGCTTTGTTTTCCCTTAAAAGTTTTTCCTTTTTTGTTCAAGAAGTGGGAATGTGATGCAAAACCAGTGCTAGACTGTTTTGCACCCTAGGCAAGACCAGCTACTTTACCCCCCCCCCCCCCCACCAATTCAATAAGTGTCATAATATAGCTCTGACAGATTCCAGGCTGGAATTCCCCAGTCAATAGGGGGGGGGGAATAAATTGCTGTGACAGTAGGCAGCCCAGCACACACACACAGAGAACACCTGAGCTGAGCAATCTCACACAGTGACAGGTCGAACACAACATACCAACACTTACACAGATCAGCAGGCCCAGCAGGCACTAGCAGAGAAGGCTGTAAGATTGTGATGATGTCCTCACTCATTGACAGATTGCACATGATGAATGGCTGGCCGGGTCACACACAGATTGCTGCTCCTCCCCTCAGCTGAAGGATCATTCATGACATGGCAGCATCCCACACAGATAGACTGCTGGTCTGTGCTGTGCCCAAGTGCCCCTAGGTGGCAGTGCACCCTAGGCAGCTGCCTAGTCTGCCTAGTGGAAGCACTGGCCCTGATTTGAAATCCTAGTTTCTTTTGGGGTTTCTTGATTCTTATTTTAAATTGATAAGGGTTTTTTTTTAATTTTGGGGTGCTCAAAGTGCAGCATTTCTGTGATTCTGGTCATCTTTTATTTGAGCTGCTTTTTGTTTGCAGCACTAATACATTGTTTGAAAGCAAAGTAAAACAGTGTGCACATAGAACACCTCAGATTTTTTCACTCACATTCATAGCACCTTACCTATTCCCATAGATGAAATGCAAGTTAGGCTTATGTCAGTTAGACTTATTATCCCTTTTGAAATCAGAGCTTAGTGAATGTGGTGAAGTTTCTCTTTGCAAAGATTACAAAATTGTGCAAAGAAAATAAAAAATAATAATTTACATGCCCTTTTCTGATAACTCCAGGACTGACAAATTCTACTTAGTTCTCTTTGTTTATGAAGGGCCAGAGAGATGTGTTTACCGTAGTTAACGCTGATTGTACTTTGCTGGCTGGAAAGGGTTACATTTAGAAAACTGGTCATACCATGACAGATTAGGTCAGATACCACAGAAGGTATCTCTCATCCGCATGGGTCTGATGTCTCTCTGGATGTCCAGAGCTTTCTGATTATCCTGTTGGGATGCATATACCCCATAAAAGAGCATCTGACTCCCTTGGCTTTTTGAGGGACAACAGCTTTTCAGTCCTACAGTGCATACCGTGGTTAGGATAGTGTATACTCATGTCTCATTGTGGGAGGTCTAGGGAGAGGTCGGCATAATATCACTGTTTTGATTTCATCTATCTCTGCTGTAGGTTTCCTCAGACCCTCAGAGCCTGACTACAAATAAGGCCATAGAGTTTGAAATCAGAGGTCAGCAATCCCTCTAAAAATCCTTCTGCATGAAAGTGGAACCAAATGCTGAATACACATCCTGATGAGTCCTTGGGTAGTTTGCCTCTCTGGCATTCATTTTTTTAATCTCTCCTGTGCTACTGTCAAAAATGCCAAAGCTCAAAAACACCTAAAAAATGCTTTATGAAGACGCACAAAATTGTGCAAAAAATTGCATGCAAAAAATTTGGAAATTCGCTACACTCAAGTGTGAATGCAGCCTTATTCCCATTTAGGGGCATAGTGCATTTATTGATTACATTCCAACTCACAGTATATTGCACTTAAAGAGATATTAAACCCAAAAGCAAACATGTATTATATTGACGTGTCGAATCCTCCTTTACTTTACATTGGTGGTCCATATAGAAGACACCTTTAAATTAGTGGTCAGTGTAATTTCCCCCTTACATTGATTGGTGGCCATTGTAGAAATGTATTGGTTGTTGGTAAATCCCTCATTACATTGGTTGTTAATGTACATTTTTTATTACATTGGTCATCAATGCAAATTCCCCATTACATTGGAGGTCAGTGTAAATCCCCTCTTACATTGTTGGTCAATATAAAAATGTCACCTCCCATCCCCATCCAGCACTGCCACTGATCCCATCCACTCCAAGCACTGTCACTGATCCCATCCCCCCACCAGCACTGTCACACATCCCATCCCCCCAGCAATGCCACTTATCTCATCCCTCCCACCACTGCCACTGATCCCATCAACCCCCCAGTGCTGCCACTGATTCCAGGAGTCCTAGAATGCCAAGGAGTTTTCTTTCTGTGGGTCCCCTCACATTCCCAGTCCATGGTGTGCAGGCAGTGAGGAGCTGATGTGCTGTAACCTTCAGCAACCAATCAGTGAGCTGTAATGATATTATGTAACCTCTAGAAATCAATAAGTGGTAATAATGCACAGTAACCAATAGCAACCAATCAGTGAGCAGTAATATTGTACAGTAACCTTTAGCAAGCAGTCAGCGGTAATGATGTGCAGTAACCTCCAACAACCAGTGAACAGTAGTGATCTGCTGTAATCTCTAGCAATCAATCAGTGAGCAATAATGATGTGCAATAACCTCTAGTAACCAATCAGGGAGCAGTAATGTGTTTGCAATAACCTCTAGCAGGCAATTAGTGAACGGTAATGATGTGCAGTAATCTCTAGCAACCAATCAGTGAGTGGTAAGGATGTGCAGTAACCTCTAGCAACCAATGGGTGAGCAGTAATTATGTGCAGTAACATCTAGCAGCCCATCAGTGAGCAGTAGTAATGTGAAGTAACCTCTAGCAACCGATCAGTGACCAGTAAAGATGTGCAGTAACCTCTAGCAACCATTCATCAAGCAGAAATCATGTGCTGTAACCTCTAGCAGCTAATCAGTGAGCCGTAATGTTTGCTATAACCTCTACCAACCAGTCAGTGAGCTGTAATGATATGCTGTAAACTCCAGCAACAAATTGCAATTGCTGCCCGATCTGCTAAATAACTGATTTTGAGTCTAGATTCTATTTATTGTATGTCTCAGAGTAGGTGGAGAGTGAACTTGCATGGAGGGGGGGAGAAAATGTTTGCCCAGGTTCTAATCAATATTAAAGACGGTCCTGTTTGCATTAGTTTTCTTTTTAGGCTTTCTTTCTTTTATTTTCATCTGTGATCCTGCAAGTAAGTCTGTTGTTTTTCAATAGAACAAGCTCTCCTGCACATATAGCAGTTAGAGTGTTGAGGCAAACCATTTACTTATTACTACAGATAGTGGTGCTTACAATGATCAACCTTTGTTGATTCATGAACTTTTATCCAAAAAGGAAAAACACTGTTGCTGTAACTGCTTGTGTAACTACAGTATGAGCTGAAGTTTGCCTTTAATTTGTTAGTGTATCTGAATCTGCTAGTACATCTAACACTCCCCTACCCCCAGACAGCCAGTGCTGCTGTCCACAGGTTCCCCCTGTGCTCCTTCATCCAGAGTGGTGGCACCCTAATACAGGGGGTGTGCTACTGGCGAGATCACCAGGGGAAAACAAGAGGGTAAAAGGGCTAAAAAAAACTACTGTAGCCACCACATCTAAGGATTGGTAAGCTGCAATATATTACATTTTGGTTTTAGGTTTAATACCACTTTAATTAATTGCTAAAAAATATTTAGTAAGTTTTTGTACTGAAGCTAATACTTATGGGATAGGTACCAGCAAAGGTTTCCAGCAGTAAATTCCATCTTTTAAATAATTATTAATTTTCCAGATATCCAGCCAGTTCTTCATTTTCCTTCACCTTTTGGGCAATCAATATAGATCAATCTCCATCAGAATAACAGAAAGCCTTCAGTAGGATCATAGGGACATTAGATTTTTTTCCTTTCTCTAATGGCCTATTTAGAGACAGAATCTGTTTAGTCTGAAGCCTGAGGAAACATTTTTTTTTTTAAAGAAAATACTATGCTGGCTTAGATTGTGTACTCATTGTAAATATATACTTAAACACCAGACACATACTGTAATTGTGCATTCGCTTGTTAATGTATTTATTTCTTATTTTTTTCATTCCACTACATACAAACAAATTATTTGTCACTAGAAACTATAAAAACCTTCAAACTGTGTTTGCAACCAGTAAAAAAAAGTTATATCAAAAGCTCTTGGTCGGATAAGGTGTTTAGTGCCTGGAGCACTATCTTATGAACTTCTTTTGTCTCCACTGACACCAATGATCTTTTCTAGCTTTCTGTAAGAGGGGCATTGTTTCCACAGAGCACCAATATAGGGGCATTTTTTCCTTTTGATCTCCAATGTAAGGCTTGCCACACCTCCAATATAAGGGGACACTTTTTTACTGATGTAGTGAGGCACTTCTACAATGAGCTCCAGTGAAACGGATTTCTAATGATGTTCAAAAAATGTACCGTATTTTCCGGCGTATAAGACGACTTTTTGACCCTTGAAAATCTTCTCAAAAGTCGGGGGTCGTCTTATATGCCGGTATACGTCAGGGCGGCACTTTTTAGGGGGGCGGCGGATGGGGCATTATTCCTCCCCCCACTGACACCACTGATGGGGCAATATTCCTCTCCCCACTGACGGGTACTATTCCTCCCACTGACACCAATGTTGGGACACTATTCCTCCCACTGACACCAACGATGGGGCACTATTCCTCCCACTGATACCATTGATGGGGAGCTATTCATCCCACTGACACCAATGATGGGGTGCTATTCCTCGCTCTGACACCAATGATGGGACGCTATTCCTCCCACTGACACCAATGATGGGGCGCTATTCCTCCCACTGACACCAATGATGGGGCGCTATTCCTCCCACTGACACCAATGATGGGGTGCTATTCCTCCCACTGACACCAATGATGGGGCACGATTCTTCCCACTGACACCAATGATGGGGTGCTATTCCTCCCATTGACACCAATGATGGTGCCCCATGGATTGGTGTCCGTGGGAGGAATAGTGCCCCATCATTGGTGTCAGTGTGAGGAATAGTGCCCCATCATTGGTGTCAGAGCGAGGAATCGTGCCCCATCATTGGAATACCATACCATATTGAAATCAAATCTGATGTTTTTTCATTTTTATTTGGTGTGCGTTGGAAGAGGGGTAGTCTTACACGGCGAGTATAGTCCAAACCCTATATTTTAACAGGAAAAGTAGGGGGTCGTCTTATACGCCCAGTCGTCTTATACGTCGGAAAATATGGTACATATTTTATTTATTTATTTTATTGTTTTAATCAAATGCTGAATTTTAAATCTTTCACTTGCAGTCGGCAAGTGGCAAAATCTATGCTCTCTGAGGACTTTTTTTAGCATGCTTTTTCTAAAATAGACTTTACTTGGGGAAGAGATACACTTTCTCAAAGAGAAAAAAAACTGAGCTACTCAGGGAGGGGACACACTTTTGCAGAGAGAGATAGGCCTGAATTACTCAGAAAAAGAGCAAACCTCTTCTCTTCCTTTTCTAGCATAGAGAACATCCTAATCAGTCAGTCAAATACAGCTACTTACACTCAGCAGGTAGTGCTGGGCTTTCCAATTTGAAAACCCAAGTGATTTCTACAAGCTCTGTGTAATGAATGCACCCTAAATGAAATGTTTATATGTTAAATAAGACTTTTAAACAAATCATTGTGATGATATAAATTGGTTTATACATTTTCAAAGTTTCAAGAAAAAAATACAATACAATTGACCAAAAGCCATTATAGTTTTTCTTAGCTACTGAGTGACCCCTGTGCTAAGCTTGAACAATACATATCAAGCATTCTTTGGTTCCATGTACTAGATCTTATGTGAACCCATTGCAGCCTTGCCAAAAAACTGGAACATTTGAGGTGGGTTTGATAGTATAGAATCTTGTGACAAGAGGCATAGTAAAAAAGATTGATGAAGGTAAATAAAAGTGCACTGCTCCTACCCTCCAAGAGTCTCCCTTGTATGCTGGAATCAGTTGCTGGTTTGGAGTCTGTCACTCCTCCACACATACTGTGGTATAATCCAGAGAAAAGTAAGGATTTTCTATAATTAGGCCCATTGGGTAAAACATGTTAGAGTGGTGTTCCTGGGAGCAGACCCATGTGCTGAAATTTTAAGTTTTGTCCATGAATATAATATTGGTGTGTGGTTTTCTTTTGGACTATACCTAAATAGCTGTTTAACACAGTTAATGCAATTCAATACATTTCAGGGCACGTTTTGCTGCATTGTGACTGACAAAATAAGAACAATAGATGTGTACTAAAAATATAGCAAAACACATAAAAAGACTAATGTGTGGCAATTGTAGTAAAGGGTAGTAGAATCTGACTTACAGTTGGCTGATTTACAGTAGTGCAAGGTTTTTACAATACTATGGTGGGAATCCAACTTGAGTGACCATTATTACTTCTGTAACCCCCCCCCCTTGTTTTGTACTATGTACATGTATTTACTTTTTGGGTATTTTGTTTTTTATTACTGCTATTTATTTAGGTGACTTTTGTACAGTATATTACAATGAGAAACCATGTTTCAATAATTTGGGTATAAATTATATAACACATCTGTACAATCATGCCATGATGATGTGTGATTATCCAATTTCATAGTCAGGCCCTTAAATTTACCCTGGCTCCACAAGGTGATTGATGAGGCAAGGTTATGTTTTTAAATTCTGCAACTTTTATTATTTTGTCAACAGCCAATTTATACACTATGCAACAAACATATCTGCTGCAACTTTACATACGGAAATGTGTTTTGTTGCTGGAGGTATTATTTTGAAATGAAAGGTCAGCTCCCATATGAACAGTCAAAGGTCTGAGCATTTGCAATCATTTTTGTAATGTGTTACTGTAAGAGCCAAATGAGTGTTTGCTGGAAAACCTAATACATAAGTAGAGCATGCTTCTGTTACCAACAGAAATGGGAATTCCTGAATATGCTATTAGGTTTTTATTTTTTTTAACTGAGAGGTAGGTTATTTTTTAAATAATGGATTGTTGTTAAATATAAACCACAAATCTACTTTTTTGTACTTGCCATGTATGGGTTATACAATCAATTTTCATTACTACCTCTTTTAAGTACAGTATATGTGAATGCAAAAATGCAAACTCGCATGTTTAAACAGAGCATTTTGTTTGGATACCATGATAGCAGTTACATTTCATATATCAATTGTTTCTGCCTTTTTTGCTCTTCAATTCATAGTTCATGTGACTGTGCAGCTTCATTTCATGTCTTCTCCAGAACAGCATTCAGCAGGTCAGTTTTGGAAAAGGAGAGCAGTTTGGCCAGGAATGGGTGCAGTTAGACAGCAAGGGCCACTGTCAGTCACCAAGGCAGGACTGGTAGTCTATGAGGGAGCATTAGCATGGTGTCGTTTTTTTTCTCTGCAGCTAGCCTGAGCATTCACTCTGATCCCTCAAGCATGGCTCTGCTTCCATGTTTAATGCTTAATGTAGTCAGTTTAAAACAAGGAAGAAGGTGGACTGGCAGAATCACCAGGTTAAAGAGCATGCATTTTAACTTTCACACTATGAAAAGTAGGTAAAATTATAACTGTTTTTTCAACTGTGCTCTTTTGGTCCTAGAGTGCGGATCAAAAAGACAGCAAGGCTGAGGGGTGTATGTGCAAAACCACCCATGACTCTGTAACTCCCCAGCACTAGCACTATAGAAATCACTGATTTACCCCACCTAAACCTCCACACAAACATACATACAAACAAGCATACTCCAGCACATCTGAAGAGTTGCCAACAGGAACTATGTTGCTTCCTAAAAACCACAAGCTGAACAGATTGTTCACAGATGCCCTGAATAAAGCCAAGGCCAAGATGGCACTGAGAGACCCTGAACCTGACTATTTCAGGTAGACTATCCCATCCGCTGAGGAAGAAACTCCTGTCTGCTCTGATCCTCCTCCCCCTGAGGATCTACAGATCAATAAGACCTCCTAGAAAGGATCGATAGTGGGCTTTAATAATTATACCTGCTATAGTTTCAATTCCCCCCTATTTAATTTCCTCTATATCCACATGCTGTGCAACCTTTTGCCTCCACACCTATATTATCCTGTACCCCCTCATCATTTTCTCCCTTCAATATTTTGTTCAAATACTGTTTTGATGCCAAGTTGTGTTCCACATTTTGCCCTCTTCTCGGAAATGTCTAAATTATTGTACTGTTTTCGACTACCTGTCTCTTTTCTTACCAACCTTTTCTAAACAGTCACAATACAAAGAGAGGGACCCTAACACCACCCTTTTTCTATACATTTAGACAAATCAAAAGACCATGACTCTCTTCACTCTGCAGAAAGTTATTTTTACAGCCTACTATCTAGAAACACTATTGTTGATAGCTGAGGGAACTTCACCCTACCTCTCTGAGGTCTACCTATTACTCTTTCACAGTTTGAACATATCTTCCCATGCAACTTTTTCATCTATTCTAACAATACACACCAAAAGCATGCCCTGGATAGATCACAGTTCACTAATCTTATCTCTTCCTTCCCTTATGTCCACTAACACAGAACTGTCCTAGCATATAAATAATTCCCTCCTTATCAATCCAATCTCTTGTGAAAGGATTTCACTTGCTCTATTCCAACACTTAAATCTCATTCCTGATGTTCTTTTCCAACCATTTGGGAGACCCAGAAGACAGTACTTAGAGGCAAATATATCCAAATAGCCACACTGCTTGCTTATAAGGAACATATTTATGTTTGGCTTGATTATAAGTAGAGATGAGCGAATTATTCAAAAATTCGATTCGGCTGATTCGCCGAATTTGAGGAAGAAATTTGATTCGATGTGAATTAATTCGCTACGAATTTAACTTATTAAAAGGGTTTCTAGGCTTCAGAGAGCCTTTAAATTAGTGCAGAACACTGTACCTTTAATTTAAATGCCCTTGGAGATGAGGAAGGAGAAGGAGAAGGAGAAGGATGAGAAGAAGGAGAAGGATGAGAAGAAGGAGAAGGAGAAGGATGAGAAGAAGGAGAAGGAGAAGGATGAGAAGAAGGAGAAGGAGAAGGATGAGAAGAAGGAGAAGGAGAAGGATGAGAAGAAGGAGAAGGAGAAGGATGAGAAGATGGAGAAGGAGAAGGATGAGAAGAAGGAGAAGGAGAAGGATGAGAAGAAGGAGAAGGAGAAGGATGAGAAGAAGGAGAAGGAGAAGGATGAGAAGAAGGAGAAGGAGAAGGATGAGAAGAAGGAGAAGGAGAAGGATGAGAAGAAGGAGAAGGAGAAGGATGAGAAGAAGGAGAAGGAGAAGGATGAGAAGAAGGAGAAGGATGAGAAGAAGGAGAAGGATGAGAAGAAGGAGAAGGATGAGAAGAAGGATGAGAAGAAGGAGAAGGATGAGAAGAAGGATGAGAAGAAGGAGAAGGATGAGAAGAAGAAGGATGAGAAGAAGAAGAAGGATGAGAAGGAGGAGAAGGATGAGAAGAAGGAGAAGGATGAGAAGAAGGATGAGAAGAAGGAGAAGGATGAGAAGAAGGATGAGAAGAAGAAGGATGAGAAGAAGGAGAAGGAGAAGGAGAAGGATGAGAAGAAGGAGAAGGAGAAGGATGAGAAGATGGAGAAGGATGAGAAGAAGGAGAAGGAGAAGGATGAGAAGAAGGAGAAGGATGAGAAGAAGGAGAAGGAGAAGGATGAGAAGAAGGAGAAGGAGAAGGATGAGAAGAAGGAGAAGGATGAGAAGAAGGAGAAGGATGAGAAGAAGGAGAAGGATGAGAAGAAGGAGAAGGAGAAGGATGAGAAGAAGGAGAAGGATGAGAAGAAGGAGAAGGAAACAAATAGATACAATGTTTCAACCGCTGTATGGAGGGAATGTCACAGAACTGTCAGAAATAGGCTATTTCTGACAGTTCTGTGACATTCCCTCCATACAGCGGTTGAAACATTGTATCTATTTGTTTCCATTTTCCATCTTCTCATCTGCAGATACACTTTTTGCCGGCTTGGAATTCTTCTTATTTTCATCCTACTTCTTCTTCTTCTTCTTCTTCTTCTTCTTCTTCATCCTCATCCTCAGAAGAAGAAGAAGAGGATGAGGATGAGGATGAAGAGGAAGAAGAAGAAGAAGAAGAAGAAGTAGGATGAAAATAAGAATTCCAAGCCGGCAAAAAGTGTATCTGCAGAGCTCCTCTATTCTGCAGATACACTTAGAGGAGCTCTGCAGATACACTTTTTGCCGGCTTGGAATTCTTCTTATTTTCATCCTACTTCTTCTTCTTCTTCTTCTTCTTCATCCTCATCCTCAGAAGAAGAAGAAGAGGATGAGGATGAAGAGGAAGAAGAAGAAGAAGTAGGATGAAAATAAGAATAATTCCAAACCGGCAAAAAGTGTATCTGCAGAGTTCCTCTATTTCTGACAGTTCTCTGACTTTCACATTTACAGCAGTTGAAACATTGTATCTGTTTCCAAATAAAAACATCTGTATCCTAAATGGAAACCAATAGATACAATGTTTCAACCGCTGTACATGTGAAGGAACTGTCAGAGAACTGTCAGAAATAGCGGAGCTCTCTGCAGGGACACTTTTGCCGGCTTTTTCCTGAAATTTGAATCGAATTCCACTTCGCCTGGTTCGATTCGCTCATCTCTAATTATAAGCCCTTGAGGATAAATGAAAAAACACAAGCTTTCTGGCATTTTCTTAAAAGCAACAATAAAGTCAACATAGAGATGACTTGACATGACTTAAACTTACTACCAGGGGCGGACTAACAACTCATGGGGCCCCTGGGCAATAGGGGATCATGGGGCCCCTGTGTTCTTGCCCACACTCAAAACAGCCTATAAAAAAGGTACCAGGGGCATTTCATGGAGCCGCCTACTGACCCCGGGCCCTTGGGCAGTGCCTGAGTGCTCGAATGGTCAGTCCGCCCCTGCTTACTACTGACTGACCAAGCCAACAAACAAATCTGACATACTAAGTCCCTCTTCTATTGCAAAGGAAACAAGCAAGATTCAACTTCTTGCTTCCCAATTATGCAGCTCTGACCTTATTCCAAAACCCATTCACCTGAAAATAGGACAGAACATTTACACGAGTGACCCAACCAAAATTGTTGAAAAATCTCAAATCCATCTTTGTCTTTGTAAAGCATTTTGAGAAGCTAAAGTGGAAGACAGATTTCTGTGCTTCTACCCCTATTCTGCTCTTGAGAGGATGAAAATCAAATGCTTGTGCCTGGACATAGACTGTACATACCATCCATAGAACTGTATAAAGCAAAACTCTGCACTTTATTGAAGATCCATCAAGACATAAAAAGAATCAGTCCCTACACTAAGAATTGGAACATTCCAGTTGTATAGGCCTTAGACATAATCAAAAACACAAGACAGCTAGTTATATAAGATTCAAACGCTGTAACAGAAGGAGGGGAGTTAAGCAAGGAAATAAATTGTATCTGATGTGTATTAATGAAAAGCAGCTCCTCAACACTCAGAAATTAACAAGAGGAAATAAAAATAACCAAATTAAAACCAACAGTAAACAAATAAAAATGATAAATAATACAATGTATACAGGAGATGAATTAAACAAACACATGATACAAACCTCTTACTTATTGGAGAAATAATAATAAATAAGGAAAAATTAAAGGAGGAAGTCCCCAGGCAGACAGTCCAGGAGGATGGTGGATCAATTCAGGTGTAAATCCAGGTCCCACTTACGGCTGAGGCCCTGGTTCACAGTCTGAAAATCCACCAAGCCTCTCTAGCAAGCAGCCTACAATGGCGATCACCTCCTCTTACAGCCTTCTCTATCTCATAAAATCTAAAGCCACTCATATCTCCAGTGCCATTCTCTAAAATGTTTCAACACATTGCAGATAAGCCTGGCACTATGGTTCTATAAGGGATTTCCGGTGAGACGAATCATGAATAGAAATGTGCATCCACATAGAAACGGCCAGAGAAGAGTGGTCGGTTGGGCGCATGCACGTGGAAATGCTCGATCGCGCACGTGGACACGCACGGTGAAGATTGGCGTCAGACGGGCTATTTAAAGAGTGCCTCTGCCCATGATAGGCGCTGACTGATCTTCAGCTCCCCCATGTCCTGCTTGTTCCCGTGTGATTCCTTTGTTGCTGACCCGGCTTGTTCCTGAACTGACTCTGATTGCTTTCCTGATTGATACCGGTTCCTGACTTCGGCTCTGCTCCTGACCTTGGCTTTGCTTCTGATTCTGTACCGTGCTGTCCTCCCGTTGATGACCCTGGCTAATCCTATGACACTGCTCCTGTCTCTTTCCCTGGCTACCTGCCTTGCTCTGGTGCACGCCTGGCGATCTACAAAACCCGCTCTGCTTGGTACTACTGTGCCTGAATCAGAAGATCATCAGTCTTCCAAGGTCATCATCTGCAAGAGCTGCAAACAACATCTACTGGTGCTCTTGTCCCCCTGGTCCCTAGACTCCCTCTGTTCCAACTCCAGTGGGGTCAGGGCTAGTGACACAAGTGAGGCGGACCTCGTCATTTCAGTTTCCCATCAGGTACGTGACAGGTTCAAAGAATCACAGTAATGTCCTCTTTCAAAATTTGTCTAATTTGTCCTCTTGTCTAAATTTCAAAGGATGGGTGGTGCATCCCACATATTGCAGGGTACAAAAGGTGCAGTCATTTACATATATGGCAAAACCTGTGTTACAATTGATGGAATATTCATGCTGAAATGTTCCCCTGCCACTATAGACTGAAAACTATTTGATCGAACCATCAGACAACAGTACCTACAGCAAACATGTTCACAGAGGAAAGATCCCACAAACATTAACGAAGTAGATGGAGCCTAATAGGGTGAATAAAAACTTGCGGAAAGTAGGTTTCCAGGAGTGTGAGCCCTTCTGCTCACAAACCTGCTACCTGTACATAAAATAGAAAAAAGATCTTTGTCAGAGTATAGAATGGGCAAATTCCTTTTAACAATGTCAATAACCTGAGTGCACTCAGAAGAAAAAGTAGTTACAGGCTTTGAAAAGCTACCTTAAATTGTACACTACTGCAGAGACTCATTCAAAGCTAACATAAGCATGATACCTTAACCCCACTATGACAATATCTTTTCTCAATATAGATCTGAAATTACTGGGGAAAGTAATAGCAACTAGACTAAATACTGAACTAGGCTTTCTGATACACAGAGATTAATTTGGCTTCATACTGTTACACCAGGCTAGCATTAATGTCGGCAAAACAACCCTGCTAATTGAAGCTAGAAAACATCATCACATCCCCTCAGTGCTATTATCTTTAGATATAAGCAAGCCATAACCTCCCTGGCGGTATTCCTGAGTGTAGCTCGGGGTAAAGTTTCAGTACCACAAGCGGTAACCCGGAGCTACACTCAAGCTTACCATGCGGCACTGCTCCGCGATCCCTCAGTCACTTACCTTGTCCTGAGCTCCCGCGATGTCCCTCCTGCAGTGTCCCTGGCAATGTAATCCGGCGGATGCTGGCATCTGTCATCTGGGTTCTGTCCTCTGCGAGCGTCGGGACGTACGGGGACGGAACGGTGGGAAATTTGAAAATGACAAAAAGTGACATTCACAAAAATCACTAAAATCACATCTTAAAACATTACTGTACCAAACCATTTCACATATATTTTGTCCCTAGTGCTTTGTCCTGTGCCCTGCCTACATTTTTACTGTTCTTTCTACCTGGAAACTGAGAAATGTCCATGGCGTCCAAAAAGCTTTCCTTTAGGTCAAAAGCGATTTTAGACCGACTAGAGAACAGCGATAGTAAATTAGAACTACTTGCAGAATTGAGTGATAATGATTCGTGGGGAAATTCGTCATCAAACACTGAAAACGATTTTGCGACTTTGCTCAGTGATGTGCGAACTTGGCGCTATATTTCAAATTTCAGTGTTTTTGGTTTGATTATATTATTGAATTAAATGTATTATTATTATTATTATTAAATTATTATTTTTTATGATTATTTATTAAATTATAATTTATGATTTCGTGTTTCAAGTTTTATCCTACCTGGGATGTTTACTAGACTCTTGTCCGGACAGATTTCAGTGAGTTATTCCTAAGAATTACAGGCCTACAATATAAAATGCCAAATTTCTATGCAAAATAATGGTACCGCTTTCAGCACCAAATATCTGAAATAATCATACCGCCAGGGAGGTTAAACTCATTATCTTCATTATACCTCTTATGCATCTTATGAAATTGGGGCTTTGATCAGCAGTTCCTAACATGGGTAGCTTCTTTTTACTCCTTGCCACAAGCTTATGTTAAATACATCAGATTTAAATCTGACTATTTTTGTGTCTCTAGAGACACCAGACTAGGATGCCCACTGTCACCATTCCCCTTTGCACTTGCCATGGAACCATGGGCACAAATTATTAGAGACAACCCAGATATTTCAGGTATCAATTATGGTAATACACATAATAAATGTATGTCTTTTTTTTAATAACAATGTTATCCTTTACATCACCAGTCCTACAATATTCCTACCCATTATGTCGGTTTTGGCCACTAATTCTGCTGCCATCTTAGGTTGAATGTCAGCACACCCTAATATAAAACCTTCAACATAACCCTACCCAACAGTTAGCCACCTGCAAAAGTTGTTTCCCTGTCCTTGGGAACCTAATAAACTACCCTACCTGGGAGTCCACCCTACTGCCTCCTGCACATCCCTGCATATCAAACTATCTACCCTACTACTAAAACTCAAAAATCTCCTGTGTGTGGAGCTTATATACATTTTCTTGGCTAGGCAGGATAGCTGTGATTAAAATGACTTTACTTCTGAAATTACTTAATAACTTTAGAGCCCTAATAGTCAAGGTTCCCTCATCTACTCTCCAACTCATACAATACCAAGTCAGTTTATTTAGCACCAAAGAAAACTAAGACTCATCCACACCATGCTGTAATAAAAAAACTCAAGGAGGTCTAGAAGTACCATACATAGCTGAAGACTACTAAGCCACACAAGTTGCTCAACTGACTAATTACTACCGTATGCTGTTATGAGTTATCTCTGTGAGCAACAATCAAAGTCATGGACCGAGGTCCCAAGCTTTTTTCCAATCTACTTTGGCTACTACCAAAATATAGAATTAAATGAACCAATCCAACCACTACATAGTCCCTTACAGTACAGTAATGAGCTTTCATCCAAGTATAGATGGAATTTTGTGGTGAAATTGTGTAAGCTATTTTCAATTAGTGAAAACAACTTCAATGTAAGCTTATTAATGTAAACTTTCAGTTAAATTGTTTCCTTTTGTTTAGATTTTTTTTGAGGGGAGGGAGGATATGAGTATTTAGGGTGGTTTACTTAGGCAAGGTCTAGTTTTCAAATGTGCCCTCCATTCCCCTTGCTGAAATGCCAGACAGCACCTAAAATCTCCTGTGGAGAAAATAGTTAGGTAATATACCGACCTTTCCCCCAAGTTTTATTTTTATAGTTCAGGGGGTGACATCATTCACCTGACAATGGAAATGCTACATCACGTATTTCAAGAAGTTGTTGCAGCACAGTGCAGAATTGTCTTTCAGCAAGATTTGGGTATTGTACATTCCCTAGAATCTTGATGGAGAATTTCAGTGGAAGATGATGATATAACCCTTGCCTAGGCACTGTGGATGGAGGCCAGGGTATAGGTAAATATTTTGTCTAGTTTCTTCCATCACCATTTTTCAGCAAGGGAACAGGGAGCCACATTTCAAAAAGCATCCGTTAGGCCTGGTTCACACTAGCCTGCATAGTAAAATGCAGATAGTGTAAATGAGTATTCGTGTGTGTGTGTTTGTTTTTTTTTTATTTTCTTCTGTATTGATTTATCAGCATTTTCCACTGGAGTTCAGTTGGGCTGTAAAAACCTTGCAATATTATGCAAGTAATGTTAAAAAAAAGTTTTTTTAAATTACTGTTTTTGTATATTGCTACTTGTCAGGAATTTATTCTTGTAAGCTTGCAAAGCTACTGATATTTCCACCTGAAATATATCTACTAACATAGTAAGTTTGAGATCAAGTTCACTAAGGTCAGGCTATTTTAATACTTTTCTAATATTGCTCATCCAAAAGAAGCTGATACAAAACTTGCAGGAAGGCAGTTGCCAATTAGTTTTCATAGTATGGAAAAAATCTTTCTGTCAGCAGTCAGATTCATTCCTTTTTAGCTGGAGATACCATTTCCAGTAAGGAAGACATCCAATTCAAAGTTAAAGTGGAATTCTAAATTCTTTGAAACTTTGGATAAAATGGATAAGGTTTAGAACTCCTGTAAAATGCCTGTACCTCCATTAAGATACATTCTCCATACTTTTGTGAGAGAAAATCCCACATTTGATAGTTGTCACTGATAAAGGTGTTAGCTGGAGATCCACTTTCATTTTGCATATGCTATTGGTCCTTTGGCTATCACCACATCCTTAAAGTGATACTAAACCAAGGATCATGCATTCACTATATCTGGTCTCCCACAGTACACAGAGAATGGAAGTGTAATTTTTTAGTAAATATAAACTAGTAAATACCTTTTCTCATCAGCAGTTAGAGCAGTCTTGTGACTTCTATCAGTGTCCAGGGTAGCATGTGTTAAAGCTTGTAGGAGGAATTTTAATTCTGCTCTGGGAGGCTGCAGGACCCCTAACCCTCTGTTTGGACAGTGCTGACTGGCCCTATGCTGATCACATGCACTCTCCCAAGAAAAAAAAACCTCTCTAGCAATACACACCAAACTGAGCATGTGCAGAGTGACTCCACACGATATGTCTTATCAGGAGATAAGAGGGGGACACTGGAAGATGGGTAAGATCTGAGAAGTCAGATCAAACAGTGTTTTTACACAATGCAGAGGATTAACCCCTTAGGTTCCACAGTGAGTATAACAAGCATGCTTTATTGCATATACAGACTGATTTTACTGTTGTGGGTTTAGTAACACTTTAGGTTTAAAAAAATGAAATCCAATCATTCTAAAAATCACTAAAATCAGAACTAGACCACAGAGCAATGGATAAAGGTGGCCTAGCCTGATGAAATACATTTTCTTTAACCTTATTTGGATGACCGGGTGTATGTGCATCACTTACCTGGGGAAGAAATGTAACCAGGATGCAGTATGGGAAGAAGGCAAGCTGGCATAAGCAGTCTGATGCTTTGGGCAAAATTCTGCTGGCAAACCTTGGGTCCTGCCATTCATGTGGATGTCACCTTGTGCCACCTACCTAAACATTGTTGACCATCTACACTCTTTCGTGGAAATGGTATTTCCTAACAGCAGTGGCCTCATTCAGCAGGATAATGCACCCTACCACACTGCAAAAATGGTTCAAAAATGGTTTGAGGAAAACAACGAGTTTGAGGTGTTGACTTGGCTTTCAAATTCTCCAGATCACAGTCCAATCAAGCATCTGTGGGATGTTTTGGAAAAACAAGACCAGACCATGGAGGCCCCACATCACAACTTACAGGACATAAAAGATCTGCTAGTAACTGCTTGGTGCCAGATAACACCAGATCCCGGAGGTCTAATGGCATGCTTTCCACAGCAGGTTAGGGCTGTTTTGATGGCAAAAGGGGTATGTACTCAATATTAGGTGGGTGGTCATAAAGTTATGGCTGATCGTGTATATCCACCTATTAAAGTGAAACTCTAAAACAAAACATTACATTAACATTAGATTAAACATTAAGTCTCAATGACAGGAAGTGAGGATATCTCCCAGGTAGCAATAAAAACCTGGAGAAATCCTAACCCTTTAACACTCTGCTCTACATCCTGCTTTTGACAAATTAAGTACGAGGGTTGACATAACAGACAAAGATCCATTAAACTTTGTAGAAGGGTGGAGTATATAGCTGCTTATCCCCAATATTAAATTCAATTCTAATTTTATTCAATTTTATGACATTCACCCAGGGGTCTGAGTTTATGCTTTTCCCACCTGGTGGTAATGTATGTATCCATGAATATAGTGTACTGATTAGTGCCTATATATAGATGTTTCTTGTTTTCTGGCCGCATATTACATTTATAAGACTTTGTATGGGCTTATATTATAGATGAAGTGATTAAGGATATCTCTAACTGATTGAAGATTATACCATCCCTGCCCCTACCAATATGGAAGAGGAATGTCTTGGTTTCCCTGTTTCACCCCATGCATGGTCAGTATACTGCTTGCAGATACATTTAGAATTGTTTGCTACTCTAAACGTATCCCCTTTTTTCTAATACTTTATGTTCTTTTCATGATAGAATGGTATTTATGAGGGTAGGCCGGTCTCTTCCTTTGCTGCCAATAATTTGAGATGACGATGTGACCACCCCAAGGGGGTCATTTGTTCTTGAATGCAATGAAACTTTGTAACCCCTTTCCAGTCAAAACGTTAAACATTTTGCTAATTTTAAGGTTCAGTGCACTTAAAAGTAATTATTAAGTTTCAGGTGAGATGAGCCAGCCTATGTGGCTAAGGCTTCTTATGTGGCTTGGATTCACCAATAGTGAGATCTCCATGCCATGATTCTCAGCTGGGAGTTTTGGGTGTCCCAACGCATCCTTACATGTTCCACCTCCTTCTCTTGTATTCTTTATCAAATATAATATTATATTACAAACTCAACAAGTGCCCAAGAGCTAAATTTCAGATGGTTTAAAGTGACTCTAAAGGCTTTTTGTTTTTTAAAAGAAAAAATAACAAACATGTCTATACTTACCTGCTGTGTGCAGTAGTTTTTCACAGAGCAGCCCAGATCCTCTTCTTCTTGGGTCCTCCACAAACTCTCCTGGCCCCTCCCTCCTGTCAGGTGCCCCCACAGCAAGCACTTTGCAATGGGGGCACCAGCTGCTCTGTGTGTCCATTCACTCATGGAGCCATGGCTCGGCCCTGCCCGCTCTCTTTTCTCATTGACTCACGGGCTGTGATTGACAGCAGTGGGAGCCAATGGCTCTGGGTTCTGTCTCAGCTAATGAGAAGAGGGAGTCCTGGGATAGTCAACACTCCAGTGCACATTGCTAGATCAAAAGGGGGCTTAGGTAAGTATTAGGGGGGCTAGGGCAGATGCTGCACACAGAAAGTTTTTTACCTTCAAGCATAGAATACACGAATGCACAAAACCTTGAGCCTTTACAACCGCTTTAACTTTCCTGCTTCTACCAAAAATAGAATTAACAGTTTTGGGTGGGCTGACTCTTTTGTTGCAGTATGTTACAGCACACTTTTACATGTGGTGTTCTGAACATTGAACTGTGTTGTGTTAAGGCAATACATTCACTTTGAATAATTTGATCTCTTAAGTACCTAAAACTGGATATATTGTACATTGCACGTTGTGGTGTATTGCAAAGCATGTGCATTTAAGTGCACATGGGTTGCAACACACAACAACGTGCAGTATACAATATATCCAGTTTTAGGTACTTCACAGTTTAAACCATATATTGCACATGCAATACATGTGCATTGAAGTACATTTGTATTTGCGTGGGTACCAATCAAAAGTAGTTCAAAGCTGCTGGACAAAACAGAGCCAGGGTGATTTTTTTAAAAGCCATCATCCTAAAATCACCTTTAAAATGACACCCTGTAAAAGAAAAGTAGTAATACTTGCCAGTTATGCTGCCAATGAGTCCAGTCTTTGCTCTCTAGGTGACAATGAGTGAAGATCATAGTCATTGGTAGCAGGAAATGTGAGTATTATTACTCTTCTTTTATGAAGCTTCAATTAAAAAACCAGCCTGACCTCAAATAGATACAGTAAATCCAGTGTAAAAATATAGTTCATTTAGCCATCTTTGCATATCCTTTTACTGTAGCCAAACAGTTTGCTTCATGAATAGCAGGTACTTAGCTCACCTAACATAAGAAATAGCTGCTAGTTATATGTACACATTTAAATTTGTGTCCATATGGTAGTTATAAATTGCTGAATACACATATGTTCATACTCTGTGATGTTATCCCCCAACCACCCTGTAATTCTTGTAAGATAAATTGGTTATAGGCGACACCCATTAAAATCTATTCATGTTCAGCTGACGTGATCTGTCTTGTCCTGTAGCTCAGGCTTGCTGAAAGCAATGGCTCGAGAACAAATTTATTTTAAATAAGAACTGAGGGTAGATTCCAGTCTGGCTGTTTTGCTTCCAGACCAGAATCTTGGTAGATGTTGACCTTTTCATAAAAGGGTTTGGAGCTCATCTGACGTACAGCTGGCTGAGACTCTGTCCGTTTGAGAAGATAGACTCGGAGCTTAAATTGTTTTGATTGTAAATGAGCACAGAGCGGGTGCATTGGTGGGAACAAGGCAACAACACAGAGAGAAGAAAAAGCCTCTTAACTTGGATTCTTGAAGCAGGTCACTAGGATTTATTTCTCATCCACACTTAACTGATTCATCCTCTTTTACTGCATATACTTAAAGAGAAATTTCAAATATAACAAAACCATCTTTAATATGCTTGAAAAGATATAACATTTAAATCTGAGTCCTAGGCAGTTATAAAAGGCACATATTAATACAGATCTTTAATTAAAAATACATCATTAAATATACTTTTTAAAAGGCGAACAGTATAAATACCTAAATTTGAGTTAGTATCAGCCTTTTTTGCAGTCTGTCATATAGACTGTACAGCAGAGCTCAGTAAGGGGGAGAAAGAAGTACCATAATGAGCCAATCAGGTGTGTTGCTCTGCAAGGAGAGAGTGACAGAGAGATAAGCTCCTCTGCTTGCAGCTTCTCTTTCCAATGTCCAGTCACAGAAGGGGATGGGAATGGGACCTCAAAATAAAAGTGAAACTGCAAAAGAGAGATCAATTTTCTTCCCTGCTAGACAGTTCTGTGCTGTGTGGCAGAGCTGCATATATCTCAAGACTGGGTAGACAATAACACAAGTCTTTTGGCAAGTAAAACAGCTGTCATATATGAAATTAATCTGTGTATTTAGCTGTTTAAATGGAATTCATCTTTAACTTGCTGTATTTTGTTTTAATATAGAAAAAGGAAATCACTTCATGACTTGCTAAAACCAAACCACAATACCAGAGCTGTGGGCAAAAGTTGTGTTCAAACACTCTGCAGTGAGAAATAAAAATTAAATCTTTAGATGCTTGAGCAACCCTCGCTTCTTTTCCAGATAGAGGAATTTTATCAGAAGACTTGACCTAGAGCATTCAAGAAATTATAATGGGTATCAGAGCATCTCAAGATATTATCCAGCTTCAGGATTGACTCACATAGACATGTACATGGAGACAATCAAAACAACCTTAGTGGCACTTTTCTTGTGGTAGTTCGCTTAAGAACCACCTGCTCCTTATTCAGGAAAGCATTTGCACCATGCCGGTGACATTAATGACATATATAGCAAATTCAGGTAGTTCTCACTACCACATTTAAATCTGTTAATATGGAAGCCACAAATTCTTAAAGAATCATTGCCAGTTCCCAGATTATGAAACTGATAGCAATTAGGATCAACTCTACCAAGCCTGTGCTGGAAAGCTGTCTTGCATGTGACAACTTCCCGCACAGAGTTGTATCCCCAGCCCCATTCAGCTGTCAACTGGGAAATTCCATGTCCAAATGCTAAATGTAAATACTGTATATATTAAGTAATTACCTAAATATTGGCAATGCCCATATTTGGGATATGACTTGTCACTGGATGGAAAGAGCCTACAGGGGAACCGAAAGACTAGTTCCCCATCAGGCCTATTTCACTTTTGAGTGACAGTACATAGCAGTTTAGAGTATTTGAAAGATGATCCAGCATTATATGAGAAGAAAAGGCATTTTTTAGGTGCTCAACAAATTTGACACTTAGTATGTACTAAAATCAATGGAAAGCTTTATTCCATATTAACATAGAGAAAAAACTACATCACATTAGTGGTTTTGAAAAATATAAAATCAGCATGATACATCTTATGGCTTGAAGTTCACAATGCAACAATTCCAACTTGACATGTTTCACCAAAGTTCTGAGTTCTTCAGGAGATTTACAGGTAGTTGCATGTAATTGCCATTAGAAAACTAAAATGCAACAATAAACAGTTTTAACTTTACAGAATTACAAAAATAGTAACAGAATCATCAATACAATACATACAAAATCAATATCTACTAAATGTGGGTATTTGTGGGGTAATACGTGTAAATTAATTGGTTTGCATGAAAGTTATAGCCTTTACAAATGGCGGTATATATACTGGAATTTTTTTATTTTTACTAGTAATAGCAGCGACTTATAGTGGGACTGCAGCAGGCATTCTGACACTGGGGGGAACTGACTTGGTGTCACTGAAATCCTCGGTGTCACCAATACAGTGATCAGTGCTAATAAAAAGCACTGTCACTGTACTAATGGCACTGGGCAGGAAGGGTTTAACATGTGGGGCGATCAAAGGGTTAACTGTGTGCTGTGTGTGTGCTTTACAATGTAAGCACACTGCTTTGTATGGCTTTGCTATGCAGGCTAAGAGGAAGAGAAAGAGGGAGGGAGAAAGAGAGATAGTGAAAGGGAAGGAGAGAGAGAGGTAGAGAGAGAGGGGAGGAAGGGAGAGGGAGGCAGGAGAGGGAGAGTGATACAGAAATAGAAAGAAACAAGTTGTGATGGACAGTTTCTCCCATCCACGGAGACTTTTACTGATGGGAAAAATAAAGTGTTTGTTTTTTTTTCTACAAACTGTCCATAAAAATACAGATGGTTGGAAACCCACTTCTGCTCCTGGAGGACGCCGGATGATGAAACGCGTAGGGCGAGGCCTCGGAGGTGGGTGAGCTGCCGATGTCTAATTGGGTCCAGAGCAAACCTATGATTATCATTGTTGTATGCAATATATGCTAGTGTTGGCTGTGACACTGTTCAATGTGAGTGGATTTGAAGCTTTTTAGCTGAATAAAATGCCTGGATGGTTTTACGCTACATTCCTCTTTCTTTCTTTGTGATCCCATTTTGAGTGCATGAAGAGTCAATTGTTAATTCAAGGAGTTTCAATAGCCAGCATGTGCCTCTGTAGATGGTTGCTCCCAGAGCTAAAGCGCTTGTAGCTGGTTTATAATGTGACCAGCATGGAGCTCTGGTGAGTGTATTTAATTCGTTTGGTGGTGGATTTCACGTGGGTGTTGGGCTATACAACACAGAAGCTTATTATAAGAATTGTTGAAGAAAATTTATAATTTTCATGGACATTTTCTTTGGACATTTATTTGTTTGTGTATTCACATAGTTTTTCAGTCACATTCTCTTGCATGGTATTATTTAGTGTACTATTGTATTTATTTAATTAATATTTTTATTTTAATTACACCAATATAGATGTTATTGTGTTACACACTAAGAGGTATAATATAATTGAGGAGCGCTGTCTTAAATGATTAATTTTTTCAGCCGTGGATCTGACACGTCTTGTTATTGTTTAATAAAAAAACGCCATATATCTCTTACGGTGCACACTGGGTGCACGCACAGTATGCTATCATATTTCTGCATTGTTCAATAACAAAACAGCCTCAATCACGCACTGCGCATGTGCCATATCTGGTACAGAGCTGAGGTGGCTTAATATCGAAGAATAAAAAGCTGCCCTGATCACATAATGCACATATGCAAAATCTTCCCTGGAGGCCTTGGTGATGTAGCCATCCCAGGGTGGAACTGTGCGGTCAGGGCTAGTGATTTTTATACATGCACATGCAGAGCTGCATGTACAATCCAATTTTGTATTTGGGGGGTGAGGTTGGCTGGTCCACTTTAACAAACATGGTTCTGGATGAGAGTGGTATAGCATACACCATAAATTGCATTTGTATGGTGTTCTCTAAATTTATGCTGACAGACATCTCGATCAGTTCAAGTCTCAGACTGGATTATATTTAATGTTCAGGAATTTGTTGTATCATTTTTATTTTTTTTTTACTTTTATAAAATGTTGTATTGGTCACACAGTTCTACCTTCCACAGGAAACACTCACAATGTTTTTTAATTGCTTTTGCAAAAGCAGCCTCTCTCACTGTCCACTCCCCAGCCATCAGGCCTTGCTGCTTTGATTTCAGATAACATGTATTGGGGTTGTAGGGAAGAGACCCTTGTCCCCATTGGCATGGGGACGCCATCCCTTTGCTGAGGGCATGTTGCCTGGTAAGCCACGGGGGGGGGCTCTCAATTGTCCCCCCCCCCTTCCTGCCCTGACAGGCCTGTGCTTGAATTAAGGGTCTGATAGGAATTTAGGGGGGACCCCATGCTTCCCCCCCATTTTTGGGGGGTGGGCTTCCCCTTAAAAGCTCTACCGGGCCTTGTGTGGATTTTAGGGAGAACCCCACGCACTTAAAAGGAAAAAAAAAAAAAAAATATATATATATATATATATATGCTGTGGGGTCCCTCCTAAGTTTCCTACCATACCTAAAGGGCCTGGTATGAAATTGGGGTGGGGGAACCCATGCTGTTTCTTTTTTTAATGTATGTTTTTGTTTTATTATTTATTTATTTATTTGTTTATTTTTTTCCCTCTGTCTTTGGCAGTGTCCAGTAAGCAGCGTTATATAGTATGGGGAGTGGACTTTGGTCAATCATGGCTCTCACAATGCACTGTAAAAACGCAGTGAATTGTGGGGCGCTCGGAAGACGAATAGCCCGACGAACGTCCTTACCCTTTGCGTGTTCGGAGAACCGCCAATGATTGAGCCTAACACTAAATGTGAATACCTTCTGTTTCAAGAAAGTATGATTGTGCCATGCACTGATTAGAGTGAGGTCTTTTTGATTGCTTTAGTCCAGTCTCACTGTTACCTGTATGGTTTTACTGTTTTGTGTGGTCCCAAGTCTTACTCCATAGAACCCATGGTTTCCATACACTGTGATGCTGGCCAAACAGTCTGCAACAGCTGTAGGCAATGTGGAATAAATGACCCTATAATAGTGGGCTATATTTGCATAACACATCAGAATTTCTGGATGTGCATCTGCCCAAAGGAGCAAAAAGCATTGATTAGAATGGCTCTGTCTGCTCCCTTGCAGTGAGGTGTAATCCTTTTAATTTTGGAATATGTGATGAAATAAGACAGATAAATACTTTGTTTTATGAAGACTTTTCTGTGCTATGCCCTGATTAGAGCAAGAGTTTTCTGATTGCTTTATTTTCTTCTCACCATAACCTGTTTATTTATACTGTCTCAGTGTTATAATATGGAGCTTTCAGGTACTCATGTTCTTGTTCTAGTTGAGAAATCAGTATCCAGGTCTTTGATTTTAATTAGTCTCTTGAGATACAGTATATGGACTTATTAGTTCATGTACTAGAAAAGATTCTCATTGTAAATCGTTTTTACTTTTTGCATATGAAAGTTTTTTTATGATTCATATATCTATGTATGTTTTCTTATAATTTGCCCATGGTATATAGATAGGGTGGGAAATAAGTTGCAGCACTGCACTTTGATTTCCTATCAAAGGATTTCTGGCTACCAGGTGTCTTTCATACAGGTAATAAGCTGAGATTAGAAGTAGTCTCTTAAAGGGAGTGCTGCTAATCTAATTTTGTTACCTGTATAAAAAACACCTGTCCACAGGAGCAATCAAACAATCAGATCCCAAACTCTCTACCATGGCAAAGACCAAAGAGCTGTCCAAGGATGTCAGGGACAAGATTGTAGACCTACACAAGGCTGGACTGGGCTAAAAAACTATCGCCAAGCAGCTTGGTGAGAAGGTGACAACAGTTGGTGCAATCATTCGCAAATGGAAGAAACACAAAACAACTGTCAGTCTCCCTAGGTCTGGTGCACCATGCAAGATCTCACCTTGTGGAGTGTCAGTGATCATGAGAACAGTGAGGAATCATCCCAGAACTACAAGTGAGAATCTTGTCAATGATCTCCAGGCAGCTGGGACCACAGTCACCAAAAAAACAATTGGTAACACACTACGCTGACAAGAATTGAAATCCTGTAGTGCCCGCAAAGTGCCTCTGCTCAAGAAAGCACATGTCCAGGCCCGTCTGTAGTTTGCCAGTGAACATCTGAATAATCCAGAGGAGGACTGGTTGAAAGTGTTGTGGTCAGATGAGACCAAAATCGAGCTCTTTGGCATCAACTCAACTCGCCTTGTTTGGAGGAGGAGGAGGAGGAGGAGGAGGAATGCTGCCAATGACCCCAAGAACACCATGCCAACTGTCAAACATGGTGGTGGAAACATTCTGCTCTGGGGGTGTTTTTCTGCTAAGGGGACAGGACAACTGCACCACATCAAAGGGACGATGGACAATGTACCATCAAATCTTGGGTGAGAACCTTCTTCCCTCAGCCAGGGCATTGAAAATGGGTTGTGGATGGGTGTTCCAGCATGACAATGACCCAAAACACACGGCCAAGGCAACAAAGGAGTGGCTCAAGAAGAAGCACATTAAGGTCCTAGAGTGGCCTAGCCAGTCTCCAGACCTTAATCCGATTGAAAATCTGTGGAGGAAACTGAAAGTTCAAGTTGCCAATTGTCAGCCACCACACTTTAGTGACTTGGAGAGGATCTGCTAAGAGGAGTGGACCAAAACCCCTCCTGAGATGTGTGCAAACCTGGTGGCCAAACATTCAAAATCAGCAGGGGATCAAATTCTTATTTACTTTACTGTAAATGTTTATCCACCAATCTCTTTGTTTAGCATCTGTCCTAGACAATGTTGCTACATAACTTTGACAGCCTCTTTATTTACTTTTCTTTAAAAAAAAGACTTTCCTTTTAACAATATATTGTTTTAAATCTCAAGGTTTTGGGGTGTGAGATGAAATATTTTAGATCCAAAGCATCTAAAACCATAATTTGATGCATCAAGCCTCCACTCTGAAATTACAGTCTAAAGTTAGTCATACTAGGGTGGATGGAGGATACTGCATTGTAGGCTGTTGTATTCAGACACCAGCCTAACAAGATAACAAGCTCTGCAAAATACAGCCTTTTCTCTTACCATTTGAAATTTTGTTATAAAAAATTTTTCTCTAAAATTCTCTATTAATGTCTATGTCTGCTTGCACTTATGGGGATTTTCTAAGGACCAACATGCCTCTGAAATATTTTTAACACCCATCTATTAACTTTGTTAGAACTACTATCTTTGCATTTATTAAGCATATATATATATATTTGTTTTTTATATAGAATATATTTATATATTATGTACTTACAGCATTTGAGGCTAAGTCTTTAAGTTGCATCTGCGGTACATAGGACAGGTCTTCTGGTCCAAGGAGAAGTCTTCCGTTCATTCTTTCAGTCTCCAGATTACTTCTGGGATTCCGAACTTCCTCAAGGTCCCCACAGATCAATGGAGTGATACTCCTAAACCAATACCAGTCACAGCACAGCTGCATGCATACAATTTCCAAATCTCCAAAGCTTCTTTCAGAGCACCAAGATGTTGTGGATAAAGTAAAGTGTTGGAGTATTTAAAATATTATTCAGTCCACATATTCAGAATGAACAAACACTTTTTTTTCAAGAGAGGAAGAATTTATCACAGGACTTAACCCAGAGCATACAAAAACTAAGACAGGTATCAGAGCATCTCAAGATATCTTGCTGCAATATTAACCCACATACTCTTTCCAGCCACTTTATTAGGTACACCTTACTAGTGCCAAGAAAATATCTCACCATTACACCACCACCACCATCCTGAACCGTTGACACAAGGTAAGATGGATCCATGCTTTCATGTTGTTTAAGCAAAATATGCACCCTACCATCTGAATGTTGCAGCAACTAATCCGCCCATTCTTCTCTGACATCAACAAGGCATTTTTGGCAATACAACTGCTGCTCACTGGATATTTTCTCTTTTTCGGCACATTCTCTGTAAACCCTAGAGATGGTTGTGTGTGAAAATTCCAGTATATCAGCAGTTTTTGAAATATTCAGACCAACCCGTCTGGCACCAAGAACCATGCCACCTTCTGTTGCTTGGCTGCAAATAGACTGTTCATTTTGCAAATACATTTTCAGTATGCAAGGGAATTTTCCCTTAGCTTAGTGAATAAGGTGAATCTCTACTGGCTCATTCATATATATGCAAACAAAAATACTATTTATTTTTTGTTCCTTGCATGTGTTTGGATATTCTTTGCAAAGTGATTTTTTTATATGTTTACTAAACTAGAAGAAATTTATTTTGCAAAGTGAATAGCCTGTTTGCCTGTAATAAATCAACCATGCTGACACTCCAGGGAGATCTCCAGACCTCTTCTCAGAATCACTTTTTAGACAAATATTCTGTACTCAAAGATCCTCTCTACTTTGTTCTTGTATATTATTTAGAAATGTGAGCTGCCCAAATAGTGTTTCTTTAAAGTGTTAGAACAGGTGTAATGTGTTTTGCATAATGCTACTAGTACTTGTTAGTCACATTCAACTGTAATGTTGAAGACGTTTTGTAGCTTCCCCAAGCAACTGTGAGTGTCAGGAACATACCCCTATAAGTGGGGATTAGCACAGGGTGGAGTTACTGCAGTGATGGCATCACAATCACTGGGACACTCAGAGGGGAAGGGAGACTGACCTCTGATGATGTGCCTTAGCACAAAAGGCCTCAGGAGGAACTGACAGCCTGTGACGCCTTATTGCCGCCCAGACCACGAGGAGGTCTGGCGGCCATCTCATTCAGGGTCAGTAGTTTGTGTTTTTTTACTATGTGGATTTATGTTTGGGCACTTGCCAGCACTATTACTGATTTACCCTGCACTAAGTCTGTTACCAATAAAGTTCTTTAAGAAATACTACACTATGGGTACTCTCCTACTCTTTGCCCCTTACTGAGGGGTCAGCAGACACAGCTTCCAACTTTATCCAGAAGAGGGAAGCCTTTATCTGGAGCCTTTTATCCGGCCGACCCATTCCGATCCTTAGGAGGTTCTGTGAGCCCAGCTGACCATCGCTTGGTAACACTCCTTCCTGAGGGAGATCGACATTCTGTGGAATTTAATACACATATGCACATTTCCTATGCGCGGTCGGTGAGTGCGCATTTCTGCCATTTGTTCCGGATTCTTCATAGCTGTGTCAAATTTATTACATTGATGATTTAATGAACATTTGATTACCAATTTCAGATCGAACTTTTCAGATCGAATTTTTTTAGATCGAACTTTCTGTTTGTTATTTTTAGAGCTGCACTATATATATTTATTTTTACTTAAGGCTGTAATGACAACAATCCGTCCAGGCCCTGAGGCAGCAAAGCAACCCCAAACCATGATGCTCCCTCCGCCATGTTTTACAGTGGGGATGAGGTTTTGATGTTGGTGTGCTGTGCCTTTTTTTTCTCCACACATAGTGTTGTGTGTTCTTCCCAAACAACTCAATCTTGGTTTCATCTGTCCAAAGTATATTTTGCCAGTAGTGCTGTGGAACATCCAGGTGCTTTTTTGCAAACTTCAAACGTGCTGCAATATTCTTTTTGGACAGCATTGGCTTCCTCCGTGGTGTCCTCCCATGTACTCCATTCTTGTTTAATGTTTTCCTTATTGTAGATGTGTCAACAAAAATGTTAGCATGTGCCAGAGATTTCTGTAGGTCTTTAGCTGACACTCTGGAATTCTTCTTTACCTCATGCAGCATTCTGCGCTGTGCTCTTGCAGTCATTTTTACAGGACGACCACGCCTAGGGAGAGTAGCAAGAGTGCTAAACTTTCTCCATTTGTAGACAGTCTGTCTTACCGTGGACACATGAACATTTGGAGATACTTTTGTAACCCTTTCCAGCATCATACAAGTCAACAATTCTTGATCGTAGGTCTTCTGAGAGCTCTTTTCTGCGAGGCATGGTTCACATCAGACAGTGCTTCTTGAAACCAGTAAACCCAAAACAGGTGTGTGTTTTTTAAGGGCAGGATAGCTGTCAGCAACACATCCAATATCATCACACTGATTGGAGTCAAGGTTGGCTCATTCCTGGCTCCAATTAGCTCTGGGAGAAGTCATTAAGCTAGGGCCTCACATACTTTTTCCTCCCTGCACTGTGAATGTTTACATGTTATGTGCAATTAAACCATGGCAACATCTAATGTTTGTGTAGTATTATGTTCAGCAGACTGTGTTCTTCTATTGTTGTGACTTAGATGACGTTCAGAGCACATTTTATGCCCAATTCATGCAAAACGCCACGTAATCCCAAGGGGTTCACATACTTTTTCTTGCAACTGTATATTAGGTTTTACCTTACAAATTGTGTTTTTATTTATTTATAATATAAAAATGTATGGTTTGTGGCTGTTGTATTTACATATGCACTTTAATAAGTTATGTAAGACTCTGTATTATTAATTTTCTTTTGGCAGCGCAACACGTATACTTTATATGAACAAATCCCTGCATTTAAATTCACAGGCAGCACAAACACCATAATCCAATTCCCATGGAATGTGTACATGCTGATTGTCCAAGAACAGGATGGCAAGTGTGAAAGTTGTAGAACCACCCTGTTCTATTTTCATAATTCCATCATTGGTGTCAGGAATTCTGCATATGGCACAACTTGGATAATCAGAACCTTAACGGAGATATTCTGTTTATTGCTACACAACTAGTCCCAGTGTCACTTCCCTCGTGTGATTCAGGAAAAGTTATTAAATAGTTATCACAAGTAACATATAGGTTAGGGACAACTGCTCTCTGTCCAGAGGTTGTCTTGAACACCATGGCATTGTGAAGGTTTAAGCTGTCTTACTGAATTTAATTTAGCCAATTTTATTATCAAATATTCATGTACTGTATATCAGATTAAACACAGTACCTTCATTTAAATAAAACCACACTAGGTAGGTATACTCAGGTCTGACAGCATATCTATGGTGCATACTCTCCATATTATTATTATTATACAGGATTTATATAGCGCCAACAGTTTGCTCAGCACTTTACAAAATAAGGGGAGACAATACAGCAACAATACAATTCAATACAAGAGGGTTAGGAAGGCCCTGCTCCTTGGAGCTTACAATCTAAGAGCCTACTTGCTAAGTACATTTGAATTTAGAGACTTCTAAAATGCATGTCTGTTTTCTAGTGATGTCAAAACATATCTGTCAGTGATTCTGGAACACCCTTTTAGACACATAAACCCTTATATTGCAAAACAAAACAAAACAAAACAAAACAAAAAACTGAGATCCATGGAAGCTTCTTCATCCATCCACGTCTCTTTCATCTACTGGGACATAATATGAAAAAGCCATACTTATTTTGTACGTGGTTAATGTATAATGGATACAATTACTTTTGTAGCAAAATTGTCTCACCTTGTTATGTCCACTTATTTTGTTTTTGAAAAAAATTAATAAACAGTAATATTAAAAAAAGAAAAAAAAAACTAGTAATAAGAGGTTAGTTTGTTACAGCCACAATCAGACCTGCATCAAAGGTTTCAGGAAATGCACTCCTACGGCCTTCTTACTGATCCTGAATAGAAATGTTTGTGCTTTTCTGCATGGAATTACACTAAATAAATATTACCGTCAATGTAGTGAGCTTTCTTTTTCCCATAGTTTAACCTTAAGCGCTCAGGCAGGTTTTTTGGCAGGAGCTGTCCATAGTGCTGAATGTAATGGGCAGCACAGTGGCTAAACGGTTAGCACTTCTGCCTATTATTATTATTATTATTATTATTACTACGAGTTTACAGTTGCAAGAAAAAGTATGTGAACCCCTTGGGATTACGTGGAGTTTTGCATGAATTGGGCATAAAATGTGCTCTGAACGTCATCTAAGTCACAACAATAGAAGAACACAGTCTGCTGAACGTAATACTACACAAACATTAGATGTTGCCATGGTTTAATTGCACATAACATGTAAACATTCACAGTGCAGGGAGGAAAAAGTATGTGAGCCTTTGGACTTAATAACTGGTTGACCCTCCTTTGGCAGCAATAACCTCAACCAAACGTTTCCTGTAGTTGCAGATCAGACCTGCACAACGATCTGGAGTAATTTTGGACCACTCCTCTTCACAAAACTGTTTCAGTGTAGCAATATTCTTGGGATGTCTGGTGTGAATCGCTCTCTTAAGGTCATGCCACAGCATTTCAATCGGGTTGAGGTCAGGACTCTGACTGGGCCACTCCAGAAGGCGTATTCTGTGCTGTTGCAGCCATTGTTTTGTTGAATTACTTGTATGCTTTGGGTCATTGTCCTGTTGCATCACCCATCCTCTGCGGAGCTTCAGTTGGCAGACAGATGGTGGTACGTTTTCCTGCAAAATGTCTTGATAAACTCTGGAATTCATTTTCCCATCAATGACAACTATCCGTCCAGGCCCTGAGGCAGCAAAGCAGCCCCAAACCATGATGCTCCCTCCACCATGTTTTACAGTGGGGATGAGGTTTTGATGTTGGTGTGCTGTGCCTTTTTTTCTCCACACATAGTGTTGTGTGTTCTTCCCAAACAACTCAATCTTGGTTTCATCTGTCCACAGTATATTTTGCCAGTAGTGCTGTGGAACATCCAGGTGCTCTTTTGCAAACATCAAACGTGCTGCAATATTCTTTTTGGACAGCAATGGCTTCCCCCCGTGGTGTCCTCCCATGTACTCCATTCTTGTTTAATGTTTTCCTTATTGTAGATGTGTCAACAAAAATGTTAGCATGTGCCAGAGATTTCTGTAGGTCTTTAGCTGACACTCTGGGATTCTTCTTTACCTCATGCAGCATTCTACGCTGTGCTCTTGCAGTCATTTTTACAGGACGACCACGCCTAGGGAGAGTAGCAACAGTGCTAAACTTTCTCCATTTGTAGACAGTCTGTCTTACCATGGACACATGAACATCAAAGCTTTTGGAGATACTTTTGTAACCCTTTCCAGCTTCATGCAAGTCAACAATTCTTGATCGTAGGTCTTTTGAGAGCTCTTTTCTGCGAGGCATGTGTTAGGAATGGACTGGCCAGCAATGGTGGGACTCACCTGCCTTTTGATCTGCAGTACCAGGGCTGGCCAGCGGGTGCTCCCAGCAATCAGAGACTCAACCTTTCAGCCAGCTAACACCTGGAACTGATGATACTGGTATATTTAAGGGATGGCCAGACTTGCAGACTCTGCCTTGGTGTGTGTTTGTCCTGGGCCCTGTATCTGTCCTGCATCCTGTTTCTGTTCCTTTGCTGACTTCTCCTGCTCTGATCCTGGCTTGTGACCCTGACCATCCCTCTGTCTGACCCTCTGTACTACGCTGCTTGCTACCTGTTCTGATCCCTGGCTTGTGACCCGGACCATCCCTCTGCCTGACCCTCTGTACTTTGCTGCTTGCTATCTGCTGAACCTGGCCTGTGACCCCGACCATTCTCCGCTTGCTCCCCCTGTACCTACCTGCCCAATTGATATTGACCCGGCCTGCCTGACGACGCTTGCTTGTATATACTGTTATCTGTGGGTGGTTTGGTTTGTTTGCACCGTATTATGTTTTAGTATTGCACTGCGTTTATGTTTGTACTGTTAGTGTTAATAAATTATATTGTTTATAACATATCTGAGGTCTGCGTTTCCCTGCTTCAGTCACACACCTCTGGTCATACCTGGGAGCCCTGACATTACACCAAGGCCAATCCTGACCAGAAGTGGCTGCACAGGGAAGCCATCTTGGCTTGTTGATGGGAAGGATGGATCTTGAGGAGGTTGAGTATTTATATCTGCTAGTGTTTGATGACAGGGAGTATGCTTATCAAACTCTGAAGGAGTATACCCGGGATGAATTGCTAGAATGTATACGGCTCGCTCATGTTCTAGTAGATCAGGGCACAGTGTTCTCTGAGGTGCAGCCATTGATTGAGGTTTGTGCAGAGTTGGTTTCATCTGGTTCCCCCGAATGCAGGGATGAATTTTTGCCACCATTTAGTGCAGACCAGGTAGAGTCCCTGGTGTGGTTATTAGAGGATGATGTGGGTTACTTTCTGGAGCGTTATTCCACATGTTCACCACAGACACTGAGAGATTGTATAAACGCAGTGCAGTCATTGACCAGACAGGCTTTGTGTAAGCTCAGCTTTGTTCAACCCATACTGCAGACATGGACAGATTTGTTGCACCCAGCCTCAGTCAGCTTACAAAGACCCAGTCCTGCTTCTAACTCTACTCCTGTATTCCCACCAGCTCCTCCAGTTACAGCCCAGTATACTTGGCTATCTACCGCATGTCAGTACCCTGTTCCCACTCGCTGCACCTATCCTGCCTTTAACCCTGTAAAAAAGCCCTCTGTAGCAACTGCTCCCTCTCCTGTTCCATCCTCCAGTTCTTCTCTGTCTCCAGCTGCTCCATTCGTTTGCAGACCTGCGTTTACTTGCAGTGCTCCCGTAGTTAAAACCAGAAAAAAGCGAAAATTCTTTCCAACCAATACCATCCTGCCAGTATCCAAACCGGTGAGCCTGCCTTCCGTGGTTCAGACTGATGCCTGTACGCAGCCTGATGCCTCTACTCGCCCTGAAGCCTCTACGCGGCCTGAAGCCTCTCCTCGGCCTGAAGCCTCTACTCGGCCTGAAGCCTCTACTCGGCCTGATGCCTCTACTCGGCCTGATGCCTCTACTCGGCCTGAAGCCTCTCCTCAGCCTGAAGCCTCTACGCGGCCTGAAGCCTCTACTCGGCCTGATGCCTGTACTCGTCCTGATGCCTGTACTCGGCCTGATGCCTGTACTCGGCCTGATGCCTCTACTCGGCCTGAAGCCTCTACTCGGCCTGATGCCTCTACTCGGCCTGATGCCTCTACTCGGCCTAATGCCTCTACCCAGCATGATGAACTGATCCAGCCTGACGATCCTATTAGGCCAGTTGACTCGATGCCCGCTGTTGATCCAGATGATCCGGTACCTGATCCGGTGCCCGCTGTCGTGCCAATTGACTCAGAGCCCGCTGTCGTACCTGGTGACTCAGTGCCCACTGCCTTGCCAGATGACGCGGTGCCCGCTGGCAAGCCAAATGACCTGATGCCTGGTGACCTAGTGTCCGCTGTCATACCTGATGACCCGATGCCCGCTGTCGAGCCAGACAATCCGGTACCTGATGACCCGGTGCCCACTGTCGTGCCTGTTGACTCGGAGACCACTGCCTTGCCAGATGACGCGGTGCCCGCTGTCGAGCCAAATGACCTGATGCCTGGTGACCCGATGCCCGCTGTCCAGCCAGACGATTCAATGTCTGCCCCGGTGCCCGCGGTCATGCCAGTTGACTCGGAGCCCACTGCCTTGCCAGATGACGCGGTGCCCGCGGTCGAGCCAAATGACCTGATGCCTGGTGACCCGATGCCCGCTGTCCAGCCAGACGATTCAATGTCTGCCCCGGTGCCCGCGGTCATGCCAGTTGACTCGGAGCCCACTGCCTTGCCAGATGACGCGGTGCTCGCTGTCGAGCCAAATGACTTGATGCCTGGTGACCCGATGCCCGCTGTCCGGTCAGACGATCCAATGTCTGACCCAGTGCCTGCGGTCATACCAGTTGACTCGGAGCCCACTGTCGTGCCTGGTGTCTCGGTGCCCGCCGCTCCGCCTGGGGGCCCGAGACCTGTTGCTCCGCTTGGGGGTCCAGCGCCCGCCGCTCCGCCTGGGGATCCGGCGCCCGCCGCCCCGCCTGGGGGCCTGAGACCTGTCGCTCCACCTGAGGGCCCGAGACCTGTCGCTCCGCCTGGGGGTCCGGCACCTGCCACTCCGCTTGAGGGCCCGAGACCTGTTGCTCCTCCTGGGGGTCCGGCGCCCGCCGCTCCGCCTGAGGGCCCGAGACCTGTCTCTCCGCCTGGGGGTCCGGCGCCCGCCGCTCCGCCTGAGGGCCCGAGACCTGTCGCTCCACCTGGGGGTCCGGCGCCCGCCGCTCCGCCTGAGGGCCCGAGACCTGTCGCTCCACCTGGGGGTCCGGCGCCCGCCGCTCCGCCTGAGGGCCCGAGACCTGTCGCTCCACCTGGAGGTCCGGCGCCCGCCGCTCCGCCTGAGGGCCCGAGACCTGTCGCTCCATCTGGAGGTCCGGCGCCCGCCGCTCCGCCTGAGGGCCCGAGACCTGTCGCTCCGCCTGGGGGTCCGGCGCCCGCCGCTCCGCCTGGGGGCACGATGCCTGTCGCCCCGCCTGGGGGCACGATGCCTGTCGCCCCGCCTGGGGGCACGATGCCTGTCGCCCCTCCTGGGGGCCCGATGCCTGTCGCCCCGCCTGGGGGCCCGGTGCCTGTCGCCCCGCCTGGGGGCCCGGTGCCTGTCGCCCCGCCTGGGGGCCCGGTGCCTGTCGCCCCGCCCGGGGGCCCGGTGCCTGCTGCTCCGCCCGGGGGCCCGGTGCCTGCTGCTCCGCCCGGGGGCCCGGTGCCTGTCGCCCCGCCCGGGGGCCCGGTGCCTGTCGCCCCGCCCGGGGGCCCGGTGCCTGCCGCCCCGCCCGGGGGCCCGGTGCCTGCCGCCCCGCCCGGGGGCCCGGTGCCTGCCGATCCGCCCGGGGGCCCGGTGCCTGCCGCTCCGCCCGGTGGCCCGCTGCCTGCTGCTTCGCCTGGTGGCCCGCTGCCTGCTGCTTCGCCTGGTAATCCGATGTGCCTCTGCCCGGAGTCCTGCCTGATGTGCCTCTGCCCGGAATCCTGCCCGATGTGCCTCTGCCCGGAATCCTGCCCGATGTGCCTCTGCCCAGAATCCTGCCCGATGTGCCTCTGCCCGGAGTCCTGCCCGATGTGCCTCTGCCTGGAGTCCTGCCTGATGTGCCTCTGCCCGGTGTGCCTCTGCCCGGAGTCCTGCCCGATGTGCCTCTGCCCGGAGTCCTGCCCGATGTGCCTCTGCCCGGAGTCCTGCCCGATGTGCCTCTGCCCGGAGTCCTGCCCGATGTGCCTCTGCCCGGTGTGCCTCTGCCCGATGTGCCTCTGCCCGGAGTCCAGCCCGGTGTGCCGCTGCCCGGAGTCCTGCCCGGTGTGCCAGTCTTTGATATCCCGCCAGTTGCCAGACCCGGGCGGTGGAACATTTTGCCCAGCTAGGACTGTTTGGAGCGTCCTGAGGCCGCTCCTTGAGGGGGGGGGGGTACTGTTAGGAATGGACTGGCCAGCAATGGTGGGACTCACCTGCCTTTTGATCTGCAGTACCAGGGCTGGCCAGCGGGTGCTCCCAGCAATCAGAGACTCAACCTTTCAGCCAGCTAACACCTGGAACTGATGATACTGGTGTATTTAAGGGATGGCCAGACTTGCAGACTCTGCCTTGGTGTGTGTTTGTCCTGGGCCCTGTATCTGTCCTGCATCCTGTTTCTGTTCCTTTGCTGACTTCTCCTGCTCTGATCCTGGCTTGTGACCCTGACCATCCCTCTGTCTGACCCTCTGTACTACGCTGCTTGCTACCTGTTCTGATCCCTGGCTTGTGACCCGGACCATCCCTCTGCCTGACCCTCTGTACTATGCTGCTTGCTATCTGCTGAACCTGGCCTGTGACCCCGACCATTCTCCGCTTGCTCCCCCTGTACCTACCTGCCCAATTGATATTGACCCGGCCTGCCTGACGACGCTTGCTTGTATATACTGTTATCTGTGGGTGGTTTGGTTTGTTTGCACCGTATTATGTTTTAGTATTGCACTGCGTTTATGTTTGTACTGTTAGTGTTAATAAATTATATTGTTTATAACATATCTGAGGTCTGCGTTTCCCTGCTTCAGTCACACACCTCTGGTCATACCTGGGAGCCCTGACATTATGGTTCACATCAGACAGTGCTTCTTGAAACCAGTAAACCCAAAACAGGTGTGTGTTTTTTAAGGGCAGGATAGCTGTCAGCAACACATCCAATATCATCACACTGATTGGAGTCAAAGTTGGCTCACTCCTGGTTCCAATTAGCTCTGGGAGAAGTCATTAAGCTAGGGCCTCACATACTTTTTCCTCCCTGCACTGTGAATGTTTACATGTTATGTGCAATTAAACCATGGCAACATCTAATGTTTGTGTAGTATTATGTTCAGCAGACTGTGCTCTTCTATTGTTGTGACTTAGATGACGTTCAGAGCACATTTTATGCCAAATTCATGCAAAACTCCACGTAATCCCAAGGGGTTCACATACTTTTTCTTGCAACTGTATATAGCGCCAAAGGGTTTGCTCAGCGCTGTACAATAGGGGGAACAATACATGGCACAGTACAACAACAACAAACAACGTACGAGGGGTAAGAGGGCCCTACTCTTACGAGCTTACAATCTAGGAGGGAGGGGGTAAAGGTACAGTAGGAAGTGGCTGAGGGGGATGAAGTGGTGGGAGGAATGAGGGAGGATGCCCGTTAGGTGAGGGTGGGGTAGGCTTCCCTGAAGAGATGGGTTTTGAGGGAGCGCCTGAATGTGAATAGGGAAGGCGACAGTCTGATGGATTGGGGCAGTGAGTTCCAGAGGATGGGGGAGGACCTGGAGAAGTCCTGCAGTCGTGCATGGGAGGAGGAGACCAGGGAGCAGGATAGAAGGAGGTCCTGTGAGGAGCGAAGGGTACGGGTAGGGTGGTACTTGGTGATCAGGTTGGTGAGGTAGTCAGGGGCAGTGTTGTGAACGGCTTTGTAGGTCAGGGTTAGGAGTTTAAATTTGATGCGTTGGGCAATCGGGAGCCAGTGGAGGGAGAGGCAGAGGGGGGTGGCAGAGGTGGAGCGGGTGGTGAGGTGGATGAGTCTGGCAGCTGAGTTCAGGATGGTCTGGAGCGGGGAGAGCCTGCACTTGGGTAGGCCAGTGAGGAGGGAGTTGCAGTAGTCAAGGCGTGAGATGATGAGGGAGTGTACTAGAAGTTTGGTGGTGTCTGGGGTGAGGAAGGAGCGTATCTTGGCAATATTGCAAAGATGGAGCCTGCATGTGTTTGTGAGTGATTTGACATGCGGTTGGAGGGAGAGGTTCGCGTCAAGAATGACGCCAAGGACTTTGGCTTGCGGGGCGGGAGTGATAGTGGAGTTGTTGGTGATGATGGATAGGATGGGGGGGGGGTGTTGGCAGGGGGAAAGATGAGGAGCTCGGTTTTGGAGAGGTTGAGCTTGAGGAAATGTAGCGACATCCAGTCTGAGATGTCATTTAGGAGGTGAGTGATGCGGGCGGAGATAGTGGGGGTGAGGTGAGGGGTGGAGAGGTAGATTTGGGTGTCGTCAGCATAGAGGTGATAGTTGAAGCCGTGAGATTGTATGAGTTTGCCCAGGGAGGAGGTGTAGATGGAGAAGAGAAGGGGTCCAAGGACAGAGCCTTGGGGGACCCCAACAGAGAGGGGGAGGGAGGGGGAGGTGGCACCATTGTAGGTGACACTGAAGGAGCGTCGGGATAGGTAGGATGAGAACCAAGAGAGAGCAGTATCTCCGATGCCAAGGGAGAGTAGTTTATTAAGGAGGAGGGGGTGGTCAACTGTGTCGAAGGCCGCAGAGAGGTCCAGGAGAAGGAGGACAGAGTAGTCGCCCTTGGCTTTGGCGTTGAGTAGGTCGTTAGTGATTTTGAGGAGGGCAGTTTCAGTGGAGTGTAGGGGACGGAAGCCGGACTGTAGAGGGTCAAGGAGGTTATTGTCTGTAAGGTGGGTGCTTAGGCGATCGTAGACTATGCGTTCAAGGAGCTTGGAGGTGAGTGGCAGCAGGGAGATGGGTCTGAGGTTGTTGGGGTCCGCGGGATCCAGGGAGGGCTTTTTGAGGATGGGGGTGATATGCGCGTGCTTTAGGGGGGAGGGGAATACACCAGTAGAGAGGGAGAGATTGAAGATGTGGGTGAGGGAGCGGATGAGGGAAGAGGGGGGTGACCGGAGGAGTTGAGAGGGGATAGGGTCCAGGGGGCAGGTAGTGAGGCGGGCTTTTGAGAGGACTTTGGCGACTTCCTCAGTAGTGACAGGGCTGAGGGAGTGCAGTGCGGGGGGGGGTTATGGTGAGTGGGGCATTGGGAGAGGAGGGGGGCAGTGCGGTTGTGAGGGCAGAGGAGGGGGGAGATGAAGGGGTGACGGGGGCGAGGAGGCTAGGTGGGGAGGTAGATTGCAAGTTGACGATGTCCTTACGGATAGCGTCAATCTTGTTGTGGAAATGGGTGGCAATCTCGTGGGCGGTGAGAAAGGTACTGAGTGGAGGAGGGGGGGGGGGAGAGCAGGGAGTTGAAGGTGGAGAAGAGTCGGCGGGGGCAGGAGGAGAGGGTGTTTATTAGGTTAACAAAGTAGGCCTGCTTGGCGGCGTGGAGGGAGGAGGTGTAGATAAGAAATGCAGATTTGTAGAGGGAGAAAGTATGAGGGGACCTGGTTTTGTGGCACAGTCTCTCCAGTGCGCGACTGCGACGTTTGAGGCGTTTAGTGCTGTCGGTCTGCCAGGGTTGAAGCGGTCTGGGTTTGATGATGCGTGTGGTTAGGGGTGCCAGAGAGTCTAGGGCAGCTGACAGTGAGTCATTGTACAAGGTGGTGGCTATGTCAGGACATGACAGTGGGAGGATGCTGTCGTGTAGGCAGTCGGCGGCAGAGTGGAGGGGGGCCGGGTTCAGGTTGCGGAGGTTGCGGCTGGTGATGGTTTGGCGTTTTTGAGGGGGGGAGTTGGGGGAAGGGGAGATGGAGAAGGTGAGGAGGTGGTGGTCGGAGAGAGGGAAGTGGGTGTTCGAGAACTGGTTGAGGGTACAGAGGTGGGAGAAGACAAGGTCCAGGGTGTTCCCTCCGAAGTGGGTGGAGGATTGAGTGTGCTGTGTGAGCGCGAAGGAGGAGGTTAGGTGGAGGAATTGGGAAGTAGCCGGGGTGTTGTCGTTGATGGGGATGTTGAAGTCCCCGAGGATGATGGTCGGTAGCTCAGAGGAGAGGAAGAAGGGGAGCCAGGCGGCGAAGTCATCCAGGAAGCGGGCTATGGATCCGGGAGGCCTGTAGATCACTGCGATCCTTAGGGGGGTGGGTGAGAAGAGTCGGATGCAGTGCGCCTCAAAGGAAGGGAAGGAAAGAGAGGGTGGGTTAGGTAGGACCTGGAAGGTGCTAAGCGGTGATAGGAGCAAGCCGACACCACCACCTCTGCGATCGCTCAGTCTTGGTGAATGGGTCCAGATGAGACCTCCATGGGTGAGTGCCACAGGGGAAGTGGAGTCAGTGGCCTGTACCCAGGTTTCGGTGACTGCTAGGAGGTTGAGGGAGCGGGAGATGAAGAGGTCATGGATGGCGGTAAGCTTATTGCAAACCGAACGGGCATTCAGGAGTGCAACCGAGAGAGGGGGGATAGATATGGGGAGGAGGGGTACATGTATGAGGTTGAGGGGGTCGCGTCGGCTGGCGTGAGCAGGGGGGGCTCTAGGGGGGGTGTGAGGTGGTGAGGGGCCAGGGTTTGGGGAGATGTCCCCAGCTGATATGAGAAGGAGGAGGGTGAGGAAGGTGGCGTGGGAATGGGAGGTGTAGGAGCGCTTGGGTCTGAAAGTGGTGGCAAGTGGGTCAGCGGGGAAGTGGAGTAGCAGGAGGAGGTGGTGGGTGCCATAGTGGGGAGAGGGGAGAAGTGAGGGGGTGATATAGAGCTGCTTAGCGGGGGTGGGTGGGTAGAGGAAGGCGGTTTTAGGGATGGAGGAGAGGAGGACAAGGAGGAGGAGCGCGGGCGGCATGTTGGGGTGAGCGGGGTGCAGGAAGGGTCGGGGTGGGTGAGGGGGTGCTGGTCAGGGATGGCGAAGCAGTGTCCGAAACGCAGTGGGAGGTGGCTGGTAGTCCCAGGTGGGGTGGAGGGCAGGGGATCCCTGGTGGGATGGTGGCCGTGCTATCCCTGGTGGGTTAGTAGCGGTCCCTGGAGGGATAGTAGTTAAGGGTCCCTGGTGGTTAGGGTTTCCGGTGGGTGGTGGGATCCCTGGTGGCTGGCGGTGGGATGGTGGTTGGGCTCCCTGATGGGTAGTGGGTGCCCCTGGTGGAGTACCTGATGTCCTGGAGCGTCGGGGTGGAGGTGGATCCCTCCTATTTTAGGAGGACCGTTGGTGGTGGTGGTAGCTTCCCCGGAGGAGCGGAGGCGTCCCGCTGCGATTCCAGCCACGGCCGGCAGGAAACACCGCGGCTTCGGGTGCCGTGGTAGGCCTCAAGCCGCTTCGGACCGCCGGAGCTCCGCTGGAGGGACGGAGTGTCTGTGTCCCCTTCAGGGTGTTGGTGGGGACATCGGCAGCAGGCTCAGGGGCCCGGATGGCAGCGGATCGGGCGCGGGGGCGCCGGAGCTGACGAGCACGTGGCTGCTCCGGGCGAGCTGGTACCCGGTGGTCGGGATGGACCCAGGGCCAGTGAGGGGGGCCCTGGGGAGGCTGGCTGATCGGCGGGGACCGGGGAACAGAGCAGCGGCGGCCTGGGCTGATGCCCGACGATCCGGGTCGGCCGCGCCAGAAATCGAGGCCGCGGCTTCGGGTGCCGGGTAGGCCGCAAGTCCCGGAGGTCCGGGAAAAAGGTCCAGTGGCCTTACCTGGCTGATGAGCAGGGACCGAAGGATCGTGGGGCCCCCGTTAGGGTCCGTTGCTGCCCAGATGGCAGCGGATTGGGGCCAGGGGAGCAGGAGCTCGCCGACGCACGTCCTTCTCGCCGGACGTCTGGAAGGAATTGCCCTAGCAGTACTAGGGGTGTTGGTTTGAATCCCAACCACAACACCTCCTGGCTAGAGTTTGCATTTTCTTTCCGTGTCCCTGTGTGGGCTTCGTCCCATACTAAATACTCTGGTTTCCTCCCACACTCCAAAGACATGCTGGTAGACTAATTGGATACTGTCTAATTTGGCCATGGTGCGAATGTAAGTTAAGGACCTTAAATTGTACACCCTTTAAGGGTTAGGGACTGATGTGAATGTACAATATACAGTATATGTAAAGAGCTGTGTAAACTGACATCGCTATCTATGTACATGTATTAAATAAATAAATTGGCTGAAACTTTTAAAAAATGTAAACAAACAAATAATGGCATGGCCTACTCTTCCAAAATAACCAGTTCAGCACACAGGCATATGGACTACAATCCCAATAGCAAGGGAGGCAGCAATTGCACAACCCCTTGTTAGGACGACACTCATGTGCATATCCTTAAGCATTAAGTGGTACCCCTTCAAAAGCACATATACCAATGCTAATCAGCACAAAGATCTTTGCACCTGTTATCTAGGAGGGCACCTGCAATGGGAGAGGCTTATGTGTCTTCTACCTGCTCCTCATGGCATTAGTTCAAATATGACCTGAACCCTTGTTGTCACTTGTAGGGTGATTGAAATACATCTACTGCATCCTATAATGCAATATATTGTCTCCTAATAGCTTGTTTGTTCATGGTATTGTGAGTGGCTCAGGGGCATTTATTAATAGCAGTATTTCAAAATCCAAAATGTGCACCATTCCTCTCTTGAATTATGCCAGCCTGAAACACTAGACATATGCATGTATGTCTCTATATGAATAGGGATGTAAACATGTGTGTCCCCACCAATTCACAAATTAATCTGGTACCCTTCAGAGAGTTACCTAGTTCATAGTTGGTAAGGTTGAATAAAGACATCAGTCCATCCAGTTCAACCTGTATGGGTGTGTGTTCATGTCAAACATATTGCCCATATCCTTGTATACTGTGGAAGTCAAGATACCACTCCAAGAGTTTTTTTAAACTAACAATGCTTCCTAACTAAAAAAATCCCAGCGCCAATCAAAGAAAGTATACAATTATGCAGCTGTGCACCAGTGAAAACCACCAATAATATATAACACAAAAAACAGCGCAAAAATTAAATACATAAAAATAATCACAAATAAATGTCCGTGCAAAGATATATATATAATATTTCAAACATAAGTCCTTATTTTCCCAAACGGATTTTCAAAGCAATGTTCCAAAATGTGCTTCCACCTAATCACCACGTGAAAAATAATATTGACCGCACTCACCAGATGGAGGTGAGTAATAAGCCTCATAGGATATAAGGGATCCTATAGCCCCTCAGGAGGAACTCAAATCGCCTTCACCCTGCTTAGATACAGCAATCGACTCCACTCTACTTCTCCATGGAATCCTCAATAATGGGCAAGGAGAGAAAGGCTACATAGTGTAATACTGATACTCAATACCATATAAATCAATAGAATAAGGACACTCACATGTTTCAATAAAATAACAGGCCTTGTTTAATAGCCTCAAAGGCTTCAAAGGAACAAGTTTCCAAATTGTAAATATAGGGATCTCATGCTTTAAGGATCACTGTAGAGGATGACCAGCTTTCCACCTCAAAAATGGCTGCTTTAACCGCAAAAGTCGGCGTGCGTTCCAAATACCGGAAGTGACGTAGGCCAAGAAGACGGCAGATCAGAAGTGCATCAATGCATTTCGCCCCACCCACAGGGTGTTTTCAAGCCTTTGAGGCTATTAAACAAGGCCTGTTATTTTATTGAAACATGTGAGTGTCCTTATTCTATTGATTTCCTTCCCCTTACATCTAGGGGAGGGAGACTATGCCAGCAATGCCACCCCTGAAATGGTATCCCCAACATCATGAAACTCGGCATATTTATTGGGATGTACCAACTCAGGACTAGCCTCTCCAAGGCTCTTCTCTCTATCCCTCCTTCTGACTTTCACCCAGCTACCTAACTCTGGCTCCTGTACCTCCATATCCCGTACACCCATTATACTGTCTCCCTTCAGCACCTGCAGGGTAATGTCCAAGCTCCTTTTCTGGTTATTGAAGATGCACAGTGTTTCCACCTGATACTCTAGATCCAGGATCTGAGCTTCTAGAGAAACAACTCGCACAGCAGTATTCACCCTCCAAATGGATCTTCTAGGAACACATACAAAAATCAAGATATGCACTAGGTCACATCACCAATCCTGTTGGACATTTTATCCTCTTCCTAATGGGGATTCCTGGAAAAAATTTAGTGTTGAGTGTTTTTTTTTCTTTTTTTATATTTCAGTAATGGAAAACAGGTTTTTAGAACCAATGTTGTGATGGAACTGTGAGCAATGTACAATGTAGCTGTCCCAAGTTATTATTATTATTATACAGGACTTATATAGTGCCTACAGATTGCGCAGCACTTTACAATATAAAGGGAGACAGTACAGCTACAATACAATCAAAGTGGATTAAGAGGGCCCTACTCATAAGAGCTTACAATCTAATAGGGTGGGACAAGTGGCACATAAAGGTTATAATTGTGGGGGATGAGCTGATGGGTAACAAAAGTTGGTGTTTTGTGATTGTCCCACTTTCTGAGCCCTTATTGAAGTACAGACCCCTGCTGATGGACATACAGACTGGGATAATTTACCATAGGGAAAATTTTTCTACTGGAAAGCCAGTCTATATTTCTGTTACAACAAGATAATATACTTTAGGGAAGAAACACTCTTATATTAAAATCACTGTAAAAAGCTATTAAAATAATATGCAGACAAGATGTGTGCATGTTGGAAATTTTCATTTCAGTTCAAATGCATTTGTTTATTGGAGAATTTCATTTCATCATATTCCTTATGTTGAACCAGTTCATTTTTGGAATTCATTTAATATCTTTGGTATTTGTTTTATATATTCATTGGTCCTGGTGAATTTTAAAAATGTTGCAGTTTTTCTAGAAGATTGCTATATATTAGTTTTCAGTTGCAATATTTCAGGCGGATTTGTTATTCCTATATTAAAACTATTTGGAAGGATTCAAAATTTTCTGTTTCTTTATAAAAAAAATATAGGTGCTTGCCCACCTACCCTCACTCACACAACAGTGATACAAATACACTACCTAGACTAGACGCTAACTGATTTAGAACTCTACTGACTGAGTCTACCTATGAGTGGATTTCACTCCTGAAAAAAAACTCAGTATCTATCAAGTCTGTCACTATCTCCCTCTCTGCCTGGAATATAAAGCACTAAATATACTAGCAGATATGATAACAGTACACACAATTATCAAACAGCCTTAAGCCCTATACACATGAGTATCTTCAATAGAAACTGTTGATGGATATCATCACTGTTGATGGCTTACAATTTTTCAATATATGCGGATCACATTCTGACGTGGTACTGATATATAGATGACATTGTTGTCCTGTGAGACATATATATATGACAATAAGATATCTGTAAGAGGTTTGACACTTTTCAATGTGGAGCATGTACATATTGTAAATACACTGCTAAAAAAATTAAAAGAACACTTTTTAATCAGAGTATAGCATCAAGTCAATTAAACTCATGGGATATTGATCTGGTCAGTTAAGTAGTAGAGGGGGTTGTTAAAAAGTTTCAGCTGCTTTGGTGTTAATGAAATTAACAACAGGTTCACTAGATGGGCAACAATGAGACAACCCCCAAAACAGGAATGGTTTTACAGGTGAAGGTCACTGACATTTTTTCCCTTCTCATCTTTTATGACTATTTTTCACTAGTTTTGCATTTGGCTAGGGTCAGTGTCACTACTGGTAGCATGAGGTGATGCCTGGACCCTACAGATGTTGCACAGCCAGTCCATCTCCTTCAGCATGGTACATCATTATGTGCCATTGCCAGAAGATTTGCTGTGTCTCCCAGCACAGTCTCAAGAGCATGGAGGAGATTCTAGGAGACAGGCAATTACTCTAGGAGAGCTGGACAGGGTCATAGAAGGTCCTTAACCCATCAGCAGGACCGGTATCTGATCCTTTGTGCAAGGAAGAACAGGATGAGCATTGCCAGAGCCCTACAAAATGACCTCCAGTAGGCCACTGGTGTGAATGTCTCTTACACAAACAATCAGAAACAGAATTCATGAGGGTGGCCTGAGGCCCGAAGTTCTCTAGTGGGCCCTGTGCTCACTGCCTGACATCTTAGAGCTCAATTGGCATTTGCCATTGAACACCAGAATTGGCAGGTCCACCACTGGCACCCTGTGCTTTTCATATGTCAGACATGAAAGGGTCTGGAGAAGCCACAGAGAACATTATGCTGCCTGTAATATCCATGGAGGGATGCACAGACCTCTACAGGCTAGACAATAACACCCTGACTGCCATTAGTTATCAGGATGAAATCATTGGACCCATTTTCAGACCCTATGCTGGTGCAGTGGGTCCTGGGTTCCTCCTGGTGCATGACAAGGCCCGGCCTCATGTGGTGAGAGTATGCAGGCAGTTCCTGGAGGATGAAGGAATTGATACCATTGAATGGCATCCATGCTCACCTGACCTAAATCCAATAGAACACCTCTTGGATATCATGTTTCGGTCCATCCGCCGCCGCCAGGTTGCACCTCAGACTGTCCAGGAGCTCAGTGATGCCTTGGTCCAGGTCTGGAGGAAATAACCAAGGACACCATCCATCATCTAATTAGGAGCATGCCCAACATTGTCAGGCCTGCATATAAGCATGTGGGGGCCATACAAACTACTGAGTACCATTTTGAGTTGCTGCAATGAAATTTCAGCAAAATGGACTAGCCTGCTACATACATTTTTCACTTTGATTTTTGGGGTGTCTGTGAACTGAGTCCTCTGTAGGTTGATCATTTTCATTTCCATCAAATGATGGGGCATCTTTATGTTCCTAATACATTACACAGTCCATAGAGGTTTAGATATCCAGCATGATATTTTTCCCCATTGAGATCTGATGTGTTTTCAAAGTGTTCCTTTTGAGCAGTGTACATGGATCTGTGGTTCCTTATTAGATTACCTAATGGACAATTTTCTACCCCAAACATTTTGTCAACTACAAAACTCCAGGGGTAGTATATTTACTTACCTGCGAATGTGGATGTTTTTATGTTGGTAAAACAAAGCTAGAATTTTGGAGACGCATCTATCAATATGTTGATAGCATAAGCAAAAGGGACCCAGAACAACCCATGGACCATCATGCAGCCTTAGTACTTGGCAGTTCTGTCTCTAATATGCATTTTTTAATCAGATCTGCCCAAGTTCCAGGGGAGGTGATTTAAACAAATCCCACCTACAATGAGAATTGAAGTGGATCTATGAACTCAATGCCACTGCACCAAAAGGTTTAAATGAACTCAATTCAAACCATTTTTGCAGAACTTTACTTCAGGTTGTTGTGAACTTGACAACTGACATGGTCCTTTTTCCAGATAGTACAGTAATCTCCTCATGAGCTCTTCAGGTTTTTTTTTTCATTCAGCTCCCTGGGTTGCATGAAAAAAAACTGGCAGTGTGTACCTAGCATTACAGACAAAGAGTCTGGCTGAGGGTACTCTGTCTGTGTGACAACACCATGTCTGGGGGATTTCCTTTATATACATCCCTGCTAATCCAACTCACTAAGAGAAGTGGTATGAGCTGATTGGACAATAGACTGGGGCCATGTGCATCTCAAATGAACAAATCTGAATTATCGAATTCTTTTAAAATTTTGTTAATTTCCTCATGGACCTGAACTACTATTGTATCGTGACGGCATCCAAATGAAACAAATGCATTCTTTAATTTCATTATAACTTGTTTTGGAATAGTTGACATTCATTACTATGTCCTTCAGAAATTAGTATACATCTGAATCTCTGCAAATCAAATTTTTATCCGAAAATTGATTCTTAACAAAACAAAATGCAAATGTCTAATACAGACCTAATCTTTCAAAATGAATAAGAGGAATGAATTCGGAGAACAACCACCCAAGTGAATTTCCCCTATGTTCTCATCTCTGCTGGTAGCCTTAGCTCTAGTCCAAAAATTAGCTTTGAATTAGACTTTATTGGATTTTCTAACCCAAACCTAATCCAAACCTAACCCAATCCACGCAGAAAACATATTGGCTATGTAAAGACAATGGTAATGGTAACATAAAGACATGTAATGACAAGGTCAAAGTCACAACACCAACTGACTGGTTCCTACATAATCCACTATGATCAGTACTGTCAAATGAAAACCTGATTGTGCAATAAAAGGGGGCCTGGATAGGACATACCTGGTAAGAGTTCTCAGAAGCTGTCTTAAAGACATCAATTAAAATAGTTCTTGGACTTAAAGAGGTCAAAGATAACTGGAATAAAAGCTACCTGCTGATTTTTGTACTCATTTACTTTTTTTATTTATCTCTTTTCATGATTTCAGCACAGTTTTGTCTCAGGACCAACAGTTGCTTTGTTCACATGTAAGTGCATAATTACCAGCTTTCTTTTAATATAACAGTGGCCATTATTTGAGGTGCAAAAACAGGACAGAAACCCTACCATTGGTCACAGTAGGCACATGTATAGAAGCAGCATTTCCCTTCATATTATATGGGTACAAATTTGTGCATGATATTAGTTCAATATCAACATTATCACAATCTTCTAAGTCAGGTTAGGAAATATAAAACAAGTAAATGTCAAATGTACATGAAGTGATCCTAACAGGCAGTGTCACTTAGGTAGCCAAAACATAGGTACTACAGACTCCAGTGAAAAAAATCTGGCCCTGTGTGTCACTGAGCATCTAAGGTCTCACAAAGGTACAAAACCCCAAACCACCCACATTTTATATAAATGCATACATTGTGACCTGGGGAGTGCCCCAGAGTCATTGGTCCCCAGAAGAAAAATAAAATGTTCAAGCATCAGTGGGAGCAAAAAATGCCCAGTGTTGGTGGTCATGCAAAGAAAAATTGCCCAATGTTGGTTGTCAGTGGGAGGGAAAAACATGTCTGTTGCCATTGCACAGTAAGAGAAAAATTAAATGTCCCACTGTTGGTGGTTGGTGAGAGGTAAAAAGTTTGGAGTCAGTAGATAGTAGTAAGAAAAAATGTCAAGTGTTATTGCCTGTGGGAGAAAGAATGGCCGGATGCTGGTGGTTAGTGGGGGAGAAAAAAAAAATGCATTTTTGTTAGAGAGACATGGTGGGGATCATGAGGTGAGGAGAACAGCTGGTGGTGGGGAGAACAAAAGTGTCCAGCAGAGGATGAGAAAGAACAATGAAGCCCATCAAGGGGTGTAACAAACAATAATGACCACCAGAGGGATGGGGAGGAACAATAGTGTCCAGCAGGGTTTTGGGAGAAACAGTAGTGGTCAGTGAATGCAAAGGGGAACAATAGTTCTCCGGGAGGGGGGGGGGGGTTAGGATGAGAACAAAAGTGTTTAGTAGGGAGGACCAATACTGCCTACTGCAGAATGGGGAGAACAACAGCGTCAAGAGAAAGGAGAGGATGTATAGTAGTATTAAGTGGGAGTTGAGGAGGAAAACATTTTGGGAAGTGGGGAAGGACAAAAGTGCCCAGTGGAGCGTAGGAAGAAACAACAGTGCCCAGTAGTAGGTGCGAAAACACAATAGTGTCTAGTGGAGGATAGGGGTGAACACCCATGTCAGTGCACAAGTATAGTGCTTAAGACTGTGTCCCGCACTGCTGCTTTCTCCCCCCTCCTCTCTCCTGGGACTATACAGATTATGTATATGGATGGATATGAGATCACTCTGCCATACAGAGTTCGGAGTCAAATGCTGGAAGAGGCCCTCCAGCACTGGACTCTTGGAGACAGCCCTGATCTGAGGAATCTTGGGATTATGTTAAAATATCAAAACAGCCCCACAGAATATAGGATGGTTGGGGGTGTCCTACGTTAATGTTTCAGGCTTCTTTCTCTTTATTTTCACTTAGTAATCCTGTGAATAACACCAATCCTGCCCTCAGGTGGCTACATTTACTCCTACAGTGTATCTTTGGAGGGAGCCATGGTTGTCACCCAGGCTGGACTTCAAACAAGTCTTGCTCTCTTCATCTACTTTACCTGACAGGTTATAAAAGGAAGATACTTTTTTATTCTTTCAGTTCAGCTCATAGACAAAGGCATGCTGATGAGAACAACAGATATTTTTCTGTGCTTGCTAAACATGTTTTCAGCTTAACAAATGAAAACCACATCTGGTGAAATGTTACATCTGGTAAGCTACAATAAAATGCTTCTTTGTTCTTGTGTTTGGATATTCTTTAAACTAAAAAAATCTGCCTTCAAAATAAAACATAAACAAATCTGCACTTTCTGACAAAATGGCAGCATTTGCAGTATGGTATTCTGCTATTGTTTGTCTGGATTTTCTCTTAAAAAAAAAATTCTGTGAGTGCCCCCTTATGAAAGCCTCTAAGATATCTGCATATATTTGTGCATGGACTTTAGGACAAGCAAAATCCCAAGTAAGCCCTCTTTTATTTTACTTTAAAGGCAAAAGCACAAAGATGCTTTCAGCTGGTTCTCTGTCTAACCTATGGCTCACTGTATTTACAGAGCTGTTTGCATGCTGTGTTGTACTGAATAGTAATCATTTATTTGACAAGACAGGGAAACTGCAGTTAATAAAGTAAAATCAATCAGGCACACAGAGTGTAAGAGGAGGTCTTTTCCAATTATAAGCATATCATAGAGTATCTGTTAGCATCTTGTAATCCAATCTTTAGGGCAGACAACAGAGCTGTAAGTGTAAAAGTGAATTAGCCTTATGTACACATTTCTGTATGTAGTGAATAGTAGGATTACTTAAAGCAGATCTAAACCTTCGTCTTTTTATATAAAAGCATTCACCTAAACCAAGGCAACAGCATCAACTTTTTTTTATTATATTCCCAATTTCTTGTGTCACTTTTTCAACAGGCATTGCAAAGGGTTGATTTACTAAAGGCAAACAGACTGTGCACTTTACAAGTGCAGTTGCACTTATGTCCCTCAGAGCTTAACAAATGCGGTGAAGCTCTGCTGATTTCCATCATCCACTCATATGCATGCAAAAATGTTTTTTTATTTTCCTTGCACCTGATTCATATTGGGTATCCTTTACAAAGTGAAGCTTCATGCACAGTGAATGCACTGTCTAATTGCCTTCAGTAAATCAATCCCCTTGTGTATCAATGCTGCTACTTCAATCTCTAGTCAGGGAGGATGGTGAGTGTAGGCAGTATGCACTATGTTAGTTGCATGACTGATCATGTCAGCATTACTGGATCTCCCATTCAAATGATAGCACTGCACGTATCCCAGGCTTCTATTTACCAATATTACAAAAAGGACTGAAAGTGTGTCCTGTTTCTTATTGAAGTCCTGTGCACATTGTGGTGATGTGGCCACCCTCATCTCTAGTACCAAAATAACAAGGTCACACATTATGGAGAAAGGCTCAAGTGCACAAATGAGGGTAGCTCCATGAGACTCAGCAGAGTATAGAAGACATGTGGGAACAGGAAAGTGTGGTCAGCGATCATAGGACTAGCAGCATTGGATATAATGGCAAGCTTGTAAAAAAACATAAGCAGCATATAAGGTAGGTAAAGCCATCCACATCTGAAAAAAAATAGGGTTTATTATCACTTTAACAGGGTATTTCAGCATATTTCATTCTTTATGTTGCAATGTATTTAAAGCCCAATTGAAGTCACAGAAATAGAAATTCAGATAGATACACTGTATTTTCATAGTCTTACTTCCACTTTCTTTTTCCTAAGAGTTGTACAATCTGACTACACAGTCCAGTAGGCACAAGAGTTTGACCATGCTGTCCAGTACAGTCTATTTAAAGAAAGCGGAAAAATAATGCTGGACCTATAAGGTTATCTTATTGGTATTACTATCTTATCCTAAGGTACTGATGTTGATGTAAATGATCTCAATGGTCTCTTTTGCTTGCAGTGTAATTTAAAAAATATATAAATTGCTGTGCCACACCATTGCTGAATCAAACTTTATTCCAATAAGATCAGAGGGACAATCCAAAAATATTGAATTCAATTTGGAGGTGTCAAAACCACTCCTTCGCCACGGTTTGAAGAAAACAAAAGGACATCTTTTTAATTTTTATATAGCCAATACTATCGGCTATTGGGTATTTGTTTTAATCTTGACCCTGAGGAAGGAATATTGTATTGATATCGGGATATCCTTATATTTTTCCTAGCCCTGATTAAGGGGGCCATTTTGGGCCCAAAATGTGTTGCGTATTCTATCGATTGTCCCACTGACCTTTATTAGAATAAAGTCATATCTGGAACTTTTAGCAGTAGTGTGATACTTCAATTTACATTTTTGTTACAATGAACTCTGTCTATTCTGGTCTAAGATGTATCATCTCTTTTCCAGAGGTCAAGTCTGTGTGAGTACACTTTTACATAAGTAGAGATTGCAGCATTTTGACTAAGAAAATGTATTTTAAAGTATTTCCGAGTAAAAATGAGTTACAAACAATAAAATATGGTGCCACATGATTAAAAAGAGAAATAAAAGTGTGAGGTTTCAAATGAGTTTTAAGCTGATGTCACCTTCTGTACCTCCACTGACATCCATTGATGCTGGAGAACACAGGAAGGGCATAGGAGGTTGAAAGCAAGGAGGAGAAGAGCTGTGCAGTTCCCCATTCTACAGCAACATCAACATAGCTGTAAACCAGCTGTCTGAACCTCTAGAGTTTCACACTTATACTTGTCAAATGCTAAATGTAAATGTGTAAATATGAAATACGTATATACATCTAACAATGTTTCCTAAATATAAAATGTGAACAGAAAAACTTTCTGACAATTTGATTTACAGTGACTTGGACAGTGGGTTGCTGTTGCAGTGCCCTGCCAAAAAGGTGGCTAAATTTAGTTTTTGGCTTCACTGTACTCAGTGGAGTGATGATCTGTTTTCTAGATCAGGGTTTCCCAGGCTGAATGATTGATTGATTCTGTCGGTTTCTAAAGGGAGTTTCCAGAAAATAAAGTGGAAGGGTCAATCGCTCAGTTATGAATATTTGTCAGCCCTTTGCCAATGCCTGGGAGGGGGCAACCAGAAGGTGGCTGGCTGAGGAAGGTGATAAATATTTAGGAGGCCTTTGCAGAGTGGTATTCCTCCTCTGAGTGGGTTCCAGTTCTCCTGGGGCTCTGTCCCTGGGGGGCAGCTAGTGTGACAGATTATTTGCAGTTTAGGTCTCAGCAGCTGTTGAATTGGAGCCTGTAGAAGACTGATAAAGGATTTTTGCTGGAGGGCATCATCCTGGAGTTCTGGTCTGGAGAAAGATCTTTGTTTCCCTCACTGTAGAGAGTTGTGTGGAAGCTAGTTGGAAGACAGCTCCTAGGACATTATGAGGAAAACCTGGTGTTAGTACTCTTAGAGTTACTAGTTAGAGTTACTGGCCATTCCCTATCACCCCCAGTCAAGGCTGTTGTTACAGGATTTGTGCCAAAAAGTATGTCCTCTTGTTGATTTCTGATATTGTTTTGGAGTATCCTGAACTCTTAAATCTCCTTCTCGTAAGTGTCTGAAAATAAAATCCACAAAACACATCCTCTAGACCAGGGTTTTTCAACCTTTTGACCTTCAAGGAACCCTTGGCAAATAGTTTGAAATCTTAGGAAACCCTTGAAATAATATTCACATCTACACATCACATCACATCAGTGAGATGTTGATATAACAATTATTTTTAGAAATATTATTAAAAATAGAATAAACAGAAAAAGTTGCCTATTTATTGGAAAAACTTGTGCCTACATCTTTCTGCATAGATGCTGAATTATGGGTCAAACTTAAGATAAGCAGTGTACAGGAGGCAGCAGGGCAGAACACAGGGGGGAAGTATAGCACAGTATATTAGTCAGCAGGTCAGAGCACAGATGGGCCAGCAGGGCAGAGTACAGGGGTACAGCAGGGCACTGTATGAGGTAAGCAGGGCAGAGCAATAAGGGGGGGGGGGGGGCAGAAGGGCACTCTACGTATGGGGCAGCAGGGCACATTACATAGGGGCAGCAGGGCAGATTACATGGGGGCACACTAGGGCACATTATGGGTCACATCAGGGCACATTACAGGTGTGGAACAGCAGGGCACATTACATGGGGGAATAGCAGGGCATATTATGGGGCACAGTAGGGCACATTACATGGGGGGCACAGCAGGGCACATTACGGGCGGGTAGCAGGGCACACAATGGGGTACAGCAGGGAACATTACATGGGAGCAGGAGGGCACATTTTGGGGCACAACAAGGCATATTACATGAGGGTAGGAGGGCATATTAAAGGGCACAGTAGTTGGGCACATTATGGGGCACACAGCAGAGCACATTATAGTGCATAACAGGGCATAATACATGAGGGCGAGAGGGCACATTATGGATCACAGCAGGGTATATTACAGGGCACACAACAGGACACATTATGGTGAGCACAGCAGAGTGCATTATGGGTAAAACAGCACGGCACATTATTAGGCACACAGCAGGGCAAATTATGGGGCACACAGCAGGGCACATTATGGGGCACACAGCAATACACAGGGCACACAGTAGGGCATAGGACACACAGCAGGGTACATTGCTGCAGCAGTTTCCTTCACATGCAGAGTAACATCCAGAGTGGCTGTAATGAGACCTCTTGTGGTGCACTGCTCCATGCCAGTCTCTCCACTCCTCACATTTAAGCACCTGGGAGGGATAGGAGGCAAAGAGGGGCCAGAAAGGAGCAGCACACCACAAGAGGTTCCATTACAGTCACTTTCCATGCTACTCTGCATGTATTGGCTGAATAGGGACCCAAGCTACTTGCCAGCTGCCTGTGATTGATAGGTAGATCACAGCGGAACCCATGGGAACTTCTCACAGAACCCTAGGGTTCCATGGAACCCCAGTTGAAAAACCCTATTCTTGGCTAAGCCTGTGTTGTCGGTTTGCTTGGAACTGTGTCTGAGGCAGGCAGCGTTTGCATTAGCAAGGGAGACGTGGCACTGCAGCAATCGACAGTCATGGAGGTGGAAAATATATAAACAGAGCAAAGTACATACTTTTCTTAGACAGAACAATTAATTTAGATGAAGGCACATATCAAACTGATTAACACTGAAAGAGCTAAACCTAAAACAATTATACCATGGTACCCATCTTCAAATGCTCACAAGTGACCCTGACCTGGCCTAAAATTTTCAAAGTAACAGCAGTGCAGAAATGTCCCTTCCTCCACTGAAATCTCTTTGCTCTCTCCCACATACTAAAAGGTTTATGTAGTAAAATGTTACTACTGAAGAGTAGTTTTAGAGAGAGGCCAATCAAAAAAAACTTTCCTTTGAAGTATGAGTTTGATACATTTGTGCAGAGATAGAAAGTAACACGGCATAGACTTCAGAAAAGCAGACACACCCATTGCACATTTAAGGAGGTCTTAGGAATCAACCTACTTTAAAACACAGCTTCAATTTGTACTGTAAACCATTGACTTTTCACAGACTGATTTCACTTGCTGTTTGTAATTGCTCTTTAAATTAAAACATTTTTCAAATGATCACAATTATAAAAGATTTTCATCTTTCTCGGACTTTTATTTAACATTTATTGTACATGCTGCTAAAGAAAAGTTCTGTCAGATCCTGTTGAGAAATACTGCACAATTATCAGTCATCTCCAGAGGGAAATTACTCTACACTTTCAAAAAAAATCTAAGCACTGTATAACCTGATACCTGAATGATACAATAAGAAATTTCCCCAAGGAAATAATTATTAGTAGATTGGACACATAATTCTTGAAGTAATAGGTCACATTAAAACAGTCAGTCCTATCACATACTTTTTTTTTTACTTTGAACAAAACCTCTGTCTCCTATTTAAGGCACAATAACTTGTGTCATTGTATCCAGTTCAAAGAAATGTATATACTGGCCAATTTGTGCTATCCATCTATGGTTTCTGGACACATTAAGGGAAGGTATCTGATTTATCTTCCCTGAACTCTTCCACATTTTAATGATCATGGACCTGGCTATAAAAGAAAAGATGTTTTTAACACTTTTGGTAATGTACCAGGCAGCTGATGTTTTCCAAATAAGTTATATAAAAGTATACTGTTTTTTAGAATAATTTCAATTCCAAAACGCTATAGGGGTTTATTGGAATGTTGGCACTCCTCAAAATTTTAAACTTACTTTGAAAGTACCTATTAGATCAAGATGAGTAAAGGAGGGTTCCAAGTAGGTCTGCTTAGCTGCAGATCTCCATTTCTAGGTGCCATCCAATTAAAGTGTACGAATCACCAGGAAATGTCATCACTGCACCAGATCCCTATTAGCTAGGTGGACAAAATGAAATTTATAAATTGTGTACTACTACATACATCTCTGATTTTCAGATCAGATTCAGATCAGAGTATTAGTGCGTGGGCCATATTTGCTGGGTCAGTAGGAACATTTAAACCAGCAGCTAGGATGTTAGCAATGAGATTTTGGATCTGACCTGGGTCCCATGTTTGCATCCTGTAGGTATTTTACTATAGACATGCTTAGTCGTGCTTGCATTTCTCTTGTCAGTTCTTAGCAAAAAGTGTTGCTGCCATGTCCAGGTAAGCTAAATTAAACCTGCTCTGTGTATTTGGGAAGTGCCTAAACAAATACCTTTTGCAGTATCTGGGTATAGGTTCCCAGGCTACTTTACCCATTATCTTTGTGTCCCATTTATGTCTTCTGCCTGTTTTGTGATAATCCTTGTTTTTCACCTGCTCTTCAACTTTTGTCTGTTTCTTAACAATCCCTGTCTTCCACCTTCCCTGACCGTATCCCTATCTGACCATGACCTTGCCTGCTAATATTATACCCCACTTCCAATCCACCTCTTGTCAGCTGTGTTAACTCATGTAACTGAGGTCTGCATCCTGGGAGCTGTCCTCAACAAAGCCCATCATCCTTTGCTGGGTGCTTTTCTGAACACTATGTGGTTCCTTAGACCCTGTGCATCGACCATCTTTAGGCCTTATGCTTTCCTGGTGAAAGAGAAGTTCTACTACCTCTGTTACACTTTGCATAAGCCATGGACTCTTATGTCTTTTAGCAAGGCCTGTTTTTTGGGTACAGAATTCTAACGCAGATCGCTGATACTGCAACTTACTCAGCTGTTGGGTCCCGCACCTACTCTTTAGTCAGCACAGACCTGCACACTTGTACTGGTCTTGAGCCTGGTATTTTCACCAACAGATACCTAATTAGTACAGGTACCATCTCCTGCTCTGTACTACAGAAATCCCCAGCTGTGCCAAGGTTTCTTGAACCAGTACAACATCCAGTTTGGTATAAGTTCAGAAAATTTACATCTGACAAAAACAAAGTCCTCTACATAATTTCCTTGCTTTCTGGACAAACAATGGCCAGGGTCTTTCCACTTTTCTGGAAGGATAACCTGCAGCTATTTGATTGTCATCTGTTCCTAGAAAATTCCAGAGGCTTTTAATTGAATCTGCTTGTGCTTCTTTCTTAGCCTCTGAGATTCCTTTGCTATAGCAGGGATTCAAGATGGCTGAACATTATACTGTACATTTATGCACATAGGAGTTTACTTTGAACTAGAACAGCAAGGCGTTGGTAGAGGTATTCTGGCAAGGCTTATCTGGTCACATTAGGGAAAAGTTGGCTGGCAAAGATCTTACACCTAACCTGGATTTCTTATTTTTTAGGATCATTAATATTTGCTTCCAGTATAGGCCATAAAATGTTTGTTTACCTCCCAAATTCTAACCCCTGCTTCCAAAAGATGAGTTTATGCAGCTAAAACAGATTGAAGATCTTTCTCAAATGGTAAGCTCAGCATTGTGATAATAATTTTTGCTTAATTGAATGGGAGAGAGACATTGGGGTTAATTTACTAAAGGCAAATAGGCTGTGCACTGCAAGTTCACATCAAGTGCAGTTGCTTTAGATGCAAGGGGAAGATCTGAAATGAGGCAAAACTCTGCTGATTTCTTTCATCCAATCATGTGCAAACAAAAATGCTGTATTTTAAATTTTTCTTGGAGTGTACTTGCGGTGCACAGCCTATTTGCCTTTAGTAAATCAACCCCATTATGCAAATCCCTGCTCTTTGAAACAACCAAACCCCAATGCCTAGGGTACCTGGGAGAAGGATTACCTCCGCACAGCCAGTGGAGTCTCCAACCAGTGAGTTTTTTATTTCTTAACTTTCTGTAACAGACCAAGTTGTCTAAAAAAAGTGGAAGTTGGAAGGTTGAGACAAACAATTTAATAATTATAAAGGTGCTTATAATGGTTAGCTTTTAATAATTTATGTAACACTTGTATCTCAATATAAAAAAATAGCTGTAACTGCTTTAATAGTGTTAGCTGGATTTTAAATGTAATTTGTTAATCAAGTCCATTTGCTAGTGAATCTAACATGACCCTCATCATAGATTGACAATGCTATTGTCCAAGGGAGACTCCATTGTAATGTCATATAGCGGAGCCCCCTAAGACAGGAAATGTGTTACTGCCTGGATCAGTAGATGAAAATAAATGAAAATAATTGGTAAGTTGAAAAATTTTTTTTTTTTGGGGGGGGGCAGATATGCTTTAAAAACACTTTAAGCCATGCCATACACTTTGGGGTGTCATTGCATACATTCAGGTCTTGTCATTATTATAATTTCCTTTATAAATTTCCTCCATTTAAACTTAATTTTAGCAGTGACATAATTGCTGATTGGGCATGATGATTACACCCTTGAAACATATCTTATGCACATTGTGATCACTGCATAGTGAAATGTCCATGTGAGCAACTTGGAAAGTGAATAGAAGCTTTACTTACCTATTTTTTATTTTTTAAATGAAGGTGTCTCAGATCAGCTTTTAAATTCTATCCCCTGTAGCCCTCCACCAGACCATGCCTATAGTACTTCTTGGCCACTTGTTATTGTTCAATCCTTGCAACTTATTACCTTGTGGTCAGTGTGTAGCTTCACTTGCAAATATACTATCCTATTCTCCAAAAAACAGATTGCACAAACAAATTGAAGATTTATAGAAAAGAACAAGGTGGGGTGAAACATGAAACAAAATAGAAGAACGTATACAGCAAGAACACACAGTTGTCCCGATTTACTAAGGAATTTGGGAATCTTCAATCAAAAATCTGTGTAAATTTTCATTTATGCAACCAGTTGAAAGGCATCTACACATGAGCATTTAAAGTGAGCAGGAATTTGCTTTTCACACAATTGAATACAATCTGTTTTGAATCAGCCCAAGTATGTACGTATACACAGTGACTGCTGCAAGGTGTTGCAAATGCATGGTACTAGCAAAGTCCAGGTCTTACCAGCAGTGTTGCAACTAAGAGGCTCACAGATGTAGTTTTCCACTGAACATGTTCAAATGATGGTGAATGATCTCTTCAGACGATCCTCCTATGTGTGCACTCCTCAATATGATGTGTGAGCTTCCTGGAGTACACCTGCTTCCTTCTTTGCAGAGTGAGGGATGATGGGAGGATGGATGCACCAAAATACTGATAAACAAATCAATGCACCAGCAAGGGGTAACGTACTTAGCTGAAGCCCAAGGCAAATTCAACAGGCACACAGATGGAGCCCAAGACAAATTCAGCCATACATTAATAAAACCCTATGCTAAAGGTATATATATTACTAGACTAGAATCCCCCCACTATAAATTAGTATGTATCTGGGGAATGTAGGGGAATCATCACATTTTCTTAAGTTATCTTCTTTGTTTCAAGATGATTACCTTTGCTAGCTTTTGGTGGGAGAGAAAAAAAGAGGGAGATAAGAATGACAAACGTTATGCTGTCACCATGATACATTCAAAGCGTGCAATGAACAAGAAATGAGTCACTTGTCAATCAATGTCTGTCCATCACATTGTTCCTTTGACTAAAAATTCCCTGCCTAAACATTACCCTTTATAAATGAGGTAACTCTTAACACAATACAGCAATATACTTTATTAAAGAGCCAGTGAATCTAAAATAGAGTATATATAAAGGAAACACTGACAAAGCCATGTCAACTGTTCTGGAAAAGGTAAAGAACTTGAGAAATCTGATACTATATTCGCATTTCAGACTGTTTTGTACAACCATTGTGCAATTAGCCATTTAAGGTTGAGAAGAGGTTGTCAGTTGACCGATGTAAATATTTCCCCTGAGGTTCAGAACATTATTTCATATATATTGAGCTTTCATAAGCTCAGAATCCTTTTTCCCATCCAAAATACTTACATCTGGCTATAAAGACCATCCTGGGAGTTAAATCAACTTTCACAAATTTGAGTTGGTTTTGCACAGCTCAGGACTCAGTAAGTCCCTCATGCATCATGAACACATCAGGTATTAGAAGGCCTCTTTGCTGAGTGCTAATTGTCTGATTAATATGTCCTTGGATGTATAAATCGGGCTAATATGTGTTTCACTCCTGCTAACCACAATCAGTAGGGAAACCCAAGGGGCACTAAGATGCAATTTATTTTTTTTAATAAAAAAAGACAACATTTATGATGTCAGATGGTGTAGTTCTACATGCTTTAGGATAAATGAAAGTGACTTATGTCACTTGAGGGAATTGTATAATCAGAAGCATGTGCAATCAATTCAAATCAATTAGTAGTGCATCCATTATACTCTTAGGATTGACCTGCTGGGTTTGTGTCTACTGGTTCAACTTTTTTCTCTTCTTGAGTCCAAGAGCCTTTCCCCTTTTAAGTCCCGCTGTTTGGATACAAACATTTTAGGGGTTGATTTACTAAAGGCAAATAGACTATGCATTTTGCAAAGTGCAGTTGCACTCTGCAAGTGCAGTTGCTCCAAACCTTAGTAAATGAGGTAAAGCTCCACTTTGCAAAGAATACCTAATCACATACAAGGAAATTAAAATAAACAGCATTTTTTGCTTGCACATGATTGGGTGATGGAAGTCAGCAGAGCTTCTGCTCATTTAATAAGCTAGGAGCAATTTATACTTTTGGAGTTCAAATCCACTTTGCAAAGTCCATCTGCCTTTAGTAAATCAACCTCTTAGCGTTCATAGTTTATTCTATTGTATTTTATCTCTTATATTATTAGCCAATTGGCAATTTTACTTTGCAGGATTGTGTTCAGGGGCAAGGCAGCCCCATTCACTTACATGGGAGAGTTTGACAGGCAGTGCCACATGGCAATGGAAAGCATTGTGGCCGCGGCAATTTGCAGTGAGGCACTAAGTCCACATGCAGGTGGGCAGTCAGGTGACAGCTGATCCATGGTTGGTCACCTGTGTGAAAGAAGCTCTAAGCTAGCTATACAGTAGTAGAGTGATGAGAAAATTTGAATGATTAAAGGAGCAGGATGGAAAATTTTACAAAAAAATTATCCTTTAACAGTGTATGTGGTTTTCATTCAGGAAATTACAAGGGTTCTTCAAAATGTTTCTGCACTTTTATAAACTCTATTATATATATAAAAGTGAAAAAAATTTTTGTTTTGCAAAATCAAATGATAAAAGCAAAATATATTTTGAAGAACATTTGAATGATGTTTTTCCAGTCATTGAATATACAGAGAATGTTCGGACGAATGTTCACATGCATATTCATAAGAACCTTCATTTAAAAATCTTCTAGTTTATAGCTTTAGAGTTTCTCCAGTCCAGATAGAGGGGAGAATGGAGACACCTTTGGACGTCAACAAACAAATACAAAACTCCAGCTAACACTTTTAAGCAGTTAGAGCAACAATTTTTCCTTTTGGGATAAGGCTGATCATTGTAAGCACCCCTGTCAGATGTTGAAAAGTGACAGACTTACTAGCAGGATCACCAGGTGAAAGTCAAGCAACAAAGCATAAAAAATAAAATTAATGCAGTCACCCCAGATTGGTAAACTGTAACATAATACATAGGGGGGGATTAATACTTCTATATTAAGGAAGACAAAAGGGAATGATTAGAAAAAGAAATAACTTTTATGTAATTCTTTCCACTGCAACAAATATAACCGATAATGCCTTCTGAAAATATGTGCATCACATACTTGTGAATTTTATGTATTGTAATGGAATGTTTATGCTAAAGTTTAATTTAACTTTAAAATATTGTGGGACTTTTTTCCCCATCAACATTACTTTGTGACACATGTACATATCAATCCCAGACTTCCTCTCTTTTGTTAAAAGTATATTGTAAATGTAAATGGAAAATTACTAATATATTTATGATTTTGTAAAAATATTAAAATGATAAAGAAAGAAGGATTACCTATACAAAACACTGTCAATTCAATTAGTCTGCTTAACATAATACTGTAAGCATTATTATTACCTTGGTAATGTGACCAATTACAGATTCTTAGCTGTAATAGATGGATCAGGAGTTGCTTGCTTTAATTCTCTAAGCTGTATTGAAACTCTGGCTTGTCATGTGGTTGCTAAGGGTTATGCACCAGAATTCCCCTATCTTGTTTTCATTTAAGAGAACCCATGTAATGTGACCCTATAGTAATAATACACATTGTCTATTTGTATGGCAGTAGCATCACTTAATCCCAATTTATGGAGGTCAGACAACAAGTTTTTGAATAGAAATTCACAGTAAAAAAATCTAGGCTCATTTACATATGTAGTACCAAGCAGGCATGAAGCAATCATCTTTATAATCTTACAGGGTCTTCACTGTCTGGCCTGTGAGACAAGCCTAGCTCTTGAAAGTCCTTGAAGTTGCTCTAGAACTATCTGTCCTTACTAATTGCATCGCAATTTCGCTGGCAGCTAAAGTAAATGATTGTATTCATACTGAGACTGGCTGCAAAAATCGGAGCGCTGTGATTGTGGAAAATATGTGGCTGCTTTAGGAAGTTCAATTGAATGAATATGAGTATTTGTGATTTCTGTTAAGTAATATGATAAGAAAAAAGAGAAAGAAAGAAAGCAAGAAAGAAAGAAAGAAAGAAAGAAAGAAAGAAAGAAAGAAAGAAAGAAAGAAAGAGAATTTGAACCCCCAACACTAGTTTTGGCAAATAATCCACATTTTTACTTCCTGTCAGCTCTTTAAAATTAAAAAAAAAACTGTGGAGATGTCCTCAACTTATTTCATTAATCCACTTTCTGTGAACAATTCTCATCAAGGCTCTGCTCCCTGCAGTGGACTTACAGGAGAGTGTTACAGAAAGAGGTGCCAAGTCCTTATGTTGACACCATTCTTTGCAGCATTTAGGATCTGCCCACCTCCTGAGGAAGAAGAGGGTAACATTGTCAAAATATAGCCATGTGGCCATATTAAGACAATGATGACACCAGCATTCCTGCTCACTTGTTACATGTGGCTGTGGGGCAAGTAATTCTCCAGTTGCATCTGATTAAACCAGCAGCCTGCTCATATGTGACAGTTTCCAGTGGGTTTGGGTTTAACTGGGTTTGGCCTAGTGATCTGTGATGTCATTGGACTGGATCAAAGACACCTGCAAAAAATAAATTATGCATGTTTTTTTTTTTAAAAGGCTGCAAGGGTGCTCTAATGGGGTTGGGAGCAACCAGGGGAGTGAAGGGCCAAGCTCAGAGTTGGGCTTTAGAGGTATCAAGCATTTTTAGAAGCTTTAGGTGACTTTTAACCTTTTAACCTTCTGTCCAAAATTTGGTCCATATGTCCTACTTTTAAATCATACTGTAGCTTCCAATTTTCCATCTTTTGGTGGGACACTGTTTTGGAACCAAATCCCTCTGTCATTCTTCCCTCAACAGCTGTCCTTCTTTTATGGCCTACTTTAATTATTTATGAAGTGCTAAATGTTATGCCTAACCTAAAATGATTGCATGTTTGTGTTTCAATAATTATTATGTGTGACTTTTTTCTTTTTTTTTACTGAAATTTACATATGCAGTCATATGTAAATACTGAAAAGTGTGTCTTTATTACAAAAATGTTCCTGGTCTGTATGATTGGAGATGTGACAGTTCTACTTTTTTTGGGATGGTATGAAAATGTGTGTGTGTGTGTTGCTGAGGCCACAGTTTTAGAAATTGTAGAAGCACAGTGTAGACTGTTAAAAACAACCTACTGTATCTACATGACTCACTTCTATCACAAATCCAAAAAATAAAAAGGCTATTTCCTCATTTAACCACCTTTGGCAGAGCCATGCAAATCATTCCTTTATTTCCTTAGGTCAACTGTTTATTCAGAATCAATGGATTAAAGCACAGAAAAAGTTTAATACGATAGAGAAATGTATTCCAAAGTGCATAGAACAGTTTCAGGCTTGTTGATCATTGATGCGGGGCATGAAAAAATAGCTTCTTAACAAGTAGGGCATTTTTAAATACATGGATGTATAATATTAGGCTGTAGCTGTGTGTTGTATACCAGCAGTTCCAAGAGGCACAATTGACCCAATGGCACAAAAAGGGAAGACTTGCAGATCCCATCTTTTTTTAACAAAGCTGTGTTGAAATTTGCACTGGGTATATGAAGGCCATTGATTCCTTTTAGCCCACCTCATCATAACCTCTCCTATTATCTTTGTTTGTTTAGTTTTAGGCAAACCCTAAGCAACCACACCATGAGACCTGAGCAAACACAGGGAAATGTGGGTAGATCAACATAAACATATGCTTTTTTTTTTCTTTTGATATCATAGTCATTTATTCAAGAAACATGAGCTAAAATAGAGCATTTTTTGCTGCTTATAGCAATTAGATCACTAATTGGTTGCAAGGGACAACAAGAAATGATCTTAGCACACTTTTTCTGCATGAGCCTCATAGTGAATCTACCTAAAATATATCTAATCCCTAATTGGATGACATTTAGTTTGATAAAGCACTGTGTATCATCAAAAATCATAAGCAGTCACATTGCTAATCTCCTTCAGCCTTTTTTAAGACAATTTCTGTATACAAGCACTCACTGTTCTGTTTCAATATTTTTATTGTAAATTTCCATTAAAAAAGGCACATACCACAACAGGCACAATGGCATTGGTCAAATATGAAAACAGGTGATAGTCTACAACACAGGCAGAGCATGCTACGGACAAGCAAATAAGACAACAATACGTATACGTAATTGCAAACAGTGCCTGCATAACATATAATGAAGAAAAGTGAAACATAAATTACGAGTGCGCTCCAGTTGAGGGGAACAAGTCCCAAGCAAAAAATAAAAAAAAACAAGTGCCCATTAAGGCTCAGAAAGCATGAATAACCTGGAAACCACCAGCTAGATGGATGGCCTTATAGATGGAATGTAGAAACAGCAACAGAAAGTAAAGGAAAAGAGAGGAAAAGGAAAGAAAACAAAGAAGATTAAAGAAAGAAGGAGGGTAATAGTGGAAGGAAGAAGGGAAGAGGGCTGTAGCCCACCCTTCCACCTGGCCATTTCTCTCAGTCGCCACCCCAACAACCATCATTAAGGGGGTTGAAAATATTAAATCCATGGGATCTAAACTCTTTCAAATTGCGGGAAGGTATCTTGTAGGATGCTAACCAACTTTTAATTCATCATAAACCAGGTAAGCTTTCGCCTTATCACCTCCAAGTCAACTGTGGGTTTTTTCCAAGTGGCTGCAATGGTTATCTTGGCTGCAAGAAACATAAAGTAAATAAAGGTTTGAGTGTGTCTGGGCACCTCCACTACAGGTTCATTAAGGTGTCCTATTATGAAACAGAGATCAGCTGCGATCCTAAGGATCGTTGCTGATCTCCGATTAGTGGTTTAGGAAACAGAGATGATCAGCGGAGAACATGTTCTCCACTGATCATCTCTGCACACAGAATTCCAGTGTTTGAAGGAGCGGTCAGCCCTTCACTGGCAATCTGTGTTCTTCTTCCAGATTCTCCAGCTCTAAAACGGCAAACGAAGCAGCGGTAATTACCGCTGCTTTGTAAACGGTGTTTGACTGATCTCTTACTGTAATCTTGTGAGATTATAGTAACAGCAGCAGTTTTCCAGCATTCAAAGCATTTGTAGATTGCTTCTCCCTTCATTCGGAGAAGAGATGTACACCGCTTCATAAAAAGGCATTTAGAGGAGAACTCTCTCCTCTGAGAATGCCAGAGAACTGAGCAGCGGTCATTTACCGCTACATGATAAAAGGACACCTAAGTAAGGTTACTTTGGGATCCTTTACAATGTTCACCATGGTAACCAAGTATAACAGAGTATGAACTTGTATCCAGAAGGAGCTTTACTACAAAACCACCATGTCTGAAACATCAAACTGACTTGGTCACAACCTTGAAAAACAAGCACTCACTTTTCCATCAGCTGCACATCATTGTACTGGTAACAGTCAACCATCACTACAGGACACAGCAGTAATGCAGGGTCTGCTGTGTGGAGGATGGAACCACTGCACGTGACAGAGAATACAAGCATCCAACATTTCTGGAAGTGTTGAGCCATAGAATGTGCCAAGGGGCTCCATTTTGACCACCACAGTCCTTACGGGGTTTATGATTTTTTTTTCCCCAAAGAGGAGGATGTATTTGGGTACATTGTAAAGTACTGTACATTTTAAATGTGTACAATACAAAAAATCCAAATATGGCTGGTATGTTCCCCTATTAAATATATGTATAATAATGGTGCTGCTAAAATATACTTAATTCATTTAGACCCACCAAGTAACCACAGTGCAAAAAAAAATCATATTCTGAAAAAGGATTGTACAGAGTGTTTTGTAAATGACACTTTAATGAAGAGTATCAGAGCATTTGGTATTCAAGGATATGAAAATGTAAATGAATTCAGTTATTTATGCATATATATCAGATGGTAGACGAGCCTAATAAAGAATAATGCTGAATGACAATATTTGTTTAATAGTTAATTAAGAAACATAGGTTAACTAGAGTTATCATATTTTAATATCCTGTATCATAGAGCAAGGTGGAAATATTACGAAAAGACAAATAATATTGTACATAACATGGTTTGTGATGTTTAAATGATTTTCATCTTTCTAACTATTGAAGACCCTTTTATCTTTCAGTCCAGGCAGGAAAAGTCTTTGGTTATACGCAGGGTCTCTGTCTCATGGATACAGACCTTTTCAAAGGACATTATTAAATCTGTATACTGATGCATGACCTCGGTTAAAATAACAAAATACTAATCGTTCTGTGACATAATGTTGGCAATTAGATATGCAGTCACCTATATACCTTTAATTTTGCTTCCAAATAGTCACCGGGTCTTCCATGCTAAACCTCTAAAGATGAGCACACTCCAGGGGCGGACTGACCATTGGGGAACTCGGGCACTGCACGAGGGCCCGGGGTCAGTAGACGGCCCCATGAGATGTCCCTGGTACCTTTCATAGGCTTTTTTGGGTGTGATTTGAGTATGGGCAAGGACACAGGGGCCCCATGATCCCCTATTGCCTGGGGGCCCCATGAGTTGTCAGTCCGCTCCTGGCACACGCTCGCAATACTGAGAATCCACACAGGGTAGGTGGACATTCTGAGCCAATAGCAATACAGGTGAAACCACAGAATATGTGCTAGCCAAGGAAACATTAATGTGAAATCATAACAATCCCCCCTAAGAGAAATTATCAGCAGTGCTCATGTACAACACTGTATATGCCATTTTGTAAATACAATAATATAAAAAATGTATACCATAACCCCTTAAAATACCATGCAGCTCCTAAAGGAATCTTTAGAAATATAAATACCAGTTGAAATTCTGGGGTCAGCATATCACCAAGCCTGCAGATTTTCTAGCAATACACTCATGGCCAAAAATATTGGAATGCAATTATTTCTTACCATATTGAGAAGGTGTCAATAATTTTGTCCAGTTACATTTTAGAGTTTCGCGTGGAATGTGTCAGATTTGGCTTTTTGTTTCTCCACTTTTTTGAGAATTCCTAAACATTTGTAATTGCAACAATTTTCTGGGTGAAGTGGTGCATTATCTGACAGAAATCTAGCGCATTTTGGCCGCTGAAGGTTGCAGGTGTGATTTCCACATCTGCAACCACCCACAAGAGTGTGAACCTAGCTTAAAACTAGAGAGGGTACAACCTGGTGCAGCTGTGCAAGACAGACAATCAGCTTTTAACTTCTGTTTGCCAATTAAGCTATGACAAAAAAAACTTAGAAGTCGATAGGTTTCTGTGCAGAGCTGCACCAGATTTTGCACCAGGGGTGGACTGACCATTTGGAAACTCGGGCACTGCCTGGGGGCCTGGGGTCAGTAGGGGGCCCCATGAGATGCCCTGGTACCTTTTCCATAGGCTTTTTTGAGTTTGGGCAAGGACACAGGGGCCACATGATCCCCTATTGCCCGGGGGCCCCATGAGTTGTCAGTCTGCCCCTGTTTTGCACTCTCCAGTTTTAGTAAATCAACCCCAAAGTATATTCAAATTCCACATTGTAGTTCTCTATGGGTATGGACTCAATATATTTTGTCTATTTTTCCACTTTTTGTTTTTTGTAATGCCAACATTTATTGCCTTTGTGTTAGTATTAACGTTTTGCAGTATATTGTTATGTTTGGTATATAATTATTCATAAAAATTTGCACAATAATATTTAGGATGTTCATGTGTTTGGTATACACGTGGTTAGTTCCCACTTTATCAATTTTTGTTAGTGTATCCTTGTAAACACTATTAATAATACTTTATATAATTTTGTGGCATTATATACTTTATAGAACCTTGATTCTCCCTAGATAGGTGCCATTTCAACTTAGGGTTTACAAGTGCAGTTAGTTTAAAGTGTCATTACAACACCAATTATTAGATACCAATTTTAACTTGTATCTACATTCAAGATGTCTCCATTATGAGGCATATAGAATTTTTAATTGTTTTTAGGGGTCAAGGTGTTATATGTTTTCTCATATTGTTGTGCTTAACAAAAAAAAATATTATATATATATATATATATATATATATATACAGTATATGTATGTACAGTATGTATTGAGCAGATTGATAGGATTGTTATGGTTTCATGTTTACTATTATCTTGCCTAGCATGCAAGGTGGTGCCATTCTAGCTTGGGGTTTTCTTTAGTAGCAATAGGAGGCAAATCCAAAATTAGTACAAATTGCAACAGAATTGTAAGGACCCTGGAGAACCTGAGCGCTGGCTGCTGCAGTATCTTGGATTAAGGTACTTTCAGATCACCCTCCAGACAAATCACAAGTATATTATGCATAAGCTGGTGGCACATTTTTTTGTATAAACAATAAAGACATTGCAAGTCTCATGCAGAGGTGTAAGTGTAGCTTAATGGCCCGTACATATGAAAATCGTACGAAAATTTTGTACCGAGGAGCAATCGGTCAATTAGCTGATTCTTACTTTCGGATGACAAAAGCCAACGGTGCAAGCTATAAAATTTATATCGTATGTGAACACAATGTCCAGTGTTCGTTTAATGTGTACAGTAAACGTACAGAAATAATTGAATAGAAAAACACGAGCATGATCAGAAGCATTGAACAACACTACATTTCCCATTCTAATAAGCTAGTACATACCTATGTTTGCCTACATTTGCCTTTGACAATCAAAAATTTTCATACAAATTTCATTCAAATTTTCAAGTTAATCCAATTGTCGGTTACATCCTGATACCCAGCTACGTAGAAAATCAAACAATCGTTTGTCTGATTTTCTCACAGTGTGTGGTAGGATTAAGCCACTCAGCCTTGGGGTGCTACTAACTGTGGAAGAAAACATAGATTTGGCTCACTGCCCATTAAAGAGGTAAATATTCAACTTTTTCTTTTAGAGACTTCTGGGGCCTGGATTATTTCATACAAGCAACAGGGTCACTATATAATGTGGGTGGGTTTGATAAAAGTCAATAATATGAAAAAAAATCCATGCCAGTTTATTAAACAGTGATTTGATACTTTAGGAAGATTTCATTAACTTGAAATGGATTTTGGAGCATACATTACAGTAATTGCAGATGTTCTCATTTCTTGTTAATTATGTTCTTTAGAAATTGAACAATAGTATTGTAAGTTTTCATTCTGGAGGGTTAGGAATTATAACTTTCCTTATTTTGTAAAACTCAGATTGGTTTATTTACTAAGGTAATTGAAATGGACGTATTTACTGTATAGTAAACCATAAAATAAGTATTTTGGATTTAAATTTAGGTTTGAATTTTCAAGGTTTAATCACATTAATGGTGGTGAAGACCAAAAGAACTGGTCACATGAGATAACACAGTCTACTGAATGTGGAATAGCACAAAATTTTAACATAGGTGTGCTCACATAAGAATAAATCCATTCATAATAATTAGTAAAACTATATGAAACATTAGGTATATGTACAGTAAAACCTAAATCTTTTATTTTAGTGTGTTTTAGTATGTTTGTCAACATGTATACAATTTTCTTATGTGAGTCAATTGTAAAGTTTCTTACCTGGAGACCCTGCCAGCAACAAGCTTCTATTTGCATATTGACAATGTTGAGCTACGCTGCTACAGCCTTGCAGTTAGCAGCAGTGTGATCAGTCTGCCATGTGTGCTCCTTTAGATGGCTTTTGACAGCCTTTTAGGTCAGAGAGCGCAATAGCTAACTAAAGGCGAGTTCACAGTGGGTTGACATTGCTGAATCTAGAAGTGCTAGCAGGAGGTATTGCAACAGATGAAAATAAAATGTTTGAGCATTTGCTGTCCAGCCATATTATTAAAGGAACGAGACAGCTACTTCCTGAGTGCAAATCTAGCGTGCAGAAGCATGCTCTGTGATCGCTATGTCACATGGACAAGTGTGGATCACAAAGAGAGGGCACAGAGCCAATGGAATTGGCCTTGTACCACTTGATGACTGTGATTAATCACAGCAATCATAAATGTGAATAAAGGCTGCATTTTGAAGTCACTGCATAGTTGCTGAACATATATAGTCAGTATAGCCAGTCACAGTGTCCCTAAATGCTAGCCACACCTATTGAAAGCCACACCATTCACACCATTGTAAGAAAGCAACAATGTTCTTTGATCGCTAGCAGCACCAGTCTTAGTGTCAGCAGACCATTGTAAGCCAGCAACAGAATTCCTGATCACTGCTACACCAGTCCCAGTGTCACCATTCTGGTGTAACCAGCGACACTGTTCTTGATCACTGCCAAACCAAAGGCAATGTCACCAGACCAGTGCAGTCAGCAACAGTGTTCCTGATAGCTGCCACACCAGTACAGCTTCATCTGAGCCAGCGTAAGCCAGCAACATTGTCTTAGTTGCTAGCCACACCAGTGTAAGCGCCACTAGAGCCATAAACAGTGTTCCTGATTTCTGGCCACACCTGTGCAAGTGTCACCAGACCAGTGTAGTCAGCAATAGTGTTCTTGATCACTGTCATACCAGTACCAGTGTCACTAGACCAGGGCAGCCAGCAACAGTGTTCCTGATCTCTAGCCACACCAGTGTAAGTTTTACCAGACCAGTGCAGCTAGCAAATTTGGTTCTGATCACTGTCACACCAGTGCCTATGTCATTAGACCAGAGCAGGCACCAACAGTGTTGGTAATCTCTAGCCACACCAGTGCTACACCAGTCCAGTGAAACCTGCAACACTGCTCCTGTACTATACTGTTCCTGCACCAACAGTATAGTACATCCTGGTGAATTGGGAAGCTCAAGTAGTGGGGTGGTAAAACACCAGCCAGGAAGAATTATATCAGAATCACTGCCATATATTAAATAGAGTGTGGGAACACCACATTCTATATTTTCATATATGTCATTACCCACAAAAAGGAAAACAAATATCAGGACTTTCTCGGTGCCCCATAGATACACAAAAAACATAAATGAGTAAAAAAAAAATCAGTATTTATTACAAATATAATTTAAAATAGTTGTGTACATCAAAGCACAGTAATAGCAAGTTTTAAAAGACATGTTCCCCTATCATCCAGGGGTGGTTATCATAGACTAGTAAATACCAATATCACAATGTTCTGAATACAGCTTCAAATAATGTATATGGTGGCACAACCCCAGGTGTTTTTTTCCTCAAAATATTTTGTAGCATGAGCCGCTTCCTCAAAAGACCACAATGAGAAATGCACAGGTCTAGAAACATATAACATAAAAAAAACAGGTTCAAAGAGAGGTACCTATATGACAGTACAAGATAGATATATTGCATTTATAGCTAGGTGGTAGGTGCACAGTGACCACTTGGGGCTTACCAAAATACACAGGCAACACTTATGCAGAGAAGCAAAGGGAGGTCCAGATGACAAGTCTTCCCTAAGGGTGGATGTGGGAGCCAAATATAACACAGGAAGTTGAAACAACTAAAAAGATAGTAATTCATCTCCAGTGGAAGGGCAAAGGGTTAATTATAGCTGGGTGGCAACAATATACCACTCACCAAAGTAACCACTGTGTATAGGGTAGCTAGACGTCCCCTGGACCATAGAGCAAAGGTGGATACTGATAACAGATCAGGTTCACTTGGGTTTTTCACAATATAATGGATGGATTCCCTACCATAGGAGTTTATAAATGAGAAATTAAGTTATCCTGGAATGGAACCATAAAAATGGAAAAATAAGAAAGGCTAGATATACAATACTAAAAGTTTAGGCATAATGTAAAAAACTCCCAAATTCGCCACCAGAGAAAAGTAACTACCTGTCAGATTGTATAGTATAAGGCTGCAAGATGGACCACCAGGCTGAAGATCCATGTGTACAGGATGCCTTTTTATTCAGTATGTATAGCTCCAATCTGTAGCTGCACACACTGGTGGCAACTGGCGTGTTACATCACTGAACCCAGCTGTCCACACCAGAAATCCAACCCATGTGCAGTGCTTCAAAAGGAGGCAGACAGGGCAGATATCCTGCTGGTGTGGCTAATCAGGCTATGTAAGGGGCAAGCCAGGATAGCCACAAAACACACCCAGCACCACCCATCTATCGGAGAGCAGCACACCCATGGGAACACCAAAAGAGACTGATCCTCAACCAAACAGATCCACCCGGAGTGTAGATAGCCCAAGGAAGCCCCCAGGGGGCACAACCAAGAATTGCAGTCCTCTTGGACTATGCACACAATTCACCATATGCTATTACATTTTCAGTTATGTTCAGGAAAAAAAATATTAATGAGATTTTTCATTTCAATGGCAATTACCTGCGCCCTCCGCAAAGTAGCACAGCATATGATAGGCTCCACAAAATCAGGCAACTTTCCAAAAAAAGTTCTCCAATCAATCCAATCATAAAATTGAATAATTATTACCTATACTCCTGTACTGAGCATGTGAGCTTAATTTGGTATCTTGAAACTGTTCCCTTTTCCAGAAATTCAAACTGCTTCTCTGAATAGAGTAAACCAGATACCAGGGAAAAAATGGTGATGCCCCTCCCCTTTTCCTCTGAGTGACAGGCTGTGCTGAAGAAGAGACCTGCAAGAACCTCTATGTAATACATTGAAAAAGGGGTGTGTCCTCTCTCGGCCTTCACAATACACAGCTCCTAGCAGGCTTCCTCAGAGAATGCCAGGGCTTACAGCTTGCAGCACCAGTGATGTGTGACATGGATCGCCTGGCTTCATTAACCTGAGGTTACCATCTGAGTAAGTCTCCCAACAGCTGATTATTATTCTGCTTTTTCAGCACCTGGCTTGTGAATTGCTTGTGTTTACATGAGGATGTTTCTCAGTCCAAATTATCATTTTAGGCTGCAGGATTTCTAAGAAATTTTACTATTAAGCCCTTCCTACCGGCTTTCTTCACACCAGTGCCAGTGCAGCTGTTTGTCTTGGTGGTAGGAGTATTAGTAGTAGACTTTTATTCTTTTGCCACAATACTCACCATTGCCATATGTAGATCCTGTGCTGTAAGCACAGCAGAGCCAGCAGAGCTGATGGTGCCTATGTATTCCTCTGGATATACTCAGGAGACATGCCCACAGACCAGGGGCGGACTGACCATTCGAGCACTAGGGCACTGCTCGAGGGTCCGGGGTCATTAGGGGGCCCCATGAGATGCCCCTGGTACCTTTCATTGGCATTTTTGGGTGTGGGTGAAGACATAGGGGCCCCATGATCCCCAATTGCCCGGGGGCCCCATGAGTTGTCAGTCCGCACCTGCCACAGACATACAGATGACAAGTAGCTGGAGATGAGTCTGGCTGGTGTGTTTAACCTCCCTAGCGGTCTGATTATGTCAGTATTTTTGTGCTCAAAGCAGTACATTTTTTTGCATGGAAATATGTCTTTTTTTTTATTGTAGGCCTGTAATTCTTAGGAATAACTCACTGAAACCTGTGTGAACAAGAGTCTAGTAAACATCCCAGCTATGTTTAAAACCCAGGTATGGGGAAATCATAAATTATAATTTAACAAATAATCATAAAAAACAATAATATAATAATAATAATAATACATTTAATTCAATAATATAATCAAACCAAAAACACTGAAATTTGAAATATAGCGCCAAGTTCGCACATCACTGACCTTAGTCGCAAAATCATTTTCAGTGTCTGATGATGAATTTCCCCACGAATCATTAACATTCAATTCTGCAAGTGGTTCTAATTTACTATCGCTGTTCTCTAGCTGGTCTAAAACCGCTTGTGACCTAAAGGGACGCTTTTTGGATGCCATGGACATTTCTCACTTTTCAGGCAGAAAGAACAGTAAAAATGCAGGCAGGGCGCAGGACAAAGCACTAGGGAGAACATGTATGTGAAATGCGTTGATACAGTAATGTTTTACTATGTGATTTTAGTGAATGTCACTTTTTAAAATTTTAAAATTTCCTGCCATTCCGTCCCCGTACGTTCTGACATCGCAGGGAACGAAACCCGGAAGACAGATGCCAGCATCGGCCAGAGAAGATGGCCAGGGATGCTGCATGGGGGACATCAAGGGAGCGAAGGACAAGGTAAGTGATCGAGGGATCCCCGAGCAACGCTGCAGGGTATTCCCGAGTGTAGCTCGGGGTTACCACTTGTGGTGCTGAAACTTTACCCCGAGCTACACTCAGGAATACCTTCAGGGAGGTTAACTGCTTACGAACCACCCTATAGCAGAAATACTGCTACAGGGCGGCACGAGTGCTCAAAATCACATATATATACGTGATTTTGCAGTTCTGGGTAGGAGGCCTCAGCTGTCAATCACCGGGTCCCTGCCAGTGATTAGTCACCGGCACCTGGTGATAGCCGAGTATCTCCGATGGGGGAGAGACCTGTGTATAAACAACACAAATCTCTCCCGTCAGCTCCTGCACACTGCTTTGTATGGCTCTGTGTAGCAGTGAAGCACACACACAGCCCACACAGTGAAACAGCACACAGTTAACCCTTTGATGACCCCATATGTTAACCCCTTCCTGCCCAGTGCCATTAGTACAGTGTCAGTGCTTTTAGTAGCACTGATCACTGTATTGGTGTCACTGGGGATGTCAGTGACACCAAGTCAGTTCCCTCCAGTGCCAGAATGCCCGCTGTAGTCCCGCGACAAGTCGCTGATTGCTGCCATTACTAGTAATAATAAAAGAAATGCCAGTATATATACTACCATGTGACAGTTATGTGTTTACAACACTATATCTGTCACATAAACCAATTCATTTATACGTATTGGGATTTTTTTGCCACAGAGACATGTAGCAGAATACATTTCGGCCTAAATGTATGACGAAATTTGATTTTTTAAATTTTATTACTGGACATGTTTACTTGCAAAAAGTCCAAAACATTGTTTTTTCTCAAAATTGTCGGTCTTTTTTTGTTTATAGTGCAAAAAACAAAAAACACAGAGGTGATCAAATACCACCAACAGAAAGGTCTATTTATGGAAAAAAAGGACATACATTTCATTTGGGTGCAACATTGCATGACCGTGCAATTGTCAGTTAAATTAATGCAGCGCCGTATCGCAAAAAATGGCTTGGTCAGGAAGGGGGGTAAATCCTCTGGAGGGCAAGTGGTTAACTAGGGGAATTTGTGTGACATCACGTCTCCGCTTCTTAATCACCAGTCCAAAGCCTCACCTACAGACCAGCAATTTTAGGAGCCGTTTCAAGCCTTGCCTAAGACCTGATGGCCGAAACACGTTGGCTTTTATGGCTGTATTTTATTTGTACTAAGTATCCTGTTTTAGCAAATATACACAGGCACTAGCCTTTCCTTCTATTGTTACTTATTGTGGAGGTTTACAGAGACTTCCCTGACTGTGTGCATTGTTCCTGAGACAGAGCAGGAATCGTAGGAGGTTGTAGCTTGGATATACCTGTTCCAGCAATTTTAGGAGGCTGAGACAAGCTAATGGAGCATTTTTCTGAGGCACAGTCACAGCTGTATGTGTGTTTACATTACAATGCGTTAATTTAAGACAGAAAGTTTATTTTTTTTCTATATTTGTATTTACAACCACTTTAACCGCTTCCTGCCCGCCATATAGTGTAATGATGGGCTCAAGGTGGTTCTCTTATTCTGGGAGGACGTCATATTCATTTGCCTGAAGTTACTGAGAGTGATAGCTGTTATTTCATGCACATATTTTTGTTGCTATACTGTGCTTACATTTGACTTTAATACAGTCAGAATATCAGTTCACTCTAAACTGGGCATGTGTCTACTTTGTGGTTGCAGCCAGAAGAGTCTTCTGGTCAGAGGTTTAAGGAGGTGTCAGCAATGGATCAGCTTTCAGAGCAGGGTCAAGAAAGACAGGGAACCCAAAAATTATTCAGTGACCCCTGAGGGGGTAGTGCTATACAGATTACTGTATATTTACAGGGCACCTTTTATTTATACATTTATATAGATACTTTGGCTTTAAATTCAGGCAATTTTGAGGACTATTCAATGTTAAGAAACTGTAAAATATTGTTAGCCTTAAGTTGGCACTTTGAATGAGGTGCTTATTGAGGAGAGCTGAAAAAGAACTCACTGCAGTTGGTAATAAAGTAACATTACCATTTAATTTAAAAAAAATCAAAAGAAAAATGTACTATATTTAAAGCTTATTTGATTGCCTCACTTGTTTTCCCAAAAGACTGAAATTAGATCCCCTACAATAGATGCTCCAGTTTTGGTAAGATGCTTTTATAAGGTAAATATGCAGATTTTTCAGCAAGTTTGAGAAACTATATGGTCAGGAAAAACTTTTTGTTCATCATTAAAGAAAAAGATAAGAATATGCAATAGCTTTTGCTAAAATCCTTGCAATGTACAGTATATAATTTACTTCCTGAAAGTGGAGGATCCCCTTTTCTCCTTGTTATTTTGCTGAGGTTTTGTGAGCTGTGGTGTAAATGGTCTTCAATGGTAATCATGTAGGCTTAAAAACTAATTTTAAAGTATACACTGTTCTTTGTTGACAAATCTCCTCTGGAAATCTAAAAAGTTAAAGGGGCCAGTAAGATATCTGTGAATTGGCATAAAGGATGGTTATTAAATACTGAGAAGATTATAAATGCACTGTAAATATAATATAGGTGGGAGATGTGGAAAGGTGCCTTTAAACAAAAACATCCCTATAAAATGACCTGAACATAAGACAAACAAGACTTAAATTTATTGTGTTTCCCTTTTGTCAATATGAACAGAATGAAGTATTCCCCTTAATAACATTTTGAAAATATAATAACAGGATGGCAACATGAATTGCCGTCTGTTGCCTTAAATAACAGCATTATCGGTGGCTTTCAAAACAGCAGAATAATATATGTCAAAGACTCTGAATTTAGTCACGTGCTGAGTTTTTTGTGAAACAAAATATGCTTTGTCTTGTTTCAGCACAAAACAGCTGGCTGATGTCAAGAATTCTTTCATTCAATAATCACCTAAATTTTGCAAAATTGCTATACTTCGGAAGAAAAAGAGAGCACCTCATGAGACTTAGCCTTGGAGACAAACACAAAAAAAAGTGGAAGCGGCTCATGGATTAGATTTGATGAGTATATATTTATTTATTTTTTCATACCTTTGGAAAGTCACATGAACTGTCTCCATGGCAACCCACCTACTGCCTTTTGCTGTGGACAAAATGTTGCATCTGCTTTCTGATCCCTGAAGGCCTAAACTTGAGAGTCGGAAAATGAAAACAAGCAAAAAAAAAAAAAAAGAAGAGGAGCCTATAAAACCTATGTCTTTTACTCAAATCTATAACTTCCCTCTGGTCAAACCTGATCTTTTCATGTGCCAATCAAACAGTGATTCCAGTCAAGTAATAAGGAACACAGATAGAAGTTGAAATCTTGGCCTTGGCTTCTTTCAGTAAACTTTGAGACCACACAAACAAAATAGATTAATAATTTAAGTTACACTTAGATCAAAACTTTTTACCTGGCCATCCTACATTGGTGGAAAGCTAGGTTCTCTTTTCATTATTTATCATGGTATTCTTTGTGACAAAAGAACCTGCATTCTTTTTAAATCCTTTAAAGCAGAGGTCTAGAGTAAAGACAAATAAACAAATAAAAGTAAACTTATTGGAACAGACCACAAAAAAGGTACTTAACAAATTTCATCCAATCCAGAACACATAGATCATTATATAAGGTTATGTAACGTGATGACTCTGGGCTTACCATTACAACTTTATCTTGGTAGGATCTTGAGTTTGATCCGGGCACCTTCTGATAAGATTTTTTTATGTTTTCCCCATGTATTCTATGTGATTGTGGTCAGGAATGGAAATGTACAGCATCGATCTAGAGAGATCTCATGGCATGGGACAAGGAGCCTTCCAATGTTTGGCACCTTCCCGCTACTAGCAGGCCTCAGCCATGGCTTCTTTTATGGCCCCATCAGCTCCTAACAGCACATCTGAGGGACCATGTTCTCCCATCTGTACTCCTATGCTGCTGCAGATGGACCCCATGGAGGATTCTAATAGGTCTGGGAGTCCTACACCACTGTCTTTGGCCGGGGAGTGGGATATCCACCAGCTTCTCCAGGCACTCCCCACGAAAGGAGATAGTCAACTGATGCTTGAACAACTCACAGTGATGCTATGGGGGGTGATTGCGGAGCTAAGATGCACTACCTTGGTGGCTACACAAAGGCTGGAGGCCTTGGAGGCCTATCAAGAGAGCACTGACTCCAGGCTCACTGGGCTGGAGACCTTGCTCCACCGCCAGCACCAAAGCCTACTCTTTTCTGAGAACCGGAGCAGATGGAACAATGTCAGGCTCAAGGGCATTCCAGAGGCCATTGCCAGTGCGGACTTGAAAACCACGGTTCTAAGCAACTTTAATATTTTATTGCGCAACATTACTGACACTCATATCAATCTGGACTTTGTCCATCGGGTTCCAGCATCCATTCCCCCTACTCAGCTGAAGCCTAGGGACGTGTTGTGTAGGGTACATTTTTACGCTATCAAGGAGGACATATTATGTACTGCCTGGCGCAGAAGGCCTATGGATTTTGATGGTGCCACTGTCCATCTATACCCAGATGTATGCCCGCAAACACTATCGTCGGAGCCAGATGAGCTTCTTGCTTGACCTGATGCAAGAACAAGGGGCAACTTATAGATGGTGTTTTCCCCTATCTTTCATAGTCAAAAAAGACAATTCAGACTTCCAGATACACCGCCCTACTCAACTGCAACAGCTATTTCAATTCTTAAATTATGAATCCGTGGTGGTCCCTGACTGGCTGGGCCTCCCTGACCCCTGAGAAGCTATCTTTGGTCGCTGCCTGTGGCCTCAAAGATATAGACGGCCGCGCTCCCGACGTTCGATTCATCAGGAGCCATAGGGTAGGGAGGACTAACCTCAAAGAATGGGGTCCGCAGATGACTTGGACTTTGCTTGGGCCTGTGATTTACACACCTAGTAGTTGTTTCACCTAGGCTGCAGGGTTGTCGGCTCCAAAAAGTTGAGTACTCGCCAGAAGGCTACTACGGTGGCATTGCTAAGCTATCTGGTTTGGATTGAAATCTCTGCTTATTTTATTTGTCTGTGATTCATCATAAGACTTTATGTTACATGTGGCCGTAAGCATGCATTTCCTTCTCTAGCTCACTCAGCTTCCCCAGTAGTGGGGTGCCTCTTTCCAGTTGGGGCATTTGTTGCTCTGGGGGCTCAATCAGGAATAGTTATCTCAGGTACATTGTTCTGTTGTTTGATGTTTTCCTGGACTTTTTATGACTACTGTGATTCTGATTCATAAGGATGTGGCCTTTCGGCCCCAAACAATTTGGGTATTTTGCTGTTTTTCAGGTTCTCATGCAGAGTCTCTGCTCTACCTTCCCCTCAGTATCCAGCCGACGAGGTGGATGTCTGCCTGGATGATAGTCTGGGCCTTCCACTGCCTTGCCTTAATTCACAAAGGGTTCCCAATTCCTAGTACTAGACCTCGCAGCTGGAGTCTGCTACCTGACTTTAGACCTGGTAGCCGTTAGGATCACTCGCTGGTGAACTGGAACCCTTTCCTAGTTCTTTTCTTCTCCCCCCCTTCTATATTTTCCTTCCTCTCCCCCCCCGTATCTTCTACTTCCCCCCCTTTTATATACCTCTCCTGTCCCTCTCTCCCTTTTTCTGTACCCTCCCCCCCCTTTTTCCCCCTCTATTTTCCTTGCCTTTCCTCTTGCCCCTTCCTCCCTACTTGTACCCTCATCTCACTCCTCCCTCTTCTTACCCACCCCTTTTTACCTCTCAATCCACCTCCCACCCTCCCCCTTTCTGCCATATTCCTCCCCCCTTTTGTCCCTTTTTCCTTGTCTTTCTAAGCATGGCCCTCTCCCCACTTCCCCTTCCCTCCTCCCCCTTCCCCTCTTCCCCTCCCCCCTTCTCCTTCCCCTCCTCCCTTCCCCCTTATCTTCCATTTTCCTTCCCCTTCTTGTCCCCTTCTTGTCCCTTTCTTGTCTTTCTAAGCATGGCCCTCTCCCCCCTTCCCTCCTCCCCTCCCCCCTTCCCCTTCCCCTCCTCCCCTCCCCCTTCCTTCCTCATCCTCTAACTTTCTTTCCCTTCTAAGATTTGGGTATTTTTTAACTGTTTCTGCACGAGTACCTATTTTGTAGCCTTAAGCATGCCTTGTACTTTGTCATGCTAGCGGAAATGTTCTGTTGTTTTTGTATTTTATCTGTTCAAACCCCCCCCACCCCCCCGTCCATCTGGTACATCTCGGTAAACTGCCCCAGTTGACCACTTCCCCCCTATAAATGCTTCTCCTCCAACTGGGGGCTTGATACGGGGCATTTCGGAACCCCAGGTTCATATACCGCAAGTGTGGTCCACAAGTACCGCCCAGCTTGCTGTATCTATCTTTCTTTTTTCTTCTACTTTTTCTTGTTCTTTTTTTCTGCCTATTGTACTTTGTAACCTCTATCTTTGTCCTCTCCGCTACCCATCCTCTTTACCCTCTCCTTCTTTCCGAAGGGAGTATCCTCTCTTTGCCCAAAGTTAGGGGAGGGGCGGGTTTCCCAGACCTGGTGAAGTATCATGAGGTTGCACACCTTGTTAGGGTGGTGGATTGTTGTGTAACACACAGAGCAAAGTTTTGGGTACATCTAGAACAGTCCACAGTTGAATTACCCTTGGCTGGTCTCCACTGGCACCCTTGGTCCTCTCTGCCTTTGTCTATCAAACAACATGCACTGATAGGAGAGACACTGCGAATAACCAGGAATGTGTTTAAAGTTACTAACTTCTCCCCGGGTCAGAGTCCATTAATGACTGTTATAGGGGCGGCGGGATTCCTGCATGGTCTCCTAGACCCCCATTTTCAAGCACTCTATCGGGACGGCTGTTTCCACTTGATTCATTTCTCCAGGAACGTTCATCTTATGACGTCTCAGTTGACAGTGGCCTTTTCTGCTAGTCTAAATTTTCTGAGGTGAGCACAACTAGGAGTGTTCTTATACTCTTTCCGAAAGGATCTGACTACCCTGAGGGAGTTGTCCCCATTTGAAAATTTCTGTATGACTGGTGAACCCTTAAGGCATTTCCTCTCTCATTTCTATACTTTCTTGATAGCATCTGAAGTTCCATCTGAACTACCGTTTCTACAGCGTTGGGAAAGGGATCTGAATATTACCTTTTCTCAGAAAAAGAAAGACAGGATTTAATATTTTGCCCACAAGGCTTCCCTGGCTAGTAGGTACCAGGAGGAGGGATACAAGCCTCTTACTAGATGGTACAGGATGCCAGAGGTACTTCATCGCATGTTCCTCCAGGTCCCAAACCTCTGCTGGTGATGCCAGCCTCCTGAGGGATCCTTTCTCCATATTTTTTGGGAGTGCTCAAACTGAGGGATTTTTGGAATATGGTGGAACAGACGGTGCACACGCTGATGGGGGTGACTCTTGGAGGAAATCAAGCAGCCTTTCTTCTTCAGGACACACCTATGTCAAATAAAAGATATAAGCATTCTCTCTTGAAACACCTCCTGAATGCGGCAAAGGCCTGCATCCTGGCATTGTGGAAGAATTCATTACCCCCCACAAAGGAACATTGGCTGGCTCACATTAACGAGATTCAGGAAATTGAGAGCATGACTATGTTGCTCAAGGATCAGGGGGATAGATATTGGAAAACCTGGACCCCATATTTCTTCTACAAAGATCAAATCATGCTGGCTTCCCAGTCTTGCACTGCCCATGAGGGAGAAGCAACTCTTCACATTCTCCAGTAGTCTGGGGCGATTGTTTGGGTGAGTACCCAGGAGGTTGGGATGAGGGTCGGTTTCTCCCTCTTCTATCCCCCCTCTCCTTTGTGTCCCTTCCCCTTTACACCGACCCCCTTTTTTTCCTCTTTCTTCTCTCTTCTTTTTTTCACTTTCTGTTATTCTACTGAGGTTAAATGTTTTATTACTGTTTTTGGTAAAAGGACAAAATGTAAGGAAGGAATGGTGTTTCTGGGGGATGTGGATGGCGTGGTTCATCTCTACCTGATCTAGATGTTGTTTGTATCAATGATTTTCTTCATGGGATCTGTACAGTCTCTGTGTGCTGGAGATGGGCTGTGCTATACCACATTCTGTCTTGATGTTTATTGGTCTTTCTGTATGATTTGTTATGCCATTTCTTTGAAAAAAAAAATATATAAAAAAAAAGAATAAGGAGCCATTATTACATGACAATACATAAAATAACATGCACATGAACAGGTACTTCTAAATCTCATTCTAAAATGACTTCTAAAATATCTATCTATCTATCTAACTATCTATCTATATATATATATATATATATATATATATATATAATTTATTTTTTTTATGTACCAATATTACTTTATCTGTACACATTGCTATCTGTAGACAAATACCAAAAACATATAAGGGAACACAAACAAAATAGGCACATGTATATCTTCAGTGAATAATCCTACATACAGCACGGCTATGTGCATATCTTAGACTAATGCTGAACTAACAGCATGAATCCCACTGGGCCTCATTAAAAAGAGGTACAGTGCTGATCATATTCATAATCCAATAAAGCAACGTCAGATACCAAAACAAAAAGTAATAATTTTAAAGGCACTTTCTATATTTTATACCGAAAGCCTTTTTCATATTTTAGGTTATGTGATTTTCGGTATGCTTGTTTTTGATTTATTAAAATGAACAAAATGTCTCCGGGTACATCTAACCAAAATATTTGGCACTGTTAGTAAGACATTCTATATTGCTGAAACCTGTCATGTACATGTCAGAAAAAAAATTGTAATGTCTTTTGCAAAATAACAGAACACAGCAAAGCGTTGTGCTAAGCGCATTCTGCAGTTTGCAGACACATGTAGCCCTATTTCATTAAAGGTTCAAAACCAGAGTATGAAGACAAGTTGTTACTGAATCACAGCCTCTCTTAGTGCACACACATTCTGTGAGATGAATGTTAGTTAAGTACTAACTGACAGCTTAAGCTCTCATTAGTAGTGGTGCAATGGTTAGCAAGTCTACTGTGTAACCAAATTTACTAAGTGCAACAGGCAGGCACCGTGGGGAAACCCACCATGTGCCTGTTTATCAGCAGTTTTCAAAGAGTTAATGGTCTATTAGGACTGATTTAACATTTGGCAATATAATAATGCAAATACCTGGCATTTAGTGGCTGCACTTTTATTGCCTTGTTAAATAAGCTCAGTGTTCCGACTCAACACATATAAGGAATCCCAGTGTTCTCTTTCAAAGTGGGTTTTCTTAGTAAATAAGATTATATTGTGTTCTTTTTAACCGTTTGAGTGCCAGTCTATCAGCATTCAGTGCTGTGATACTTTGACAATTATTCAGTCATGCTGCATTGTACCCAAAATCATTTTATATGATTCCTTTTTTTTAGACTGATACAGCTTTTTTTGGTGGTTCTTAAAGAGAAACTTTACTCTTTCAGTCAACAATAATCATTTTCAATCCTTATGCTTCTAGCACCAGTAAATAGATACGAAGGTATGATATATTTACTGGTTAACATATTTTACATTTCTTCTTCTTCTTCTTATATTATTATTTATTTATTTCAGGTACTTATATAGTGCCATCAATTTACAAAGAGCTTTACACATATATTGTACATTCACATCAGTCCCTAACCCTCAAGAGGCGTACAATCTAAGGTCCCTAATTTACATTCATACACACACAAACTAGGACCAGTTTAGACAGGATCCAATTAAGTTGTTTCCCTGTTTCTGGCCTAGGATAAAATGATGTCATACATCCCATGAGTTTTCATGGACATTTTTATTTCTTTATCTAAAGGAGGAGAGGCTAAGCACACCTCCTGTCTGAATGCCTGAGTTAAGGGCAAAGGGATTTCAGTAAGTAAATGCTACATGAGTCATCTGCCCTTACTCAAGTTGCCCACAGCTAGAAATGTTAGGGGGTGTTTTTCAAAGTGATTTCTCAACAAAAATAACGCATTGGGAAGAAGCAAATTGATTACACCTGAATGTAATTGTACTATTTAGCAGGCCAATTGAAACATTGGCAGAGTTGGGTAATGCTAGACCTACCTGATGGCATAGAGGCCCACCTTAGTTCAGTTCTGCGAGTGGAAAGACTTCTTATAGGCCTGGTAGCCCCCCTTTCCTCATTACATAGTGTCAAATTGCCTATATTGACCCTGGCTAGATCTGTGTGGAGAGAAGCTAAAAGACTAGCCTCATATGCAGATACTCCTTTAGAAATGCCCCTTTGGGATAATCCTGCCTTTTCTCAATTATTCACCCTTCCAGACTCTACATTTTGGAAATGGACAGGATTAAACACATTGATGGATATATATAACAATGGTATTATTCATTCCTTTAACCTCCCTAGCCTTATATTCCCGAGTGTAGCTCGGGGTAAAATGTCAGTGCCAAAAGCGGTAACCCCGAGCTACACTCGGGCTTACCATGCGGCGCTGCATAGGGAGTCCCTGCAGAGCTTACCTTGTCCTTCGCTCCCGCGATGTGTCCCCTGCAGAGTCCCCGGCCATCTCCTCCAGCCGATGCTGGCATCCGACTTCTGTGTTCCGGTCCCTGTGACGTCGGGACGTACGGGCGCCGCCGGCGGCGAAAAATTTGAAAATTTTAAAAAATGTCATTTTTTTCCAAACAAATTTTACATAGCAAAACATTGCTGTTTCAACCCATTTCACATACATTTTGTCCCTAGTGCTTTGTCCTGTGCCCTGCCTGCATTTTGTCCATTCTTTCTGCCTGGAAACTGAGAAAAGTCCATGGTGTCCAAAAAGTGTCCCTTTAGGTCAAAAGCGGGTTTAGATCAGCTAGAGAACAGCGATAGTAAATCAGAACCACTTGCAGAATTGAGTGATAATGATTCGTGGGGAAATTCGTCATCAGACACTGAAAACAATTTTGCGACTTTGCTCAGCAATGTGCGAACTTGGCGCTATATTTCAAATTTCAGTGTTTTTTGTTTGATTATATTATTGAATTAAATGTATTATTATTACAAGATATGGGGAATGTGGTGTAACTCAACACAAATTTTAACTGCTAATGGCTGACATTGACTTATCTTAAAGTGAAGTATCTGTGGGAGATGTGAACATATCTTATTGCTTTTCAATGGTTACTATTGATTATAGTGTGGATGTACAAAACAGGAGACAAAGGGATTGATTTACTAAAACTGGAGAGTGCAAAATCTGGTGCAGATATGCATCATAGCCAATCAGCTTCTAACTTCAGCTTGTTCATTTAAGATTTGACAAAACAATCTTGGAAACTAATTGGATTCTATGCAGAGCTGCACCAGTTTTTGCAAGCTCCAGTTTTAGTAAATCAACCCCAAGCTTTGTCAAGGTTCTTTATTTTTGACGTTCGGTCACACTGTTTTACAATGAGATATTGGCACTTTGTATATTTATACAGTGTGGATTTTTGTGTATCCTGTCATTTGAATTCTCTTGTAATAAAAAGTATTTAAAATAAATAAACTATGAGGACATGGATGGATGGGTGAGTTTTGCTTTGAATTTTAAAAATGTATTAAATAATACTTTTGGTTTGTGGTGCTCAAAAAACTAAAGCCATTTTTTTTCATTTTGGATAGAATAAGTTAGTGTTATAACCCCTGTCAGTTTTTTTTTTTGCCATCTGTGTCCCATAGGGGAGATTTCCCTTCACTTCTTGACCCATAGCCAAAACAGGAATTGAGAGAAAATCACTCAAAGTGAGAGAATCCCAGGGAGTCACCAGGGTCACCAGTACTAGAACTCTATTCCTATTCGAGTGTCAACCCCAAATTTCGGATTTTCTTTTACTTTCACTTTCAATGATAACGGTAAACAGGACAAATAGAAAGGGTAAAATGGAAATGAGGAGACATGCTGGTATTGTAAATGGTTAAACATGGAACTTAATGGTAATGGTGTACTAGATGCATGCCATCATCAATCTAGAGCTCATTAACAGAGGTGGGAGTAAGTGAAGGTTTAATGTACAGTTTACATGTAGTAAATAGTGAAGATGAGGGGTTTAATGTAGTATAAGGGAGTTTAAAGGGTTAATATACAGGTCACACAAAGACATCATGGAGATGTACAGGAGAGGAGGGGGGTGAAAGGAATGTAAACTTATATTTGTGACCGCTGTGATGACCAATTTGCCCTGTATGTAGCCACTCTGATCAACTCTGTACATTGTTTCTGTGACCTAAGCTATCTAAAAATGGCAAAATCACTGTTATTCAAGGGCTCACTGGCAGTCTGTATGTGTTTTCTGAAGTGCATTTCATACGGCAGAAATACACATCCTCCAAATCTGCCATTCTTACTGAACATACTGTACATGTTGCTATGTGAAAATTGACTTTGTTAAGTACACATCCTTTACTCCTTTAGTAAATCAACCCCAATGTTAGAAGAGTTGTTTCAATATAGGGGAGGAAAGGGATCTAGGCTCACCAAGCAAGGAGGTCCATCAAGGTATTAGCCATTAAAAGTCTGACAAAAGGAAAAGCACCTTTTGTAGAGCACCACCATTTGTTCTACAAATGTTAAGAGACCCAAAGTTTTAACACCTTCCTGTTGCCCCCTCTCTGCCCTTTAAGTGGATAGAAATGCAGAGGAAGGCACGTGACCACTGTGATTGGCTGTCACATGGTCAGAAAGCGTTCAATCACAAGTATGCATTTAGAGCTTTCCATGACATGTTAGCAAATGTGCTGGGAGTGCATAGGGAGCACACTCTCAGCATAGTAAAATTTTTACATACATTAAAGCCCACCTGCCAAAAAGCTGCATATATGTGTGGGGCCAGCACAAAGAGATTAAGTAAAATCCAGCTTTAAATATAGGACAGGGTGACCAATGCTTTTGACTTCCTGTTTTGTGTTGGCTTCAAGAAGGCATGCTTATTTGATGAGTGTCCATCCGCAAGTATCAATCAATCCTACATGCAGGACCAATTTAGCTTGGTTTGTTTTGCATTTAAAGTGTAACTGCACCTTTGATGTCATTTTGTAGAACCTTGTGTCCTGTAAGGGGCTAACAGAAGGGATCACAGAACACAGTGGAGGCATCTGCTACATGCAGAAGCTCATTGCAAAAATTCTAAAAATAAGTGCAGGTATATTTGCAGGAATTTATTTTTTCAGTAATAGGTTCACTTTATTGAAAGACTTAAGAAGCAAACGTTTTTGTGGGACAGCTAATGACTTAAAGGGAGCCATCAGGATAGAAATATAGGAGCTGTTAATGCTGACTTGATTTTTAGTGTGAATGCTCAAAGGTTCTCATCTTGACCCTAGCTATGCAGCTTAAAGAATTACTGACATAGTATCTACTCGTTTTAATGTCTTTATGCAGATTTCTAGTAACTCACTCATAAGAATGTATAGATAAAAAACAAAGCCCTAAAGTCTGCATCTTTAAAAACACAGAGGTATTGCAAGTTTCCACTTTTCTACACTGACATCTTGGTAATAATAATGATATTTGATTAATATTACAGGGCTACTAAACAATCAGGATCATTCCAGAGTTAAAGTGCTTGTAAAGAATACCGTATTTTTCGCTCCATAAGACACACCTGACCATAAGACACTCCTAGGTTTTAGAGGAGAAAAACAAAAACAAAAATATTCTGAACCAATGGACTGCAGACACAGTACAGGGGATGACCAGAGACTGCGGACACAGTACAGGAGATGACCAGAGACTGCGGACACAGTACAGGAGATGACCAGAGACTGCGGACATAGTACAGGAGATGACCAGAGACTGCGGACACAGTACAGGAGATGACCAGAGACTGCAGACACAGTACAGGGGATGACCAGAGACTGCGGACACAGTACAGGAGATGACCAGAGACTGCGGACATAGTACAGGAGATGACCAGAGACTGCGGACACAGTACAGGGAATGACCAGAGACTGAAGACACAGTACAGGGGATGACCAGAGACTGCAGACACAGTACAGGGGATGACCAGAGACTGCGGACACAGTACAGGAGATGAACAGAGACTGCGGACATAGTACAGGAGATGACCAGAGACTGCGGACACAGTACAGGGAATGACCAGAAACTGCGGACACAGTACAGGGGATGACGAGAGACTGCAGACACAGTACAGGAGATGACCAGAGACTGCGGACACAGTGCAGGAGATGACCAGAGACTGCGGACACAGTACAGGAGATGACCAGAGACTGCAGACACAGTACAGGAGATGACCAGAGACTGCGGACACAGTGCAGGAGATGACCAGAGACTGCGGACACAGTACAGGAGATGACCAGAGACTGCGGACACAGTACAGGAGATGACCAGAGACTGCGGACACAGTACAGGGGATGACCAGAGACTGCGGACACAGTACAGGAGATGACGAGAGACTGCGGACACAGTACAGGAGATGACCAGAGACTGCGGACATAGTACAGGAGATGACCAGAGACTGCGGACACAGTACAGGAGATGACCAGAGACTGTGGACATAGTACAGGAGATGACCAGAGACTGCGGACACAGTACAGGAGATGACCAGAGACTGCGGACACAGTACAGGAGATGACCAGAGACTGCAGACAGTGCGGGGGATGACCAGAGACTGCAGACAATAATGGAGATTACCAGAGACTGCGGACCTTTGGGGAGGGAGGGGGAACGGGTACCTGAATTTGATAGGTACCCGCTCCCACTGCCGCGGAGTTGTCCTTCCTTCTTCTTCCCGCGGCGGCTTCTGTGACAGCCGGGTGCCCACTGCACAAGCGCGAGAAGCGCTGCGCTTTGTGAATGGCCCGCCCGGAGCCTTCTGGGACCTGTCATGTGACCCAGAAGACACCGGACCATTCACAAAGTGCAGCGCTTCTCGCGTATGCGCAGTGGGCACCCGGCTGTCACAGAAGCCGCCGCTGGAAGACTGCAGCGCTGGAGTGAGGAACAGGTAAGGTCCTGCAGGAGAGAAGAGCCCGATATTCTGACATGGTGGCGTTAGAAATACCGGACCGGCTGCTTTACATTCGCTCCATAAGACGCACTGACATTGTCCCCCCTTTTTGGGGGGGAAAAAAGTGCATCTTATGGAGCGAAAAATACGGTACATAAAAAAATAAAGGAACATGTTATGCTTACCTGCTCTTTGCAATGGTTTTGCACAGAACAGCCGCAATCCTTCTCTTCTCGGGTCCCCCACCACCCTCCCCCCCTGCTGAGTGCCCACCTTAGCAATCCATTCGCTATGGGGTCACTCGTGTGGGCTTGCTCTCGAGCCATGTTCTGTGTGTCTATAAACACATAGATTGCGGCTTGGGGCTGCCCCAACTTCCTCCTCTTTGGCTGTGATTGAGAGAGCCTCTGATCTTGTGCACATTGCTGGATTGAGATCGGGCTCCGGTAAATATAAGGGAGGCTGGATGGGGAGTTGCTTGCAGAAGGTTGTTTACGTATCTTAATGCACTAAGGTAAAAAGCCTTCTGCCTGTAAAACCACTATAAAGTCACCCATGCAAATAGCCCACCAAAAACTTTTTATTGCTCTCTCATGTGGCAGCTCTCTAGCATTACCTTGACAGTAGCTGTGACATTTTGGGTAAATATTAACATTACTTTTAGAACATGCACTGTGTGACTGTTTAGTACTTCAGCCCACATGCAATATCATTATGTTTAGTGCTTCTGTCGAAATATTATAACAGTTAATTTCGAAATCAATAAGCCTGTGTAATTAATGCCAACTCCAATAAGTGGGCTCAAATAATATGTGCTGGCTTACAAGGCCCAGATGCAAACAACTGAATTATTTGTGGCAAACAACTACAAACAACAAATACAAGCGATCAGCAGGAGAACAGAAGAAAGGGAGAACACAGACACACCCGCAATGAACCAAGAAGCCCGGGGATCACTACAAACATTCCAAATAAAACAAGCACAGCCATGTGGCTATGCATGATGCATGTTTTTCTTCTATGATGGGTGTGGTATGTGTTTATATTATATTAATTTGTAGGACCTTGGTGTCCGATGGGGTAACATAATACCGCAACCTACATACTTACCATTAATACCTGGACATGCACCGCATTGACCAATTAAGTGACCCTTGAGATGTTGACCCTAGGCAAGGTCCTATGCTGGTACATTTCTTCATTTTTTGTGGAATGAATGGGGGCTATTGGTATCCTTTGGAGTTACTTCCTTGTTCCTTTTTCTTTTCTCCCCCCTTTTTTATAGATTGACCCATGTTTTTACAAATACTTCTACAAGTGGCACCCTATTTGATAATGAACAGTTCATTCTGAACAATTGGTAAAGGAGGAGTAAAGCCAGTGTATCTCGGAGTTTCACAACTGCTATCTGTGGAGTGCTCAAGAGCTGTGCTATGAGAAAATAATAAAGAAGCAATAAAGAGCCTTCAGCAGCCTCTATACATAGGTACTGTTTGGTGGGATACCAAACAGAATAGCAAGTGATCATTTCAATACAGAGTCAAGGCTGAAGACAGGGCAGCCTGTAAAAAAGAACACTGATGGGTCACTGTTCTATGGCCACTGCAGATATACAAGTTTGTGGTGTGTAAAATATCTGTTTCCCTGCTTTGCGCTGTTGTTCCTCCTGCAGCCTCGTACATCACTATAAGGCGAAGGAGTGGCAGAAGGAAACTGCCAAATGAGCAACAACAGTAGAACAGCAAAGTGCTGGACTTTTAACATTCAGGTCATCAGAATATAAGTATACTAGAACTTTTTGCACAGGCTGTCTATTGTATTGACCATATTGTGATAGGATATTGTGATAGGCTATTGAATCTGATCAAAATTGCAAAAAATCCATGGAGTACTGACTTGGACCTTTTCAACAGATGAAATCTGTTTAAAGTGTAGAAAACTCCCTAAAAGACAGTTGTCACCAGAACAAATGTTGTCATTGGAAAGATTCCTTTTTCTTCAAGTTCTGGAGAGTCACTAGGGCAATGATAGGGTAAATATTACCAGTAGATGCAAAGTCAGCAATAAAAACCTGTCAGGTTCAAAACAATTGCAAAAAAAATTGCTAGGGATTCCTTGAGTGATGAGCAATTTCTTCCTTTCAGATAAGTTCACACTAACAACATGATCTTTTTAGTAATGTGGTAATTCTTCCCAATGACCACAAGCGTAAGGAGCATTCACCCTTCTGACCATCACACTAACATACCATGAGTTGTAGATATAGCATTTTTTGTCAGGGGTTCCCTGAGACTGGACGTTATTTCAAATGTTCCTTTGTGTTGAAAAGGTTCAGAAAGGCTGAGATACACATTAAACACAAATGTTCACTCTCTCATCTTCTTTTCTTGGAAAACAGTGAATGGTTACATATTTTTTCCCATTGTAGGCTGCTTACTGGTGACGTACACATAGCTACATAGTTACATTAGCTATTCAGGTTGAAAAAATACATAGATCTTTCTAGCTCAACAAATAGAAAAATAAATAAATAACCCCCATATGTACAATTCCATTATCCACAAAGGAGTACAAAAAATAATAGAAGCTCAAAGCCTTGGCATGTAAGCAGTGTCGTGTGCCTGATCCGTTTATTATAATATACAATGATTGTCCATTTAATCACCCTAAAGGTCCATGCACACTGGTTTAAAAATTAAAAGCTGCTTCTACAGGAGTTTTGCGGTTTGTCAGTAGAATCAGCTCAATGTTTTCCTTTGTGTCCATACAGATTATGACTTTTAGAGGCAGATTTTAAACTCAATATTTAAAGGCAGAAAAAAAACCCTTCTGGTTTGCTTTTTTGAGAGCAGTTTTGTGACAGAAAAAAATGCTGAATGCTCCTAAACTCTCCTAACAGCATAAAAACACTCATAAACGCTGTATATGAGGGTTTTTTCTTCCAAGGATAGTGGACCAAGTGTGCATGGACCTTTAGACAGTGTTGCCAATGCTTAGATGACATACTGTACAATTGGTGGAATATGTACTTATTCTGTATGGTGACTGGCAGGTGTTGGTTTAAAAAAGGAGGACATTTTGGAAATCATAGCAGATGATATTCCTGGTTCACAGTTTAAACCTCGGTGGTTCCTAGACTCCTTGAAAACTCATCACTCGATGGCTTCATATCACAATAACCTTGGCATGGTAATGTGTCCCTTGGTGTGACAGTAAATTACAATGCTTTATTAAAGCAGAACTGTAGTCACATAAGTACAAGTTGTTAAAATGATTAGATGGATCATATAACTCATATTTACCAGCTTCATGCAGTGAAAAAAACTATACCATGTCCTATTTATTTTGATGGATTTTGGTCCATTAATGTATCACATGCACACCATTAACCTTAATACCTGCATTTTTGAGAAGTTGCTGTGAGAAGATTTGAATACTATGGCGACATCCACAATGGTGGAATGATAGCACTTTTTTTTCAGTTCTTGGGACCCCTGTCAGTTTAATGGAATCATACATAAGGGTCACTGTAGGCTAGTAAACATTTTTGAAGGGCTTAAAAAGCATTGTCTAATTTTGGAAGGTGGCTTATACAGTGAATTCACCTTTTCACAAAAAATTAAAAGGATAAGTTCACCTTTGTGAAAATTTTATCCATTTTTAGGGTGGAACATGTAACATATTCTCACTGCTGCAGCATCTCCCAGATCTGCCTCCTTTAGTGACAATGAGCCAGGGATCTTCTCCCAGATTTCGTCCAGCCGTGTCATTTATTCACAGAGTTCTGTGAATGGGAAAACTACCTTTGTGGCTGTCGGCTTGTAGTTCTCAATCAACTACCAGGGTGCTGTTGAGTGCTGTAGGTAGTTCATTGATGCTTCCTGTCAGTGTGTAACTGCCTGCTTGTACGAGGTGCAAGCAAACAGCTTACGCTGACAGACTGAAAAAGACCTGCTTTGCACCCGCGATCTGCTGATTTTTTTTTAAAAGGTGAACTTATCCTTTAAAAAGGCGAATGAACTCTGAACATCCTCCCCACCCTTCTTGTCCCTGCTTCATGTTCTTTATATGCTTCCTATCTTCCATTTCCCTTTCCAGCTGATATAATAGTTACAACATCACTACAAAGTGCCAGAAACTGTGCAACCGCATAAAACAAGCATTGGCAAGTGTTCATTTGCTTGCACTGGCCATGTGATCATACTGACCAATGAGATTCTCTCTTCAAGGATGGCATCTTGCCATTGCTTGCATTATGCTGTTGCACAGCCTCCAGAGCTGTGTAATGACAGAATTAGAAAATGAGTGTGAGCAATATTGGAAATTAGTGTTAAGTAGTGATGTCCTTCATGTTCGAGTCGAACATAAGTTCAGCTCGAACATCGGTCTTTCATGTGTATGGCAAACAAGTGAACAGTAAGGGCATTCGGTGGGCTGTTTGCCTGCTGCACCCCACAATGCACTGACAATGCATTGTGATTGGCCAAAGCAATGCACCTGATCATAGGTCAGGTGCAATGCTTTGGTCAATCACAGCACAATTGGGTGGAGCTAGTGGTGACATCACCACTAGCTCCACCCAGTTGTTTACATCCGACCGCCAAATGTCAGATAGCAGCTAATGCTCAGCAGCTGTGGATGGGTTGGCGGGCATCAAGAGTTTTTTTCGGTGCGTTGGCATCATCTTGACCGAGCTGGACACCATGACTGATGATGGATTACAACGATGGAATACTTTTTTGGCTTTTTTTTTAAATAAAGGAATTGTAAAAAACTGTTGTGTTTTTTTATTGACTTTTTTGGTGAATGGGTAGGGATACTATGTACCCCTTACCAGGGGCAGACTGACAACTCATGGGGCCCCCCGGGCAATAGGGGATCATGTGGCCCCTCTGTCCTTGCCCAAACTCAAAAAATCCTATGAAAAAGGTACCAGGGGCATCTCATGGGGCCCCCTACTGACCCCAGGCCCTCGGGCGGTGCCCGAGTTTCCAAATGGTCAGTCCGCCCTGCCCCTTACTCATTCACAAGGGGGGAATGAGATCTGGGGGCCCCCTTGTTAAAGGGGGCTTCCAGATTCCAATAAGTCACCCCCTGCAGACCCCCACAGCCACAGCCCAGGGTTATGGGGAAGAGGCCCTTGTTCCCATGTTGTGGGCCCCCTACCCCACAGCACCTCACCATGTTGAGGGCATGTGGCCTGGTATGGATCGGGGGGGGGGTGCTCACTTGTCCCCTCTTTTTCTGCCCTGCCAGGCTTGTGCTTGGATCAAGAGTCTAGTAGGAATTTAGGGGGGACCCTATGCTTTTCCCCCAATTTTTGGGGGTGGTGTTCCCCTTAAAGGTTCTACCAGGCCTAAAGGGCCTGGTATGGCTTTTAGGAGGAACCCCACACACTTTAAAAAACAAATTACTGTGGGTCCCTCCTAACCTTCCTACCAGACCTAAAGGCTCTGGTAAGAATTGGGGGAGGACCCCTCGCTGTTTTCTTTTTTTTTTATAAAAATGTAATTTTCAGTTCTGCTGCAACAGGATCTATACATTGTACAAATGTGCAAGTTTGCAGGTAGTTTAAGAGGACCCCCTTCCCCCCAGGCATGATATTTAAAGGAATGTTCCTTTTTTTTACTTTAAGCAATAAAAAATGACTGCCCCTTTAAAAACGGTACTTTTTGAATTTTTTTTTCACTGATTCATATCCCTCAGGGCAGTACCTGAGTCCCCATACTCCTTTTATGGCCAATAACTTGCATATAAGCCTTCAAAATAGGCATTTTTGAATGTACAAGTTCGAGTCCTATAGACTTGCATTAAGTTCGAAGTGCGCGGTTAAACTTTCATTCAAATGTTTGACCCTTGAACCGAACAGGAGGGTGTTCATAAACATAAAACCTGTTGCACTTCCCCTTAAAATATATGTGTATGTGTTAGCAAATGTGTAGAAAAAAATCAAATTGTACCCAAACCCAATACATAATCTTCAAATAAATAGATACCAAATAAAAACATTAATAAAACACATTCATGTGTATAATATGCCACAATATCAGAGCCACAAATGGTTAAAATAATACAGGTGAAAAACTCCACAATGAAGGAAAAGTCCATCCACAGTGAGAAGTGCTGAGTATATGTCACACATGGTCACTCCCTTTCTTCAACAGCAAACACAAATTCTTGGCAAAGATATCAGACCTCTGAAGGAAGGTCATGCAAGAACACTATCTAAGTTTTATTGTAAAAAAACTCCAATGGGTGCTCACATGGAGAAGAGAAAGAGCAGCATGTATCATTCAAATGCTGTCCACCAACATGAATAATGATGTCAACTACTCAGACTCCGCCCAACATGTTTCGTCGCAGGAGGATATCTTCAGGGGCCAGTGTATATGTCAAGGGAAAGAAAAAGCTCAAAAGGTTTTACTTTTTGATGTCTTGTGTTCAGACAATCACTGAGTGCTGCTTTTGAATACCATTTTACATTTTTTTATTACTGGTTATTATCACCTAGCAGAGATTTATATACATTTTTATTTTGAAAGTGATGTGCAGAAGGTGCTCTTACAGGAAAATATATGGCTAATGCTTTTACATAAGCTACCTTCAATAAACTGTGAGGTTGTTGAGTGCTTTATTTGTTGCAGATTATCTCTTTCATATGGGCAATTATGTGTAAAACCACCAAAAATGCTTGTAACTTCATTAGAAACTGGTGGAACAATAAAGAAAAATGTGTTTGACTATTGTACTTTTATAAGTAGTTCCATTATTGTGAACAAGTATGTATTGATCTACACATTTGAGTGACAATAAAGACAGAATTATTATCAAAGTGACAGACCTGTTATTCTTTATACCTTTGTATTGAGTAACTGAAAAAGTACCATGCGACCACATAGAACAGTAAGGACCTTTCACCAAGCCTGACAAAGGGGCTTTGGTGCTTTGAAAGCTTGTTCTTTTTTTGTTCTTTTTTATTATTCAGTCAGTCATTAAATATATAATTTTGACAATGCCTTCTTTCCTTATATTCATAAAAATATAGATATGGAGAAAAAGGTAAATGCCCATATAGTTCAGCTATTTGCCAACATATTTTTAAACAGGCAAGTACCTATTCTTCAAATGGACAGAAAACCACTATTTACATGACCAGATTAAAACTTCACAACTTCAACTCCATGTAAGTCAGCTTTCAACCATGCTTCTCTGCATTATTCCAGTAACTCTTTAAGTAGGGAAGTATAGTATATATTGTATATATAAGTTGTTATTACAGTGCTTACTATAATTTCCGATGTTAATTTCACATTTTAAATGCTTACTCTTCCATATTTATGTTATTAAATAAAATAGAGTTTTGTAAGGTAAACAGTAGGCTAGTTCTGTATCTAAAGTGGTTTAGATCCAAGACATTTTTTTTCTGCATTAACTTGTTACTAAACCCAGGACCCTGCATTCACTATTTCTGGTCTCCCACAGTACACAGAACATGCAAATGCAATTAGTATAATAAATATAAAGTGCTAAATACTTTTCTCATCAGCAGTTAGAGCAGTCTTATAACTTCTATCAGTGTCCAGCTGAGCACTGGTTAAAGCTTGTAGGAGAAGGTTTCATTCTCCTATGACTGCCCTATGAGGCTGCAGGACCCTGACCCTCAAAAAACAAAATCTCTCTAGCACATACACACTAAACTAAGTACGTGTAGAGTGACTCGGAAGACTCTGTGTTATCAGGAGATGAATCAGGGACAATGGAAGAAGGGGAGGATCAGAGAAGAAATCAAGCAGCCTTTTTACACAATGCAGACGATTAACCCCTTAGGTTCCACAGTTAGTAAACCAAGCATAATTTACTGCATATACAGACTGGTTTTACTGTTGTGGGTTTAGTAACACTTTTAGGTACAAATGTCCCAGTGTCAGTATTGCCCCCTCACCCTTCTAAATGCATATCATATTCTCCACTTCATCCCGCGCTGTGCCTGTTTGCTCTCTCCTCTCTTCCTGCAGTCACCGGACAGAAAGGCAGCAGTGGGAGCCTTTGGCTCCTGCTGCTGTTCATCAAATCCTATGAGGAGAGAGTGGGGGCGGTGCCTAGCCACACTGTGTGTGTCTATGAACACACCCAGCCCAGCTCGGGAGTGAGCTCACACATCTACCCTCATAGCAAGCAGCTTGCTATGTTGGCAGACGCTGAAGAGAAGGAGCCAAGAACGCAGAGGACCCCAGAAGAGGAGAATCGGGGCTGCTCTGTGCAATTTCATTGCACAGAGCAGGTAAGTATACCACGTTTGTTATTTTAATAGAATAAAAACTTTTACACCAACTTAACACAATAGTGTTGAGAACAGCACTCCAAAGATTTACCTTTACTTATATTATGTGAGCTCCACACTGATTTTTTATTTTTAATGTTTCCAAAACTTCCATTTTTCCATTTCCAACAGAGAAAAAACATTGTTTTTCAATGGCTTCAAAATTTTACATCTCTAAGCACAACACAATAAAAAACTGAGGTAGGCTAGGTTCACACTGCTGCAATCTGATTTTGATTTGCTTTTCAGTGCGAATATGTAGTGCAACATAGATGTGATTTGCATATTCAGTGGGTAAAAATCAAGCTAGAATTGCACCAGAGTAGTACAAGAAACTTTTCCAAAATTGCACCATGCTGAGTTGCATATGAATGAGCACCTTTCAAAATAATGTGATTTTCAGTCTTGCGATTCTGTGTGACTCATATGAAATCGCACTATTGGTTGATGTGAGTACATACAGTAAATAACATAATGATAAGAGTACACATATTCTTGAACCATTTTGAAAAATGGGCAAAAGTGGAGGTATTAAGGGAAAGTAAAGGAAGAGGTACAGGACAGAAAACTCAAAATAGCAAAGGATGTCCTAGCATTTAAGCAAGAAATAAGAATGCATGAAATTATAAACATAACAAGCAGTATTCAAAATGACAAATAAGGAAAACATCCTCATCAGAACTCAGCTATTTTTGATTAAAAAAAATGAAGTTTCTGTATGATGATATTCTAGGCAATCACTGGGCAATCATTGACAATCATCTGTTTTTAGATTTAAATGTAAACCAGCATTCCCATATTTAATAGAATTTTAGAATATGTATCACATTCATAATGTTCTATATCTTCCATAGTGCAGTCCACTCTTAGCGGCCATTTCCTCTTTGTTGATACAGATGGTTGTCTCCAGTGAGCAGGGATGAGGCTTTTTGGGGCATTGAAGAGTAATGGGATAAAAGACTTTTGACAGCCACTGATAGACTCCTGCATACAGTGAAATAGTCCTGGGGTCGTGATCAAGAGTAAATGCTGTGATACTTTTGAATGTCTCAAGTATTTGTCTCCAGTAAGCTTGGATTACAGGACAAAACCACCAAATGTGACTATGTACTTGGCCGCATCCTCTCAAGCATATACAGTATTTGGAGTGGTGTAAATGCAGAGGCTCTCTGTAACAATGAGATAACAGTTTAAAATTGTAGTCTTCTATTTTAGAACGGATCAATCAAATGTGTGCTAGAGCCATGACTTTGCATTTTTGTTCATCACTAAGTTGAGAGTTTAACTCATTTTCCAATAACTAAGGGATGCGGCTGCAGTCAGCACTGTATAAACTGTATGTAGCATCAGCTGTATACAGAATACATCTCTGTGGTACAGGAACTTCACATCCCGTTAGCAGAAGAGAATGAAATCAGGGTGAGTATTACTCAGCCATTCATGGGAAGCCTTGAATTATTTTGAATTAATACAAGGCTTCCTCTGACTGGCTCATGTGAAGTATGGGAGGATGACATCATGATCTCCACCTTAGCCAATTTAATAAAGCATTGTATTCATTCACTATTGGAATGGTAAGGAAAGTTCCCATTCTGCTGCTGAAACACAGCACTGTATACTCATACTACATACAGTATATACGGTGCTGACAGCAGCTGCATTTGTTAGTAATGGAAATAGTCTGTTTGGGTCAACAAACTACTTGCATGAATACAAAACCTGAAGTTAGGCTTTAACCACCCTGGCGGTATTCCCGAGTGTAGCTCGGGGTAAAATGTCAGTACCAAAAGCGGTAACCCCGAGCTACACTCGGGCTTACTATGCGGCGCTGCATAGGGAGTCCCTGCAGAGCTTACCTTGTCCTTCGCTCCCACGATGTGTCCCCTGCAGCACCCCTGGCCATCTCCTCCGGCCGATGCCGGCATCCGGCTTCTGTGTTTCGGTCCATGTGACGTCGGGACGTATGGGCGCTGCCTCCGGGGGCGGGAAATTTGAAAATTTTTACAAATTTCATTTTTTTCCAAACAAATTTTACATAGTAAAACATTACTGTATCAAACCATTTCACATACATTTTGTCCCTAGTGCTTTGTCCTGTGCCCTGCCTGCATTTTGTCTGTTCTTTCTGCCTGGAAACTGAGAAAAGTCCATGGCGTCCAAAAAGTGACCCTTTAGGTCAAAAGTGGTTTTAGATCAGCTGGAGAACAGCGATAGTAAATCAGAAACACTTGCAGAATGGAGTGATAATGATTCGTGGGGAAATTCGTCATCAGACACTGAAAACAGTTTTGCGACTTTGCTCAGCGATGTGCAAACTTGGAGCTCTATTTAAAATTTCAGTGTTTTTGGTTTGATTATATTATTGAATTAAATGTATTATTATTATATTATTATTTTTTATGATTATTTATTAAATTATAATTTATGATTTCGTGTTTCAAATTTTATCATACCCGGGATGTTTAATAGACTCTTGTTCGGACAGATTTCAGTGAGTTATTCCTAAAAATTACAGGCTACAATAAAAAAACTACATATTTCAATGCAAAATAATGGTACGCTTTCAGCACCAAAAATCTAAAATAATAATACCGCTAGGGAGGTTAATAAAGTTACTAGTTACTACTAAATTCAAAGTTATTTGGATTTTTCCCAGAGTGCTGTCAGTCTTTTCCTTTGGATTTTGAACAGTATCTTACCCAAACAAGCAACAAAGTTTGTAAAATGCCTAAAATACTCCTCACAGATAATGGCACAGGGTACACAATTGGCAAAACATAAAATATTTTCATAGGCATAGAATTATATTCCACAATACTGTATCATATAATCCAGAACAAAATGATGTTGCAGAGAGAATGAACCACCTTTATGTAAGAGACAGAAGCATACTTTTGATGTAGACATGCTAAAAACATACTGAGGCGATTTAATTGTGACAGCCTGATATCTCCAAAATGTTGCACTTACCTTGAAACATAGAAAACTCCCTGTGGGCTATGCAGTAGAAGGACGTCTGACTTGAAACACATCAAAATTCTTGGAAGCAAAGAATACATACATGTGTTCCTAAAGAAAAACACATTCCTGATGAAAGGGTCCTGCATGGCTCTGACACTTTACACCTTTATTTGTGGTGTGATCGTTTTACAATAAAAAAATTATTTTGGACGATATTGGCGATCTGCGGTGTGCTGGCAAATATGAATGTTGATCTACAGAAAAGCACACACAATAAAGATCCTTGTTTCATGAAAGGTATATTTTGAGGCTCAAAAGGGTTACAGAAATCTGCATCCAGACATCAATAAGGTAAGTCACAAACTCACAATAAAATACCTTTGTCAAAAGCCTCATAAAAATACATTTAGCACCATCTGAACAGCAACTTGACCAAGAAGTCCCACCAGTACTGCGGGAAAAGTAAGAAGCTGTACCACCTGCAAAATCAGTTAACTGCAAGATCCAGTAAGGGCATCCCAGCTAGATGCTTGTCATACTGTATATGGTGTGTCAGCATCACAGCCTGAGCCACCATCATAAGAAAAAAGCAAAAGAAAATGTGGATTAAGGCTCAAGGCACACTAGCATTTTTTAAGCTCAAAAATGCTGAATAAAAATGCTAGTAATAGCATTTTTAACCAGTTCCCACCCGGCCCATAGAAAAATGAGTCCCGAGTGCGACTTTCATTTATCCAGGTGGGCGTCATATGATTTTCCTCCCAAATTGCTCCTAGCACATGCCCATAGGTGACAGATCTGTGTACCATCCCATTGTCAGTACTATGTGAGTGCTGTGACCAATCGCAGCAGGTCACATGTCAATTGTAGACAATGGATGGCTTCCTTTCATGCCATCCATTGTACAATTGTGTTGCTAGCTGTGATTGGTCACAGTGATCACATGGTACAGACTGGGCCAATCACAGTCCATCTGTGTCATGTGATTAGATGTTGCCAATCACCGCTATTCACAACAAAAAAAACTGAACGAATCAATAAATGCTTGCTTATAGCAATGAAATTGTTACAAAATGTGTAAAAAAAAAAATTCTGATCACTTCCCTAGAGTAGAACAGTGTTACTGTGGTAACATACTCTGGTCACAATGCGTTACAAAAATAAAAATCATTAAAAAAAGTAATAAAAAGTGTTAAAAAATGGAAAAAAAATAGAAAAAAATATTAGGTTTTTTTTTTCATACTGGCAGCAGTCAGTGTCCTTGATCACACCAGCTATATGATGACTGTACTGCACTGGTGACAGTATGTAGAACAAAAATCTTTTTATATTTCTTCAAAATAAAAATGATGACAAAAATTACAACTTCAAAAAACTCACCATGCCTCTTGCTAAACACCCCGGACTGTCTGCTTTCCAAATAGGTGTCATTTGGGGGATATCTGTACAGTCCTGACATTTTAGGGCCTCAAGAAATAAGACAGGCCGTCAGTACATCAGGATTGATTGATTTTCAGATACCATAGTTTATGGAGTCTATAATTCTCCTACAGACTAAATAATAAACACTAATTTGGGTTATTTTCACCAAAGAAATGTAGCAGAATATTGGCCTAAATTCATGAAGAACAAATATTTATTTGCAAAATTTTATATGAGAAACGAAAAAATAAAAAAAACCAATACCACCAAAAAACACTCTATTTGTGTGAACAAAATGATAACAATTTTGTTTAGGTACAGCGTTGCATGACCAAGCAATTGTCATTCAAACAGAGCAATGAAAGCTAAAAATTGGCCTGGGCAGGAAGGGGATAAAAGTGCCCAATATTGAAGTGGTTAATAGTGTTTTAGTAGCGTTTATAAATGATTAGGAAAGTTAGGAATTTATTAGCATTTTTACAGTACATATAGCAAAAGCAAGCTAGAAAAAGCAGTTTGGAGCATTTTAGTAGTGTTTTAGTAGTGTTTAGTAGCGTGTAGGAGCATTTAAAAATGTTTAGGAGCATTTAGGAGCGTTCAACATTTTTTTCTGCCACAAAAATGCTCCCAAAAACTATTTTTTTTTTCTGCTCCTAAACGCTGAAGCTTAAAAAACACTACTATCCTAAAATAGTGTGCACACATAGGATAACATTAGAGATGAGCGAATTATTCAAAAATTCGATTCGGCTGATTCGCCGAATTTGCGGGAGAAATTTGATTCGATGCGAATTTATTCGCCGCGAATTTAACTTATTAAAAGGGTTTCTAGGCTTCAGAGAGCCTTTATATTAGTGCAGAACACTGTACCTTTAATTTAAATGCCCTTGGAGTCTGCTGGGGAAGAGAAATAATACTGTCAGTCAGTATGACATGCAGATGAGTGCCGTCGATCTTAGAATCACCGCACACTTCACTCATTTGGGCAGTCACGGGGCACGAAGAAGAAGAAGAAGAAGAAGAAGAAGAAGAATGAAAAGAAGAATGAAAAGAAGAATAAGAAGAATGAAAAGAAGAAGAAGAAGAATGAAAAGAAGAATGAGAAGAAGAATGAAAAGAAGAATGAAAAGAAGAATGAAAAGAAGAATGAAAAGAAGAAGAAGAAGAATGAAAAGAAGAAGAAGAAGAATGAAAAGAAGAAGAAGAAGAATGAGAAGAAGAATGAAAAGAAGAATGAAAAGAAGAATGAGAAGAATGAAAAGAAGAATGAAAAGAAGAAGAATGAAAAGAAGAAGAAGAAGAATGAAAAGAAGAATGAAAAGAAGAAGAAGAAGAATGAAAAGAAGAAGAAGAATGAAAAGAAGAAGAAGAAGAATGAAAAGAAGAATGAGAAGAAGAATGAAAAGAAGAATGAAAAGAAGAATGAAAAGAAGAATGAAAAGAAGAAGAAGAATGAAAAGAAGAAGAAGAAGAATGAAAAGAAGAATGAAAAGAAGAAGAAGAAGAATGAAAAGAAGAAGAAGAAGAATGAAAAGAAGTATGAAAAGAAGAAGAAGAATGAAAAGAAGAAGAAGAAGAATGAAAAGAAGAAGAAGAAGAATGAAAAGAAGAAGAAGAATGAAAAGAAGAAGAAGAAGAATGAAAAGAAGAATGAGAAGAATGAAAAGAAGAATGAAAAGAAGAAGAAGAAGAATGAAAAGAAGAATGAAAAGAAGAAGAAGAAGAATGAAAAGAAGAAGAAGAAGAATGAAAAGAAGAATGAAAAGAAGAAGAATGAAAAGAAGAAGAAGAATGAAAAGAAGAAGAAGAAGAATGAAAAGAAGAATGAAAAGAAGAAGAAGAAGAATGAAAAGAAGAAGAAGAATGAAAAGAAGAATGAAAAGAAGAAGAAGAAGAATGAAAAGAAGAAGAAGAAGAATGAAAAGAAGAATGAAAAGAAGAAGAAGAATGAAAAGAAGAAGAAGAAGAATGAAAAGAAGAAGAAGAAGAATGAAAAGAAGAATGAAAAGAAGAAGAAGAAGAATGAAAAGAAGAAGAAGAAGAATGAAAAGAAGAATGAAAAGAAGAAGAAGAATGAAAAGAAGAAGAATGAAAAGAAGAATGAAAAGAAGAAGAAGAAGAAGAATGAAAAGAAGAAGAAGAATGAAAAGAAGAACAGTACAGCAAAAAGTGTATCTGCAGAGAGCTCCGCTATTTCTGACAGTTCTCTGACAGTTCCTTCACATTTACAGCGGTTGAAACATTGTATCTATTTATTTCCGAATAAAAACATCTGTATCCTAAATGGAAACAAATAGATACAATGTTTCAACCGCTGTAAATGAACTGTCAGAACTGTCAGAAATAGCGGAGCTCTCTGCAGTGACACTTTTGCCGGCTGATCGGGAAAAATTTGATTCGTGCACCCGAAGTTTGCTAAAATTCGGATTTGATGCGAATCGAATTTTTCCTGATATGCGAAACGAATTCCACTTTGCCAGGTTCGATTCGCTCATCTCTAGATAACATGTTTTAGCTTCTAGTAGCAGAAAAAATGCTGATAAGATCATGCTAGTGTGCATGGAGTCTAAACCTCAATCAGCTCCAAGCTTAGGAACTTATAGTTACCTAAAGTTGAAAGGAAAAGAAGATCTACCTAACAATGGTGAGCACAGATAATCAACTGGGGCAATTTTATACACTGCACTACAGATGGAAGAGCTGCCATGTCACTTCTTTGTACATGCATAAGTAAACTGCTACAAAAGTCAAAGTTTGAAGAACTCTGAAAGAAGTTGGGACATACACAGGGCGGACTGACCATTTGGAAACTCGGGCACTGCCCGAGAGCCCGGGGTCAGTAGGGGGCCCCATGAGATGCCCCTAGTACCTTTTTCATAGGCTTTTTGAGTTTGGGCAAGGACACAGGGGCCCCATGATTCCCTATTGCCCGGGGGCCCCATGAGTTGTCAGTCTGCCCCTGGACATACAGTATATGAGAAGTAGTTGCTGAGTGAGGGTCTTTGCTGTTATACAGACATAGGTGCAACAACCATTCCCTCTCTTAGTAACTCGGTCACTAGGTGGTAATAACGTGTAGTATGTTAAATCTTTTTATAATGTAATGTTCTCTATGTGGTTCCATTTAATAGGTTGTGTAGTTTAGGAGAGCCCCATAAAGCTCAAATATCTACACCAGGAGGGAACCAGAGTAAGAGTATAATAAATACTATTTGAGAAGTATGCCATAATTTGTACATTCTATATATAGAGATCAATCTCTGATAAGCATGCTTCATAAAAGGAAATGTTTAAACAAAGAGTTTTAGTATAGATAAATTAAACTGTAGTTGGTTGTGGTTGAGCATAAATTAGTCTAATAACCAAATGAGGATCACTACCTCATAGTATTTGTGATATTACAAAGGCTCAGTCCATCTATGGGCTTAGGCCTTGTTAACATTTTGATATTTAGGCGTGGTTTGCTTCTTTGTCATATAAAAGCCCGAGTGTAGCAAAAAAAGTACAAAGTAGAGAGGAAACAAAATTGGAAGCAAAACTGGAAGCATTTGCAGAAGATATGGCATTTTGATAAGTAAATCTATCTTAAAGTATAAGTATTTTAAGTATTTTTTTAGACTGCAGAAGCAGTAGAACAACTGTCAGGTTTAATGCCTCCTGTGTCCCCATTAGGGAGATTCATTCTCCCTATTTGTCCTGTTTATCATTATTACAAGCGTGAAAGAAAATCCAAAATTAGGAGGACAATTTTCAATGGGGACACTAGTTTCAGTTACCCTGGTGACAAGCATGTGGGGGTGTGCAGCAGCAGAAAATACTCAAAGACCAGGTACGAGTAACAGGATAATATTGCAATAAAGTTCCAGGAATACAAGCCTGGTGGGAAGGCAATTTGACTGGAAGCACTCACAGCATGTAACTGCAGAGTATCAGAACCGTGGGTTCTAGGTGTGTCTTGAAGGATGGAATGTGGCCTGGCCAGTCTGTAGCCAAGTGGAGAGGCTTCCAGGAAGTATGGTGTAATGATTGTGCATAAAAGGGACATGAAATCTGTATGCGACAGCCATTTTTGTTTTTCATGAGCAATAATCTTCCTCCCCTCCTTCCTCCTCCTAAAAACTGGAATTTGTAGCTGTAAGTTTTAATGAACTTCAAATGAGCTTCTTATCTTAATTAAAACACAATAGACACCAGAACCTAGGCCTGGATGCCAACTGTAAACAGCTGATTAGTCTTGGTAGGATGTCTGTTTCCATGGACCATGGAAAACACTTTCCTCTGCCCTAATAATAATCTGCCAGTTGCTAGAATACCACCTGCACATATTGGAAGTTGTTTATATTAGTTTGAAACTGTAGTTGGCACTTGGTCATAAATCTGGTAATCTCCTAGCACCCATCCCCTAAACCGGATGATTGGTCAGTTGTTCTCAGGCGACACCCCTTTGATATCATAGAAAGGGACTGATCGGATCTAGTAAGAGAGCTTTTGTTTAACATCAACCAAGGAACATCTTAATGGACTTGAGAGCCAAGGCAATGTTTTTGCTTGGATAATTGGACTCTGCTAAAACCAGGACTTTGCAAGTATTCTGGCTTCTTACATCCTTTCTTTTATGTCTCTGTTGCATTATTGTTTTCTTTATCTCTTTGTAACATCCCTTTCTGTAAATATTTGAATTGCCCCATTTCACATTTTCATTAATAAACCCTCTTTTAAAAAGTCTTAAAATGATCTCTAAGGCTTTTAATGCAATCTAAAGAATCCCTGTCTCTTGAAGGGTGTTACTGTATACAATAATCCTCTGAATATACCTGTCTGTGGTGACAGTGTGTGTTACAGATGTTTATTGTTCACCTTTTTTCTTGCTAATATTGTTAAGAGTTGATAGGCCCAAAGCTATTTAGTGGCCGTTTGGAGTTTGAAGGGTTAATTGTGCAATTAATTAACCCAGTGACAATCGTTCTCAGGCTGCTGGCACATAGATTGAGGTCCTTCGTGAAGGGCTTTGTGTAGGGCACAGCTGGGAGTGGCATTGTTAGCCAAGTGGCAGTGCGGTGTGAGATTTGCTGGTCCTTTTGGCACGAGTTGGTGAGAAGGGCATTGGTTGGGCACTGCGTTCGTCACATGGCATGTCCCAAAACTTTCCCTACTCCTCCGGAACCTTTCCCTGACACTAAGCACTGTTCCTAACAGACAGGGGACCTGTCCCTACTCTAGCCACACGCAAAATATGCACCAAGATTGGGAGCCAGGGTATTTAAGTAATACTAAAGGCTTGTGTTTTATTTTTATTTAAAAAACAAACATAATATTCTTACCTGTTCTGTGCAATGGTTTTGCACAGAGCAGCCCCAATCCTCTTCTTTTTGGGTCCCCTGCCGGTGATTTTGGCTCCTGCCCCCTGCCGAGTGCCCCAATAACAAGCCTCTTGCTATGGGGGCACTCAAGCAGGTTTGCTCCCTAGCCATGCCCTTGTGAATGGACATTGTCCATTCACACACAGAGGGTGGCTGGACTCAACCCCCCTATTCTCTTTTCATTGGCTCAGTGGCGATGATTGACAAAGGCAGCAGTCAATAGCTCCCACTGCTGTGTGAGCTAATGAGGAGACTGAGACCAAGGAGAGCCATTGCTCTCATGCACATCCCTGAATCGAGATGGGAGTAAGTATAAGGGGGGCTAAGGGGGAAGGAACCTACACCCAGAAGTTTTTTTACCTTAATGCATAGAATGCATTTAGTACCACTTTAAGTAGACTCTGCCTGACCCAAGATGGCTGCAAAAATCACAAGGGGCACCAGTATCCAACTGGACAGTTGCCCCTGTGACCCATGAAACCATGAGGAGCTGAGCTCCTCTTGACTTCCTCTCCCTCTGCAGGGCCACTGCAATTGTGTGTCACCTGTGGTGGAGAAAAAAGACTACACCTGCCTACAAGCAAGGATTCCTTCACTTTTGGAGTCATTTCCTCTCGCTTCCTGTTCTGGCTATAGGATAGGAAGTAAATGGAAATCTTTCCAATAGGACACAAATAGCAAAAAAAAAAAAAACTTGACAGGGACAATAAGCCTCCCTTACGCTATCGAAAATGGAAAAAAAAGTCTCCAGCTCTACTTTAATAATACTGATGCTACCCAACCAAGTAAAGTCAGAGAGGTCCCATTTATTGAAACAGGCAGGCTTTTTTATTACAGAAGAGACATGCAATGTCTCTTCTACGATAAACTACACCTACCTGCCTGATCACAGCGATCCTGGATGAACAGGGTCTGCTTTATGCTAAACACACACACCTAAATTAGTCAGCTGAAGAACTATAGTTCCTCCTGTCATCCAAGCAGAGATGGAGCTATCTAAATCCTTTTTTAGGAGTAGATATATGTTGTTTCTTTTTTTTTTTGGGGGGGGGGGGCAGTTTTCTTATCAGGGAGATTTCATCTCACTTCCTTTTAGAACAGTAAATGATAAAAAATCTCTCCAGAAGAACACAGACTGCAACAATACACTTTTCAGTATAATAGGAAAGTGCTACAACCTATGTCAGGTTGTGACTTTCCTTATGTCCAGCAATAACTCCTTTTCTTATTTTTTGTTCTGATGCCAGTTGATATCTCCCCAACAGGGTCATGGACAACAATAAAGGTTAATAGTATTTACTCATCCTAAGTACTTTTATGACTAAACAAGTTTTGTAGCTAACTGGCTTTAATCTTCTGTCCTTTAGATAATTTCTTGTCAATTTGTGGTCTATTTATTTAAGAGGGTAATAATAATAATAATAATAATAATAATCAACTTATGTATACTAGGAATAATAATAAAACTGCAGCATAAAAAATGTAATTCAAACTACTGCACCAGATGCTTCTTCCATTTCTTGGAATTCTGGGTAATATATAGATAATGAGTTATCTTCTGTTCAGAGATCCACTTAACATAAATATTGTAAGGATAGGTAATTTTTCTCCCATTTTTTAGGAGCCAAACAGCAGGAATAATTTCCATTATTTATAATGATCTGCATTTCCTCTTATAATTTGTCTCAATTACAGTACACTCCTATTCCAACCAATACCCAGTAGGTCTAATGTTATATATGCACAGCTAAACCCAAATTAAGTACTATTATTATGTGACTAAGAAGTGACATTTTGTTGTTCTTCTATGTTTTTTTTTTTATTGCCTGGTATGAAAACATTTGCGCAATGCCTTTCTGAGAATGTTTTTCTTGGCACCAGTACTATTCTACTCACGTAGTAAACTGGAAACTAGGGAACAGTGGACCTTACACATATTTCCAAAATAAAACCACTGTCTGTAGTTTAAACCATTCAATAAATAACCCATAAAATGCATCAATGAGAAGTGAAGTTATTTTGAGTTTGTTTCACCCAAGCGGAGCAGCAAAGCAATACCTCATTGGGGTATACGCTGAAACAAACACATTTATCTAACTTATTTTAACACTGTTTTTTATGTCAAGAAACTATGTCAATTTTTTTTTCTTTGACCATCAAGTTATTTTGTGCAGTACATTTGTCTTAAGGGTAAGACAACTGACCTGATATCCTGAGTCCCCTCAATAGTGAAGCACAATACTTATAATCAAACTTAGTTTAGACCAGTTTGGAAATATCCATGTTAATTACAATAGAATGATATGGAGTTTATTTTTCTTAAAGTTAATATCTGTTTTGTGTTATTTTTTCATTAGATGAAAAAGTCTGAGTATCCAGCTTCTGCAATGACTCTCGTATTTCCTTTCACAATGGTTGGGTGTTCAAAAAGAAGACTAGAAAATGAAAGAAAGACCCCCTCCAAAAATCTAATCCTTCTTCTGTTTCACTTGTGCACCATTAGGTGGTGCAGATAACAGGAGATGTAATGTGCAACTTACCCACCCCACTTGGGGTATGTTCCAACATCTCCCATAAGAATCAAGTGTAACACCCTCCCAGACAGCTAGGGAGAGCTAGAGTTCAGTTGTTAGCTAGAGAGTGGCAGCCTGTGGTAATAGTCGGAGAGAGGTCAAATTCAGGTCAGAGCTGAGAGGTTTTGCAAACCAACTCTCTGGAACTTGTCCCTGCTATAGTATTTTGGAGAAAATTCTAGAAGAAGTGGGAGTGAGGAGTAGCTGGTCTGCACTCTCAAGGGATCCTAGCCAATCCCCAACAGGAGGCTCGGCAAGGGGCTAAGACAGCCTTTAAAAGTGAGAGAGTCTGTTCAGTGGCATGGAAGTTTGGGTGGAAGATGGAAAAGTGTGAGGCTGGAGAACAGGAGCCTGGGAGGGGGCCTAGATAGGAAGGGGCTCACCTACAGGTGAGGACCACCTATGCAGCAGGGAAGGAGCAGCCCAGCAGAAAGCCTGAGAGCAGCCACTGAACCATCAGCTCATAGGAGGAGAACTGAGTGATTAGACTTGCACCCCTTGGGCTAATATGGAGGAGGAGCACTCTAGTGGGAAACTAGATTAGCTGCTACCTGGGACTGTCTTATCTCTTAAAGTGACAGGCACTGGATCCCCTGCCCAGGGATTTACTCGGAACAGCTGGATAGAGGAGTATCTGTGGTCTGGGGTGGTACAACAGGAGATGCTGGCTAGCTCTCTAGAAGAGAATTTTTGCTGTAACAATACTTGTACATAGTTCAAGGAAGTTTGTCTTTGGTTGACATTTCCCCTGGGCATCCCATACACCCTTTACCCCATCCAAGTTCAATTCCTCTAATAAAATCCAAAACAAAAACTAGCTTAAGGACTGGTTACTGTCTCCTGGATGCAAGTTTGGATGGAAAATGTGTATTGTCTGGCTGTGCAGGACTATAGGGGGACCCAAAATTCAGCAGCTCCTAAGGGGGAAGTGCTACACACGTAAAGGAGTCTTAGGTGTCCAAAACAACACAAAATCATTATAAAAAAAACCCTCTGATATAGATAAAAAAATTACAGTTAAGCAAACTGATTTAAATGTTATAATTTACCCCTCCATGTAACCAAGGCAACACTTAAATCTGCCCCTTGTACATTAGGTTATATAGTCAAATATCTCTTTATTATTTTCATATTTAAAATAGAGAAAACAAACAGATTTGAACAGTCTAGAGAGACTGTATACTGACAGGTTCAAAAGACAAAGCACTTACAGATGCAGTTTATAATGATAAGAAGTAATAATCAGGTGACCAAATAAAAAGTATAATGACTGCAGAGCAGAGGATCATGGGCAAGGGGCAGCAGCCTATGCCTGACCACCTCCAAGTTGAATCTACAATAACTCTTTGGTAAGTAAGACCCAAAGAGAGCATGTGAACAAAGGAACCCAGAAATTCCCATAGTGGGAAACAAAAAGAGTAGGGAAAACAAATTAAAGAGCAAAGAATCGAAAAGAGAAAGATAGGTGTGAGCCTAGGGGATTTTTTTTTTTTTACGGAAGACATGTAGCAGAATACATTTTGTCCAAAGTGCATGAAGAAATTAGTTTTTTTTATTTCTTTATTGGATATGTTTTGCAACAGAAAGTAAAAAATATTGGGTTTTTTCAAAAGTTGGGTCTTTTTTTATTTATGTAATAAAAAACCTAATGGTGATCAAATACCACCAGAAGAAAGCTCTATTTGTGTGAAGAAAATATAAACATGTAATTTATATACAGTGTTGCATGACTGAGCAATTGCCAGTTAAAATAGCACAGAGCTAAATAGCAAACAATACCCTGGTCATGAAGGGGGTAAAACCTTTAGGTAGTTACAGTAACTGAAACATGAGATTATCAGCTCACAACCATTCCCAGTGTTACAGTCACACCCTGTCACTTATTTTAGTGGATTTCTCCTTTAAAGTTTGAGGGTAATAGCTGCAGTACATATCTATGCATCTGTATGTATCTGATTTCCATAGTTTTTACTTAGTTATACTACAACACCATTGATAAACAGAAGAGCAATGTTAATCTTGGAGTGTTTATGCAAGATATCAAACCCCTAAGCTCAGCTCTCTCTGTAAGATCACCCCCTTCAGTCAAATTCCACAAACCCCCTCTCCATTTCAATTCTCCATTCAGTAAAGTAGTACATATACACATCAGTAAAAAGTATTGACACTCAATACTTTTTTCTTAAGAAAGGAGGTGAGGAAGGTTACTGGATCAAAGAAACATGATGGGAGGCACAAGAAAATGTAGATAATTGTGGTATTTCAGGAGGAGCAAGCTAATAGTACTGCTAGCCCATATTGCTTTTAACCCTAAGCAGGGGCGGACTGACAACTCATGGGGCTCCCGGGCAATAGGGGATCATGGGGTCCCTGTGTCCTTGCCCAACTCAAAAAAGCCTATTAAAAAAGTACCAGGGGCATCTCATGTGGCCCCCTACTGACCCCGGGCCCTCGGGCAGTGCCCGAGTTTCCAAATGGTCAGTCCGCCCCTGACCCTAAGGGGTTTATTTACTAAACCTGGTTGACTCAGAATCTTGTCCACTTCTGCATAAAAACCAATCAGCTTCCAGGTTTTATTGCTGAAGCTTAACTGAACATGCTAAGGTTAGAAGCTGATTGGCTACCATGCACAGGTGCCCAAGATTCTGAGTCAACCAAGTTTAGTAAATAAACCCCATAGTGTCCCCGTTGCACAGTTAGACACCACCAAAAGTGAAGTTTAATGGCCTTAGCTGCCTTATGTTAAATAATAAATAATGGCAATTAACACTAAATATAAAATAAATGGATTGTCAGCCCTTAAGGGCAGAAATAGATGCTGAACTAGAACATTGTATATGCGGCTAAATTTCTGTTACATTATTGGCCCCTAGTCCCACTGCACTGCCTCTGGGATAAGAACAAAAGCCCATCACAGAATACACATCCATTCATCATTTCTGAGTCCCAACAACTAGAACACACTTAAGAAGAACACCATACCTTAGAGTAGCCCCCATCCACTATTGGACACAAATAAAATCCTTCAAAGACCATCAAACTGCCAATTTATTACTATGGCAGACAAAATAAATATATATTAAAACATAGCAATCAGGGTGGGAGAGTTGGATGCTCTTTGAATACTGTGTAGCCTGTGAATTCTGCACTCCTGCTCCTCCCTACAATTGAGCTCCTCTCCCTTCAATCAAGTAAAAGTATTCACTTTGCTTTAACATTCTAACTGCCTGGCACCCCTCCAGTCTCTCCCATATTTCTTTGCCTTATTTTTCTCTATTTTTATCATTTTAGCTTGGCGAATTGTATATAATAGAAGAGTAACTATGAAATTAGAGGGACTACACTTCCCCTTTAATAATATATTAAATAGGTCCTTTTTAAAAGCATATGTATTTCGGTTCAATGAGTTTGTCTGCTTCTCCATCTTCTAATTAATAAGAATGTGCTAACATATTTTCCACCAGAACAAGACCAAATATCTACACTTTGGAATTGTGGGAAGGTGTGCGATAACAGCCTTTTTTCTTCCTTGCATTTGCATTCATTCTGATTAATTAAACACTAAATCTATTTTCAGCAACTTTGTTCTCACTTCTACATTTCTTCTTTCCTACAAAACGAGACATCAGTCTGCAATTCAAACATTCAGCTGTAGAAGGAAATGTTCAATGTTAGGAATGTCTGGCCAAAAGTATGAAAGAAAGTAAGCAATTACTACTTTCTTTGATAATGTAATTGATCATTTAACAACTATTAAACGGATACTGACTTCAGTTTGCAAACAAACTGAAACTAATTATATCTAGGCAATGTACAAGGCTCAAATTACATATATTTTAGATATTTTATTCTTTAAATCACCTGTTAAATAATTAATTGCACCAAAAATCCACAGACATACCTAATATTACCCTGCTGACACTTAAGCGACTACATCACTAAAATCAAACTGTGAATAAAAATAAAGGTGTTCCCTGCAAAAAGATAGTAAATACCTATTTCTCCTGCTATCTGCATTGCTGAGAGCCACTGTAACGTGGGCTTTTTAGAAACCTGTTGTTTGAAGGCTCTTTAGAAACCTGGGATCTCGATCTCCTGGTCCTTTTTAAATTTAAATGGTTCCTCCTGCCAACCCCTACATCACTACTGTGTTCTGAAGCAATGTTGGGGTTGGCAGGAGGTACCACTAAGCATAGGAAAGACCAGGAGTTTGACACTCCCAGAATTATTTGTTTCTGTGTTTAGGAACATGACTTCAATTTTAAAGTCATGATTAAAAGGGAAGTTAAATTCAATGCAGAAAAAATACATACAGACAGTCCCTGAGTTACGAACATTCAAGTTACAAACGGCTCCTACTTATGAACGGAGGGAGATTGAAGAAGCGAGAGGAAAGCTACGCTTGGGAATACCTTGCAGCGTTGCTCCAGGATCCCTTCTGCACTTACCTTGTCCTTCACTCCCGCAATGTCCCTCCTGCAGCGTCCCCGGCCATCTCCTCCGGTCGATACCGACATCTGTCTTCTGGGTTCCATTCCCTGCGACATCAGGACATACAGGGGACGTAACCAGTGGGAAATTTAAAAATGTCAATCACATTCACTAAATACACTAAAATCACCTAGTAAAACATTACTGTATCAAACCATTTCACATACATTTTGTCCCGAGTGCTTTGTCCTGTGCCCTGCCTACATCTTTACTGTTCTTTCTGCCTGGAAACTGAGAAATGTCCATGGCGTCCAAAAAGCGTCCCTTTAGATCAAAAGCGGTTTTAGACCAGCTAGAGAACAGCGATAGTAAATTAGAACCACTTGCAGAATGGAGTGATAATGATTCGTGGGGAAATTCATCATCAGACACTGATAATGATTTTGCGACTTTGTTCAGTGATGTGCGAACTTGGCGCTCTATTTCAAATTTCAGTGTTTTTGGTTTGATTACATTATTGAATTAAATATATTAGTATATTTTTATTTTTTTGTTTATTTATTAAAATATAATTTATGATTTCTTGTTTCACATTTTATCATACCCGGGATGTTTACTAGACTCTTGTTCGGACAGATTTCAGTGAGTTATTCCTAAAAATTACAGGCCTACAATAAAAAAACGACATATTTTCATGCAAAAAAATGTACCGCTTTGAGCACAGGAATACTGACATAATCAGACCGCTAGGGAGGTTAAGAACAAACCTATAGACCCTATCGTGTTTGAAACTTGTGGACTGGACGTATTATGAGCAAACAAGTCAAGTGTATTGGCTACACAATAGCCAGTCATAAATGTACTGTTTCTCTTTGTAGTACAGGCAGGGTATATTTCCCTCACTTCCTGTCCAGGTGATTTTAAAATTGAAAGACTTGAATAAATAAGGAGGCAGCTCCAGTTTTACTATCTTTGGCAACTAAAAAAAGTTGTTTACATTTTTTTTTACTTGAGTTTGAAGAGTTTTACACACTTGTTGTCCATGAATTAACACGTGTCAGCATTGTTAGCATACAAAAATATATATTTTTTATAAAGCAGGAATTTTTACATTTTGGAACTGCCTTTTACTTCCATCCAACATTCTAGACAGACAGCTCCATCTGTTGAGGAATGTGGGAACTAATGCTCACAGCTGCAGCTTTTTTGCACCAATCAAAGAAGCAGATTTTTCTGAACAACGTCAAATATATAACCAAAAATGTGAAAAAAATAGAGCTGCCTTCTTTTTGCTGCAAACCCTTCATTATCTACATTCCATTCTGAAGTAGAAAAATGACTAAACAATTTGAATGTTAACTGTTTTTAAACTATGTTTCTTCATCATATTTAAAGTGACTGTATCCAATAAAATTAAACCAAAAGTTGCTGTAGCATTTAAACTAGAACGTGTTATACCTCTGGGATACAAACTGGGTCCTTAATGCTGTTTACTATTTTTCTGAAAGGTTTTTGTGTAAAACCCAACTCTTCACTCTGTGCTCCCCTCCCCAGTGGTCCTCCTTGGTACCCCATTGCAGAATTTTATACTGTTTGATTTATCTTTTTTTTTAGAAGTATTCTGTGCAGCCACATGACTCACTGGGTCCTTTTCTCCTTAATCTTCTCCTGTTGGTGGGTGGTCTGGGATGATTTTGAGACCAGTGTTGAAGTGTAAGTGATGACAGAGCTTCTCTCTGTATCATTACATTTTGAAAGTAGGGCACCTTGCTCAAGGCTTGGAGCCATAGCATTCTTCATTCTTAGCACCTTGCTCAGGGCTTAGGACCATAATATTCTGCATTTACAGTATTTTCCTAAATGCTAAGTTCACATTTTATTTTCTAAAGTACAGCTTCCCTATGTATCGATATACCACTAAGATATCTCTGTTACAGAAAAGAAAAAAGCTTTCCCTATGTTCTAGAGCAGGCGACACCTCAGCCTCCAGTTTCTTCTATAGAAAGCTCCTCCATGACTTCCTGGTATCTGTCCTACAGGAAGGGAAAACTCTTAGTAGAGTGAGGATGTTTTTCAGCAGCTCACCTCATTACCGCACACTCTGCAACTGCCCTCCCCTCCAGGAGATTGCTCCCACCTACCTTTGTAATTCCATGCCTCCCCAATGCAGTCATTGTTAGAGAGCACTGTTCTTCCTCAATACATAGCCAGAAACTTACTTTGCCAATGGATAATTTTGTATCTTACCTTCTTCTTGCACAGATCATTTATTTGGCAGAGTGTGCAGGAGCTGAGCAATTGCAATCACAAGCAGCCTAAGTAGAGCAGAGCTGCAGCACTGACAACAAGAGAAGTATGTAAAGCTCACTATACAATCTGATTGTACAATCTCTATTGGATCTATCAGCAACTATGTAGTGCAAGGGCCTGCCTGATTGGATACAGATTGATTGGATAGATGGGTGTGTCCTCTTATTATATAGTTTTGGTAAATCTAAATAAGATTGTAAAGAGATTGTACAGTCAGAACGTATAGTGCATAGCCACCTTCATACACCTAGAATGAATTAGTTATGCTTTAGGTGCCATCAATTGTTATTGTTTTTGCACCCAAAGACCCCATGCAAAAATACATGGTAAACACTGTGCAAACCACAACATACCAAAATGCCCCATGACTTACTTTGCGTATTGAAATCAATAGGCTGCCCTATGAAAAACTTGCCAAAAACTTGCGCTCCCACTACGCCAGGGGTGAATAAGTCTTGAAAGCGAAACCCTCCCCCTCCCTGTGCTGGAGCTGGGTTACAAGAATAATGACAGCTGAGTGTCTCTGCCCATTCCCTCCCATGTACTTGTATAAAGCTGGTCATATACTATGCAATCTGATTGTACAATCTGTATACAATTTCCTTTAGATTTAACAAAGCTATGGAATAGGAGGACCAACCTGTACAATCTATTCAGTTTGTATAAAATCAGGCAGGTCCTTGCACTACATAACAAAAAAAGAATAGCCACTGCCCAAGTCTATAACTGGCCTTCACAGCAAGGAGTAGATAGAAGGGCGATGCATGTCAAACAACAAAAAAGAAAAATTCCCAGCTCTAACTTGCCAGCCAGCCTGCAAACAAACTGAATTAACCTGTCTAACAGTATGCGTTAAAAACAGGGGTTTAGTTAGCACACATTTGCAAATATATATGTAAGCTACAGTGCCTTGTCATGTAGCTACAGAATACTGGGGTGCCGTGACGAGGCTCTGTAGCTTACGCATGTATTTGCAAATGTGGCTGGCAAGTTAGAGCTGGGAATTTTTCTTTTTTTTTTTCCCTACTCATCTTTTCTGACTGTTTTCCACTATTTTTGCATTTGGCTAGGGTCAATGTCACTACTGGTAGCATGAGGCAATACCTGAACCCTACAGAGGTTGCACAGGCAGTCCAGCTCCTCTAGGATGGCACATCACTACGTGCCATTGCCAGAAGGTTTGCTGTGTCTCCCAGCACAGTCTCAAGAGCATGGAGGAGATTTCAGGAGACAGGAAGTTACTCTAGGAGAGCTGGACAGGGCCGTAGAAGATCCTTAACCCATCAGCAGGACTGGTATCTGTGCAAGGACCCACATGGAAGAAAAATATATTTGAAATATATTTTAAAAATATTGTTCCCAAACATATATGCATCCCAAAAAGGTACATTTGTATTTTTAAAGACATACAGTATATATAAATGTATTTTACATTATTTTTCATATATAAAACGCATTTCAACATACATATGTTTTGAAATATATTGAATATGGTCAACATTGTAGTATTTCAAATATATGTCAATATAATTGGGAAGAATATTTTTAAAATATATTTCAAATATATTTTTCTTCCATATGGGGAGGAACAGGATAAGCACTACCAGAGCCCTACAAAATGACCTGCAGTAGGTCACTGGTATGAATGTCTCTGACCAAACAGAAACAGACTTCATGAAGGTGGCCTGAGAGCCTGACGTCCTCTAGTGGGCCCTGTGCTCACTGCCCGACACCATAGAGCTCGATTGGCATTTGCCATTGAACACCAGAATTGGCAAGTCCCCCGCTGGTGCCCTGTGATTTTCACAGATGAGAGCAGGTTTACCCTGAGCACATGTGACAGACATGAAAGGGTCTGGAGAACCCAGGGAGACTGTTATGCTGCCTGTAACATCATTCAGCATGACCGTTTTGGTGGTGGGTCAGTGAAGGTCTGGGGAGGCATATCCATGGGGGAACGCACAGACCTCTACAGGCTAGACAATGGCACCCTGACTGCCATTAGGTATCGGGATGAAATCCTTGGACCCATTGTCAGACTCTACACTGTTGCAGTGGACCCTGGGTTCCTCCTGGTGCACGACAATGCCCTGCCTTATGTGGCGAGAGTATGCAGGCAGTTCCTGGAGGATGAAGAAATTGATACCATTGAATGGCCCCCATGCTCACCTAACCTAAATCCAATAGAACACTTCTAGGATATCATGTTTCAGTCCATCTGAAACCGTCAGATTGCACCTCAGGCTGTCCAGGAGCTCAGTGATACTCTGGTCCAGATTTGGGAGGAAATACCCCAGGACCAGTGCCAGCTCTGATATTGATTGGACCCTGGGCAAACATTTTCTTGAGCCCCTCCACCCCCCACCCCCTGCTCAGATGCAATTTCGCCTTCCACCTGCTCTAATACATACAATACATAGCAGCTAGACTCAAAATCAGTTTACTGCAGCAGATCAAACAGCAGTTGTGATTGCTTGCCAGCGGTTACAGCATATCATTACAGCTCGCTGACTGGTTGCTAGAGGTTGCAGCACACATTACGGCTCACTGATTAGTTGCTAGAGGTTACAACACATCATTTCTGCTTGTTTATTGGTTGCTAGAAGTTACTGCACATCATTACTGCTCACCAATTGGTTGCTAGGGCTGCAGGGGGAGAAGGTGTGATCAGTGGCAGTGCTGGGGGAGGAATGGGATGTGTGGCAGTGCTGGGGGGTGGGAGCAATGGCAATGCTGGGGAAGGGGGGGAGGGTGTAATCAGTGGCAGTGCGGCGGGGTTGATGGCATGAGTGGTAGTGCTTTGGGGGATGGGATCAATAACACTCACTTTCTGTCACCTGTCAATCAGTGTCCACTCGGCTTCCCTTGCCTGCATGTAAGGAGTGGGGAGGGGGAAGAGAGAGTGGGGGTGAAAGAGAGAGAGAGAAGGGGTGAGAGAGGGGGTGTGAGAGAGAGAAAGGAAGGAGGTAGAGAGAGGGGTGTGGTGATGACAGAATGGGGGAATGAGAAAGGGAGAGGGGTGAGAGGGGGATGAGAAAGAGGGGAGTGGTGTGTGGTCAGATGAAGAGAGTGGGGTTTGAGAGGGGGATGACAGAGAGGGGAGTGGTGGGTGGTGAGATGGAGAGAGTGGGCTGAGAGAAGGAGAGAAAGGGGAATGGGAGAGTGGGGTGGGGTGAGAGAGAGGCGGGGTGATAAAGAGAGACTGGTTTGAGAGAGAAAGAGTGAGTGAGAGATAAGGGGTGAGAGAGGGGGTGTGAGAGAGAGACAGGAGGGTTGGATGAGAGGGAGGGGAATGAGAAAGAGAGAGGGGTGAGAGAGGGGAAATGAGAGAGAGAGGGGGGATGAGAGAGAGAAAAAGAGAAGGGGTGAGAGAGGAGGTTTGAGAGAGGGAAAAGAAGGAGGGAGAGAGAGGGGTGTGGGGGTGACAGAAAGGGGGAGTGAGTACGAGAGAGGGGTGAGAGGTGGATGAGAGAGAGGGGAGTTCTGGGGGGGTAAGATAGAGGGAGTGGGGAGAGAGACGAAAGAGAGAGAAGGGGGTGGAAGAGTGAGATGCGGTGAGAGAGAGAGGTGGGGTAATAAAAAGAGACTGGTTTGAAAGAGAGAGTGAGAGAGAAAGGGTGAGAGAGGGGGTGTGAGAGAGAGACAGAAGGGGGGAGGGAGGGGGAGAGGGGGGGTGACAGAGAGGGGGAGAGAGGGGGGTGAGAGGGAAAGAGAGGGGGGTGAGAGAGAGAGGAGAGGTGAGTGAGAGGGTGAGGGGGGTGAGAGAGGGGGGTGAGAGAGAGGGGGGCGAGAGAGAGGGGCCGATGAGAGAGAGAGAGAGAGGGGGTGAGAGAGAGAGGGGGGAGAGGGGGAGAGATAGAGAGAAGGGGTGAGAGAGAGGGGGTGAGATAGGAGGTGTGAGGGAGAGAAAAGAAAGAGGGAGAGAGAGGGGTGTGGGGGTGACAGAAAGGGGAGTGAGTAGGAGAGAGGGGTGAGAGGTGGATGAGAGTGAGGGGAGTGATGGGGGTGAGATAGAGGGAGTGGGGAGAGAGAAGAAGGAGAGAGAAGGGGGTGGGAGAGTGAGGTTGGGTGAGAGAGAGGTTGGGTGATAAAGAGACACTGGTTTGAGAGAGAAAAAGAGAGTGAGAGAGAAGGGGTGAGAGAGGGGGTGTGAGCAAGAGACAGGAGGGGGGGTGAGAAAGAGAGGGGGTGAGAGAGGGGAGATGAGAGGGAAAGAGAGGGGGTGAGAGAGAGGAGAGGTGAGAGAGGGGGTGAGAGAGAGAGGGGGGTGGGGGAGGGGAGATAAGTGAGAGAGGGGGGATGAGAGAGAGGGGGGCGATGAGGGAGAGAGAGGGGGGAATGAGAGATAGAAGGGGTGAGAGAGAGGGGGGTGAGAGAGATAGAAGGGGTGAGAGAGAAGGGGTGAGAGAGGAGGTGTGAGAGAGAGAAAAGAAGGAGGGGAGAGAGGGGTGTGGGGGTGACAGAAAGGGGAAGTGAGTAAGAGAGAGGAGTGAAAGGTGGATGAGAGAGATGGGAGTGATGGGGGTGAGATAGAGGGAGTGGGGAGAGAAAAGAAGGAGAGAGAAGGGGGTGGAAGAGAGAGGTAGGGTAAGAGAGAGAGGGAGTGAGAAAGAGAGAGGGGTTTGAGAGAGAAAGAGGGAGAGAGAAGGGGTGAGAGAGGGGGCGTGAGAGAGAGAAAGGAGGGAGGAAAAGGGAGGGAGAGAGAAGGTTGATGACAGAGAGGGGGAATGAGAAAGAGGGAGGGGTGAGAAAGAGGGGGGTGAGAGAGAGAGGAGAAGAGAGAGAGAGAGAGAGAGAGAGGGGGGGATGAGAGAGGGGGGGTGAGAGAGGGGGGTGAGAGAGAGGGAGTGGGGTGAGAGAGGGGGAGTGAGAAAGAGAGAGGGGGAGTGAGAAAGAGAGAGTGGGGTGAGAGAGGGGGTGAGGGAGAGAGAGGGGGTGGAAAGAGAAAGGAGGGTGAGAGAGAGAGACCCCTAGCCCTGCCACTGTTTGCAGTCCCTCCTGTGCCCCCCTGTCCCAATTCCAGTCTGTGGGTAGGTGAGTGTGATGCCTAGTACCTACCTCCAGCTTGTAGTCATCTCTGTATAGGGCCACTGGGCAGCCTGTCTTCCTGTTGATGTCGGAGTCCAGTCTTTGGGAGGTGCTTGGGGTGCTTTGCCCGCTGCTGCTCACCTTGGTCAGGGAGGTGGTGAAAGTCTTTTCATTCCCGGGCTCTCAGTCCTAGCCATCCTTGTGCTGCTAGCCTTCCCCGCAGCCTCCGTCTCCAGGGTCACCCGATCGCCATGTGGAGCAAGGTGCTTTCATCCTGCCTGAACCCCGAAGATGCCGCAGTTGGCACCAGATTTAGCAAAGCTGCCCTGCTTCCCACCACCACTGACTCTCCATGACAAGGGGCTCGAGGAGCAGCTGCCTTGGGACCCACAATAATGACTAGGTCTAGGGTAGCTGCCCCTTTTGCTCCGTATTGAAGATGGCCCTACCCAGGACACCATCCGTAGTCTCATTAGGAGCATGCTCCAAAGTTGTCAGGCATGCATACAAGCACATGGGGGCCATACAAACTACTGAGTACCATTTTGATTTGCTGCAATGAAATTTCAGCAAAATGGATTAGCCTGCTGCATCATGTTGCACTTTGATTTTCAGGGCGTTTTTGAATTCAGTCCTCTGTAGGTTGATAATTTTCATTTCCATCAAACGATGTGGCATCCTTATGTTCTTAACACATTACCCAGTCCTTATCAGTATAGATATTCAGCATGATATTTTTCCCTATTGAAATCTGATGTTTTTTCAAAGCGAATTTAGTGTGAAATGCGCAACCTTTTTGATTTTTCTGTCATACCTATGATGTCATTTTAATGCTTCAATAAAGATACCAAGGAGTGCAGCAATATTTCAGATTTGTGCATGTTACTGAACAATCTATTCAATTTGTATGAAATCAGGCAGGCCTCTGCACTACATAGTTTATGGAAAATCTAAAGGAGATTGTACAATGTATATCCATATTAAAGGAAGAAGTAGGAAAGTGGATGAAAATAAAAAGAAAAAAAAGGTGGTATAGTAATGTGAGAGATGTGGTCAAAAGAGGTAAAATACACCCTATTCTGTGATGCAGTAAGGCAATATATGATGGCATATGGAGTTCCCTGGATGTTCACCTGATGGGCTTAGAATAATTTTTTTAAGTTTTAAACAGAGATGGTGCAGACTGAAGGTTGTCATGGACTAGGTAAGACATTAAAAAAGGCTTCTATTTAATATAAAAAGTTAAGTTCTTACTGAAAAGATAAACTTAGCCTTTAATCTTTCAGTTTGAGTAACACTAGGCATCACAATTCATGGTGAAGAAGTACTGGTAGGAGAGCTCTGGGTAAAGGTGAGTAATGCAGCCACAGCATTTTGTTTTTGTTACCACTTCCTGGGAACATTAAAAAAAATCTGAAGCTGGGCTTTAATGAATAAAATTCCTTTTTTGTTTTGGACTTTTGATTTGATTTATTCTGTTTTAAGGAGTCTTTGCAAGTGCACACTTTACCTGCTATCTCCTGTAATGCAATATACTGTACTTGCAGACTTACTGCTCAAATTTGGAACATTTTGCTATCTTTAGTAGTTACTACTAGGTACTACACTTACTTGTTCCCTATGTATAGATACATTTTACGGATCAGTTGCAGAGTAACCATCAGCGACAGTTTATCTAGCAAAAGTTGCACCTGTGCACCCAGCCTTAAGCGTTACCTATATATATCTTGCAAACACTTGTCATACTTGATTTCAAAGATCTTGTGTCTATGGTGTTTTTCTATAGTACTCTATATAACATAAGGACACTTCAATGTTCTAACTGCTACTGACTATAGATCTTATGGACACTATTTACGTCAAAAGAAAAAAAAACATTGAATCGCCATTAGACCCTACCACAACCTGTTACATTTTACTAACTTACCACAAGAGAACATCTATTTTTATTTTACAGGTACTTGAAGGATAGGTGTACTTGACATTTGAGCTAGGAATCTGAAGTGATTCTTATACTTTTCTAATCACATATGAATTATGAACTCCGGAGGGATCACCATAGTTATCTCGTGTGAAGTGAAGTCCTCCATGTTTAAAGTTGATGAGAAAAATAAAGATAACGACGTTTATTCGCATCCCTTGCTATTAGATTGGCGTGTTTGTTTTTTAATGACTTCCTCATGAGAATTTGCCAGTCTTACAGAGGAAAAGTTTTTTGACAAGGTCTTCCTCAGAAAAACAAGATGTTCTTCTATCTTTATGCATAATCAGAGCTGGTAGCAATTAGAGAGACTTCAGTGATTGTATAGAAACAAAAAGGGTCAATACTGTGATAGTTGATGCGTTGTGTTTGCTTAACTTCATTTAATTAATAAAAAAGCTTCAACACAAGCTTGAAGATTGTAAAAAGGTTATTATGCTTCCTCTCATTGTCTTCAAATAAAGTGTTACTAGATAATCATGGGATATGACAGAGGTCCACTTTGTTATCTCACTTGAGAGTCTTCATTTGGGTAAAGTTTTCAAAAGAATAAATATAAGGTCCTATTCTGATGTAAAATTTTTATCTTAGAGAAATTTTAGGAACCACTGGCATGATAGATTCGTGGATGAAAAAATGTCTGTTAACATCGGACTGTAAACTGTGTTTAGCTGATTTTTAGTTAGGCTGAGCTGCTGACTCTCAGTTGACATACTATCAGCAGTTAATCATTAATGACATTTGTTCACACATTTTCCTGTAAAAACCAATAAAATCAGCAAATATTTCTTTTGAGGAAACTTTTTTATATAATTGTGTTTTCATGTTTAGTGTTGGTTTTCTAGTCAAGATCCCCAGTGATTCTGATATTCCGCAAATAGCACAGAAAGCAATACTTTTTTAAACCTGAACACCAGTCAGATATATGAAATGGCATTTGATTCAGTTATGGATTTGTTAAAAATAATTTCATGTATTTTTAAATGATGTAGGTAACTGCATATGACTTGGTATCAGCCTTCCATGCTGCAGCAATCAGACTGCTGTATAGGAAAGATTGTTAGAGATAGGGGCAGCAATCAGAGCCAATCAGGTATCCTGCATGCACATGTGCTGACAATGAACATAGCAACATAAAAGAGGCAATAGTGAGAGCAGAGGGATGAATTGCTCTTGTTCCTTGCTTTGGCTAGTTAAAGCTCTAACATATATACATTTTCATTGTGTACTTAGCTCTTTTATTTGGAGTTCAGGTTTAAATAAAGTATCTTGCATGTTGCTATGTGGTCTAGTGAATTAAACTAGACCACATAGGGCCCTGTTTATGGCTCCTCACCATCAAGATTAAGGGCATGGCTTTAATGGTTATTGTGGAGTGGAAATTATCTCATAATTAAACACTATAGTTTATACACCTCTGGTCCTGGACCAAAGCTCAAATTATTGTTGTAGTAATCTGTGGATATAAAACATAAAATAATCTCAGCCAATATGAGTAAGATGAAAAGTTCCATGAGAAATAATTTATTAATTATATAATACAGACTATTAAATGAATAGCATGACATTTGATATTACATTGCATCAATCACATTTTATTTAAATAACACCTATTGGATCCATCCAACTTCTGTAGACTATGCGGGTTGAGTGTGTTTTTCTATCAACTAGAAATTGTTTTTTCATGTCTAAAGGTCATACTGTATCTGTGAAGTATTTCAGTATAATATTACCACTCAAACATAATGACATTAAACATAATAGGTGATGTGTGTGCTTTTATTGTTGCATAACCTTTTTATCATAAGGATGAAATTCGTATACTACTGCTTTCAGGTGATTGGGACACAAAAAAGTTAAGTCAGCCCATGTATGCCTCCAATTGTCACACTTCAGTTTTTTGCCAGTGTCCTAGGATGATTGATGCCTTTTTTCCAGCTCTGCTGAAATAAAGTTGAATTGTATTTTTCATTACCTATTTTATTGCTATATTTCCTTCAATTCAAATATTTTGTAGGCTGCAGATATTTTTTCTTTGGTGACTTATATCAAGAGTTAAAAATATGCTGCTCAAGCTAGTCTCCTCATAGCAGCTGTCCTGATCCTCAGCACTGTCAAGGTCCTACCTTTTCCCAGAGGTTATGTTACTCCATGTGCTGGCATCCATCTTGGATTTATGCTGAGCATGGTGGGAAGCTTTTATGCCTTCAGGTCTCTGAGGTCCATCCCCCAGAGGGGTGTGGCTGAGTACATATAAGCCTGTGATCCGCACATGCTCTTTGCACTTGTGTCTTGTGTCTTTGTCTTGCTACAGCTCTGTGTATATGCTCGTGACTCTTCTGGTATTTGACTCGGCTTGTGACTAGACCATTCTCTGTGTTTTCCTTCGATCTGACGTTCTGTTGCTGAACCCGGCCCGTGACCTGTGATTCTCTGTCTACTGTTCTGTACTGTTTTGTCCCGTTGTTGTTGACCCAGCTTGCCTGACTATGCTATTGTCATTCTCACCAGCTACACGCCATTGGCGGCGGCCATTACTGCAGCCGGGGTGTCTCGGGGGCCGCGACCTGGTTCCTGGCTGCGTCAAGTCCATCCCCACCATCAGGGGCCCTGGTGAAGGGCTACCTGGGACTTAGACTCCGCGCCCTGAGGGACTTCGGTCTGTTGGTGGTGGTTGTCGTCAGCCAGTGCGTTACCCTGCCACTAGGCCTACCTGTCCGTTCCACAGCCCTGCCCTGACAAGCAATAGCCTTTGGGGCCTTACCCAGACTACACAGGATGATAAAATTATGGAGCTAGACTAAAATGTGATCTGGAATGTGCTGTAGGCTTCTGGAAGTGACAAGGCAATGCTGGAATATGGCCTGCAGGCACTGGGCCTGGTCAGCCGAAGAGCACTCTCTGGGTCTAAAGCCATGGCATAGTCTCTGTTGTGACCCAGTCTCTGAGAACTCAGAGCTTAAGCCTAAAGTGATTGTAAAGCTTTGTTTTTTATTATATTAAAATAACAAACATGTTATACCTACATGCTCCATGCAATATTTTTGCACAGAGCAGGCCAGATCCTCCTCTCCTCCTCCTTCTCAGGTCCCCCACCGGTGCTCAAAGCCACATGCTCTGGGGGCACTTTATCATGTAAAAAAACCTTCTTCCTTAACAACCACTTTAAGTGGTCAGTCTTAGCCTATGGGAGATATCTCACAGATGGTACCATTGGGCACCTATTTAAAATTCCTACCACTGGCATCTTACAGTGACAATAGTTGAGGCTGATGGAGCTGAGTGTTGATGTCACTCCTGGGTGGAGTGTTGCACGTGCTCCACGCTCTGTTTCACAGCTCAGCTTAGAGGAGACATCATACTGCAGCTGCTTCTGTTTCTGAAATGCTTAGTGGATCAACAGATAGGCTTTTTTCACTGCCTGCCTTTAGGGACTTGATCACCTCTTGCTGTCTGCAACCCTCTTTGGTTTGCAAGTATGCAATGATTTGCCTCACTTCAGGAATAGTCGTTTTTTCCACTATGTGATCCTACACACCTTTTAAAAGGCATACAGAAGGCAGCCGCACTGCAATTGTGAACTCAGCTTATAGTCTTTGATTGTTTTTAGGGGTGATTTCTTGTTATCCCTAGATGGAACTAATACCCATAAACTGGATCCTAGGACTTCTATTACTATAGGTTAATTCTCATTAAAGTCTTCTATAGCTCAGGAGTGTGAGACTGGGACCTCTCATCTGTCCACAAGACCTCTAATATACACTTCATATATTTTTTTTAACAGGCTGTGTGCAATTAATGAAACAATCTATTTACAGGGGCTCTAACCAGGATCTGGCACCATTCAGAAAAAAAACTAATTTCAACATTTTTGCGCCCCCATGTCTGAGTGTGCCTTAGGCTTCTGTTATTAGCTTTTATTCAGATTCAGAACCTTCTCAGTCTAATCCTGAAGAGATTGTATTTGAGCATGTTCCACATAACTCAGATTTAGGTGTTGTTTCTAACCTCAAAATAGGAAAGTGCAGCGCTAAAATTATTAATAAATAGTATGATAAATATGCCACATAAAAAGCGATATATAATCGATAAAGAATAATAATAATTGATAATTATTATATAAAAGTTCAGTATTGGTGGCAGTCTATGTGCATATAAGGTGCAGATTGGTATTAAAACCCAGTGGTGGTGCTCCAAAAGATGTGGTAAAATTACGCACTTACCAGATGCGTAATTTGAGTACGCATTAAATGTAACATCAAGGGTCTCCTTAACAGTAAAAGTCTGGTCAGGGGCGTGGATAATCCTCCCTCATGGTAGTGATGTTATAAGCCCACCAAAGAGTAAGTAGATCCAGGTAGCCAGAGGTCCCTTTAAGGGATGAGTGGGTGAGGATGCCTGCTTACAGGGAACTCCCTTCTCTGGACTCAAAGGATGGATGGATGACTGGATCAAAAACAGGCTCTGTAAACAAAATGCTCCTCAAAGGAGACCATGAAGAGTGCCCATAGTGTAGTATTTTGAAAATAATTTATTAATTATCAAAAACAGATGTTTGCAAACATTGAAATCAATAAAATAGCAGTGTAATAGCGTCAGGATTGAAGAGACAACTAACCCTCCAGAAACTAAGATGACTAGGACCTCCACGTGGCACCGGTGGCGTGCCATCATGACTTCCTGGCTCCTTCTAACACGTACGCACGTGCGCACGCACTTCTTCAGAGGCAGATACCATTGATGCCATAATGTTACAATGGACTTTATATAGGCGAGACGGCGCATGAATGTTATGCCGGCACCATCTTGCCAGAGTCCTAAATACATATATGTCCGTGCACCTGTGCGGCGCCATTTTGCCATAGATTTTAGGGTATATCAATATTAATAGATGTTAGAGTGTTCTTAGATCTTGGTTATTTATACTACAGGTGTGTTAATGACGGTAACAGCATGTGGGCAAAGGAAATGCTGAAAAGCGGATTTCCCCATAATAACAGTGTTATATTGGAAATAATTAGGTAATATAGATATAATGAGATCACAACGATCTACTGGTCCCCAAACAGTATGTGAACAGTTACAGTTGCAAGAAAAAGTATGTGAACCCCTTGGGATTACGTGGAGTTTTGCATGAATTGGGCATAAAATGTGCTCTGAACGTCATCTAAGTCACAACAATAGAAGAACACAGTCTGCTGAACATAATACTACCCAAACATTAGATGTTGCCATGGTTTAATTGCACATAACATGTAAACATTCACAGCGCAGGGAGGAAAAAGTATGTGAGGCCCTAGCTTAATGACTTCTCCCAGAGCTAATTGGAGCCAGGAGTGAGCCAACCTTGACTCCAATCAGTGTGATGATATTGGATGTGTTGCTGACAGCTGTCCTGCCCTTAAAAAACACACACACCTGTTTTGGGTTTACTGGTTTCAAGAAGCACTGTCTGATGTGAACCATGCCTCGCAGAAAAGAGCTCTCAGAAGACCTACGATCAAGAATTGTTGACTTGCATGAAGCTGGAAAGGGTTACAAAAGTATCTCCAAAAGCCTTGATGTTCATGTGTCCACGGTAAGACAGACTGTCTACAAATGGAGAAAGTTTAGCACTGTTGCTACTCTCCCTAGGCGTGTTCGTCCTGTAAAAATGACAGCAAGAGCACAGTGCAGAATGCTGCATGAGGTAAAGAAGAATCCCAGAGTGTCAGCTGAAGACCTACAGAAATCTCTGGCACATGCTAACATTTTTGTTGACACATCTACAATAAGGAAAACATTAAACAAGAATGGAGTACATGGGAGGACACCACGGAGGAAGCCATTGCTGTCCAAAAAGAATATTGCAGCACGATTGAAGTTTGCAAAAGAGCACCTGGATGTTCCACAGCACTACTGGCAAAATATACTGTGGACAGATGTAACCAAGATTGAGTTGTTTGGGAAGAACACACAACACTATGTGTGGAGAAAAAAAGGCACAGCACACCAACATCAAAACCTCATCCCCACTGTAAAACATGGCGGAGGGAGCATCATGGTTTGGGGCTGCTTTGCTGCCTCAGGGCCTGGACGGATTGTTGTCATTGATGGGAAAATGAATTCCAGAGTTTATCAAGACATTTTGCAGGAAAACGTATGACCATCTGTCTGCCAACTGAAGCGCTGCAGAGGATGGGTGATGCAACAGGACAATAACCCAAAGCATACAAGTAATTCAACAAAACAATGGCTGCAACAGCACAGAATACGCCTTCTGGAGTGGCCCAGTCAGAGTCCTGACCTCAACCCGATTGAAATCCTGTGGCATGACCTTAAGAGAGCGATTCACACCGGACATCCCAAGAATATTGCTAAACTGAAACAGTTTTGTGAAGAGGAGTGGTTCAAAATGACTCCAGATTGTTGTGCAGGTCTGATCTGCAACTACAGGAAACGTTTGGTTGAGGTTATTGCTGCCAAAGGAGGGTCAACCAGTTATTAAGTCCAAAGGTTCACATACTTTTTCCTCCCTGCACTGTGAATGTTTACATGTTATGTGCAATTAAACCATGGCAACATCTAATGTTTGTGTAGTATTATGTTCAGCAGACTGTGTTCTTCTATTGTTGTGACTTAGATGACGTTCAGAGCACATTTTATGCCCAATTCATGCAAAACTCCACGTAATCCCAAGGGGTTCACATACTTTTTCTTGCAACTGTAGGGGACATATATATATATCAATACCATGGATATATATATGTACGCAAATAATTATAAATAAATATAACAGAAATGATATTAATTAAAATAATAAAAGGCCACAGTAATGGAATTGAAATTACAAATGTGTAAAGATAGAAAAATTATAAGTATAAATTTGCAATAATGATGTTAGACTAAATTAAAACACCTGTCATTGGTAAAACTAGATAGAAAACACCTAATAAAAGGTAGACCAAATAAGATAAAAAAGTATATATAAAAAAACTAGGAGTAAAAAACAAAAATCAAAGCAAAAAGTAGTGGACGAATGTGAAACAAATGCCATATAAAATAGTCCAGAAAAATACGAATATGTGAAAAAAATAAAATCGTAAGGTAAAAAAAAACAAATATATAAACCTATACACACCTATATAAAAAGATAGATAAAAGCTGAAATCCCATAAAAAACACATTAGTTATTATCAATAAAACAGTTCATGGCAATTTCGACGTTAAGTCCTGCTGGATGTAAAGTTCCTAATTTGTAGATGAGTTTGGTCTCCAGTTGGGAGACTGCCCAAGTTTTGTGAGTACCCCTCCAATGAGGGGTTATTATTTTTATGCCTATAAATCTAAGGGTAGAAGGATCCCTGTTGTGGTACCGTCCATAGTGTAGGGATAGAGTGTGTTCTGTATATCCTCTTTTTATATTATAGACGTGTTCTCGTAAGCGGTCTCGTAACCTCCTAGCAGTACGGCCCACATACTGCTTAGAACAAGGGCATTCTAGTAAGTAAACTACATATTTACTATTGCAACAAATAAATGTATCTATGTTGTACATTTTATTAGTCTGATTGGAAAGGTATGTGGTAACTTTCTTTTTCCTTGTATTATTAACCCTACACGCAATGCATTTATTACAAGGGAAGAAACCGTTAAGGTTGAAAAGAGAAAGAGGCTTAGCAGGTGGGTTAACTACATTGGGAGATATCTTATCTCTTAATGTTGTGGATCTACGGAAAATTACTTCTGGTGAGTCTGGTAAAATATCTGTCAGTATTGTATCCGCTTTCAAGATACCCCAATTTTTCCTAATTATGTTGCATATATATCTATGTTGAACTGAGAATGTTGTAACAAATAGGCATATCATATTTCTAGGTGCTTTACTGTTGTTGTTAAGTAATTCTTCTCTGTTCATACTGGCTACAGACGTTAAGGTATTTTCTAGGACGTCGAGATTGTAACCTTTCTCAAGAAATCTTTCTTTTAGAATAGTGGCTTGAAGGTGGTAACTGTTCAAATCTGTGCAGTTCCTCCTGAGTCTAAGGAACAGCCCTTTAGGTATGTTAGTAAGCCAGCTGGGATGATGACAGTTGTCCAATGGTATGTAGCTGTTTCCGGTCTGATGATTTAAAATAAGACTTTGTAGTAATCCTTCCATTAGAGTTCATTAACGTGAGATCCAAAAAGTTAATTTCTATGGTACTGTAATTATAGGATAAACTAATGTTGATATTGTTGTTATTCAATGTACCAAAGAAATTAATTAAGGACTGTTCGCTCCCATTCCAAAGTAGAAGGACATCATCAATATAACGTTTATAAAATGTCAGCTCAGGCCACTCCCTGGCATAGATGATGTTTTCTTCCCAGTAGGACATAAACAGGTTTGCTAGGCTAGGGGAGAATTTTGGGAAAAGGACATCATCTGATGGTAAGAGTGTAGGCCTGCCTCAACGTAGAAGATCTGTGAATGAGGTGCACAAAAATAAAAAAAACAAACATTCTTCACCTGCTACTACAGTAGTTTGTAAAAGAAGATCACAATCTACTTCCCATTCAAGCAGTAGATGTCAAGAGCAGAAGCGCTTGGTCTCATCTGCTCAACATTCTACGTGAAGGTGCAGCCACACTTTTGCAAGTGGGACACTGACTATCCTACTGAACAGGATGAACAGACAGCTATGATCTTGCAGTTTGGATGATCATGCTTCCTCTTGTACCCTACCCTCTACAGATAGGCGCAGGTTGGGGTCTTTTGAACAATGAGGCAATATATGCATTGTAACTGTGAGCAATATTGGTTTTATATAGATTGTTTTAAAAATTGCAATGTTAAGGAAAGGAAATTGATTTTACTATAAACACTGTATTTGGTACCTTAAACGTCCATTCTCTCCTTTGCTGATATGTTCTATATTAAAACCTTAATGTGGTACCCTGTACTAGAACAGCCTCTTTAATCTTTACTACAATTGTTTATCATGTAGCATCCATCTTTTTTTCCCCATTCTCCCTAAAGTTTAGGGTTAGATATTTTTAATATTATTATTTTTATTTAAGCATCTGAGTTGTCCAATTGTTTTTTCATTTGACATATTTCAGACTTCCCCTTAAATGTCTGTTTGATTACTAGGACTTTGCTCAGTAAACATTTATTTTTATTGTTGTTTTCTCCAGTTCAGGTAGCTATTTGAGGCCCAGAATTTTTAGGCAGTAGTTTCAGCTTAGTAGTATCTACCTTTCCTGGCCTTGTTGATTCTCAGTGTCACCCCCATTTGTTGTGGCAATATCATTTTTGACCTTTATTGATTTACTAATATCTTCAGATCCCATGGTAGTATGATCTCCCCATTGTGAATTACCTATCCCTAATTTGGACTGCTTTTGCTAATCCCCATTGTCTAGGAACTACTATATTCCTTCAATCTAACTGATCTCTGTAGCTGCAGGCATTATGCAGCAATTTATCCACCAAGTTTACAACAAAAGCTTTGAAGAAATTCAAGTTGTTCTTGCAACATCTCAGCTTAATGCCCACCCTTCCCAACAATATATCAGAAGCCTTTCATCCTTCTAATCTCTGATTAAAACACAGGGAAAGTGCTCTGGAATGGAAATCAGGGTTATTTGAGCCACTAAAACAATCACTTCAGTGCTTCTGCTGTGAACAACTAAGTGGAGCTCAAAAACACTAACCCTCATCTCCAATACTTGATACTTCTGATCTTGCTCACCTTGCCCTGTGCTTGGGGCCTTGCAAATTACATTAAAATGAGATTCCATCGGCTTGTTTGGTAGGTGCAGTGTGGTGAGGCAGCAGTAATTGTACAGAGGCTCAAAGTACAGTAAAGGATGTATTGAAGAACTTGTAAACAGTACAACAGTGCAAGAGCCAGTAGTAGTAGGCCTGAGCTGAAGACAGCTTTTGCCAAAGGAGATGAAATGCGACCTGGCTGGTCCAACCCAAGAGAAAGTTTGCGGAAATGTAGACATAGTCTCTGAGCCTTCCCTACTCTTCTGAAACCTCTCCCTAGAGTGAGTATTGTCCTTGGCAGATGGGTAAATTCTCCCTACACCAACCACTTTGCAAAAGCAAAACCTGAGGCAAGGACTTAAAAAAGTTCTGCGTTACCCAAGATGGTCCCCCTCCTTTTGAGTTCCCCTCCAACTACAGTACCACTCCGGTCGAGCACTTCCTACAGTGGTGGAGAAACCAGACTGCACCTGCCTACACTCTGCAGTATGTAACTCTCACTACAAGTTTCTGAGTGCTTCTGCCTTGCCTGGGCTTAATAGTCGTTTAATATAGTGTGTCTATTGTGCACTATTTAGGAAGCATGCTGCATTCAACAAGCCAACAGTGACAGGCAGAATGGCATTGAGCCCAGATGTTGTTCATTATTTATTGAATATTTAAAAAGGAGAGTCACAAATAACATTAAAAACTGTGTATTTTACATGTATTTCTTGCCTCAATAAAAAAAAGAACAAAATAGAAATGAAAACTCAACATACAATTATTTATAAGAAAGGCTCAAAATTCATTAGTTTTCTGAAAATTTATACTAACACAGAACTGTTGTCTTCCGTGGAGCACATTCTTGCCTTCAGTGACCTGGGTAGGAGAGAGACAGACTGAGCATAATTGATGCTAAAATAAACTTAGCAGGCTTCCTGTTCCGTCTTTTGAGTTTTCCCACCATATTCTGTCCCTGTGTAAACTAAAATATGCAAACCTGAAAAATAGCAACTATAGCAGAATAGTTAAGTAAGTAACTCCTTTCATTTTATAATATCTAGAAAGGCTAAAATTAACATGGAACATTAAAGCAGTTACCAAAATATTTAATGGGAAACGATCTACTTAAAGGAGAAGTATAGCCAAAGCTATTTTGGCTATGCTCCTCATGTAGGTCACAGGAGTGCAGTCCGTTCTGCGACGTGTTTTCAGCAGACAATGGGCTAAAGTCCGCTGTCGGCTGACGTCACAGAGCCAGTCCAGGTTCTGAAAAGATCCTGACCATATAGTCGAAATCCACCAGGAAACCTGGACTGACAGCTGGCTCAGCTTCTCAGTGATGCGCCAAGAGCCTGAACCAGACTCTCCCACCACCTCTACAGTCCAATGGTGTTTGCTCGCTCAGTTCTCATTGCAGAGCCAGGAGGGGACAGATGCAGCATCAGATCAATGCTGCATCCACCTAGGTGAGAATATTTTTTTTTTTTTAATTTAAATCCATACTTCTCTTTTAGGCAAAATTTAAATGACATGTTTATTTTCTGAAAATACAATGATATCATACTTATGTGGGTTTTTGTTTTGTTTTTTTTTAAGTACCTTCTTGATGTATAATAGATAGTTTAACTTGCATGTTACAATATAGCAACACAGTAAAGCTGTAAAAAAACCAAAGTCTATCAACCTGCCTAGCCTTACTGTATTATTAAGATATCAATATAGTGCTCTTGACCCAGAAGCAAGAAAAAAAAAAAGTCTCACAGCAGGGAAAAAAAAAAACCTTTCTTGACCTTGGTAATGGCAGTCAGACTTGTTTTGTGGATCAATCTCTCAAATGATGAGTCCTGCTATTTATAGCTGAAGATACCATTTTCCTGAAAGAGAGTAATACACTTTACTTTTATATTCACTTACTCTATTTACCATCACCACCTTAAAATAGAATTCCAAAAACTGAGAATCTTTTTGGTGTCAATCCCCTTGTTTATTATATATAATTCAATTAAAGTCCAACCCCACCTTTTAGAAAAACAAAATTAAAAAGTGGGGTCCAGCATAAAAATATAAAACAGCTTATTCAGTCTAGAGCTGTATCTTGCAATGCTTCTACTCCAACACTAGAAGTTTTAAATCTTTTGAGTCGGCATCATTTAACCCGCATCCTGTGAGCCCAGGGCATCTGGGGACACATAAACATGCTGTTTTGAGTTCACAGTATTGGGGAGCTTCATGCAGGGAGCTAGGACTGGTGGCAAGGTGAGAAAATAGTCGAGTGTGGCTTTAAGTGAGCACCAACCCTACCAATTTAATAGGCCCATCCTATGATTTTACACAGTGTCATGTGCTATCCTAATGGCTCATGTCCCTTCATTTATTAAATATGTTAAAACTTCTGGGATACCTTTGATGTCCCACTAGGTGTGCCCCTGGAGTGAGGTGCCAGGTACAATAACTCATTTTGTGATGTAAGAGTGAATCATTATTTTTATGGTTCTGATATGTAACATTTACTGTTTGCCCACTGGTCACCTACTGTAGATACATGTTTTATCTATACCTCCACCAGTATCAACCATCTACAGTTACTATCTTTATAATGTTGACTATACCGCATGTGCAGTTTTAGGGTGCACCCTCTCCTTTTAAGCACTCCCACGTTCACCCCAGGGTGATGATACACCTGTGACACCTCTTCTAAGATTCTTCCACTTTTTTTTAAATGTATAATTCTATGGTCTTCATATCATTTTGAAGAGGTAGGAAGTCACGAAACGTGTACAGGCCAAGGATGGTTGAAGTCCCTATTCAATTAGTATTGCCTCTAGGATTCACTGATTGCAGTATCTATAAGGGAGCTCTTCCTTCTATTATTTTGTTGAAACAGAGCGTTTGCTGCTTTTATTATGATTTTACGATTGTAATCAAATAAACGCATTTTATTTTAAGTTGGTTGTGATCCTTGGGATGCCTATAAAGTCCACATTTATGCTGTAATTCAGAATTGGTTTAGTCATATGTGTATTGCAGGTCCCCAACAATATCTACTATTTTGGGTTTCTAGGTGTCCACCTAGTAAAGACGCTTCTTGTTAAAGTGTTTTTGTTTAAATACGCTAAAAGGGCTCATTCTCTTGTGCATTAATACCCTGTGTTTAAGCAGTGTTTTTAAATCCTTTTAACAACCCTTCAATGAATGTCTTGCATAATAAAATGGGCACCCTATAGTGCAGTATACAGTGGTGCAATAGCATTGTGCTGTGTTAAATATTTAAGCCGAATGTCTCTTTCACTGCTGCATGTCAGCCACTTCCATTAACTTTAGCCGCTTCCGCGCCGCTCTATAGCAGAAATACTGCTACAGGGCAGCACATGTGTGCAAAATCACACATATATATATCATTTTGCAGTTCCTGATAGAAACATTCGTGACCTGTCAGTCACCCGGTCCCGGCTGTTGATTCCCCGCCGGCACCCGGCGATCTCTGAGCATTGACGACGGGGGTGAGACCTGTGTATAAACAACACAGATCTCTCCCCTGTCAGCTCATTCACACTGCTTTGCATGGCTCTGCATAGCAGAACCATACAAAGCAGTGTGCTTACAGTGTAAAGCACACACAGCACACAGTAAGATAGCACACATTAGTACAGTGTCAGTGCTTTTTATTTGCACTGATCACTGTATTGGTGTCACTGGGGATGTCAGTTCCCCAGTGTCAGAATGCCCGCTGCAGTCCTGATATAAGTCGCTGATTACTAGTAATAAAAAAAGTTTAAAAAAAAATTCCAGTATATAAACCGCTGTTTGTAAACACTAGAACTTTCATGTAAACCAATTAATTTACATGTATTGGTATTTTTTTTTAGCAAAGAGGTAGCAAAATACATTTTGGTTTAAATTTATGATGAAATTTGATTTTTTTTTTACTATACACGTTTAATAGCAAAAATGAAAAAATATAGGTTTTTTTTCAAAATTGTCGGTCGTTTTTTTGTTTATATAAATATAAAAATATAAAAATAAAAACCGCAGAGACAATCAAATACCACCAAAAGAAACCTCTATCTGTGGGAAAAAAAGGATGTAAATTTAATTTGGGTGCAGCATTGCATGACAGCGCAATTGTCAGTTAAATGAATGCAGCGCTGTATCACAAAAAATGGCTTGGTCAGGAAGGGGGTAAATCCTCTGGAGGGCAAGTGGTTAATAGTAGCACACCAAAACCACGCCTTAACTGCACCTATAATATTTACTGTGCATTAGTGAAGCAATTATAAAATGTTAACTGGGTACTCAGGGTGAGGAAGTGGAGGTTCCTGTATACCAGAATGTACTGGGAAATAATAAAAAACTAGGACAGAGCAACTTCCTGTTTGTACAGAGCAGCCATGTAGTAACATAATTTTCTTCTGTATGTAGGCAGAAACATCTAGCCAGCCAGCAATACTGACAGTACCAGGCATGAGCAAAGGCATTGAGAATAATTGCCAGTGGAAAAGGTTTTTGTGTCAGCAATGTGATGGTGCCAGCAAGAGTTAGTGCCAGCAAGCAACCTCTCCAGCAAGTTATGGCACAAGCAAGTGACTGTGCCAGCAACTTTCAGTGCCAGCAAGTGACCATGCCAGTAACTGACCTTGACAATCTTTCCTTAATCATCTTGAACTGGACTAGGCCATATGTACAGAGAAATCATAAAAATACCTGCTATCACACCCCAACCTAACCACGTCTCCAAACTGATTATTTCCTCTACATTGCTTCCCCTTTAAACACTTCGCCCTAGAAAAACAACACCTTTACACTTGACACGTTTTCATGATGCTTTTTCAACACTTCAAAAACGCATCAAAAATGTAGGCACATTATTGAGCATTGCTTCATTATTCATAATTAATACATGTTGGTTATGAGCTCGTGCACAGTTTAACAGGCTGAAATTGAGTTCTATGTTGGGCAGTATGACATCAGATCCCCACCACTTCCTCTGGAAGCTCAGAAATGCTGTGTAAACTGTGCACTGTGAATGGATGTAGTGAAGAGATGATACAGATAAATAGGTACAACTTTTGTAAAAGGATTTGATTCATCTCTGTGTATCACCTAAGGCTAGTCACTTCAGTGTGTATATACCTGTATGAGAGTTTACAACCACTTTAAGGCTTAGATCCCAGCTACTTCAGATGCTCCTTCATCCATCTTCCTCACCCATACTCTTCCTCCTTCGTGGCCATTGGATGGCCACTGACAATGTAACTCATAGGCACCCATGCAGGATTTACAGTATATCATCTTGGAAAATGAGTTGGGAATGTTCTGAAAATGAGCTGCACAACACATGCACTGTGAAGTTATATAGGAAATGAATTGTGAGAAACAATATGAAAAGTTTTTTTTTTCTTTTGAGAAATTAGTTCTGCTATAAAAGCTACTTGGAAGAACAGCTTGCGTCTGCCCCTGTTTTTTGATGGTTTGGTTGAAGATATCAAAACCAATTCTTTACTCTATTTGCTTATAGGCAGACATATCTTTTAAGGATGGCTTCATTTAACAAGCAAGTCACTTCTATTTAATAAGAAGGAAAAATGAGCGTGTGGTTTTCCCTCAAGTCAGCGTTCAGCTATGGTAAAGAGAACACGGATGTAAATAATGATTAGCTCAATTCTTACTGAAATTAATCAGTTTATCTGTTTGCTTACTGGTGAGAATATTGACTAATAAATTGAAGAATCCTATCATCCTACTAAATTATAGACTACTGTGTGATTCCCATGTGTCGAAAAGAGATCGTTAGTGCTTACCAAGCACATCCGAATGTGTGGCTGGCATTCTTGAAATAGTTTTACTTGACATGCGTTTAATTTTCATAAACAAGAGTCTCTATTAAATATTTATCTTTATTTTTGTTTCAGATATTTTTTCTTGCATTGATTCACTCTTCAGGGAGTAAAAAGTCAGTAAAGAAATGACATGATTACTAATATATCTGGAAAACCTGCTAATAGAAATATATGTAGCTCATTTACTTTTATGTGCTTCTTCCAAAGAACAGTAGAGATACATTTTTGATAATACACAGAGTACTAGATTATTGAAGGCACATTAAGACCAATAGCTTTCTTTGATAAAGCTGTGTAGAAAGCATAGGTAATGTGCAAAGTGCAGTTATATATAGCATCCAATCAGATTTAGGTTTACTAGAACCTGTCCACACCCACAAGGAGCCACACAGCTAATAAAAAAGGTGCTTGTTCTACTCTACTGTGTACAAAATCAACATTCCGCACTCAGCAGACTGAATTGACCTCTTGTAAAAAAAAAAAACAAGAAAGTCAAATACTGCTCGATGATACAAGGTATACCACTGTACCGGGGTGGATGCTGTGTACATTGTGTAATCAATTAAAGGAAATACCAGGATATGAGGTCTGTAACTGTCACTCTAACTGGTACCACCACGTCTTTACAAGTCCTTTCACATCCATAGCAGAGCCATTAGGAAGAATAAGAGAATGAAAATTGCGCTCACATGATAATAAGTGAAGCCAAGTATTCAGAAGAGTGAAACTTTAAGTGTGTCTGGCTCCCCAGTGTACACTCCAAAGAAGTTCCCCAGTGTACATTCTTATGTGTTTCGTCATTCATGTGCAACATCTTCAGGAACTTTACGTACGATCAGTATTTCCCCTGTTAATATTTTTTTGTCATCTGTTACATTAGAGTGATTTCTCTTTTCTTCTTGTTCCATTGCCACAATAAGAAGTGTGAGGAAATATTTATAAGTGAGGAAATCCTCTCCTTTAGTTATGTCACCAGAAATAGTGAAAGAAATGTCCCTTTATTCTTTTTCGGGTGGCAACTCAAAAGTTGAGATTTCCTCCTACCCTTACTCTCTATGATAAAGGTCACCAGGACAAATATAGTGGGTGGATATTTCGAACAGGGACACAGAACTCAACATTCGCAGAAAAAAAAGTTATAGCTAAAGCAAAAAAAAAAAATATATACATACACACACAGTTACACATATAATACATTATACACATGCTAGACAAAGACATGGGGGAGAGTTACTAAAACTGGTGCACTCAAAATCTGGTGCAGCTGTACATGGTAACCATTTGACTTCTAACTTGAGCTTGTTCAATTAGGCTTTAACATTATAACCTGGAAGCTGATTGGTTTCTATGCGTAGCTACACCAGATTTTCCACTCTCCAGATTTAGCAAATCCCCCTATATTGTAATTTATTGTTATTAGACCTTGCCTTCTCAAATTGCAGCCACTGTAATTTTCTTTAAAATTTAATACAATTTGGCAGAAATGTAATTTCCAATGCAAAAACATAAGTCCGTTTTCTGGGTACTCCCTGCAACAGGAATTTCAGTTTTGGTGAGATGGTTCCCAAGGGTTAAATATTTCTAAAGAGATACAGACCCTGAACCATTTCTCAACAGAACACTGAGAGTGCACCAGCTGATTATAATGAATACAAACCTCCCATTCAGAATCTGTATCCATGGTGAAACAAACAGCTATTCAGAAACATTTAGGAGTCTGCAGGAAAGTTTGTTAAAATTTTTGCAAATGGCATAGATTTTCTGAATTTGTGGGATTGTTTTTTTTTCTCAGTAAAAGTGGAGTTAAACTTTAACTAAAAACCTGACAGATTATCAGTCTGACTGCAATCTGTCAGGGATGTGAAAATCAGGACTTGAATAGAAATACAAATCCTTAGGAAGGTTATGATACAGTATATGTCTTTTGTCATGTAATTAGCTGTTTGCCTGCAGTACATCTTTAAGATAATTCTATTTAAATACAAAAATCCAGGGAGAAAGAAAATACAGCAATGAAAGCTCGCATTCCTCTAAAGGCAGCAGGCCCCTCTGAGCTTCACAAAGGTAAACCAGCCGAATCACTTTATAAATGTCTTCAAGCACCACCTGAGTGAACAGTCCTGACATTTCAATCTGTTGCCGGAGCCAGAGAGATGATTCAGTGAGCTTATACTGTGATTTCTCCGAGTATCTGAAGTCCATTCCTGGTGACCTCTGGTGAGATGCTGTGGAAAGGGCATAATCAGGAATTGCTGCACAGACTGACTTATCGGTACTGAGTACTCAGCAATACAATGTTGTTCTAGCACTATTTACTGAACATAGTCATACTCTTCTATGTCTTACTATTTCTTGAGAGATTTTCCTTAATGCTAGCACTGCTTACATAACCGTTTTACCAACACTTCCATTACATACATTTTGTTATGGTGACAATTGCATTTATTCATTTCTCTGGTCATACTATATTTTTATTTAAGTTTAAATGGAATATGTACTACTGTGAAATCTAGCATACATATTAGATGTTTCAAACTAAACCACAAGGTGCCAGCTTTTGACCTTTACTGGCCCCAGCATGCCTTTCTGCTTCAGTTTTACTTTGTTCCTAGAGGCTTAACTTAGAGGATAACTAAATCCAAGAACAAAAATGTAATATATAGCATTTGACAAGTCCTTAGATGGGGTGCATTAGTTTTCTTTAAAAAAAAAACATTTTGGCAAGTACAGAAAATACCTCTTGTTCAAAAATTATGTGTTTCCTGTGAATCCAAAGAATACACAATGAACCTTATCTTTACTTGGAATATTGCTATTCTCATCAATCCACCATATAGTCTGAAGTTCATCCTGAAAGACAACATTGGCTTCTTCTATAGGTACAGGGCAGGAATTATTGTAGTCAGCCAGAAACAGGAAGAGTGTTTTTCGAAGAAATACCAGGTGAAGAACCTAAAGAAAAAAAAACCCTCAAAAAAAAAAAAAAAAAAAGGAGAAAAGAAAAGAAAACTAATGCAACCACTACATCTAGCTGCAATATATTACATTTTGTTTTTGGGTACAGATATGCTTTAAAATGGTTCTAAAGGCAAAAGGATTTTGTCAGAAGTGATAGCAGAGGCGCAAAGCAGCAGACAGAACTTAGTGCTCTTAATTAAGATAAGTACACACTATAGGGGGATATGCTTTGTTCATATTTTAGTGCTGAGGTTTACAACCACATTAATGCATAGAAGTTTTTTCACCCCACCCCCACAGCTCTGATCTGCCGTTATCACTCCTTGGAAGATCACACCTTTTTAAAATGGTCAGTTTTTCAAAACTCCTATACCCTCTCCAGACCATCCCACTCTTACTCAGACATGGAGATATAGCAAAACTAAAGAGAACAATCTCCAAATTCCTCTGTAAAGGCCACTGCTCTCGCATAGCTCTACATAAACTCTATCTTTCATGGAGCGAAGGGGGATCTGGATTGCCCAATATCAGAATCTACAACCTTTTCTGCCTATTACGAATATGCTTAGACTGGTTAACCCAGTTGTCCAAATATTCCAACTACCAGCTTGAAACAGATATGGTTCACCCATACAGTCTAACGGCACTGTTACATTGTAATATTAACTCACTCCCACCTCATTTAAAACATAACTCACTTATACGTGACACCCTCATAACATGGGGAGAGGTCAGACATAAGCTAGGGGTTTCCCTTTGGGTATCCCAGTGCCTCCCAATCCACAATAACCCTTCTTTTCCTCTCTCGCAACAATATGCAGCATATGCAACCTGGGTCACCCATGGACTTGTAAATGTAGTACAACTGTTTGATACTTCTTTTGGTTTACCTAAGCCTCTCCACTATATCCTGCAGAGCCTCAGCCTACCCTCCAACCACTTAATTTATGTTCTGCAAGTACTGAACTAAAAAGACTAAAATCCATTGCTCCAGACAAAACCGTCAGGTTTTGCAATTCAATGAAAAATACCCTAATGCGAAGTCGAAAGTACAAGATATCAGATATTTACACCCCACTAAATCTACATTATACAAAACCCTTAGAAAACTTGTCAGCAGCATCTTGGGTCAAAGACTTCCACAATGCAAATACAGTGGACCAAATACTAACAGGATTCAACATCACCTGTGCCTTCATAACAAACAAATTCTAGCATGAACAACTCAAGATCATGCACCGTGCTTACATGCTTTGTGCCTATTTGAAACTGAATCCATCTATATCCCATTGCCCACTCTGCAAGTGTTATATGCCGTCACTAAAACACAGATTCTGGCTTTGTCCCCACATATTCAATTTTTGGGACCAAGTAAACTGCTTTGCAACATGTGTCACCAGTGTACAACTGACTAAAGACCCGCTACATCTTCTCTTCGGCAACCTAGAACAAACACCTTTTACACCTCCCTTTCACACCTGTCACTTCTCAGGAAAAACAAACCCTGGCTAACAACTTATTCACTAGTTGAAAAAAGAGCTATCTTAAAAAAGTGGGTCTCAACTACACCCCCAACCAAATCAGATATCAAACAAGTTACCTTCTTCGTGCAGACAGACTCAACCTAATATCATCTAGCACTCACAAAGCTGACTCTTTTAATCAAAAATGGCATTTATATATCACCAGAACCCTCTCCACGTTGGAACAACAAACACACTTACAGGATCCTAAGCTCCATACTTGAGCTACAAGTTTTACCCATGGCTTAGTTACTTACTGATCCCATACGTATGGCAAAAGCTCTATGCTATTTGTGATTGTGATTGAAATTCTTTTTTTTTTACTTCTCGATTTCCCCTGACTAAGTATATATATATATATATATATATATATATATATATATATATATTTATTTCAGGTACTTACATAGCGCCATCGATTTTACGCAGCACTTTACATATATATTGTACATTCACATCAGTCCCTAACCCTCAAGGGGTGTACAATATATATATATATATATATATATATATATATATATATACTGTCATATATATACTATGTTTAACTTCAAATTGCTCCCCTGTAACACCTTGTTCAATTATCCACACCATACATCCATATCACATGACATGAGACACCCTCCTCCTAGGCTACCTTTTGCTTCACCTCTATGCAACCAGTGCTAGACGAATAGCACCCCTTCCCCTTTTCACATATCTCATTCTTCTCCTTTCATTTCCTCTTTCCTTCCCCCCTTCTCCTCCCCCCCCCCTTAGTTTTCCCTCATACACCACATTTGACTTTCCATATTTCTCAGATCAAAGCATGCATGTTGTTGCGCCTTTAAGGTGCAGGTATAGTACACACACCCTGACATAGCAAACACTCTCATTTCAGGCCACAAAATGTTTTATCCACGCTCATATCATTCTGAAATGCATTCAAGGTTCTTAAAACAAAACAAATTCCCTCAATGTTCATTTATCAATCAGAGAGAACCAATCTCTTAGTGATATTAACAAGGGTACAGTATGTATTGTTACTGCTATTTCTCTGCTGTAATTATATGTATTTTCACATCACATTGTTGATCTTTGTTGTTTGTACTAACAAAATCCAATAAATATTTCTTTAAAAAAAATAAAAGATAAAGAAGCCGCATACTCAGTAAATGATTAAATCATCTGCTGAATGTGCAATAAAAACTGAGGATAGAATACCACTTTAAGCTGAAATTTCCCTTCCCCTTGGTTCTATCAGCAACAAAGCAGCTAACCCGTAAATCTGGATATTTAACGGCATTTTTAGTATAAAGTAATGGTGATGAAAGCAGTAACCTTTTGCAACCCACCTATTTATTGTGACCATATTAGAGAAAGCTGTGTTCTGACTGTTACTGCCTATGTTACTACATTCTGGTTTATACATTAAATAAACCAGTATAAACAATTAGATTACAAAATTGTCTTCCTTACAAGCAATCAAAAGGTAGAATACATATATATTTCTTGAAAAGAAAATCTGTCTATCAATACCTTTGAACACACCACGGAGAAAATTACAGGACATGAAAAACATTGCTCCATACTGTCAGCCAAATTATGCCATTCTCTGGAAAAGCTTGTTGCTACTGTTGACTGGCACAGTAGGAGTGTAGTCTATTTGAATGAACTGGTAATACTCAGTGCTTTGTTGATACCCCCCAAAGTCACTCTACTTCGCAGCATGAAAAATATGTGTTGGGTAAAATGAAACCTAGTTCCAGCACTAAACTAGAGATGAAATGTAATTTCACCGAAGGAGAGCAGAGCATAGTGTGCAATTATCACCATGGTTGTAAGTGTAGCTTTGGTCCTGGTATTCTGGCACCCTGGTCTCCATTGTGACAACTGGATGTGTCCTGTGTGATAACAGCGCTGAGTATAAGCCAAGAAATAGATGTTACACTGCACCAGATAAATTAGTTATATGTCCCAACTTCACCTGGTATTCATTACAGTGGAAACATAGGTAAATGTTAAAGCACAAAACCCCACTAATTAATACAGTAACAATATGTGTACAAATATTTTATCTGGAAGATCAGGAGGCACCACCCGGTACAGCTGTTCACTAGGAAGATCAGTAAAATGCTGTTTTTTTACCTCCTGCTGACAAGCCCCCCATTCACAGCTTTTCATGTGGATGACCAGTGGAATGTTTTTTTTTTCTGCCCCCTGCTGACAAACACCCCTACCCCCCCCCCCCCCCCATACAGCCCCTTACTGGGAAGATCAGTGAAAAGTTGTTTTTTTCACTTCCTGTTGGCAAGCCCCCTGCATAGCTCCTTACTGGGAAGATCAGTGAAATGCTGTTTTTTTTTTACTCCTGCTGACATGCCCCCTGCACAGCTCTTCACTGAAAAGATCAGTGTACTGCTGTTTCTCTGTATCATGCACTTTTTTTTCTCTTAGATATGTATTAATGATATCATCAGTCATCACATTGGCATGTCCTTCTGACCCTGCCCACTATTTCAAATGTTTGATGACCTGTACACATGCTTGGCCCAAATACATACAAAACAAAATGGTATCACCCCACCCAAAGTATTATTACCAGTCCTGTACAGTGTTTCTCACAACAACCGCAGGAGAGAAGCAATGCATGCAGGCATATCTCTCAGCTTTTTTGCATTATTAAAGGGCACCACCACCCAAAACTGGAATTGCATTTGTGTGTAGATACCAAAAGGGTTAAACCAACCACTGACATTCTATATGTCTCAGAGACTCCAACAGCTCAATTTCTCTTCAATTCATTATGTCTTCACATCCTTCTGAAAAGTTATAATATAGGTACCATTAGCTTGCAGCTGGACACCACAACTTTTTGTTAAATCTACATACGTTATGGAGGATCCAGCAGGGAACAATGACACTGTTATTTGTAATAATGGTATATGAAAGTGAATACACATCATGTTTAAATGAAATGGTCAACAATAAATGCAAAAGTAATGTTTTAATTTTTTTAAACGTACAAAGATAAACTTACAGTATCTCACAGAAGTGAGTTCACCCCTCACATTTTTGCAAATATTTTATTATATCTTTTCATGTGACAACACTGAAGAAATGACACTTTGCTACAATGTAAAGTAGGGAGTGTACAGCTTGTATAATGGTGTAAATTTACTGTCCCCTCAAAATAACTCAACACACAGCCATTAATGTCTAAACCGCTGGCAACAAAAGTGAGTACACCCCTAAGTGAAAATGTTCAAATTGGACCCAAGTGTCAATATTTTGTGTGGCCACTATTATTTTCCAGCACTGCCTTAACCCTCTTGGGCATGGAGTTCACCAGAGCTTCACAGGTTGCCACTGGAGTCATCTTCCACTCCTCCATGATGACATCACGGAGCTGGTGGATGTTAGAGACCTTGTGCTCTTCCACTTCCATTTGAGGATGCCACACAGATGCTCAATAGGGTTTAGGTCTGGAGACATGCTTGGCCAGTCCATCACCTTTACCCTCAGCTTCTTTAGCAAGGCAGTGGTCGTCTTGGAGGTGTGTTTGGAGTTGTTATGTTGGAATACTGCCCTGCGCCCAAATCTCCTTAAGGGAGGGGATCATGCTCTTCTTCAGTGTGTCACAGTACATGTTGGCATTCATGGTTCCCTCAATGAATTGTAGCTCCCCAGTGCCGGCAGCACTCATGCAGCCCCAGACCATGACACTCCCACCACCATGATTGACTGTAGACAAGACACACTTGTCTTTGTACTCCTCACCTGGTTGCCGCCACACACGTTTGACACCATCTGAACCAAATAAGTTTATCTTGGTCTCATCAGACCACAGGACATGGTTCCAGTAATCCATGTCCTTAATCTGCTTGTCTTCAGCAAACTGTTTGCGGGCTTTCTTGTTCATCATCTTTAGAAGAAGTTTCCTTTTGGGACAAGAGCCATGCAGACCAATTTGATGCAGTGTGCAGCGTATGGTCTGAGCACTGACAGGATGACCCCCCACCCCTTCAACTTCTGCAGCAATGCTGGCAGCACTCCCACGTCTATTTCCCAAAGACAACCTCTGGATATGAAGCTGAGCACATGCACTCAACTTCTTTGGTCGACCATGGCGAGGCTAGTTCTGAGTGGAACCCGTCTTGTTAAACCTCTGTATGGTCTTGGCCACCATGCTGCAGCTCAGTTTCAGGGTCTTGGCAATCTTATTATAGCCTAGGTCATCTTTATGTAAAGCAACAATTCTTTTTTTCAGATCCACAGAGAGTTCTTTGCCATGAAGTGCCATGTTGAACCTCCAGTGACCAGTATGAGAGAGTGAGAGCGATAACACCAAATTTGACACACCTGCTCCCCATTCACACCTGAGACCTTATAACACTAAGGAGTCACATGACACCGGAGAGGGAGAATGGCTAATTGGGCCCAATTTGGACATTTTCACTTAGGGATGTAGTCACTTTTGTTGCCAGCGGTTTAGACATTAATGGCTGTGTGTTGAGTTATTTTGAGGGGACAGCAAATTTACACTGTTATACAAGCTGTACACTCACTACTTTACATTGTACCAAAGTGTCATTTCTTCAGTGTTTTCACATGAAAAGATATAATAAAATATTTACAAAAATGTGAGGGGTGTACTCACTTCTGTGAGATACTGTAAATGTTAATGGCAGAAGTGGTTAAATAGTTGATGCTACAAGTGCACAGATGGCTCTGTCCCAATTGCATAATAAAATGCAGGCATTAATAATACATACAAGTGCCACTGCAAACAAGGCAACATATATTCTGTATATATTATTGTGGATTTAAATTTGCATCCTGTCAAATTAGCTGTTTAGGTCACAGAGGTCTTGCTTATACAGCTACATGAGTGCAGATTTTGCAGGTTTTTTATCTTCTGTGTGTTGTAAACAGTAACAAATTCAGTTGTTACAAAGAATGATGCAAGCAGTCTGCTAAATTTATACAATAAAAAGTTAGATCGAAAAAGAGGGACACTTTTGTAGCCTTGTAGAAAATAATGGCAACTTAGAATGTCTTCCTACATTTTTTAAATCTGTTCAGTTTCTAATATCATATTGTCTGTTCATTTTTGGGTAGTCCCTGCCCTCATTGAAACATTACTCACTCCTGGGATTTTTTTGCATTTATTCATTTTTTAAAAGGTTTACACATGTGCAGGGCCGGCGCCAGCCTCCTTACGGCACCAGGTTTGGGGGGGTTGAGAAGGAGACAGAAAAACTGGAATCCCCGGACACTGGTTTGGGATCTACAGTATAATCCCTTTCGGCATCCTGTACACATACAGTATGCGCAGGCCTCACTGAAGTGGGTCTATGCACAGTATATATGTGTACCAGTCACTGGGTCTCACACTAAAGATTGGGAACCAGGACTTCCAGTTCCCAATCACCTGCTCACTGTGATAGCCTCTGATTGGCTATCATAGTGATCAGTAAGTCCCAGTTCACACCGGTGATACTAGTCATGAAATTTGACAGTTGCACTCCATTGCCAGCAACGGAACCGTTCATATCGCCATGTCTGATAACGCAGAGATTATGAAAAAGGTTCCTGCACTACTTTTTGCCAGTTTCATTGTGACATGAAGGTAAATAATCTTGAACCACAGTGTTGTCAAACTTGCCTGTAGGAGAAATGAGTATAGTTAAAATAGTAAAGCTAGCATTATATGCTAAACACATACACCATTTTATACAATAGTCCAATCCACTGCTACAAAACAATGATAATGAATAATGAACTAGTCATATTTGTAAACATGTAATTATATTTTAATTATAGAAATGTGCTGAGTTCATGCATTTCAATTAAAAAAAAACAATTTTTATTTTTACATCATTAAAGGTACTAAATGAAAATTACTTGTAACCAAAGGGCCCTATGTACGTTCATTGTTAATATTATTTATGAAACTTAAGCTGAATCACCAGAATAACAAATTGTGACAATTATTAATGTCAAGACTTTTTTTTTTGCTTACTCTTTCATCCCAAGCAACATTGAATCCAGCACAATTTATGCAGAAATTGCAGCCAGAAAATTTACTGTATACTTTCAGCCATGTAAAGAGGATGATGCATTAAGACTGGGGAAGTGAAGATAAATACAAAATTAAAGTTATTTCCAAAAGCAACCAGATTTAATATTTTTCATGAATGAGGTGAGAATTATTATTGGGCTCTGTGGGCAACAGCTTTAGTTTTGTGCTCTTTTTGTTGTCTCCAGTATTAATGAATCAGTCCCATAGAAAGAACTTAAATTACTTAAAGCAATACAAAGGTAAAATTTCAGTGCTGAAAACATACAGCATGATAATTCCTACAATGTCAATGTCCGCTTAAGTTCACTGTTGGTCAATTGTCCTCCAGCCAAGCTATGCTCTTCCATTTTCAGAGTTCCATGTATACTGCATGTACATGGAACCCCCTTGCTATACCAGATGAAAAGAATTTTGTAATTTAACAGGCTCACTATCAAGATCACAGTGTATCCAACATCAGGAGGTTATGGTACTTTCATTAAACTACAATGTTGCTATTTGGTCTAAAGCCACAGGGCTATAAATTGTACACAAGCAATGGTACTCAATTAGCATCAAATGTACTTTAGGACAAGCCACACTCTACCATATTCCAACTGTCTTTTTCGATCTGGGTGACACAGAAAGTGTTGACATCATGTGATCAGCATGATGACATCATTTAGCAATAGCATTTTTAGGAGAGATAGGGAATGGTAGCCTATGTTTTGTCTGTACATGTTTCTTTTAAAATTGACAGTGCTTTAGTTTTACAATACTATTAAGTAGGTATTGTGTAAACCAAGACTATGCATGCACTCCAAGAGAAAAAAAAATCAATAAACTCTACTAAAAGATAAGGCAATGTGAATTTACTACTAGATAGATACAGCAGTGCAGATTTCAAAGCTCAGATCTCAAGGGAAGCAATGTGTCTTAAGGTGCTGACATCTGAATTTGGAGACCTATTTTTAGACTGGTCCCTGCACTATGTAGCCCTTAGCAATGTCTCTAAAATTACATTGTAATTTATTCCCTGTTAAAAAAAAAAGTTAAATCTGTCTTTGCACTGGCAAAAAATATATCAAACAGTTTTATATATATATATATATATCTACAAATAATTAATTGCAAGAAATGTAAAAATAAAATATATGACATACTTTAGGTTTGTTTTAACAAGTAGTTTACTTGCAAAAACCGAGCCCCCCCCGTTCCCATTTCTGGCTGTAATCCTCCATGTGATAATCATACAGATCCAAACTCCAAAGTAGGGGATGAGTGAATCTGCCTGGTCTAAATTCTCTGAGGGTCACGGTGAATAATGTTTGATATGTGGTGTCAAAACCAAAGTGACCCCAAAGATGGTAGTTGACTATATTTCCCTCTTGGCTCTGCTGGACATGCCTCACTTTGCTGCCCTTTCAAAACTAGTGATGTCACTGAAAGCATAAAATAGAACAGAGGGCACACCAGCCTAGTGCATTATCCTCGAAACTGAACTTTATTATTAAAACGTAGTAAGTATACTTACAAACCAACAGGTATATACAGGCTTGTCATAATAAAACATCAAATTCCAATCCATGTTGCAGAAACATACAAACATCCAATTGGTTGACACGTTTCAAGACTTTGCCTCTTCCTCAGAGCTGAATCTGAGGAAGGGGCAAGGCCTTCCCAATAATAAGAACAAAAAACAAGACAACAAATGGGGTAATTGCTAGCAATCAGAATTAAATCATAGTTTTCTAACTGATCCTAATTTTTTCCCTATGCATTCCCTATCTCTTCGCTACAGCAACTTCATAAAATTGACACCATGGTAGTTATTTACTAAAACTGCATGGTACAAAATCCGGTGCAGCACTGCATAGAAACCAATCAGTTTCCAGGTTTTATTGTCAAAGCTTAATTGAGCAAGCTGAAGTTAGAAGCTGAATGGCTACGATACACAGCTGCACCTGATTCTGAGTGCACCAGTTTTAGTAAATCTCTTCCTTTGTGCTTTGTGCCCCTTTTTTGTAAGGGAGTTATCCTATTGCCATGGTCCAAAGGCCATACGGTCATTTTGGTTGGCAAAAAAGAAAATTTCCCGGGTGAATACTAACATGTAATCCCTGGAACTGTGAATTTCAAACCTGCAGGATTCATCATGAACCCATGGTAGCTACAAATCTAAACTTCATCCATCGTATGAACCAGAAAAAAAAAAAACTGCCATGATGCAGTGGGTGTCTGCTGTGTGTAAAGTGCACAGGGAAAACATTAAAAATGGAAACTATCAACCTTATCTAAGGATGGAAAAGCTGTAATATATTACATTTTTGTATTTGGGTATAGATGCACTTTAATTTGTAAAATTTAAATGTTACTGATTGAGAATGACAAGATTGTAGTTTACATAGCGCAAGCATGGCTTGTGCAGCATATCACTCTCTTACACAGTGTATAGTCTTTATGCAATTAATCAAAGAGATCAATACCTGAAGATGGAGACAAAAGAGCAAACTAGGAGCAAAATGAGAATGGTTAATCTTTTTGCTAATCAGGCCTGCGTTCTGTGTTAATTGCTATAGAAAACATAAAAGGTTATTTTGATGTGATATCTGAGACTTAATAAATACTGCATAAGAGAAGGTCAGCTAATGAAGTCGCTGTCAATTATATTCCTGCTAATGTATTAATCTTTTTACAACTCCTTCAGCCAGGCTGGCATTAATTAAGCTTTCCAGTCAGCAGGGTACATTTTATGTGGTCCCAGTCTAGAAGAAAATAAAAGTATCTAATTGATAGAAAATTATCCAAAATATTCATTTTATTGAGAATTATTAAATTTTTTTGCATTCACTATATGTGGGGAATGTGATTATCATTGAATAATCAAAAAATACAGTAGGAGCTGCCAAATCAGTGGAGTTATTCAAATCGCTAATGAGGGAATTGATGAGCAGCACCTTAGGCTCCTCATGCCTTGTTGGATCTGAATCCACTACATCCCCTGCTTCTCCTGTACCTGCATAAGTCTAAGTTTAGACTTGCACCTAAACTGACGCACTTCTGAAAAGTGATCAGATGCATTTGACAGGCAGTTATTAGGTGATGTGACACCCCCTCACTGCCTGTTTTAACCCCATAATTGCAGCACCGTCTGCATTGCATGCCGTTGCAGTTGTCCTGCGCAATGTCCTTTCGTCTCTTTTGATCAGTTGACCATGACGACCATGCTTATGCTTATCAGATGATGTTTTCCCAAAAACTGTATATGCCATCATAACCTTTGATACTGTACCTTGCGACCTGGCAAATAAATTGGCAACTTCAGTTACAGAGGCACCAGCTAAGCGAGCACTAACAATTTGCCCTCTTTAAAGCTCAGTAGCTCTGACATTACTCTGTATTACTAGCAGCACATGCAGTGAATGACGAAAGTGAGGCTTTCTACCTGTTAGCTAGGTGTCTCATTACACAGCGGAAGAAAAAGAATGTTACATCACTTCCGCTTTCCACATGAAACATGTAGTCACTTTTGCACCTGCAAATCATGTAGTGTTTAAATTTTTTTGTCTGACTCCTGTATCAGATAATTGCATTTTTAGATTCTCAGTATATCTTATATTATTTGTTCTTTAGTCCTGATGGAGAGGGAATATGGGGGCCTCAAAATGTGTTGGCTTTGTGAGAAGTTGATATAATTTTACCAGGGATTAAATATGTATATGGACAATTAAATGTTGGTGTAACCCTTCAATACTGAACTTTATAAACAACACATAACCTGCCACAGTGAGCCATAAAAACCTGCTCCTGTTTCCCCTGGGGATACTGTTTGATGGGTTGGGACTGAGTCTGAAGAAGGAGCCTATTGAGCATGCTCAAAAGAGATTTTGCTGCAGGACGGCAGGATGTCCCACCTGGATCTACCACACAATGAGTCTTTTTAACTATTTATCTTGTAAGTGCAATTTATCCATTGTTTACTATATAAATTGTCAGTACTGCACTTAGAGGCGCCTTCCTCTCTTTTTTACATTAATGGCAAGCCTTGTCTGCTCCACATATTTCGGGCTTAAACAGGGCTTCATCTCTTTGCTCCTGGTGGACCAAAAGAGTGAAAGAGGAGAGCAGGGCTGGAGAAGTTTGTTTCTTTGTATAACAGACAGGGTTGGAGTAAGTGAACATGTTTCAATGTGTTTTGTGTGAAAAGTGCTGGTCTTTACACCAGAGGTAACCAACCCATGGCCCACAGGCTGCATGTAGCCCAAGACGGCTATGAATGCGACCCAACAGAAAATCACAAACTTACTTAAAAATTTTTATTTTTTGTTGCAATTTTTTATAAATATGCGTTTTACACTTAGTGAACACATGTGGTAGAAGAGAAATTTGACAGTGTCTCTTTACTGAATTTTTATCTTTCACAAGAAAAATATCTCGCTCTACACAATCACGCCTTATTCACGTCATAATTTTTCAGCAGCATCTATATTTGGGAGCAACTATTTTCATGGCTGAAGCATATAAAAGGGCAAATTTAAACCCAAAATATCTGATGAGCACATTGAGAATTGCTACTACATTCATCAAACCAGATATTTATGTGTTAGTTTATCAAAAACAGTGTCAAATATAGCACTAGTTTGATGTTGGTTTATTTTACTTTTATATTTTAAAATATTACAAAAAAATGAATATTACTCAGATAGGTACATCATTAACTTGTGATCTGCCTGACTTTTTCTGTTCATCAGCTATCCTTATTGTTAGTGTATTTTTATGTGTGGCCCAAGACAATTCCTCTTCTTCCAATGTGATCCAGGAAAGTTAAAAAGGTTGGACACCCCTGCTTTAAATATAAGAATGGATTTTGTTTGAAAGGAGCTGTCCAGCATTTTAGGAGACTCTGTAGTGAACTGCACTCACATAACTACTGTATCTGCTGCAAATGCCTGGTTTAAATATATTTATATTCTAGAAACAAATGCATTTCCTTTGTATTTGAATTGCTGTAATTTCCAAACCTTTGCATTTAAAAAAAAAAAAATAAATAAATTTTCAATTTACAAACATAGACCACCAACAATAATAGGTAGTAGTAACAAGCAGAGTCTAAAACAATATACAGTATATGCAATAAATCTTGTGAGCTGCAATACATAAATATTGTATTAACCGTAAATCGCCCACACTACTCACACTCCCATATATTATGTATTAATTTCTGCAATATATATAAAATAAAGTGTCTCGCTTCACTTAAAATCAACCCGTGCTTTACACCAATGTGTACGCTACTAAATATGCAAATTGTATATAACTGTAATGCCATTAACACAGATGGAACCAATGAACAAACTCCACTATACAAACCAGTCCATAAATAATCCCATGACAATTTATATACTTCTTCAAATATGGATATAACTTCAGTATAATATTTTTGCTTCTTTCATCACCACTTTGTGCCAAGCAATACTTCTAATATGATGACAACCACGCTCCACCAGATGTGCTCTCACCTCGGTTTTATGACCAAACTGCTAAGTCAAGTCATTTGGCACTTACTGTATGTCCCTCATATAGGACTCATATGTGTGTTCTCAGCCGGATCAGATGAATTCTCACTCCTCTTCCTGTGATTTCACCTCTCCACCTTCTCCTATCAGTCCTCCTCAGCCATACATGTATAGGGAGAAACCACCAAACATAGTGCTTATCATTTTACAGTGTGTATTCACCTTAAAAATAGCTTCAAATATTTAGAGCACCACACTATTTTGCATAGACAGTAAATCAGAGATGTACATCAATCGGTTTTGTATGCAGCCAGCTTATAATTACTTAATTCTTAATACCGCCCCAATATGCTCAAAACATACTATAATATAAAATACAAAATGTGAAACTCGTATAATTCACAAATAAAATAAATATAATAAACAAAACAAAAATAATAAAATTATTGTTTTTTTATATACTCGTGTCCAAAGATCAAAGTCATTCCCAACTCCAATTCCAATACGAAAATTCTGAAATCTTTGTTGCCGAGCCCTCCAATTGGCTCCAGAGGAAAATATGAACCTCAAAAAAAGAAAATATAGTGCATTAACTTTATAAAAATACATAAATAAATGAATACCAATATCTCCAAAATCATATGCACTGTGCAATTTTCAATCAAACGTGATCACATAAGTGAAAAGTGAACACAGTGTAACAACTGTGATATGTGAATCACTCTGTGAATAAATAATACAAGTGACAAAAAATATGTAAGGAGTAGATACCCTTACCAAAAAAACATAATAACACGGCTTATCAACGTAGGGGATAAATTCATATAACTCCAAAAATGCCTTCCCAGCCTGAATAACACTCTTTATGATGTCTTTATGATGTCATCACAGCCTCTAAAAAGCTTCTCATGGTGTCATCATGGCTTTATTAAGAGTACTCCATAGTACTCATAGTACCCATGCTCCACAGATATGTAGATGATATATAGAAAAGGATATAGTGTAATACTATTTGTAATCATCAAAAATATACTTTAATGTTATGCTTACATCACAAATATCTTAACCACTTGCCTACCAGGCACTTATACCCCCTTATTTACCAGGCCAATTTTCAGCTTTCAGCGCTGCCGCACTTTGATTGACAATTGCGCGGTCATGCAACATTGTACTCATATGAAATTTTGATCATTTTTTTCTCACAAATAGAGCTTTTTTTTGGTGGTATTTAATCGCCACTGGGCACTTTACTTTTTGCGCTATAAATAAAAAAATTGCAAAAAATTTGAAAAAAAAAAAGTTTCTTTGTTTCTGTTATATAATTTTTCAAACAGGTAATTTTTCTCCTTCACTGATGTGCGTTGATGAGGCAGCACTGATGGGCACTGATAGGCGGCACTGATGGGCACTGATAGGCAGCACTAAAGGGCACTGATAGGCAGTACTAATGAGGTGTCACGGATAGGCGGCACTGATAGACAGCACTAATGAGGTGTCACGGATAGGCGGCAATAATATGCAGCACTGATAGGCGGCACTGATAGGTGACACTGATGATGGGTACTGATAGACGGCACTGACTGGCATTACTGCTGGGCACTAACTGGCGGCACTGACTGGCACAACCGCTGGGCACTGACTGGTGGCACTGACTGGCAGCACTGCTGGGCTGCACTGGTGGGTGGCACTGGAGGACAGCACTGGTGGGTGGGCACAGGTGGGTGGCACTGGTGGGCACAGGTGGGTGGGCACAGGTGGGTGGCACTGCTGGGCACAGGTAGGTGGCACTTCTGGGAACAGGTGTGTGACACTGCAGAGTGGCACAGGTGGGTGCACTGCTGGGCACAGGTGGGTGCACTGCTGGGCACAGGTGGGTGATCTGCTGGGCACAGGTGGGCGGAGCTAGTGGGTGCACTGCTGGGCACAGGTGGGCGGAACTTGCGGGTGGCACTGCTGGGCACCGATCATCAGGGCACTGATCATCAGTGCCCTGATGATCGGTGCCGATCTCCGCACTGACAACTGCCGGTTCTCGGCAGTACTTTCCTCACGATCTGACAGCGTGAGGAAAGTGCCGCCGAGAATCGGCACTTGTATTTCCCTCTGATCAGTGTGTCATTGGACACCGCTGATCACGTGGTAAAAGGCCGCTGTGATTGGCCTTTTACCACATCACGTGATCAGCTGTGTCCGTAGGACACAGCGATCATGGAGATCGCCGGGTGCGCGCCCCCTGGGGCGCGCAGGAGAGCGCGTTCTGGGAGGACGTCATATGACGTCCACTCTGAACTGGCCGGCCGCAGTGCAGCCATCATTCGGATATCTGCGGTTGGCAGCTAGTTAAAATACTTTATTCCCATAACTCCAACCTCTATGGTCACTGAGCAGCCTCCAGGAATGTTCAGCATGTAATTTTCCAATGTCCAAAATGGCCGATCCGCCATTTCCGGTTCCTCTCTGTGCGTCCGTTGTCACTTCCCTTGACGTATTTCATCACTTCCAGGGACTTAATCATAAGGGGCATGAGCTTATAATTACCACATAGTCAAAGCCTCAAGCGTTGTGTCGTCAAGCCTCTCCCCCGTATCTGATTCTCCAAATAAACAGTAAGGAATTTCAATGAATCTGAAATAAATACAATAAAAATAATTAATTTCATTTGGATGTTTGAAGCATCTGAAATAACAATTGATTTGAATTGATTTGTGAATAGCTAGTTGTTAAGGAGCGGGGGGCCGCTGCGTCCTTAACAACCATGACCCATCTGCTGTCAGCAAGATTCCCAGCTGATAGCAGAAAACATAAAATGAGGCAACATTAAAAATGAAAAAAATTAAAAACTGCATAGGGGTCCTCCCAATCCTTACCAGACCCTTATCCAAGCAAGCAGCCTGGAAGGCCATGAAAGGTACGGGGTATGAGTGGGCACCCCTCCTCTTCCCCACAACCCTAACCCATTGGTTGTAGGGGTGAAGAAGGGTGACTTATCAGTGTTGTCACTGGGTGAACCCATCGCCCTGATGTCACCTTATTAAAGGGCCTTCCAGATCCAGGTAGGTCACAGCCCACAACCACCTGGCCAGGGTTGTAGGGAAGAGGCAATTGTCCTCATCAACATTGGGACAAGATTCTTTGGGGGGAGCCCCCTTCATTCAAAGCGCCCCCCATGTTGAAGACATGTGGCTTGGTATGGTATGGGGGGCTCACATGTCCCCCCCCTTTCCTGGCATGTTGGTTACATGCTTGGATAAGGGTCTTGTATAGATTTTTGGAGGGATGCTACAACATTTTTTTTGGCATGGAGCTCTCCTTAAAATTTATACCAGACATAACGGCATGGTATCAATTTGGAGAGGACTCCACACATTTTTTTTGGTATGTTATTCATGCTGTTACTTTTTCAATGCATTTTTGTCTACATTCTGGTGTTATGATTAGCCAAAGTCGCAAGCAAATCACATGGAAGCTGCAAGCAAGTCCATCAAAGTCACAAGTAAGTCACCAGAATAACATAACGACACAAATCAATTCGAAACAATAATTATCGAATATACAAAATAAATCCAAATATGAATATAAGGAATGAATTCTGAAAATAAATCATTTTAACATACCAAATATGAAACGTAATGATTTACGTAATGAATGAATCCGGAAAGAAACAAAACATTTCCATTGTGCACATCTCTACCAAAAAGTGTTTAAGTAAATGAAGGAGGCAACATTAAAGTCCTATGCATGCCTGCGCAATGTGTCACCTTGATTTTTTTAAGCCTTTTTTGAACGTTTGTCACTCAACAGCTTGGTGCAGTTCATTTACTTGAACAAAAAGTGCCAAAGTAGCTCTTGAACATTTTTTTAGCAGTGAGCCTCATGTGTTTTTGCAATGTGCTTTTGTCTTGTGACAAAACACGCAACTGCTACCTGCTTTTGGGGTTCTATTAAGAAAAAATGGAATCGTAAATGCAATGCACATTTTGGCTTTCTTTTTTCTTTACACATTTCTGGAAATGCCTTAAAGCGAAACTCTAGTTGTTTTTTGTAAAAATTAAAAGTCAGCTCCAAAACCTTAGCTGCTGACTTTTAATAAACAGACGCTTACCTGTCCTCAGATCCAGGGGTGTGCTCACCCGAGAGGGGTGCCAGGTACTGTCTTTGGTCCCTGGCACCAGCATCTTTCTGTAGCTGTGGGAACCTGGCCACAACAGCTTGTGGCTCAACAGCTGAGTTGTGCACTGTGAGTGATCCTGTATTCGACTGGGACCTGTGCTGTGTCCCAGAAGACTGCGGGGATGTAGGGGGAAGGAGCACTACTCTATCCGAGCAGATGTGGGAGAAGGTACCTGTCAAAATCAGGTGCGCACTTCTCCCCCCTCCCAAAAATATTGCCAATTGTGAAAGAGGAGGAAGGAGGAGGCCTTAAAGCGAAACTTCCCCTTTTGGGTGAAGTTCCGCTTTAAGAATAACTAAACCCCCCCAAAAAGAGTAATCAACTACCAGTATTACCAGTGACCATCAACTGTCAGACCTGCAGATTGCAGCGAGTGCTCGGTGGGTGAAGACGGGTGGGTGGGTGTTGTTTTTTTTATTATTTTGGCAAGTCAGCGGTATCATGACACCATGATTGACAATGGATTAAAACAATGGAACCATTGCTTGGGCTTTTTGTTTTATATAAAGGACTTGTCAAAAACTGTTGTTTTGTTTTTTGTTCAATAAAGGATTTTTTCAAAAGTATGGCATGTTTATTTTTTTCACAATATAAACCTTTAGTGAATGGTTAAGGATACCCCTTACTCATTCACAAAGGGGGGGCAGAAATAGGGTGTCCCTCATTTAACCACTTGGCAAACTCGCCATAGACGAATGACTGCTACAGCGGTGTTGTCCAGTCCTGGGAGGGCGTCATATGCTCTCCTCCCAGAACGCGCACTCCCTCGTGCCCCAGCGGCGTGCACCCAGTGATCTCTGTGTCCTACAGACACAGCTGATCACGTGATGTGGTAAAAGGCCAATCACAGTGGCCTTTTACCATATGATCAGCTGTATCCAATGACACAGCAGATCACTGGGTAAATACAGTTGCCGGTTATCAGCTGCACTTTCCACACGCTGTCACTGTGAGGAAAGTACTGCCGATAACCGGCAATTGTCAGAGAACAGATCAGTGCCCTGATGATCAGTGTCCAGCAGTGCAACCCACCTGTGCTCAGCAGTGCACCCACCTGTGCCCAGCAGTGTCTAGCACCCACACACCTGTGCCCAGCAATGCGATCCATCAGTACCGCCTATCAGTGCCCATCATTGTTTCATATCAGTGCAGCATCAGTGCCACCTATCAGTGCAGCATCATCAGTGCTGCCTATCAGTGCCCATCAATGCTGCCTATCCGTGCCACCTCATCAGTGCTGCCTATCAGTGCAGCCTCATCAATGCACATCAGTGAAGGGGAAAAATTACCTGTTTGCAAAATTTTATACCAGAAACAAAGGAAAACTTTTTTATTCCAAGTTTGCACATTTTTTGTTTATAGCGCAAAAAATAAAACACCCAGTGGCGATTAAATACCACCAAAGAAAGCTCTATTTATGTGAAAAAATGATAAAAATATAATATGGGTACAATGTTGCATGATCGCGCAATTGTAATTCAAAGTGCGACAGCACTGAAAGTTGAAAACTGGCCTGGGCACAAAGGGGGTATAAGTGCCCTGCCCAGTAGGTAAGTGGTTAAAGGTTTACCCTGATGCTAATGCTCCCCTGCCAGCAGACCCCCACAACCACCAGGCCAGGGTTGTGGGGAAGAAGCCTTTGTCCCCATGCCGAGGGCACGTGGCCTGGTAAGCCGCAGGAAGGGAGGGTGCTTTTTTCCCCCCCATTTCAGCCAGGCCTGTGCTCAGATCAAGGGTCTGGTGGGGAGACACTATGCTTATTTTCCCCCCATTTTTGGGGGTGAGGTTCCCCTAAAAGTCCTACCAGGTCTAAGGGGCCAGGTAGGGCTTTTAGGGTGAACCTTATCCACTTTTTAAAAAACATTCTTACTGTGAGGTCCCTCCTAACTTTCATACCAGACCTAAATGGTCTGGTATGAATTATGGGAGGGACCCCATGCTGTTTTGTTTTTGTTTGTCTGTTTATATTTATTTTTTTTTAGTTTATTTTCATAACAAACAGTCATTCCTGCTGCAGCAGTTACTATACATTGTACATATGTGCAAGTTTGCAGGTAGTTTAAGGGGACCCCCCAGGCATGATATTTAAAGGAATTTCTCATTTTTTTCACATTAAGCAATGAAAAATAACAGCCCCTTTAAAAATAATGCTTCTTGAACATGTTTTTCACTGATTCGTGTCCCTCAGGGGAGTATTCAAGAACCCATACCCCTTTTATGGCCAATAACTTGCATATAAGCCTTCAAAAATGGACACTTTTGAATTTCACGTTCCATAGCCTTGCATTAAGTTCAAAGTTTGTGGTCGAACATTCATTATGTTCGAATGTTCGACCACAAATTGAACAGGGGGCTATTCGGCCCATCGTTATTTGGCATATATAGGACATCCATTAATGTGTTCATCAAGGTACTATACTATAAAGCCATCTAATTTTTCCTAGGCCTAGCACAATTTCCCATGATTGTTCAGGTTGGGTGCAGAAAGCTGCACCATTATGATATACGTCCATAATAAATGCATTTCTGCTGAGAGGAAGTAGAAATAAAAATTCATAAATTTGTCATTGTGTCTGTGCCCAAATCCCAGGCCATTCTATGATGAAAATTGCAAAGTTAAAATGAGCAAAAAAGCTTCTGTGTTGTCAATTATATTGTAATAAAGCAGTATTAAACTCAAAACCAAAAATGTAATATATTGAAGCTTAAAATTCATTAGCTGTGGTGACTACATTCACTTTTTTGTTGTTTAAGCTTTTTCTCTCTGTATTCACCTGGCAATCTGACCAGTAACATATGACCTGGATTAGGGTGCCTACAATCTGGATGGAGGAGCAACAGAGACTCCTTTGGACAGCAGCATTTTCAGTCTGGAGGAAGGGAGGAAGGGGAGTCATACTGTAGATGTATTAGCAGATTATGATACACTAACAAACTGAAGCTGAACTCTAGCTAAAACTTTCTATGAAGTTACAGCAAACATCTTTGTTCCTGTTGGTATCAAAAGTTTTATATATATATATATATATATATATATATATATATATATATATATATAAATCTGACCATTGTAAGCACCCTTGTCAATGGTAAATGGTTTGTCTCAACTCTTTAACTGCTATATCTGCAGGACAGTTTGCTCTGTTGAAAAAAAAAAAAACAGATTACTGGCCAGATCACCAGGTGAAAATAAAATAAAAAATCCTAAAAAAGAAAACTAATGCAGCACCACACCTAAGAGTTGGTAAGCTGCAATATAATAAATGTTTGCTTTGGTGTTTAATACTGCTTTGAGCTTAGTTTGTTTTCACGATTCCTCCCATAGTTAGTCTGGCTGAAAAAAGACAAAAGTCTATCGAGTTCAACCATTAAAAGAAAAAAAAAGTTATAATCTTACATCCCCAGTTTATCCAGAGGAAGGCAAAAATATAATACCTATAAATGTTAGTATCCAGTTATATTCTGTGTATCTAAGAAAGAGTCCAGGACTTTTTTAAAGCAATCCACTGGCCAGAACCAGCTCTTGACGGAGTCTATTCCACATTTTCACAGCTCTCACTGTGAAGAAACCTTTCCGTGTTTGGAGATTAAATATTTTTTACCTCCAGACATAAAGAGTGCCCCCTTGTCCCTTGTGATGACCTCAGGGTGAATAGCTCTACACCGAGATCACTATATGAATCACTGATGTATTTATATATGTTTATCATATCTCTCTTTAATCTCCTCTTCTCGAGAGTGAATAAATTCAGTTCCTCTAATCTTTCCTCATAGTTGAGCTCCTCCATGCCTCGTATCAGTTTGGTTGCCCTTCTCTGTACTTTCTCCAGTTCCCCAATGTCCTTTTTGTGAATTGCCCAAAATTGAACTGCATATTCCAGATGAGGTCTTACTAATGATTTGTACAAGGGTAAAATTATATCTCTCTCTGGAGTCTATACCTCCTTTAATACAAGAGAGGATTTTGCACACTTCAGAAACCGCAGCTTGGCATTGCATGCTATTATTAAGCTTGTGATCTACCAGAACTCCCAGATCCTTCTCCACCATTGATTCCGCCAGTTGTACTCCCCCCTAGTATGTATGATGCATGCATATTCTTAGCCCCCAAGTGCATCACTTTACATTTATCAACATTAAACCTCATTTGCCACATAGTTGCCCAATTAAACAGTGCACTGAGGTTGGTTTGTAAGTTGGAGACATCCTGTAAGGACATTATTCCACTGCACAGCTTGGTGTCATCTGCAAAGACTGAAATTGTATTTTTAATCCTATATCGTTTATAAATATATTAAAAAGTATTAAAAATTCCTGTATAGTAGTAATGAGAGAATATACATGGGTTCAATCCAAGGGCAGATCATCCAGAAATCTGCAAACTGTTAATTATAATGCAAACCCAACTGAAGTTAACATTAGGTGAATTCTAAAAATCAATTATTTCCATTTTGAGGGCTAATAGGCCTTAGATTGTCAATAGATTTTCAAGCAAAGGTCATTTGGAGCTGGCCACTGCTGGGAGAACAGTTACTAATGCATAAAAATGTTTTTAAAATATAATATAAGAAATAGAGAAAAAAAGCGCCACAAACTAAATAAAACAAAAGCTGCACTCCTAACCAAAAAAAAGGTAAAAATGTGAATAAATCAAAGAGTGCGCTAAATATAAGTAAATACAAAAATTATTAGTTTAAAATAATGATGTCCGTGATAAAAAAAATATTATATAAAAGTCCATCCACCATCACAAAGTAATTAAACAGTTCTGAAATCTTGTATAAATCAAACACCGTGCAAAAAAAAAATCCACCACCGAATGAAATGGGTACACTCACCAGAGCTCCATGCTGACCAGATTATAAGTCAGCAAAGATAGCGTTTTCTCTGGGAGCGATGATCAGCAGAAGTAATCCAAACTGGGAGCAATATACTGCAAGCAGTCAATTAGCACAATATGGAATAGCCTTAACAGCAGGTAGTCATCACGTCTCCATAAAACAGGGTGTTAGGGATCCGGGTATGACCAGAGGTGTGTGGACTGACACAGGGAAGTAGCAGGCTTCAGGAACACAGGCGTAGTCAGGGCTGGAGAGATGGAATGGTCAGGCGGGCCGTAAGGTACCGTCAGGCACCGGCCGGCGGCATCTCTAGTGACCCACAGAACAGGATTCCCCAGGGCACGGAGTCTAAGCCCCTATCTGCCTTTTCACCAGAGTCCCTGATGGTGGGGATGGACTTGGCGCAGGACTGAGACCAGGTCGCGGCCCCTGAGTGCACCCAACTGTGGTAGAGGGGTCCGCCGAGGGTATGTACCGGGGGAAAGCCTGATGTGAAGGGGCTGGCAGGTTTGGACAGTAGTGACTGGATCCGTGCGGGATGGATGGATCGTCTGGGTAGCATCAGGCATAGTCAGGCAGGCCAGGTCAGCAACGTGCGGGCAGTGAGGTACCGGAGGAGCAGGCAGAGAATAGTCAGGGTCACAAGCCTGGTTCAGTAACTCACGGGCAGCGCGGTACAGAGGATCAGGCAGAAGGATGGTCAGGCAAGCCAGGGGTTCAACAGGAGACGGTCAGCAGAGGTCAGGATCAAAGCAGGGTCAGCAACTAGGCAGATAGGCAGGAACACAGGATACCAGGTACAAGGGCTCATGGGAAACATACACCAAGGCACTAACTGCAGGTCTGGCCATTCCTTAAATACACTTCCTGCAATCAGCTTCAGGTGATGGCTGACTGCAGGAGTGAGCTTCTGGTTGCTGAGAGCACCCGCTGGCCAGCCCTGGTACTGCAGCCCACACGGCAGGTGAGTCCCACCACCAGTGCTGAGTCCATTCCTGACATAGGGTGTCTAGCCGACACCAGAAATGACAGCCTCAAGAAAGCAGGGACGAGCCTCGCTCACCGCGATATCACAGCCGACAGTCTACGAGGAGCATCCCGACGTCACATCCAAAAGAAGCCCCGCCCTTCGGCTCACCGCGATATCACAGCCGACAGTCTACGAGGAGCCGACAGTCTACGAGGAGCGTCCCGACGTCACATCCAAAATAAAGCCCCGCCCTTTTTTGCGGTGAGCCGAAGGGCTTCTTTTGGATGTGACGTGGGGACACTCCTCGTAGACTGTCTGCTGTGATATCGCGGTGAGCGAGGCTCGTCCCTGCTTTCTTAAGGCTGTAATTGCTGGTGTCGGCTAGACACCCTGTTTTATGGAGACGTGATGACTACCTGCTGTTAAGGCTATTCCATATTGTGCTGACTGGCTGCTTGCAGTATATTGCTCCCAGTTTGGATTACTTCTGCTGATCATCGCTCCCAGAGCAAACGCTATCTTTGCTGATTTATAATCTGGTCAGCATGGAGCTCTGGTGAGTGTACCCATTTCATTCGGTGGTGGATTTTTTTGCACAGTGTTTGATTTATACAAGATTTCAGAACTGTTTAATTACTTTGTGATGGTGGATGGACTTTTATATTATTTTTTTTATCACGGACATCTGTCCCCTACCACTTCCAAGACTGAGAACTTAGATGCTGAAACTGCTGATCACTCAGTTCTCAGCCTTCAGTGAGTAGAAAACAGGTGACAGTCAGTTACCAGCTCTTGTTTTTGCCTATCCAGTGCTCACTGGAGTGCTGGAGGGAGTGAGAGCAACTGGCTCAGACTCTCAGAGAATCACTGAGAGGCTGAGCTAACTGCTGATCCAGTTATCTAGGTGGATCCCAATTTTTCCAGAGTGTGGACTTTCTGAGTGACGTTGACTGAAAACGGGTCACAGAAGTACAAAACGAACTGCACTCCTGTGAGCCATAGGAGAAGCAGAGCCAAAATATAACAACATAGATGAGCATCTTCAATAGGAGGGATTTGCTCTTTTAATAAGGCTTTGTTCACTGTTACCAACAAAAAGACTGCCTATGCGGGTGAGGGGTTTCTGTTGACAAAAACAAGCTGTGAAGCTTTGACCAAAATTGAATAATGCCTTTGCTATGGGTGTAGGCCATTTACATACCTCTTGAAGCCAGACTGGAAAACTCCCAGGACCAGGACATTTCTAAAAGGCACCCAGCTGTTACTGTTCACATTCACATCACATCAAATGTTGAGCTTAAATTTTACTGCATCAGGGAAGAAAAAGGCGTTTGAATAGGAGAAAGAGCTCACTTCAATGATGGTGAAGATGAACAGTTACAGCTGGAGCTTTGTTAGCAAAATATTTAGCAACAGCTTGGGAGTTTTTCAGTCTGGCTTCATGAGGTACTATATGTAAATGGCCTACACCTACAGCAAGGCCATTGTTCAATTTTGGTGCACAGCTTGCTTCTATCTACAAACGCCCCTTATCTGCATAGGGAGTTTTTTTTGTAAAGGTGAACTGTGTCTTTTAAGTGAACCATTAAAAATGTACAATTCTGTTAAATAACATTTTTTGGGGGTAGCCTAAATCCTCATGGGAAGTGTACCTGTACTGTACACACAAGAAAAAGTGCCATTTCGAAAGAAAACAAAAGAAAAGAAAACAAAAAACTTTTGCCTTTCGAGGCCGCTGCTGTCAATCACCACGTCCCAGCCAGTAATTACTCACTGGCGCCTGGTGATTTCCGCCAATCACCGATGGGGAGGAGGACTGTTTTGTTTACTGACAGTACTCCTCCTTGTCAGCTCAGGCACACTGCTCTGGATGGCTGTGCACAGCACAGCCATCCAGAGCAGTGTGATTACAGTGAAACACCTACACACCGCCCCCTAGTAAAACACTCCCTGCACATAGTTAATCCTTTGATCGCCCCTCGTGTTAACCCCTTCCTTCCCATTGTCATTAGTACAGTGTCAGTGCTTTTTTTTAGTACTGATCACTGTATTGGTGTCACTGGTGATGTCAGTGCAACAAGTCAGTTCTCCCCAGTGTCAGAATGTCTATAAGTCGCTGATCACCACCATTACTAGTAGAAAAAAGAAATTCCAGTATCTATACTGCCATTTGTAAACGCTATAACTTTCACAGAAACCAATTAATTTACAGGTATTGGGATTTTTTTAGCAAAGACATGTAGTAGAATACATTTTGGCCTAAATTTATGACGAAGTTTGATTTTTTAAATTTTTTTACTGGACATTTTTAATAGCAAAAAGTAAAAAAAAAATTTCTAAAAATTGTCTGGCTTTTTTTTTTATAGCGGAAAAAATTACAAATGCCCAGGCAATCAAATACCACCGAAAGAAAGCTCAATTTGTGGGAAAAAAGGATGTAAATTTCATTTGGGTGCAGCATTGCATAACCGCGCAATTGTCAGTTAAAATAACGCAGCGCCGTAACGCAAAAAATTGCCTGGGGGGTAAATCCTCAGGAGGGCAAGTGGTTAAAAATAGGAGCAGGCACAATAACGAACAATAAAAACAAATATTACACATTGGGGTAAACATTCCATAATGGTTAGGTAACAAGAAGAAGTTGACACAAGACTTATCCCATCAAGAGGATTAGGGAACAGACAGAAATAATAGGTTACTTAATTAACAATGAGAATTTGCATCAAGAAGGCACACAATGGGGAAGTTACACAATAGGGAAAAGACACTCCATATCTAGACAGGATAGGCAAACACAGTTTCACATAACACCTTAATAAACAGATTGCACTTAATAGCAGGAAACCCCAGCATCAGGTTGTTTTAAATGGATTATAGTCTGGGAGCAGAGGAAGCCATCCTCCTTCTCAAACAGTCAGCCAGAGGATGTGGGGCCCCCTGCTGAAGCACTGGCAACAGGGCAGAGTGCTGCTGGCCTCTGTCTAGCACCCACAGTGCTTCATAGATCCAGGGTGTTGGGGCAGTCGGCCCCTCTCCCAGCAGAAGACCGAGCCATAGAACGGTAAAGAGCTCGCAGCTGAAGTGCTGGCAGCCAGACAGAGGGTCCAAGACCTCTTCCCCAAACCTACTGACGACAACTCTTCCCTGCGGCCAAGAATGGGGATCATGTGGACCAACTATGTGCGTTTACTCTGCCTGACTAACACATGTTCGGACCAGTTGAAGGTCTGGGACCTGGTTAGTCTATCTTTGGAGGGGGGGTAGAAATGTGACAGAGCCAACTAGGAGGGGCTTTTGGAGGGGACTGCAGGCTAACCTTGCTTACTGACTATGGGCCCTCTCACTGGGGGGTGCTCTAGTCTTTGGGAGGTATGTGCCTGGGGGACCTTTGGAGTAGTTTTACTTCAGATTCAAGTCCATGTCTCCCCAAAACACACACACTGAAAACTGGATGATCCGAATACAGATTTGGGGCCTCTGTGCCCAAACCAGCATTAACTGTTTCAACCCCCTCCTATACTCAGAGACTCAAAGCAGAAGATTATAATCAGCTCAAACATCCTGATGCTGGGGTCTCCTGCTGTTATCTGTTTATTAAGGTGTGAAGTGTCTTCTCCCATTATGTAATTTCCCCATTGTGTGCCACCTATGTGCGAATTCCCAATATTAATTGAGTAAACTATTTTTTCTGTCTGTTTGCTAATCCTCCTGATGTGATTAGTTTGGTGTCAACTTTACCTCGCTATCTAACCATTGTGTGATGATTACCCCATTGTGTAATATTTTTTTTATTGTTCATGTGGTGACTGCCCCCAATTTTAAAGTGTATAAAACCCTGTATTTCTGTTTACAGTGTTACTAAACTCAGGACCCTGCATTCACTATATCTGGGCTCCCACAGTACACATAACATGGGAATTCAATTGTTTTAGTAAATATAAACTGCTAAATACCTTTTCTCATCAACAGTATATACGGTAGCAATCTTGTGACTATCAATGTCCAGCTGAGCACTGGTTAATCCTGTAGGAGGAGTCTTCATTCTCCTCTCACTGCCCTATGAGATTGCATAACCCCTGACCCTCTGTTTAGATAGTGCTGATTGGCCCTGTGCTGATCACATGCACCCTTCCAAGAAAAAGAGAAAAACTCTCTAGCAGTACACACCTAACCGAGCATGTGCAGTGTCCCCGAGGCTTCTATCAGGAGATGAAATGGGGAACGTGGAAGAAGGGGGGATCAGAGAAGAGAAGATAAAACATCCGAATTACACAATGCAGAGGATTAACCCCTTAAGTTCCACAGTGAGTATAACAAGCATGATTGTGGGTTTAGTATCACTTTATTAAAGTTATTCCTTTGGTTTTTACCTCAACATCTTGTCTGTGTACGATGCTTGGGGTAAAGGGCTGGTATTAGTTATCAGTCTGCTGGAAAGGTTTGGAGGGCAGGAGGCGCTGCTTGGAGGAGGCACCCAGTGGGGTACTAGGCGATCCGTCACAGATTATAATGATGGGCTCCCACCAGAAAAAAAAAATCTATCATATATATATATATATATATATATATATTTTTTTTTTTTTTTTTTTTTAAATAATTTGTTAGATAAGGGATACACACCCCATTTGAGTGGCATCACATCTTTTTCATTTTTTGATGTGACTTTGGCTTAACTTCACTTCTATGAGATCTGAGATTTGTATTTGTAAAGGAGAACATTGTGAAGGAGTTTTTTCTCCAGAATGCTCCTTTCATGAGGTCTCCATCCTAATAGTATGTAAGAATAACACACAAAACAATCCTACTATTTTTTTAAATCCTAATGAAAGTTAGATCATTTTGGTCTTCCCGGTGGCTTTTGGTTTGTGGGCATACGCGCCCTTGTTTCCTGTTTAAGTACAAGCACATGTAAGATTTGGGGAATTGTAGAGTTAATAAATATATTAGGCAATAGTTTGAATAACAGGGTTCAATCTGAGCCCTGCACAGCATCAACCCTGAAACCTATCCCTGCTGCATAGCTATGAAATGCTGAGGGAGAACAGAGATAGTCACACACATAGCTTTAGGGACAGCATTTTTCTAGTGTTGACAAATTTTGGAGACTAGACATTCCTTCCATCCCACAATTAAATGCCCAGTGCCCGAGTGGCCTATCAGAAGGATTGGGAATTGTAACATGGGCTGCAAATTCTATGCTCATAAAAATAATGGATTGATAAAGTTACTGTGTTGCATAGCTTTTTCATGTGTGGTTCTGCTAGAGAGATTCTGCAGCAACAAATATGTGCTGGCAGCATAGGCTATTAACTACCCGCTGCTGCTGTTAGTCTCATAGTTTTCTATTCCCCACAGGTTTACTTTAAGTCTCTACACCACTACATCAGTAGTGACACTCCAGTTTCCTTCATTTTGACTGAAAACCTAAGACGGAATATGTTTGCCAGCACCATCTGGTGAAATTATCCCTAAAGAATAGCAGTGGGGGCTCGTAATTGAAAGACAAAATGCAAAACAACTTTCATAAAGTCAGAGGTACAAAAAGAACTTTGTTCCCTTTAACTACCACTAATATTCATTCCTGTGCAAAACTTCTCCTACCTTCTGTTTACAAAGAAGGAAAGCAGCAGGAATTGTACCTCTTTCACAAGGATTATAAGATCCTTCAAATCTTTGTGTAGCATGTGTGTGTGCTGGGTGGAATCTGATGAGACTAGACAATTGACTTTTGCTGCCTGCTGATTTCAATGAGCAAAGGAGAGGGGATAGAACCAGCATAATTTCAAGCGTCTTGGGAGGTGCTCCGTGGCCATCATCTATAATCAACAATTTTACAAGTTTCCGATTGCATGCAGCTCATGTTGGTTCAGAGCCATCTGTGAGCTTACCAGTCTCACTTAGGTAATACATCACCTTGTGGGGGATCTGAATGACAGGATGATTTGTGCTTCTTGTAAACTGATATCTTGCAGGGTGCCAGGACGATGCAATCCAATAAACCATTTCAACATAAAGACTGAAAAATACCTGCTGGAGAACATCCTAAGACTTGATTTTATGAGTCCATTGACCCAACAGCAAATGTAAATTACAATTTCTTATTGTTGTATCACTTGATGCATAGTCAAATAACAACAAAGAGCTAAAGAAGAACTCCTGCCTTTTCCTTCCTTTTCATCAAAGGGTGTACTTACGTTTTTTACATATTGTAAAGAGAATATATTCTACCTATTCAGAAGATTTAATCAATTTAAAAGTAAGAACAGAAAACCCTAAATTATTTAATGGATTTGTTCACCCTAAAATGGTTATTAGAATACACAATGGCTTTTCTCTAAATCTCTGGGTCTCTAGCAGGGAACTCTACTCCTTTAAGGCATCAGTTTTTTTGTTTCAAGTTAGATAAACCAAATTAGTAAAAAATATATACTCTGCGTTCTTTAAATAAATGGCAACTTTAGGATGAAGGTGAATGTGACACTAAGGGGGTTATTTAGGAAAATTGCAGAGTGCTAAATCTTGTGCAACTCTGCATAGAAACCAATCAGCTTACAGATTTTATTGCCAAAGCTTAATTGAACAAGTTAAAGTTAGAAGCTCATTGGCTATCATGCACAGCTACACCAGATTCTGGGTACACCAATTTTAATAAATCTCGCTTTCTGTGCACTCAGATGTGGCCATCCATGGTTGGACTAGGGGAGGTTCATATGCTTATAGGCCCCTCAATGACCCCAGAATAACCTGCTCCAGGGGAAAGCTGAAGTTTTTTTCTGGCTTTTCTGTTGTTTCACCTAAGACAAGCCAGCACCTGTGGTGCTCCCTCCTACCCCTTGACAGACATTTTATTTTGGTGAGGTCATGAACCAAATACCAAGGTTCAGATTCGAAGTCAGAGTTGAATGTTAAAAAACAGTAATGGCTTTTTTCTAGGCTAATGGGCACAAATTTGCTAAACAAATGGCATGGTGGCTGTGCACTGCCCAAATTGGTCTACAAAAAAAAAAATTCAATATTCATGGAGCAGCAATTTTAATACATAAAGGGCAACATTAAAAATGCAAAATACATACATACACACCCACATATGCATATATATATGGAGTCCAGAGTATGCCTTTAATCTCGCAAAAACAAAAGAAGAAAACAAAACCATGCTGTTTAAATTTCCACAAAATGATATTTCCCTTCATTTATACCAAACTCTTATTTTAGTTGACGGTCTCTTATAAGTGTTAGTGGGGTAAATGGGGAACCCCACACGGACACAAAAATCATACTATTGCCTTATCCTTGATGAGGGTTTGGTATAGATATCAAGGGAGGCCCATACAAAACAAACAAACAATGGGTTCCTGACACAGTTGGGTCAGGTCTGGATTTCTAAAAAAAAAAAAAAAGAAAAAACTGAATTAATACCAGACTATTATCTGAGAATGCAGGACATAGCACCACCACTCATTCACGAAAAATAATGTAACTAGTAAACAAGCACACAAACCTTTTCAGAAGTGTGTAGGCAGGAGCAGTCTACTTTCTCCATTGCAGGAGGCACTCATCCGAAGCAGCAATGCAGCTGGAGGAGGAAGTCAAGAGAAAATGGGTTATTCTATGATCTCCTTGGCCCCTGGGGCAGTGTTCTAGTTGGCTATGCTGGATCCAGGTGACTCTAGTGGCCATCTTGTGCCACACAGTCTTTTTAAGTTCCAGCCTCTGGGTTTTGGCACACATTTGCAAAGTGGTTAGTGCAGGGACAGAGCACCAGTTTGTCGGGGACTGCACTAGCAGCAGGCAGAGAGTCTGGAGGAGTAGGGAAAGCTTAGGGCCTTTGTCTGCATCCCAGAAAAGCTTCCCTTTGAGTTGGATCAGAAAGCCACACTCCAATCTCCTGATGTTGCCAGCTTGCGCTTACACACCACTGACTCTCTGCTTAAACCGTTGTAAGTTTCCCAGTCAGTCGTGCGTTCATGCTGGGCTGTTGTACTGTTTTACAAGTTCTACAATACAACTTTAATTTCAATCCAAGACTCTGTGTGCTTTCTTCAGCCTCATCATGCTGCACATAGCCTTAAGTGCTAAAACATAAAAACCATGAAAATTTTTTTAAAAATGTAAATCCATCATCACCTTGTCCAGAAATGCATATCCTTGTCAATCACGTTGAACGACACCCACTGATCCACTAAAAGAAATAGTGGCTGACATTATTAAATATTTCCATGGCTAAAGTTGATCTTTGCCATGTGTCATATTTGAGCATTAATGTAATCCATGATCCCTATGCCTTTGTTTACATGGTCTGAGATCACTGGCCAGCAAATAAATGGGGCAATGGCACTGGTTGCTAAGCTGTCATATATTGTAAATATAGTGAATGTACAAAAATAGCTGCTATATATGACTTCTGACTTCTGCTGAATGGAACTAAAGTTCAACATTCAAAAGAAAACCTGAACAAGCAATCCCTACTAGTCACTAGTATTGCCTGGGGTATAAGACCTCATCTGGAATATGCAGTTCAGTTTTGGGCACCAATTCACACAAAGAACATTGGGGAACTTGAGAAAGTACAGAGAAAGGCAACTAAACTGATAAGAGGCATGGAGGAGCTCAGCTGTGAGGAAAGATTAGAGGAACTGAATTTATTCTCTCTTGAGAAGAGGAGATTAAGGGGGGATATGATCAACATGTATAAATACATCAGTGGTTCATATAGTGAACTTGGTGTAGAGCTATTCACCCTTAGGTCATCACAGAGGACAAGGGGGCACATTTTACGTCTGGAGGAAAAGAAATTTAAGCTCCAACCACGGAAAGGTTTCTTCACATTGAGAGCTGTGAAAATGTGGAATAGGCTCCCTCAAGAGTTGGTTCTGGCCAGCTCAGTAGATTGCTTAAAAAAAGGCCTGGATTGTTTCTTAGATACACAGAATATAACTGGATACTAACATTTATAGGTAAAGTTGATCCAGGGAATATCCGATTGCCTCTCGGGGGATCAGGAAGGATTTTTCTTCCCAGCAGGAGCAAATTGGATTGTGCTTTGCTGTTTTTTTTTGCCTTCCTCTGGATCAACGGTGGGTATAGGATTATAACTTTTTTTTTTTCTATGGTTGAACTGGATGGACTTTTGTCTTTTTTCAGCCAGACTAACTATGTAACTATGTACCTGCAGCTGATCTTTCAGCATTACTATCTTACCACACCTTATTCTATACTCTGTTTCTCAATGGGAAGGGGGGTAGCAAGGCTTTTTTCCTCATATCATAGCCTCCATAAAGCAGAACCGTGAAGAGCACAACAGTGACACAACCAAATCTCAGACCAACAAACCTAGGATTAGCAGTCAGAGGGACCCATGCCTTAGATCTTATATGACAATTATAAACCCGAAGGCCTAGGCATTGTCATATTTAAGGCAGGAAAACTGGAGAGTGCAAAATCTGGTGCAGTTCTGCATAGAAACGAATCAGCTTCCAGGTTTTATTATCAAAGCTTAATTGAGCGAGCTAAGGTTAGAAGCTGATTGGCTATGCACAGCTGCACCAGATTATGAGGGATCCAGTTTTAGTAAATCCCCCTCAAAGTGCTCCTATGTTTTACCCAATCAGTAAAAATCACAGGGTCACTTAAAGTTCCAACTCCCCGGCAGCACACACTCATTTTTCCTTTACTCCCCTGCTGTTTCAAACAGGGAGAGAGGAAATAAAGCCTTGTGCAAAGGTTATACAATGCTGTGGACCAGCTCTCCACAACCTGTAAGAGCACTGGATCATTTGCCAAGCACCAATGCCTTGACATGGCAGAAAGAAAGCACATGTTGTTCCATACCTGGAAGTGCCAGGAATTTGTTCCCACTCTTGGAAGCTGAATGAAGTGTCAGGGGAGCAAATAAATTTGTGTATGTGAAACTAAATAGGATAAATGGCTAAGTTGATTTACCCTGCATGGACAAAGTAAAAGGCCACTTTAAAATTTAAGCTCACCCCTGCAGTAAAAAACCCCCAAAAAAACTAAAGTGTAACTAAAGACAAAACCTTTTTTTAGTTTTGAATAGAGTTGAGAGGGATTAGAACCCGTGTCAGTTTTTATTGCTGTCTGTGCCCCAATTAGAGAGATCTACCCCATCTATTTGTTATGTTTACAATTGCCATTAAAAGTAAAAAAAAATCCCAAATTTTGGGTTAACACCAGAACAGAAATAGAGGAGAAATCTTCCAATGGGGACACTAGTTCTGGTGACCCTAGCGAAAGCCCAGAATTGCCTTACTTTGGAGGGATTTCCTCTCACTTCCTGTTGTGGCGATGGGACAGATAGTGATGGAAAATCTGCCCAATGGGACACAGATGGAGAAAAAACTGACAGGGGTCATAACCCTACCTTACTTCCAAATTGAAAAAAAAAGTTTTGTTCTCAGTTCATGTTTACCTCAACACTATTTAACGTTACACCCACTTACTGAATATCTGTGACTTGAAAAGATACTAAAAGAGCAATATGTTGAATAATTAGGTTTTTTTAGATTGTTTACTGCAAATTTTAAGCGGAAAATCTTAGCTCAAACATTTTACAGCTGGATTCAACCACTAAATGAAGCTTCCAGGTCTTCCTCTCACTGGCTTGTTTCAGAATATAGATAAGTTGGTAAAGATTCCAAATGATGTTACAGACCAAATTTCATTGCTGGTGATAGGAATGTTATTGAATTTACATTGTGGGATTTTTTGTTTATAAAATCCATTTTCTGTGATGTTGGTATGTTTATATTTTTGTCAATTTTAATTTTTTTTAATGAATAACAAGTGGTACAATGTACTTAGTACTTTCTCATTCATGTGGGGGGAGGGGGGCAGATATTCCCATAAGTCCCCCTGCTTGCAGACCCCCAAATCAACTGGCCAGGGATGTTAGAATGGAACTCTTGTTCTCATCAATGCTAGGAGCAGGTGCCTTTCTAAAAACTCACAAATTGGCCTTTAAAAGGGCTAGGAGAATGATTTAGGGGTTTTAGGCACTATGTTTGGTGTTTTGGGTTCATAGATTTCAGTCTGGTTCCTTGGATCCTCCTGTGAACATGCTAGTTTCCTTGCCATTATTGTGTAGCTATTGATTGCTGTTTATGGCATTATCAAATTACTACCGATTTTAGTAGCACAATACTGCTGCAAGAAATCACCCGTGTGCTTCTAATCTTACATCTACATTAAACAGAAGCTTCAATCAGTTCTGAAAAACTTAAAAATCAGCAGCTACAAAAACTGTAGACAGATATTCACCTGTCCAAGGATGCAGTGCTGTCTTCACCTGAGCCGGTTCTTCCCCACTCTTCAGGTCCTTGGAGCTGGTGAGTTAACTATGGCGAGTTGGTTGTGACTTCTTGTGGCTTCACAGCCAGCTACCCACTGCATTTGCTTGATCTGCAATGTGCTTTGTTAACGGTCCTGTAGCCTTTGGTGACCTGTGAGGTGTCCCAGAAGGTGAAGAGCAGGGGAGGAAACTTCCACTAGCATTGCATACGAAATCCATGCGGTAGTTAGAGTGGGTACCTGTCAAAACTAGGTCCTTGCTCCTCTCCAAAAAATATATTTAAAATATGGCAGAGGAGGAAGAGTGGAACTACCCTTTTTGGGTGAAGTTCTGCTTTAATTGTACTCTAAAATGTGCTTTTAAAAAGTAAAAATCTCCCAAGGCCAAATTTGTTCCCTTTAGAAGGAGATTCCCTTTCAGTTCCTGTCCCAGAGATGTAGCAGGAAGTAAATCCTTCTCAATAGAAATAAGTCACCTTTTGCAGATCCCAGATAGATGTTCACCCGAAGCATCCATTTTGGGTGAGCCTTTATCTGAGGTTTGGGGATATAACGAGGCTATCTTTTTCCATGTGAATCAACAGCACATTTGTAGGGTGCAGGGACAGGATTTCTGCAGTGCATGACATAAACAAAGTATTGGTGCCAGGCCCCCCAGCATAGAGGGGGTGTACATCTAAGGTCTGTGAATGGGAACGTATTTATGCTCAAGGGGTGACAGGCAATGTTTAAAATTATTATTACACTCCTATTATAAATTCTACTTCTAGAGACCAAGCTTAACCCTAAATCATTTCTTTCAGTGCTGTGCTTGGGGAAAACACAGAATTCAAAACTTAGCTATAACAGCATGTCTGATAGCTAAGGGAATAAAAACACTCAGGCAACACCAGCAATTTGTTTCTTGGTAACACTTTGCTCTTTGTGCAGTAGTTTATTGATCTTTCCTGCACAAAGTACTTCCTGGCTCACATTACATGCGAGAATCAGGGAATTAAAACCTTTAGGTACTGGGAAGGTTCAAAAGATTTTGTAAGAGGTCGTTCAGTTGAAGTGATGTTCATAATGGTGATATATATTGCATGCGAATCTGTGCATCTGGGAAATTAAGTGCAGTTTATAGGTAAGGTTCAAACCATTATAAGGTTTATCTATATTTCATTCTTTTCAGTTGAATATTTTCTTTATAAAGATTTGAGATCATTACTAAAATCATTCTATTCGAAATGTATTTACCATTTTAGCTTAGGTGGAGGGTCACCAGGCCCCAAAGGAGCACAAAAGTCCTTGGAACAACCTCCTTGTCATCTGAGTGTGGCTGAGACATGATGGAATCATGCTGTACATGCCAGTACCCTGCCACAACAGTAATAATGAGTGTGAGTTACCACCCGCAGATAGCTAAATGTTAAGTCATCCTGCCAGCTCTCACATCAGAATCACCACGTCTCCACGTCAGTCAGTGATTTGGGTCTGTTTCTATCCATCCTTGCACCAGATTGCAGAACATTCTGAGGTTAACAGTGCAGAACACTAAATACACTCCACCAGTTCCCTAGAACAGCACACTTGTCTTGTGGCAACTCATAGGTTTGGAAGGAGAGCACCATACACATTCAAGGCCTTACTTCTTCCATGGTTCAGGCCCCTTCCCCATAGTTGCCAACAGTCCTGACGCTCATGGATTTTTGACAGATGTCACTGACAGTCCTTGTCTGACTTACAAAAATTTTGTTTTGTCACAGACAGCTCTACTTTTGTCAGGGACAGCTCTCATTGGCTCCAGGCTGCTGCGTGATCAGTGCTTCTGGATTGCCTAGTACTACCGTCGCTGCTGGGCATATCTTTTCCAGTCTGTGTCTTGTAATCATCCCTACGATCCTTCTGTCCTTCTTTTCTGCCTTCCCCCTGCCTGGGACTACCAATCAGTGAGACAGGAAGGCATGTGATGGCCGCTTCTCTCTTCCTGATTGGTTGATACTGTGAGGCCTCTTCAGTTTCAGCAGGGGCACACATGAGGCAGAGGAAGCTGCTGCAGAGTGGACTCTGGAGCAAGGCCAGGACGCACACTGACCAGGACCAAGCATAATGGAATAGCTGCAGGGACAGGAGGACAAAGAAAGAAAACAAACCTGACCAGCTGAGGACTTGAGGAGAGGTGCAGCGCTAGCCAGCCTGAGAGCCAACATAGACTCAACCACTCACGTACGTTGCTGACTTATTGGGAGTGGCAGTTAGTTTTTTTTTGTGGGGGGTGGCTGTAAGAGTCTTTTTTTTTCCTGAGACCTAAGAGAAGCAAGTATTTTTTTGGGGAGGGAGCAGCAGATGGGGATTGTCTCATTTGGCTGTGATGGAGGAGTGAGTATCTGTTTTTTTGGGGTGGGGTTTGGGTGGGGTGTAATAATTACCCCCTACAAAGAAACCCAAAACACAGTCTCACTCCTCCATCACAGCCAAATGAGACAGCCCTCACCCACTGCCCCTCTCCACCCAAAAAAAAAACAAAACACTTGCTCCTCTCAGGTCATGATAATCCCCCCTAAAAAGACTTACTCTTACAGCCAGATAAGACAACCCCCCAAAAAAAGCTACTCTCAGGCCATGATTACCGCAATTGTGGCCTGAAAGGAGTACTCTTTTTTTGGGGGGGAGGCGGGGTGGGGGTTGTCTCATTTTGCTGTGATGGAGGAGTGAGCCTGTTTTTTTGGGGGCAACCCCCTAAAAAAAAAGTCTCTGACCCTCCTCTCTACTACATCTGGAGTCTCTGACCAACTCTTGTACTACGCCGGCAGTCTCTGACCAACTGCTGTACTATGCAGCCAGTCTCTAGCCAACTCCTGTTCTACTTCTACAGTCTCTGACCCTCATCTGTACTACCCATGCAGTCTTTGACCCTCTCCTGTACTACGCTGCAGTCTTTGACCCTCTCCTGTACTACGCCGCAGTCTCTGACCCTTTCCTGTACTACTCCCACAGTCTCTGATCAACTTCTGTACTATCCCTGCAGTCTCTGACCAACTCCTGTACTAAGCCTGCAGTCTCTGACCAACTCCTGAACTAGTCCTGCAGTCTCTGACTCTCTCCTTTACTATGCCTGCAGTCTCTGCCCCTCCCTTGTACTACCCCTGCAGTCTCTGACCAACTCCTGTACTACCCCTGCAGTCTCTGACCAATTCCTGTACTACACCTGCTGCTTCTGACCATTTCCTGTACTATACCTGCAGTCTCTGACTTTCTCCTATACTACACTTGCAGTCTCGTACCCTCTCCTGTACTACTCCTGCAGTCTCTGACACTCTCCTGTACTGCGCCTGCAGTCTATGACCCTTTCCTGTACTAACTGTAGTAACCTGTATCCACCAATCAGTGTGGACCAGTTCTTTATGTTAACATTATTAAAGTTTTTTTAAATAGGTCTATGTGTGTGGTTTTTTTTGGGATGCTGAGCAAAATTGCATGGGGGGAACCCAAGAAAATCCCAGACTCTATTTAACAAGACCCCTTTAAGCCATGTCCAATATTTAGTGTAATTTAAACCACACCCATTTTTTGGCACTGTGCGCTTCACACGCTGCCATCTGTTTTGAGCTGAGCCACACCCACAAATGAATTCCCTGCCCCTAATTAGCATACCACCCAGTCTACACTGGCTTTCTGGACATTCAGAAAAAGCAACCGTCCATAAAAATGTTTTTGAAATGTTGCCAACTATGCATCCCTGAAAAAGATTCATACCACAGCTTAGACAAACATGAAGCCACCCTTAGAACTGGAACCCTCCATCACTGGCCATCACCATCCCCACCCCAAACTAGGTGCTCTTCCTTCTGTACACAGATGCTATACAAGTAAAGGTATCACTCTTATTCTCTTCCTTACATACACTGTATTATTATTACTATTGTTATATAGGATTTATATGGTGCCAACAGTTTGTGCAGTGCTTTACAATATAAAGGGAGACGGTACAGTTACAATACAATGAAATGCAAGAGCGTTAAGAGGGCCCTGCTGAGCTTACAATCTAATAGAGTGGGGCAAGTGGTACAAAAGGTTATAACTGTGGAGGATGAGCTAATGGAAGTGACAAAAGTTCAGTTAGTTGGAGGTGTGATAAGTTTCCCTAAGGAGATAATATTTAGGGATCTCTAAAAGGCAGGCAGAGTAGGATATAGCCAGGCAAACTGAGGTAGAGAGCGCCAGAGGATGGAATAGACTCTAGAAAAATCCTGGAGGCGAGCATGGGAGGAGGAGATAAGGAAGCTTGAGAGTATGAGATCTTGAGAGGAGAGAACAGTTTTGGTGATATTTGGAGACAAGATTGGTGATGTAGCTTGGGGCAGAGGTGTGAATGATGTTGCATGTTGTTGTTAGTATTTCGAATTTGATTCACTGAGTAATTGGAAGCCAGTGGAAAGATTAGCAGAGAGGAATGGCAGACACTAAGTGGTTGGTGAGGTAGATGGGCTGGCAGCAGCATTCATGATAGAGGGGATAGCCTATGGAGAGGTAGGCCTATGAGAAGGTAGTTGCAATAGGCAAGGAAAGAGATAACAAAGGAGTGAATGAGTAGCTTGGTGGTTTCATTAGCTATAAAGGGGTAAATTTTACAGATGTTACTGAGGTGAAGTCTACAAGCTTTTTACAGCAATTGGATTTGGGGCCGAAAGGATAGGTCAGAATCTACAATTACACCTAATACCCTGGCATGAGGACAGAAACTGATAGTTGGATTATTTATCTTTATGGAAAAATCATGGAGGACGGAACGAATGGGAGGAATATTATCAACTCAGTGTTAGAGAGATTTTGTTTAACACCTTCCCGCCTGGCCTATAGCAGATTGACGACCTGGCGGGACACTCTTCATTGTGACTGGGCGTCATATGATGTCCTGTCAAAATCAGCCGCTCACAGGGTCGCGCAGTGGTGCGATCTGTCACTGGCTGTGTCCAGTTGCCAGTGTCATGTGACCGCTGTGACCAATCACAGCAGATCACATGTCAATTGTATAGGGTGGCTTCCTGTCATGCCATCCATTGTATACAATTATGTTGTTAGCTGCGGCTGGTCAAAGCAGTCACATGATACAGACAGGTCCAATCACAGCCCATCTGTATCATGTGAGGAGCTTTGCCCAATCACAGCTAATCACAACAAAAGTCTGAATGAATAAGTTTCATTCAGTAACAATGATTGCAAGTATCAATGAAATACATTGGTATTAGCAATCATAATGCGTTAGAAAGAAAAATTCCTGATCACTCGCCAAGAGTAGTTCAATGTTACAATGGTAACATTGCATTGCTTTGGTTACAGTGTGTTGAAAAAATAGTAAAAAAAGAAAAAATTATTATTTTTATTTTTTTACATACTGTCACTAGTCGGTGTCTCTGATCACTGCCACACCAGTTATATAATAGCACTGTACTGGACTGGTGACAATATTTTTTTTTTTTTCTACATTTTCTAAAAAAATAGTAACAAAAAATGACAACATCCAAAAAACTCACAATGCCTCTTATTAAATACCTTGAACTGTCTATTTTCCAAAAATGGGTGATTTGGGGGGTATTTGTACTATCCTGGAGTTTTCGGGCCTCAAGAAATGAGATGGGCCATCAGTACATCAGGATGTATCGATTGTCAGATATATATATACCTTGATTTGTGGATTCTCCCACTTTCCTATAGACTAAATAATATATACTAATTTGGAGTATTTTCACCAAAGAAATGTAGCAGAATACATTTTGACCTAAATGTATGAAGAAATATTATTTCTTTGCAAAATTTTATAACAAAAACAAAGAAACATTAGTTTTTTTTCAAAAGTTTTAAGTTTTTTTTGTTGGTGATACTAGCTCAGGAGCTCTGAGGATTCTATTGTTGTTTATTTGGAGATTCATGCCTATTGTATCTGGAAACATGTGAGTGCAATAACAGTGTGTCTGCTTTTATTTTTTAATAAACGGAATTACACTATTTTGGATGCCTCTCTCCATTCCTTATGTGCATATACCTTACCGGCGCCATATCTGAATCACTGGGAATGACAAGCATTTCTTAACCAGGAGGACTACAAGCTCCAGCATGACTTCCTATACCCCACAGAAAGTGAGAATTACTTTTATTTCACCATAAGAGTCCATTGATGTTGGTGAGTTAGGGGTCACATAGGTCGAGAGCATAGAGCACTTATCACTTTCTGGATTTGAAAGAAATTTTTTTCACTTGCTGATTTTACATTGGGGACTTTATTTCACAATCAACTATTATGTGTTTATTATTTAAGTTTGTTATTTCTTTTTTGTTATATAACATATATTGAGGCAGCACGCCTGTCACTTTATGTATTATGTTGATAAGTTTGTACCTTTGTTCCCCGGGCACATCGGGTGCGACTTGGCATGCGATTTGCAAGCCGTGCTACTTGCAAATTGTATGCCAAGTCGCACCCTATTGTCTGCTGTTAGAGCAGTCATACCGATGTGGTTCAGACTTGGTCCGATTTCTAAAGTAGTGCATGGATTATTTTTGTTGCTATTTGCATAGACATATGTATCAGATGTATTGCAAATTGCAACTGGAATCGGCAGGTCACCCGATTTTGAAATCGTACGACTTCACTGTAAGTTGCACAATTTTAAAATCTGCTTATATGAGCAGCAGCCTCTTTTGTTTAACCATTAGCCGCCCGGCCAATAGCCGTTTGGCGGCTTGAAAAGCGCTGCAGCTTTCCGGGTCCACGCCATTTGGCGTGCTCCCGCACATGCGCCGTTTGCGCTATTGCAGAGCGGCGCAGCAGCGGGATCTGTCACCGCCCGTGCACCTCGGACACGGCCGATGACAGATCCGAGTACCGGCTCCCGTTGCCGGTACCATGTGACCTGCCGCGACCAATCACAGCAGGTCACATGACAGTTGTATACAATGGATGGCTTCATTCATGATGCCATCCATTGTATACTAGTGCCTAGCTGTGAATGGTCACAGCTAATCACATGCACATGTCATGTGATTAGCTGTGACCAAATCACAGCTAAGCACAAAAAAAAAAAAAAAAAAAAAAAGCTGAATGAATCGATTTCATTCAGCTAAATGCTTGCTTATAGCAAAGTAATTCTTTGCTATAAGCAAATTGTGTAAAAAAAAAAAAAAAAAAAAAAATACTGATCACTTCCCCAAACTAGTACAATGTTACTATGGTAACATTGTACTATTTTGGTCATAGTAAAATATGAAAAAAAATCTTAAAAAAAATAAAAAAAAATGTAATAAAAAATTAAATATAATAAAAAAATAAAAAAAAATTAAAAAAAAATATAATTTTTTTTTTTTTTCATACTGTCACCAGTCAGTGTCCCTGTTCACCGCCATGCCAGTTATATGATGACGCTGTACTGCACTGGTGACAGTATGTAAAAAAAAAAATAGTGAAAATAATATTTTTCATTTTTTCATTTTCGGAAAAATTATGACAAAAAAATACAACTTCAAAAAACTCGCCATGCCTCTTATGAAGTACGTCCGACTGTCTACTCAGCAAAAAGGGGTCATTTGGGGATATCTGTACTATTCTGACATTCTTGGACCTCAAGAAATTAGATTGGCTGTCAGTACTTCAGGATTGATCAATATTCAGATCTATACCATAGTTTGTGAACTCTATAACTTTCCTACAAACTAAATAATACATCCTAATTTGGGTTATTTTCACCAAAGACATGTAGCAGAATACATCTCGGCCTAAATTTATGAAGAACAATTATTTATTTGTAAACTTTTATAACAGAAACAAAGAAAAATGTGTTTTTTTTTCAAAATTTTTGGTCTTTTTTTGTTAATTTAGCAAAAAATAAAAACCCCAGCGGTGATTAAATACCACCAAAAGAAAGCTCTAGTTGTGTGAAGAAAATGATAAAATTTTAGTTTGGGTACAATGTTGTATGACTGCGCAATTGTCATTCAAAGTGTGAGAGCGCTGAAACCTGAAAAATGGCCTGGGCAGGAAGGTGTAAAATTGCACGGTATTGAAACGGTTAATATTGAGTGTGTACTATTGATTGGTGTGTCCTAAACACAGGTGATCATTATCTAGCAACGGATCACACTGCCTCATCTGTTTCTGAAGTCCCATTTGGTAATCAAGGTCCATAAAAAGAGAAAATAGTAGAAAATAGTTTAGATCATCCTTTCTTTACTATGAAAACTGCATATGAAACCGCATATACTGTACAAAGCTTTCATATGTGCAAATGTAAGCTGCTACCCAGGGGCGGACTGACCATTTGGAAATTCGGGCACTGCCCGAGGGCCCGGGGTCAGTAGGGGGCCCCATGAGATGCCCCTGGTACCTTTTTCATAGGCTTTTTTGAGTTTGGGCAAGGACACTGGGGCCCCATGATCCCCTATTGCCCGGGGGCCCCATGAGTTGTCAGTCTGCCCCTGCTGATACCTATATGACGGGTGGCTTATGTGATAACATCAACATCAGCATCAAAAATATGCTGCTGTTTAAGCTATCATGCATACCACCAGGGTATACTATGTTCTATTTTTTGCTGAAAAAAATAATGCAAAAACATTGTGCACCCAAACCACCTTATAATGTACAGTACAAATCCAGCACCCAACTATTCAATTGTAAAAAATAAAAGTTAGGCATGCACTTGTTAAGCCTAGTATCTGTGTATAGCACGGGTGTCAAACTGGCGGCCCTCCAGCTGTTGCCAAACTACAAGTCCAATGAAGCATTGCAAGATTGACAGTTACAAGCATGACTCCCAAAGGCAGAGGCATGATGGGACTTGTAGTTTTTCAACAGCTGGAGGACCACCAGTTTGACACCCCTGGTGTATAGTATTGTTTTGCTGCTGGCCAATTATACACTGTTTAATCAATAAAAACACCTGCCTGTACTCTATATCTGGGCATAGTCTTGCTCATTAAAACTGTCTTGTCTGACCCATTTTTAACTGCTTCATCATCTGAAGTCTCTTAATTCTTAATGAGAGTTTTATTGACCAGGACAGGACTGTTTTATATCAGTGAAAATAGGGACAGCCTCAGTAAGGCACAGGACAATTTCTATCCAACAGTTAAAGCTGACCTATTACCACTTGATAAAAAAGCTTCTGTCACTTTTAAAACTATCTAAAAAAAAGTAAATGCTGAAATGAATCAAATTTGGGGAAAACGTATCCCGCAGCCACGTGTGTGCTGCTAGAATATGCTAAGGCTGTTCTGTTCTGTAACATTACATATAGCTTTAAGGCATCCTCAAAGCAAGTCTTAAAGGACTTGTGTACTGTTAATGTTGACCTTGAAGCCACCTTAAAGAAACGCCTTCCCTGAAGTGTTTTTTTTTTTTGGACTGACAGGTGTCCCCTTGTCCATCTCCCCATGCCACCTGCACCTAAAATGCTTTAATAATTTGATAGTAACCATGTCAAAAGTCATTAATAAATAAATACTCTGTTCCCAGATTATTGTGTCTTTAAAAATGCTCAGGACTTAATGAATATTCTTCATAGTTCCCCCATTTAGCCAAATGGCCACATAGATTTACCAGTTTGATAATTTCAAGTTGGATTTGCCTACCTCTCAGCAAACTAAGCCCATGCAGATTAGGTCATCCCTAATTATAATTTGTAACTATATACAGTATAAATATCTCAAGGGTGCTATATTTGCTTGGTATACAGTATACAAAATGCAACCTCACAGTATGCAGGTCCACAAACCACATTTTCTTCTTGACGTTCTCCCGGAATGCACCTTGCTGGGTGCTTGGGGGTGTGATCTGTCACCCGCTATGTCCAATAGACACAACTGATGACTAATCACTGTACCAGCCCACTGCTGGTACCATGTGATCTCTATGGCCAATTACATGAAAATTGTAAGCAATGAATGGCTTCTTTTCATGCCATTCATTGTGTACAATTGTGCTGCTAGCTGTGATTGGTCACAGTGATCACATGGTACAGACAGGGCCAATCACAGCCCATACGTACCATTTGATTAACTGTGGGCAACCAGATCAATTTAATTCAGTAAAATGCTTGATTATAGCAATGAAATTCACTGCTATAAGTAGTCATATTGTGTAAAAAAACATCCTGATCACTTCCCCAGAGTAGTACAATGTTACTATAGTAACATTGTATTGCTCTAGTCACAGTTAAAAAAAATCATTAAAAAAAGAAAAAAGTCATAAAAAACAAAAATGAAAACAAATTTACTTTTTTTTTCTTGTATTGTCCCTGATCACTGCCCTACCAGTTAAATGATGACGCTGCACTGCACTGGTCACTGTATGTAAAAAAAAAGTGAAAATTTTTTGTGGCATTTTTTCATTTTCCAAAAAATTATTACAAAAATTTACAACTTAAAAAAACTTGCCATTCCTCTTACTGTACATCTAGGACTGTCTATGTTCCAAAAAGGCGTCATTTGGGGGATATTTGTACTGTCAGGACATTTTCGACCTCAAGAAATGAAATAAACAGTCAGTATATCAAGATTAATCAATTTTCAGATTTTATACCATAGTTTGTAGACTCTATAACTTTCCTATAGACTAAATAATAAACACTGATTTGGGTTATTTTTAACAAAGAAATGTAGCAGAATACATTTTGGCCTAAATTTATGCAGAAAGATTATTTTTAATTTACTTTTACTTTTTAATCAGAGTGTAGCATCAAGCCAATTAAACTCCTAGGATATCGATCTGGTCAGTTAAGTAGCAGAGGGGGTTGTTAATCAGATTCAGCTGCTTTGATGTTAATGAAATTAACAGGTACACTAGATCGGCAACAATGAGATGACCCCCAAAACAGGAATGGTTTTACAGGTGGAGGCCACTGACATTTTTTTCCTACTCATCTTTTCTGACTGTTTTTCACTAGTTTTGCATTTGGCTAGGGTCAGTATCACTACTGGTAGCATGAGGCGATGCCTGGACCCTACAGAGGTTGCACAAGCAGTCCAACTCCTCCAGGATTGCACATTGATATGTGCCATTGCCAGAAGGTTTGCTGTGTCTCCCAGCACAGTCTCAAGAGCATGGAGGAGATTCCAGGAGACAGGCAGCTACACTATGAGAGCTGAACAAGGCCATAGAAGGTCCTTAACCCATCAGCAGGACCGGTATCTTCTCCTTTGTGCAAGGAGGCACAGGATGAGCACTGCCAGAGCCCTACAAAATGACCTCCAGCAGGCCACTGGTGTGAATGTCTCTGACCAAACAATCTTTGACTTCATGAGGGTGGTCTGAGGGCCCAACATCCTCTAGTGGGTCCTGTGCTCACTGCCCGGGACCACAGAGCTCAATTGGCATTTGCTACTGAACACCAGAATTGGCAAGTCTGCCACTGGCACCTTGTGCTTTTCACAGATGGGAGCAGGTTCACCCTGAGCAAATGTGACAGACGTGAAAAGGTCTGGAGAAGCTGTGGAGAACATTATGCTGCCTGTAACATCGTTCAGCATGGCCGTTTTTGTGATGGTCTGGGGAGGCTTATCCATGGAGGGACACACAGACCTATACAGGCTAGGCAATGGCACCCTGACTGCCATTAGGTATCAGAAAGAAATCTTTGGACCCATTGTCAGACCCTACACTGGTGCAGTGGGTCCTGGGTTTCTCCTGGTGCACTCTCATGTGGCGAGAGTATGCAGGCAGTTTCTGGAGGATGAAAGAATTGATACCATTGAATGCCTTAAATAAATCCGAACACCTCTGGGATATAATTTTTAAGTACAGCCGATGCCACCATTGTCTCATTAGGAGCATGCCCCAACATTGTCAGGCATGCATACAAGCACGTGAGGGCCATACAAACTAGTGAATATCATTTTGAGTTGCTGCAATGAAATTTCACAAAAATGGACTAGCCTGCTGCATCTTTATTTCACTTTGATTTTCGGGGTGTCTTTGAATTCAGTCTTTTTGCATACTGTCACCAGTGCTGTACAGCCTCATTGTATGACTGGTGTGGCAGCGATCAGGGATACTAAAGAAAAAAAAATAAAAATAATTTTTACTCAATTTTATTGTTTAATTTTTGTCTCTTTTTTTACTATTGTTTTTACTATTTTTTTACTTATTGTCATTAGAGTGGGGGGGATCAGGGATTTTTTTTTGTGATTGCTTAGAACTGTGATGATCACTGTATAAGCAATCATTTGAACTGTCATGAATGACTTTCATTTATGACAGCTTGATTAATATTGTGATGATGTGATTGGCTACAGCTAAACACATGGTACAGGGTGCTGTTATTGGCCCAGGTACCAAGTGATAGCAGTAGGCCAATAACAGCATCACAACAGTAAGTAAGCTGTCATGAATGGAAGCAATTTGTGAGAGTTTTGCTTACATGTTATCATGTGATCGCTATGATTGGTCATAACAATCACATAATAACCCAGCCCCACACAGTAGCAAGGTACTGAGCACTATGATCCACTGGACACAGCATTCACAGAATTGCTTGGCTGCACACCCCAGGGGGTACATCAGTGTGCATGTGCACCATAATGTACGGGTGCGCCGTTGTGCCTAGGAAGCCACCCGCCAGAAGTAAATGTACTATTGGTGGGCAGCAAGTGGTTACATAGAAAGTACATTATGGGGGTTAGGATTGGATAACACACAGAATGCAGGGCCCTGGAGTGCTAGGATGAGGATAGCATATTGTACAAAATACAGGAGCTATGAGTGGGTGTTGCACAGAGTGCAGAGGCTAGGAGTGCCTTAGACAGAGAGTACAAGGGCTTGGAGTGCATAAAGCAAACATAATAAAAAATTCCCCCTTCCTAAGAGTACAAATCCTTCCTCCTCCAAGCCCTCAGTACAGATCTCCAACATAGCCCTGAATTACCCCTCCCAGTTCACTACCTAAGTATAGACCCTTCCCTCCCAGCCTAACCCCCTAGTACAGAGCCCCAATACCAACCTAACTTTCCAGTACAGAGCCTCTTCTCAGTCTAACCCCCAGTACAGCCCCTGATAATATAGACCTGTCCCCACAGTACAGAAGTAGGGCTGTAGTGCTAATACCATACCAAAAAAAAATGTGTGTCTACACTAACCTTAGATTGCCTTTACCTCGTGGGGATTTATATTTTTTTTTGCAAATGTTTTTATACTCTTGGCCACATCACAACCTCCAAATTGCAGCCTTTGTTTGACCTTATACCAAGGTGCAGCTGAACCATGGACAGCTCCTATAGTACCACTTCTGAATATGCAATACAAAAGTGCTCACAATCGTAAACACTTTTCACTGAAACTCTGCAGATGCAATGTAGAATTATAACTTTCTTTTTTTACAAGATGTCTATGACACGTGCTTTACCAATCATGCAGAGCCACCTCCAAAGAAATCACTTTTCTCTAACGCAGACACTTCGATAAACAAGTGTGAGGGAGGGTGTTTACTTTTAATGAGTTATAAGCAATTTGATGAACTTCAACCTTTACAATAGTCTTTTCTAGCAGAGCATCTGAAAGAATCAATGGAGTTGTAAACATATTTCCACGTGATGAATTTTAGCCGGTAATGGGGCACGTGTTGTAGGACACAGCCAACTTATAAGGAGTCCTTAGAGCCAGGTAGGAAGCAGAGCGGTGGAGTCTATCTGACAGTAAGCCTCTAATTAACCATAGCAGAAAAGCATAGATTAGATAGCTGTCAAAGCAAACAAGGCACACTGTTACATGAAATATCAACAGGGGGTAATACAGCCCTGCAAAATCACATTCATAAATGCTCATTTTTTATTCTTCATTATCAGGGAATATGCTGTTCACAGCTTTCTTGTAAGCAAATATGTTATGCAAAAGTATCACATGCTTTCAATGAATACTCATTTTCATTTATTATTGTAATTTTGTTATGATTCTCACTATTGTACTTACTTGATGTGTTATATTTTCACGACCATATGCCGTATATAGACTATTATGTTCACGCACTACTATCAGGCAGTCTAATCATCAGCCTTGCTGATTGACTGCTGCAAGGAACCAATTAAAAGATAAGCTGCCTAGACACTACATACAGCCTTTTCACAGTGACAGCACACATCTTCAAATGTATACAGTCATTGTAAAACTTTTTCTTTCTTTCCCTGTGCAATCTAGGTTGGGTACCGAATGACTTGGGGGTTAAAAATTGTCTGTATGAATGTATAAGCTATTCAGTTAAAGTTTATCTAAAGGAAAATCTAAAATACACAAATTAATGCATCTCTTACAGTTGAACTCCAGTCAACCATAAAATATCATTCCTAATTACAAGGGTTAAATGTTAGTTTAGCCTGGCAGGTTTGAAGTAAAGAAATACTTTATACACTTCCCTTACAGTTGGTGCTTTGCTGTACTCCCAGAATATGGGCAGGCCGTGTATGCCTGTATATCTTACACTATACGAGATGTCGTTGGTGAAAAGGCAACCATGCAACAGGTAAAGAGGAATGGATTTGTGAGACCAACCATATAATGGGGAGAAAGGTAAGCATACCTCTGCTTTAACTGCTCCTCCACAGACCAAACAAGCATTTATGCTTTGCTATCAGGAGCAGGAATGGAGAGGGTAAATAAATTACTGATATTTTAGGCTGTCTGAAGCTCAGTTCTCGTTTCATTATTTTTATTGAAAGTTTTCAAAAGTAACATAGGATAAGCAAATGAACCACAGATAGTGGAATAAATATTCCAACATTAAAAATAGCTCAGATATGGAGTCCAGAGATTGCAAATATCAGTCAGAGTTACATAACTGATGGGCATAAACCCATTTAACAAAAAATAAAAAATGCATATGAAAGGTAGCAAAGATTATTTTCAGTGACGAGCCATCAGGTAATTAAAAAAAATGGAGAAAGTCTAGAGTCATGTTAAATCTCTAGGGTATACAAGTGTGACATACGTCAAGGTGGCAATATGTGGCAGTTGACTTGGAACCACTGCAACTGCAGGGTTGCCAAAGGAGTACTTTTTTTTTTTTAGATGCCTCTTGTGGAAGCCATCATACATTCATAGGAATAATGCAGGAGTAGGTAAAGTAAGCATGGGGGGGGTAAGTGAAATTCCTGTCGTAGAGGTAGGAAGGTTTTGAGAGAATAATTAGTGTATAAATATTTTAGGTGTTTTAAACCTTGATATGTCCATTGCTGTAGATAGAGGTCCAGGGTTAATAGGGTTAAGACTGCTAGTGGAATGGTTGATGTGAATGTTTGGTTAGGAGAACAGCTGTTAGTAACAATATTTTCCATGCTGAAATTCAGGCAAGCATAGGAGGGGAAAGAGAGAATGGTACTAGGGCTCTCAGGTTGGACCTGGAAATATAAGACAACTCTATTTGTCCCCATAGAGTATTGGGTGAGGGACAAATCCATTCACTTAGTTGTGTGAGTAGAGTGGCCAGATGGTAATCACTAAAGTCAACAAAACCAGGGCCCCCTGCTGGCCTGTGCTTAATGAGTTTAGAGTGAGCACAAGGTGGCCTCTTACCTTGGCACATGAAAGTGTTAATAGTGGATTGTAAAGATTTGAAATAGTGTTGTGAAATGGGAATAGGAAGAGTAGGAAAGAGATAGAGTAGCTGGGGTCAAATCATCATTTTGAAGGCTGCTAGTCTCCCTGACCAGGAGAATTCATGTGGTTTAAATAAATGTAGGTTGTGTTGTATTAGGAGGGTGTAGTTGGCTTGAAATAAACCTTTTGTTGCCTTATGCCATTTGTTATCTAAAAAGAAAGTGAAGGGATATTGGAGATTTAAACTTGTGCTGAGGGTGATGTGTAGAGAGCAAGGATCGCTGTAAGGTTCTGTCCCTGAACGCCAAATTTTAGGAACTGTGGAGGTATGTCCAGTGGATTCTGTCGAACGTCTTCTCTGCATCCAAAGAGAGGAGTAGAGAAGGCATTCAAGAGAACCTTGCATGGCAAATTATGCTGATGAGACGTCTGGTAGCATCAGACATTTAGCGTTGTTTAGTGAAGCCAGATTGGTCACGATAAATTAGGCTCTGTCATTCAACCTGTTCGCTATCTGTTTGGCGTATATTTTCAAATCTACATTCAGCAAGAAAATTGGCTGGAAATTATGTGAGGAGGTGGACTCTTTTCCTCACTTAGGCAGAGTTATTATAAGAGCCTATAGCATTCCCGAAAGAAAATGTGAGGAGGAGGAAGCATCATTGTTACATAGGGAGCATAAGTGGGGAGTCAGTATGGAGTGAAAGTTTTTGAAGTATTTTCCCGTTAGGCCATCTGGGCCAGGTGATTTGCAACTGGGAAGGGTCAGAATGGTGGAGGTTATTTCTTGTAGAGTGAAGGGGGCATTAAGAGTTGTTAGTTGGGTATCTGATGGGTTTGGAAGGTTATTTTGATAAAGGAATGTGTTGATTTCATCTAGAAAAGGTTGGTATTTTAATCATATTTAATAGTATATTGGGAACTATAGTATACACTGAAGGCATTTGCTATGTTCTTAAGGTTGTAGATCTTATCTCCGCTGGAGGGATGGTGATGGTAAGCTATCATAGATTTGATTCTATGGCCTTTGATTCTGTGAGCCATAGCTTTGCCAATTTTGTTAGAGGTAGAGAAGTAGGGGACTTTTAGTTTGTGTTGCATATGATCGTATGATTCTAATAAATGGGATCTATGTCCCTGGCATAATGATACCAGTATACCCTTGAGGGTATGGGCAGGCAGGGCTTTGTTCTGGATCTCTAAGTCCCTAATAGAGCTTATGAGGGAATCTGAACTCTGTGTCCTCCCCCTTTTCTCATGTGAGCCCAACTGAATAAACCCACCTCTTATAAATGCTTTATACTCCATACCATAAAGGGGTCAGATACTGAGCCAGGGTTAAAGTAAAAAATTTGGAGAAATGCTGTGAGAGATTGGTGTTGTGGGTGTTGTAGTGGGTAGTTGTTAGCTCTCCAGGAATTTGGTAGCGAGGGGGAATCTGAGAGTGAATTGCTAATTGGCACGTCATCTGACGACAATATGGGATGGATATCAGATGATTGCACTTTCTGCAGTAACCATTTGTCAAGAACAAAAACATCAATCCTTGAGCAGGAATTTTGGCAAGGTGAAAAGAACGTGTAGTCTTGCTCCTTGGCATGATAGCATCTTCAAGCATCATGTAGGTCCTGGGTATGGAGGAGAGCTTTCAAGGGAGAGTTGTGTCTTCTATTTGCTGCTGTGGTATCCAGTTGGTTGTCGGGAACTAAATTAAAGTCCTCGTAAATGAGCATGTGCCGTTGCTGTAAAGTCTTAGATTTCCAAATGGTTTTGGTGAGAACAGCTAGTTATTTCTTATTGGGAGCTTAAATTTTCAGCAATGCATAAAGAACGTTGTCGACACTGCAGATCAGGATAATGAAGCAGCTATTAGGATCCAGAATGCTGTCGTGTAGATGGAAGGAGACAGTGTCTTTGATCACCACTAGAGATGAGCGAAGTATTCAAAAATTCGATTCGGCTGATTCGGCGAATTCGAGGAATAAATTCGATTCGATGCGAATATATTCGCTGCGAATTTAACTTATAAAAAGGGTGTTTCTAGGCTTCAGAGAGCCTTTATATTAGTGCAGAACACTGTACCCTTAATTTAAATGCCCTTGGAGTCTGCTGGGGAAGAGAAATTATACTGTCAGTCAGTATGACATGCAGATGAGTGCCGTCGATCTTAGAATCACCGCACACTTCACTCATTTGGGCAGTCACGGGGCCAAAACCAGAGTGTGGAGCCACAGTGTGGCGGTGGAGGCAGCAGCAATGGGAGGCCATAGAGCACCCTATGACAAAATGGAACCCACCAGCAGTGTGAGGAGACCTGAAAGTGGCACATGGCAGAGTGTGGCGATGGAGACAGCAGCAATGGGAGGCCGTACAGGGACCCATGACACACTCTGGACCTGGCAGCAGCATGAGGAGGCGGTACAGGGGCCCATGACAGATTACGGGCCTGGCAGCAGCATGAGGAGTCGGTACGGGGGCCCATGGCAGATTACGGGCCTGGCAGCAGCAATGGGAGGCCCGTAATCTGCCAGCACCCTATGACAAAATGGAACCCACCAGCAGTGTGAGGAGACCTGAAAGTGGCACATGGCAGAGTGTGGCGATGGAGACAGCAGCAATGGGAGGCCATACAGGGACCCATGAGAGACTCTGGACCTGGCAGCAGCATGAGGAGGCGGTACAGGGGCCCATGACAGATTACGGGCCTGGCAGCAGCATGAGGAGTCGGTACGGGGGCCCATGGCAGATTACGGGCCTGGCAGCAGCAATGGGAGGCCCGTAATCTGCCAGCACCCTATGACAAAATGGAACCCACCAGCAGTGTGAGGAGACCTGAAAGTGGCACATGGCAGAGTGTGGCGATGGAGACAGCAGCAATGGGAGGCCGTACAGGGACCCATGAGAGACTCTGGACCTGGCAGCAGCATGAGAAGGCGGTACGGGGGTCCATGGCAGATTACGGGCCTGGCAGCAGCAATGGGAGGCCCGTAATCTGCCAGCACCCTATGACAAAATGGAACCCACCAGCAGTGTGAGGAGACCTGAAAGTGGCACATGGCAGAGTGTGGCGATGGAGACAGCAGCAATGGGAGGCCGTACAGAGACCCATGAGACACTCTGGACCTGGCAGCAGCATGAGGAGGCGGTACGGGGGCCCATGGCAGATTACGGGCCTGGCAGCAGCAATGGGAGGCCCGTAATCTGCTAGCACCCTATGACAAAATGGAACCCACCAGCAGTGTGAGGAGACCTGAAAGTGGCACATGGCAGAGTGTGGCGATGGAGACAGCAGCAATGGGAGGCCGTACAGGGACCCATGACACACTCTGGACCTGGCAGCAGCATGAGGAGGCGGTACAGGGGCCCATGGCAGATTACGGGCCTGGCAGCAGCAATGGGAGGCCCGTAATCTGCCAGCACCCTATGACAAAATGGAACCCACCAGCAGTGTGAGGAGACCTGAAAGTGGCACATGGCAGAGTGTGGCGATGGAGACAGCAGCAATGGGAGGCCGTACAGGGACCCATGACACACTCTGGACCTGGCAGCAGCAAGAGGAGGCGGTACAGGGGCCCATGGCAGAGTGGCGAAGCGTAAGCAGCTTAAATTGAAGGCCATACAGAGGCCTATGTTAAAAATAATAACATGTTTGGGGCATGCTTCATGGCGGATTTAGTCAGTTGTGTCAGGAACTGGTGGTTTGAAATCCAGACTAATCCACGCCTGATTCATTTTCACAAACGTGAGTCTCTCCACACTTTGGGTGGACAGTCGTGTCCTCCGCGGAGTTACAATACCTCCTGCCGCACTAAACACGCGCTCCGATGCCACGCTACTGGCCGGGCATGACAGCCTTTCAAGGGCAAATTCAGCTAGTTGGGGCCAAAGGTCAAGTTTCGTTGCCCAGTAGTCAAGGGGATTGTATACCTCGGTTGGCAGGGTGCTGTCCAAGTAGGCCCAAGCCTGTTGTTTGAGGTCCTGCTCCAGGTGCACCTGATGCTGCTGCTGCTGCGGCTGGTTTGTAGTTTCCTCACTGCGCTGGTGAAGAAAGCTACTCATCATCGACTGCAGACTGAGGCAGCCGCTGCTGGTGGAGCTGCCACTGCTCCTACCACCCCACCCCTCCCCTGCTGCCAAGGCAGCGGAATGCAAGCGCACAGGGCCCACAGTGTCTGAGGATGGACGTTGGCGCAGAAAGGCAGAGACCAACTGACTACATAGGTAATTTTTATAGTACGTTATTTTGGCCTCCCTCTCAGCAGGTGTGAAAAAGGCCACCATTTTTGAACGGTAGCGAGGGTCCAACAAGGTGGACAGCCAAAAGTCATCCCTCTGTCTGATGGTTATTATTCGGCTGTCGCTACGCAAGCAACCGAGCATGCTATGGGCCATTTGTGCCAAGGAATGCGAGGGACTCCCTGCCTCCATCTCCACAGCATACTGCCACGGTGCGTCTGGGTCCTCTGTCTCCTCCTCCTCCTCTACCAGATGCTCCTGCTCCTCCACTCCTGTCCGCTGAGTGGAAAAACCACCCATTTCACTCAATAATTCCTGAGCACCAATGTCCTCCTCTACCTCCTCCTCTTCTTCCTGTCCTGCCCCCACAGGGGTCATGTGGCGTTGAGATCTGTGCACCACGTCTACCGCACCCTGACCAGCCATTGTTAACAGCATTTGTTCCAGGACGTGCAACAGAGGAATGACGTCGTTCATCCCATAGTCCTGCCGACTCACGAATAGCGTGGCCTCCTCAAAGGGCCTGAGCAAGCGGCAGGTGTCACGCATGAGCTGCCAATGGCTGACATCGAAGTTACACAGGGGAGTACCTTTATCCGCTTGTAACATCAGGAAATCGGTGATGGCCTTTCGCTGTTTGTAAAGGCGGTCTAACATATGTAGGGTTGAATTCCACCTTGTTGCAACGTCGCAGATCAGGCGATGCTGTGGAATTCCGTTCTGCCGCTGCAGCTCAAGGAGGGTGTGCTTTGCGGTGTAGGAATGGCTGAAATGCATGCAAAGTTTACGTGACATTTTATGGATGTCTTGCAGTGGGATGGTGGATTTTAGGAACCGCTTGACAACCAGATTGAACACGTGAGCCATGCATGGCGCATGGCACAACCTTCCTTGACGCAGAGCAGACACCATGTTCTTTCCGTTGTCGGTCAACATGGTTCCGATTTTCAGTTTGCGCGGAGACAGCCATCTGTCGATTTCTCTGTTCATTACACTCAGAAGTTCCTCCCTTGTGTGACTACGTTCGCCAAAGCATACCAGGTGCAGCACAGCGTGACACCGTTGCGCCCTGCACATGTGATATGCCGGTTGGGTAATGGGACTTGGCACGGGGGTGGCGGCTGAGGACACGGCGGAAGAAGAGGTGGTAGAGGCGGACATCTTTGCTGGACCAAGGACGTGCAAACGTGGAGGCAAAAGCGGCGTGACCTGTCCAAGTTTCTGCTGCGGCTGTGCCGGCACCACGTTCACCCAGTGGGCCGTAAATGACATGTACTGTCCCTGACCGTAGTTACAGCTCCACACGTCGGCGCTGCCGTGCACTTTGGCAGAGACCGACATGCTCAAAGACTGGCCCACCATCTCTTCTACATGTGAATGCAGGGCTGGCACTGCCTTTTTGGCGAAGAAATGCCGGCTTGGCACTCTCCACCGCGGTTCGGCACAAGCCATCATTTCTCGGAAAGGTGCTGAGTCCACCACTTGGAAAGGGAGGGACTGCAGCACCAGCAACTTGGACAGGAGGACGTTCAGCTTCTGCACCGTCGGGTGCGTGCTCGCAAACTGTTGTCTCTTGGAAACGGATTCCAAGAAAGACTGCTGACGGAATCCGTGAAGAGGAGTAGCAGGAGAAGGAGCATCTGAACGAGCGGAAGATGCCAACGAGCGACAACTCCCCTCAGCAGAGGGGTTGGAGCCTTGACTGGCTGATAGAGGGCGATTGACGTCGGGTGACGGAGCAAGTAACGGAGCGGGTGATGGAGCAGGGGCTGGGGCAGGCAGAACCGCCGTATCTTTATCACGGTTTTCCCAGGCCACCGAATGGCAACGCTGCATATGCTGACGCAACGCTGTAGTCCCAACATGGGCCCCTTGGCCACGCTTGACTTTCTGGCCACATAGTCGACATACGGCTACGTTTACTTCCTCGGGCGGCTTGACGAAAAATTGCCACACCGCCGAGTAGGAAACTTTGCCCCGCTACTCCTCACTGGCTGACTGCTACTTCCTCCGTGCACACCGGCACCACTACTGGCCGTGGTGGTAGGCTGCAGTGGAGATGGTGCTCTACTCCGTGGCCGTTTGCCTCTACTGACACTGCTGCGACCCTGCTGCCTCCTGGGCAACCCACCGACTGTTTTGCTCGCTGCCAAGCTGGCACCCTCTTCTCCTGATGATGCGGAAGAAATAGCCTGATGACGACGAGGCTGCCAAGTGCGATCAGCCTCATCATCATCAATTAGGGTCTCCGCCTCACTACTAGCCCCCTCGGCTGCGTGTGGGTCAGGAGACAGACCTGTCTCTAGACCGGCTACCGAGCCACTCTCCTCGCCACTACTTCTTCGCCTGGCTGCTGAAGAGGCGGATGTCTCCCCCCGTTCCTGACCGCCCTCTGTTAGCTCTTCCTCACTGTACAGCGGGGCTGAGCCCACAGCATGCGATACTTCGCTTGGTGAGGGAACACCAAATGACAGGGGCAGGTAGAGGACACGTGATTTCAGTGGGCTTGCTCCCGGGCCATGCCAACTAACGGTTGTGTCTGACGTACCCACCGACCGTTGGCTGTAGGTGTCAGAGGTGACCTGGGAAGAGGAAGACGACCGAGCCAACCAATCAATGACGGCAGGGTTGTCGGTGGAGACACGTCCGCTGGATGACACCGGGAGCACTGGCTTCTGGCTGCGACTAGTGCTGCCTCGACCCCTTCCTCTGCTGCCACGTCTGCTCGCTCCTAAAACATGGCCTCCTCTGACACTCCTCTGCGTGTTGTCTGACATACTCTTTAATTCAACGATTCTGTGTCCCTGAGTAACGATTCTGTGTCCCTGAGTAACAGTTCTGTGTCCCTGAGTAACAATTCTGTGTCCCTGAGTAACAGTTCTGTGTCCCTGAGTAACAATTCTGTGTCCCTGAGTAACAATTCTGTGTCCCTGAGTAACAATTCTGTGTCCCTCAGTAACAATTCTGTGTCCCTCAGTAACAATTCTGTGTCTGTCCCTGAGTAACAATTCTGTGTCCCTCAGTAACAATTCTGTGTCCCTCAGTAACAATTCTGTGTCTGTCCCTCAGTAACAATTCTGTGTCTGTCCCTGAGTAACAATTCTGTGTCCCTCAGTAACAATTCTGTGTCTGTCCCTGAGTAACAATTCTGTGTCCCTGAGTAACAGTTCTGTGTCCCTGAGTAACAATTCTGTGCCCCTGAGTAACAGTTCTGTGTCCCTGAGTAACAATTCTGTGTCCCTGAGTAACAATTCTGTGTCCCTCAGTAACAATTCTGTGTCTGTCCCTGAGTAACAATTCTGTGTCCCTCAGTAACAATTCTGTGTCCCTCAGTAACAATTCTGTGTCTGTCCCTGAGTAACAATTCTGTGTCCCTCAGTAACAATTCTGTGTCCCTCAGTAACAATTCTGTGTCTCTCAGTAACAATTCTGTGTCTGTCCCTGAGTAACAATTCTGTGTCCCTGAGTAACAATTCTGTGTCCCTGAGTAACAATTCTGTGTCCCTAAGTAACAGTTCTGTGTCCCTGAGTAACAATTCTGTGTCCCTGAGTAACAATTCTGTGTCCCTCAGTAACAATTCTGTGTCCCTCAGTAACAATTCTGTGTCTGTCCCTGAGTAACAATTCTGTGTCCCTCAGTAACAATTCTGTGTCCCTCAGTAACAATTCTGTGTCCCTCAGTAACAATTCTGTGTCTGTCCCTGAGTAACAATTCTGTGTCCCTGAGTAACAATTCTGTGTCCCTGAGTAACAATTCTGTGTCCCTCAGTAACAATTCTGTGTCTGTCCCTGAGTAACAGTTCTGTGTCCCTGAGTAACAGTTCTGTGTCCCTGAGTAACAATTCTGTGTCCCTGAGTAACAATTCTGTGTCCCTCAGTAACAATTCTGTGTCCCTCAGTAACAATTCTGTGTCCCTCAGTAACAATTATGTGTCCCTCAGTAACAATTCTGTGTCTGTCCCTGAGTAACAATTCTGTGTCCCTCAGTAACAATTCTGTGTCCCTGAGTAACAATTCTGTGTCCCTCAGTAACAATTCTGTGTCTGTCCCTCAGTAACAATTCTGTGTCCCTGAGTAACAGTTCTGTGTCCCTCAGTAACAATTCTGTGTCTGTCCCTGAGTAACAATTCTGTGTCTCTCAGTAACAATTCTGTGTCTGTCCCTGAGTAACAATTCTGTGTCCCTGAGTAACAATTCTGTGTCCCTGAGTAACAATTCTGTGTCCCTAAGTAACAGTTCTGTGTCCCTGAGTAACAATTCTGTGTCCCTGAGTAACAATTCTGTGTCCCTCAGTAACAATTCTGTGTCCCTCAGTAACAATTCTGTGTCTGTCCCTGAGTAACAATTCTGTGTCCCTCAGTAACAATTCTGTGTCCCTCAGTAACAATTCTGTGTCCCTCAGTAACAATTCTGTGTCTGTCCCTGAGTAACAATTCTGTGTCCCTGAGTAACAATTCTGTGTCCCTGAGTAACAATTCTGTGTCCCTCAGTAACAATTCTGTGTCTGTCCCTGAGTAACAGTTCTGTGTCCCTGAGTAACAGTTCTGTGTCCCTGAGTAACAATTCTGTGTCCCTGAGTAACAATTCTGTGTCCCTCAGTAACAATTCTGTGTCCCTCAGTAACAATTCTGTGTCCCTCAGTAACAATTATGTGTCCCTCAGTAACAATTCTGTGTCTGTCCCTGAGTAACAATTCTGTGTCCCTCAGTAACAATTCTGTGTCCCTGAGTAACAATTCTGTGTCCCTCAGTAACAATTCTGTGTCTGTCCCTGAGTAACAATTCTGTGTCCCTGAGTAACAGTTCTGTGTCCCTCAGTAACAATTCTGTGTCTGTCCCTGAGTAACAATTCTGTGTCCCTCAGTAACAATTCTGTGTCCCTCAGTAACAATTCTGTGTCCCTCAGTAACAATTCTGTGTCTGTCCCTGAGTAACAGTTCTGTGTCCCTGAGTAACAATTCTGTGTCCCTGAGTAACAGTTCTGTGTCCCTGAGTAACAGTTCTGTGTCCCTGAGTATCAATTCTGTGTCCCTCAGTAACAATTCTGTGTCCCTCAGTAACAATTCTGTGTCCCTCAGTAACAATTCTGTGTCCCCCAGTAACAATTCTGTGTCTGTCCCTGAGTAACAGTTCTGTGTCCCTGAGTAACAGTTCTGTGTCCCTGAGTAACAATTCTGTGTCCCTAAGTAACAATTCTGTGTCCCTAAAGTATCTGTGGCCCTAACTCTGTCCCTAATACAGAGAGGTCTGTCTCTCTTGAATGACCGGAGGCAAATGGAGAATTGTAAGATGGCCGCAATTTATAGCTCCACCATTACACAGTGCTGGCTGGCTGGCTGCTGATTGGCTAATGCGATCACATGTCATGAATGAATGCATTATGGGTCAGCGCGCCTTGTCTGCGCGCCTTCCCAGAGATCCCCGCTCCGTCGCCACACATGTCGCCGCCATTTTTGGAAAAAATTTTCCTAATATTCTAAACGAATTCCACTTCGCCAAGTTCGATTCGCTCATCTCTAATCACCACCATAACCCGTCTTTTTTATGGTTGTAAAGCAGGCATTGAATACATGTGGAAAATGCCAGTTGTGACAAGAGGGCATAGCAGATAGGGAGAAATGCGTCTCCTGGACGCAAAGGATATCGCAATGATGAGACTATGCAGTTTTTTAAAGGGAGTTGTGTTTGGCAGGGTGATTCAAACCTTTGACATTAATGGATAGGATTGAGACTAGCATTGTAGAAGAGTATGTGTAAAGGAGAGCACGGGATCAAGGCACCTACGATTAGGAGGTTCTTGTAGAAAGGGTGCCATCAAAGGTGTTGCTTGATGGAGGTATAGCTCTTGCCAAGCAGATATGACTGGAAAGTCACAATAAGCCAGAATGAAAAACTGAAGACTAACTATTAGTAAAGGTAACAGAAGTATATGAACAGAACATATAACAACACAGAGTAGCAGTGCCACAAATGGCAGGTCTGAACTGCTACTGATCTGAAGGGGGGAAAAGTTCACTTATGTCATGGAAGTGAGCATAGGGCCAGAGAGAAGGCTTCTGATGGTTAGTCTCAGGTTTCAACAGGAGCCTGTTGGTGTGTATGGTACCTGTGTCTTCCCAAGGAAGGGTATTGAGTAGCGGAGGAATTGGGTAAAGTGGATGGCATGCTATACTCATGTTACGGGTCCAGAATAATTCCCCAGGAGTGGAGTAGTTTCAGGCCACTGTTGAGGGTAGAGATAACGTGGGAGGCTGGGTTGTGGATGATGAGAAGGGTCACCGGATACTTCCATCTATATGAGATCTTGTGTTTTTGCAGTGCCTTTATTATCATACTCTATTGCCTTCTAAGCTGAAGGGTGAATTTGGAGATGTCGGCATGAAGTTGAACTTCTTCAGATGGAACAGGGAGAGAACGCAGGGTTCTGGCCTTGTGGAGCAATTGCTGTTTTGTCTGGAAAAAGTAAATCCTTATAAGTACATCTCTGGGCACAGAGTCAGCCAGGTGTGGTGACTTTGCAATTCAGTGGATGTGGTCAGCCGTAAGCTCTATGGGAGAGGCGTCTCGTAGAATGTCAGACATCAAGTTGTGTGCATAAGAGTGGAGTTAATGCGGGGGGGATGGACACTTGGATCCCCTGCAGCTTGACATTGTGTCAGGATCTGTCTTCAAAATCCGCTAGTTTGGTTAAGATCCACGTGATCCTCTTTTGATTCCTCATAGTCATCCACTAAGTCATTAATGATGTCAGTGCATCCCCCTATCTTATGCTCAATGTTTTGTGCTTTGTCCCCCATAACATGTAGATCAGTGGATAATTTATTCATGAGGGTAGTGAGATCAGTGAACAGAGATGTGTGCAGGGAGAGAAGCAGCTCTTTCATAGTGGTGTCTAAGACAAGTTGTCCAGATGTAGGAAAAGCTGCAATCGAGGATTGTGGGTTAGCATTGAATGCAGGGGGTTGAGTCTGGAGGATGGTGATGGTGTTTCCATCCTCACGCAGCTCTTCACTAAGCTACTGGTCTCAGGGATGGTTGGTGTAGTTTGGAGACAGAGGAGTTACCAGCTTATTGAGATATCCCTGCTGTGCATCAGGGAGATCTGTGTAGGACGCCAAGGCGTGGGGAGCTAAGATGCAGCGCCATCTTGGACCTTGCTTCTCTTAGGAGATCGCTGGACGAAGAAGGCCATGAGCTTCTGGAGCCAGTGTACTTCTTTTCTCTTCCTCGATATGGTTCTGGGGGTTGTGTGGGAGGACAGGGGGTGGATGTGCAGGCTGTGAAGAGCGGAAAGCCGCTATAATCAGTTCGGTTCTCTCTCCATTCTGCAGAGCTCTGAGCTTAAGCATCCATCTTGAGCACTGGCAAGCCATGCCCCTGTCTGTAGGTCAGTTTTAACCTGTCATTAAAGTACAACTAAATGCTCTTGCATGACAGATACCAAATTCACTCACTATGTGATGCACAAGTCTCATACAATAAGCTAAAGCTTCCTTTACCCTCCCTGACTGAGCCAAATCCTTCATCATTTCATTCCTCTTCCAGATGCTGAAGCTTGCTATGGGAAGCTCTGTATATCCAGAAAAAAAGTAGACAGGACTAGGTGTGAACAGGTGCTGATTGACAATCTACAGACTTTTGAATTAGCAGTGACAATGATGATAGCCAAGTCCCCTGTAAAGGGGAGGATAACCAGTGTACCTGAGAATTGGGAGTCAACACACATAAATACTGAAATGTTGTTTATATTATATTGTGGAAATGAAATGGTCACAGAAATAAAGCAGTCTACAGCAATGCAGAGTTCCTGGCGTAATGGAGAGTAATATTTATAAAAAAAACACTTTCTGCTAGTAGTATATGCACTTACAGACCACAGAATGTCCATGGAGCACTTCCCTTGATGGGACAATGGCTGCTGGTGGAAGATTGTTCTACTAAGATGGCAGAAGAGACACCCTGTTAGGGAAAGCCTACTCTTTCCCTCCTCATCAGGCACCTCTCCCTATCACTGTTCCAACTCTGTCCCTAACCAGCAGAGCTATATTCCTAACCTACTCCCACACGATACAGGATCTCCTATTTATGGACTTCTGTGTCAAGATGACATCCTCCCCAAGATAGCCGCCTTGAACAGTAGTATTTGCATTGGCAGAACAGAGTAGGACTGGCCAAAAAGGAATACTTTGGCACAGTTGGCCAGCTTAAACATGTATTACAATATGTGTGAACTAAAAATCCCTATTTTTTATCGTAAAGTTTGCATTGTGTCCACAGCAGCATTTGCGTTGGCAGAGCAGAGTAGGACTGGCCAAAAGGGATTACTTTGACACAGTTGGCCAACTTAAATATGTATTGCAATATGTGTGCACTTAAAATCCCTGGAAAGTTTGCTGGAAAGGGTATATAGCAGTGTGCAGAGGGTGTGCAGAGGGTTCCTTCAGAACCTCTAGTGGAACCAAAAACAGGGAACAAATTAGAGCTCAATGGGCTTTTTCCAGCCTGGAGAAATTGCCCAGTGTCACCTTCAGGTCAGTGGATATGCTGCAGATCAACATCTGCAACATCTCCTAATCACACTGTAGTGCATTTAAGCACAGCCTACAAACAGTAAAAGAGGCAACTCCACTCTGTATTCAGAAGCTTTGCAGCATCATTGCCACATCATCACGGGAAGCTGTATTAGGTAGACTTCACTGGCAGGATCAACAGGTATCTGTGGGAAGACTAAAAGAAAACTGTAAGTGCAGGTACACTTACAACTAATTTATGCAGAACATGTTTTTTAATTGGAGGAGCACAGGTGTCATGGAACAGACGCCAGTCCTATCATTGTCACGCGGCCTGAAGGTGTCACTGTGTCACTTGTGTGTATGAGGCAGGGGGTGGGGAGGCGCAGAGCTGTGGGAGCGGGTTAAAGGAGAAGAGGGCTGTGACTTTGAAGGGCAAGTTAGGGTATGTGGGGCTTTGAGGAAGTAGGAGGGGCAGTTCAGGGGAGGAGCGAAGCTGACAAGGACAGAGCTGAGCCCCTGGCCGGAAGTGTTCCCTGTGCAGCTCTCAGTGACACCATGGTGGTGTGAAATCAAGCCTCCCGCTCCGAGTTTCTGGAGCTCCTCATGCAGGATCATTGGTGCGGGTCCAGGCCGAGCTGTCTGGGGAGACTCTCAGCCTCACCTCGGAGCAGGAACTGGTGGCACTTACTGGGCTCAGCAATGACCCCGAGCCAGACACCCCCTGCAGGGGACACCCAGGTGCTCCAGTTCACCCCACACAGGCTCCAACTATGACTCCAATCAGGTATGGGCAGCCTGGGGAACTGCTAACCCCTGGAAATCCTGGAGCCAGTTCAGAGGGTCCAGGTGGTGAAGGAATGCAGTGGGTTGGGGATCAGTAAAAAAGGGGAACAGGATGTCGGTCCTCATAGCTACGTAGTTAGTCTGGCTGAAAAAAAGTCCTTCTAGTTCAATCATAAAAGGGAAAAAAATATATCCTATATACAAAGTTGATCCAAAGGCAGGCAAAAAAAACACAGCAAAGCATGATCCAATATGCTCCTGCAAGAGGAAAAAATTTCCTTCCTGATCCCCCGAGAGGCAATCGGATATTCCCTGGATCAACTTTACCTATAAATGCTAGCATCCAGTTATGTTATGTGTATCTAGGAAAGAATCCAGGCCTTTTTTAAAGCAATCTACTGAGCTGGGCATAACCAGCTCTTGAGGGAGTCTATTCCACATTTTCACAGCTCTTACTGAGAAGAAACCTTTTCATATTTGGAAATTATATCACTTTTCCTCCAGACGTAAAGAGTGCCCCCTGTGCTCTGTGATGACCTTAAGGTGAATAACTCTACACCGAGTTCACTATATACACTACTACAAGTGCTAAATGTCCACAGGTTAGGGGGGGGGAATTATTTGCCTTGGACTGGGCACTTACAACCCATGTTATGCCACTGTTGTCTGCTATATTCAGGTACCGTATTTTTCGCTCCATAAGACGCACTTTTTTCCCCCAAAAAAAGGGGGGGAAATGTCAGTGCGTCTTATGGAGCGAATATAAAGCGGCCGGTCCGGTATTTTTGCGGCCACCATGTCAGAATACCGGGCCGGCCGCTCAGCTGTTCTCTCCTGTAGGGCCTTACCTGTTCCTCACTCCAGCGCTGCACAGTCTTCCTGCACTGGCTTCTGTGACAGCAGGGTGCCCACTGCGCATGTGCTGCGCTTTGTGAATGGTCCAGTGTTTTCTGGGACACATGACAGGTCCCAGAAGGCGCCGGGCCATTCACAAAGCGCACCGCTTCTCGCACATGCGCAGTGGGCACCCGGCTGTCACAGAAGCCAGCCCAGGAAGAAGAGGGAAGGACAACTCCGCGGGAGGGGGAGCGGGTACCTGTCAAATTCAGGTACCCGCTCCCCCTCCCTTCCCAAAGGTCAGCAGTCTCTGGTCATTCCCTTCACTGTCTGCAGTCTCTGGCCATTCACTTCACTGTTTGCAGTCTCTGGTCATCCCCTGTACTGTCTGCAGTCTCTGCTCATTCCCTGCACTGTCCGCAGTCTCTGCTCATTACTTGTACTGTCCGCAGTCTCTGCTCATTCCCTGCACTGTCCGCAGTCTCTGGTCATTCCCTGCACTGTCCGCAGTCTCTGGTCATCTCCTGCACTCTGTCCGCAGTCTCTGGTCATCTCCTGCACTGTGTCCGCAGTCTCTGGTCATCCCCTGCACTGTGTCCGCAGTCTCTGGTCATCCTCTGCACTGTGTCCGCAGTCTCTGGTCATCCCCTGCACTGTGTCCTCAGTCTCTGGTCATCTCCTGCACTGTGTCCACAGTCTCTGGTCATCTCCTGCACTGTGTCCGCAGTCTCTGGTCATCTCCTGCAGTATGTCCGCAGTCTCTGGTCATCTCCTGCACTGTGTCCGCAGTCTCTGGTCATCTCCTGTACTGTGTCCGCAGTCTCTGGTCATCTCCTGTACTGTGTCTGCAGTCTCTGGTCATCTCCTGCACTGTGTCGCAGTCTCTGGTCATCTTCTGTACTGTGTCCGCAGTCTCTGGTCATCTCCTGTACTGTGTCCGCAGTCTCTGGTCATTTCCTGTACTGTGTCCGCAGTCTCTGGTCATCTCCTGTACTGTGTCCGCAGTCTCTGGTCATCTCCTGTACTGTGTCCGCAGTCTCTGGTCATCTCCTGTACTGTGTCCGCAGTCTCTGGTTATCCACTGTACTATGTCTGCAGTCCATTGGTTCAGAATATTTTTTTTTTCTTGTTTTTCACCTCTAAAACCTAGGTGCGTCTTATGGTCAGGTGCGTCTTATGGAGCGAAAAATATGGTAATCAGTCCCAATGACATAACCATTGCATTTCTTTGCATGTGCAGCACTTCTACATAAATCACTTATGATGCCTGTGATGTGACCTCTGTGAAGATTCCTAGTAAAAGCAACACACTTTTAACAACACCATTGAGCATGGTTGCCATGGTTGCAAGTAGAGATTACTGACATTTTGGCAGTTTTGGGTATCACTACTTACCCTTTTAATTATTTTAATTTTTTTTTTTAAATAATAATAATATTTTTTTTTTCACAATGATTTTGATGATGGTGTCAGTGGAGCAGTGGATGTTGCCAGTAAGTTTTTTACTTTTATTATTTTATTTTTTTATTTTTCATAATTTTGTTTTGAGCCACAGAAAGGGAAACATTCCCCAGTCCCTTTCTCTGCAGCCTCAGCAGCACTGCAGATTCATCAACAGGAGACATTATTCATAAACTGAAGCATCGTAAACAAAGTTTACTATGTTTCTATCACTCTTTTGTTTACTAAAAATGGAAAATGCTAAATCTGGTGCAACTCTGCATAGGACCCAATCAGCTTCCAGGTTTTATTGCCAAGCTTAATTGAACAAGCTGAAGTTAGAAGTGGATTGGCTACCATGCACAGCTGCACCCGATTCTGAGTGCACCAGTTTTAGCAAATCTCCCCAACTGTGGGGGAAGGGGCTGGTAAATGACATACAGGTGAAACTCAAAATATTAGAATATCGTGCAAAAGTTCATTTATTTCCGTAATGCAACTTAAAAGGTGAAACTAATATATGAGATAGACTCATTACATGCAAAGCAAGATAGTTCAAGATGTGATTTGTCATAATTGTGATGATTATGGCTTACAGCTCATGAAAACCCCAAATCTACAATCTCAGAAAATTAGAATATTACATGCAATCAACAAAACAGGGATTGTACATAGAACAATATCGGACCTCTGAAAAGTATCAGCATGCATATGTACTCAGTACTTGGTTTGGGCCCCTTTTGCAGCAATTACTGCCCCAATGCGGCGTGGCATAGACACTATCAGCCTGTGGCACTGCTGAGGTGTTATGGAAGACAAGGATGCTTCAATAGCGGCCTTCAGCTCTTCTGCATTGTTTGGTCTCATGTCTCTCATCTTTCTTTTGGCAATGCCCTATAGATTCTCTATGGGGTTCAGGTCAGGCGAGTTTGCTGGCCAATCAAGCACAGTAATCCCACGGTCATTGAACCAGGTTTTGGTGCTTTTGGCAGTGTGGGCAGGTGCCAAGTCCTGCTGGAAAATAAAGTCAGCATCCCCATAAAGCTTGCCTGCGGAAGGAAGCATGAAGTGCTCCAAAATTTCCTGGTAGACGGCTGCGTTGACCCTGGACTTAATGAAGCACAGTGGACCAACACCAGCAGATGACATGGCTCCCCAAATCAACACAGACTGTGGAGACTTCACACTAGACTTCAAGCATCTTGCAGTGTGTGCCTCTCCATTCTTCCTCCATACTCTGGGTCCTTGGTTTCCAAATGAGATGCAAAAGTTGCTCTCATCAGAAAAGAGGACTTTGGACCACTGATCAACAGACCAGGTCTGGTTTTCTTTAGCTCAGGTCAGATGCTTCTGACGTTGTTTGTTGTTCAGGAGTGGCTTGAAAAGAGGAATATGACATTTGAAGCCCATGTCCAGGATCCGTCTGTGTGTGGTGGCTCTTGATGTACTGACTCCAGCCTCAGTTCACTCCTTGTGAAAGTCCCCAACACTTTTGAATGGCCTTTTCCTGACAATCCTCTCCAGGCTGCGGTCATCCCTACTGCTTGTGCACCTTTTTCTTCCACACTTTTCCCTTCCACATAACTTTCTATTAATGTGCTTTGATACAGCACTTTGGGAACATCCAACTTCTTTTGCAATTACCTTTTGAGGCTTCCCTCCTGATGAAGGGTGTCAATGATGGTTTTCTGCACAACTGTCAGATCAGCAGTCTTTCCCATGATTGTGATTCCTATTGAACCAAACTGAGAGACCATTTAAAGGCTCAGGAACCCTTTGCAAGTGTTATGGCTTAATTAGCTGATTAGAGTGGGACACTTTGAGCCTAGAATATTGCACCTTTTCACAATATTCTAATTTTCTGAGATTGTGGATTTGGGGTTTTCATGAGCTGTAAGCCATAATCATCACAATTATGACAAATCACGGCTTGAACTATCTTGCTTTGCATGTAATGAGTCTATCTCATATATTAGTTTCACCTTTTAAGTTGCATTACTGAAATAAATGAACTTTTGCACGATATTCTAATTTTTGGAGTTTCACCTGTACGGTATATACTAGCCCATTCCCCCACTCTCCATCCTGTGGGAGAGGAAAGCCAGCAGCACTGCAGGGGGTGGGGGGAGGTTAGGGGGAGCACACAGGGGAGCTCAGAATCCCCCGGGGATTGGTGCTGCAGGGTGGGACCAATCACAATAACTTGTCTCACTTCATGGCTCTCCATGAAGCCTCCGAAAGCCATGGGAGGGAGGGAGGGAGAGGAGGAGAAGCTGGCTTTCAGCTGCTGCACAGAGGACCATACAGGAATTCTTGTAATCGCCCCTACCCTGCCGCCGCTATCCCACCACACCAATCACCCCCTCCTATTCATCAAAGAACCCCTGTTGTGGGTGTTTGCTGTATGCTTTGACTGAGTTCACCTGCTGAACCATGCAAAAAGCTGCAGCAGTGTTGACGTTTTCTGCACCACAGGTGACTGGGAAGTGTAAAAAGGGCCCATAGGAGACCATTCGTTTCTGTGTGCTCTTGCAGAGAGCTGCGTTTTTCTTATGCAGAAAAATGCAGCTCTCTTCTATAGTGTGAACTGGCACTTATTGACCACACTGCTTGTAACACAATCTGTGAATCAGGGAGAGTCTGACCAGTCATAGAATTCCCTCCTCCATTCACAGATCATTGCATGCTGTGTAATCAATAAAATAATGTTTCTCAGTGCAGGAGGAAGGAGGGGGTGGACTCCCGTCAACCATCTGTACTGCTGTTCCACCTCAAACTGTTAACCGTTTTCAAAATTGAAGGGAAAGGCATCCCTGCAGTGAAGATTTCTCCAAGATCCAGATTGGTGTCTAATGTGGGACATACTTCATTACAAGTAAGTGATGTGACTAAAACTGTAGAGATGTCTTCTAGCTAAACTTCAACTTTAATAATAATAACAAATAATAATAAATTAAAAAAGAAAATAAAGGCAATCTCATAACAGGACAGTTGCATAGATAGCTTAAACCAGGATCAAGCAACTACCGTACCATTGCTAGTCAGTGGCCTATTCCTTGGTGGTATGACATCTTCAAAGATTCTAAGCTTGGCCATAGATGAGTAGTTTTTTTCATTGAGCCAGTGGGCTGTATGAAAAACAATTAGCAGGTTCCTCCATTTCCACAAACGGAGTGGATGAATGGAAGGAACATTCCCCCCAGGACATTGTATTCTGGCAGCTGGACCTGCCACTATCAGAATGCACTGATCAGAAGCTTCAGCCAATTAGCTGCAGCTGCTGATCAGAACAGTTTTCCAACTTGTCCGTCAGATTGACTTTTGCCAGACAGGGATGACCACACATTGATCAAAATCTGGCCATCCCTTCTGAACTGGCCGAATTTTGATATTGTCTCGTACCTGGATAGTGAGCCTGACGTGAAAACGCAGGCCTCCCGTACAGCTCCGACTCGAGGGCTACTGATAATGGGACAGCGGCCACAGGAGCACGGCAAGGTATGAGTGCCTGTGATCAGTCCAGTAGGTGGTGTTCCAGCAGTAGCCGGTAGGCAGTTGAAGCCGCAGGGCAGGCTGATGGGGAGAGGAGGATCCGGGTGCAGCCATGCTGGATAGATGTATCACTGGGGAGTGAGGTGGAGGATGCAGGGTCAGACGAGCTGGGTTGGTAGCAGAAGGGCAGATCAGGCATAGACGGCAGGAGGTAGCGTAGCTGGGTCACAGGCCAGATCAGCAGCAGAGAATCAATCAGACAGGAGGAGGAGACAGAAGAGTAATCCAAGACAAGCCAAAGGTCAGGGCAGGTAGCAATCAAGCGGAGGTCAGGAACAGGCTGGTTCGGTATCAGAAGTCAAGCACAAGGATAAGGAAACACATGCAGGGATTAAGACCAAACGGCAATAAGACATTACTGCAGCCAGTTTAAATAGTCCTTTTGGCACCAGCATTAGTGACAGGCGCGCACCTGGATGCACAAGTGCACATGCACATGTACGCACAAGTGCACTCGCCTATGCCTAAGTACCTGCACATCTGCCCGGTTAGTCATTGTTCTGCACATGCCGCAAATCTTCACCTGTACTATGGGCAAGCCTTTCCTGACAGATACGTCTTTGGCTAGCTTAACTTGTTCCAAAGTTGCTTCTAGCTAGAGCAGCTGGATGGATATAATTTTTTTTCACATCAATATATAGACACACACGCACACAAGCATACACACTTGCCCATAAATTTATACCGCTTTCTAAAATATGTACATACTTTTCATTTGGTATTCTGTCTTTTAGTCTGAGTTTTTTGGAATATCATGTTATGCAAAATCCCAGTTATATTCACAATGGATTCCTTTGAGAATTCCTCTTTTTAGACTAGTTTTTAAACTTTTTCTTCCTTGCTATGTAAAATGTTATGCTAAGAAGAAAGAAGGAGAGGTGTGACAGGTGTATGCTGTTCCCATCTAGAGAGAACTCTGGGGAATATATTTCACTATCTGTCTAATATTGTAAACCAGTGTCAATCAATCACCGTATCTCGGAAAGCACAAGGTTATGCTTAGTTCTGCAAGTCTGCCTTCAAGTGAAGAGGAGTGTGTCACTCGCAGTGGCCTTACTTTTTTAACAGAAGTCTCATGCAAGCAGTTGTCTAGACTTATATGAATAATAAGCATGATGCATGACCTGTGTCCTGAGTGCATGTTAATGGAACTTCTACCATAAAAAGGTTTCAGAAATGCTCCATTACTTGCAGCTCATGAATAGAGTTGGAGATGCTAGATGAGACAGAACATATCAAACACATTTTATTAAAGACTTTCTGTGCACTACTACAAATTAATTAAAACACAGTAATACACAGTAATAAAATAGATTAAAGTTTTTCCACAAAATGCAAAATGTATTAAGCTGATTAACATGCGGTCCCATCCCAGTAGGTCCTACTTTAGCTGAAAAATATGAGTCAATTGTAATGTAGTCAAATGTAAAGTTTGTACTATATTTTAGTTTATAGTATAATATTCTGCTTTAATGTAAACCTAGTATGTATGTAGATACCCTGCTGTAAGCAGAGGTGACTAGTAAATTTAGTTCTGCAGAGTAGGAATCTGCCAAGTCTAATTTGTAGCATCTCACTTGGCTACGTCTAAGTTCAGTGTAGCTACTGTTTCTGGCTACTGCCAGTTGGTCTCACTGACACCTTTAGAAATAGATAAGGGAGGTGTTGTAATTTCGGGTGTTATGAATATTTATGTCCACCCTGGCCAACCACTAGAAGGTTTATTGCCAGAGGTGCATGCTGTGGGAAGATTTAAAGGTGGCCTTGTAAGTTCTCTCTTTTCCCAGGGCTGCAGCCTGGGTAGGCAGGAGCAGTAGTTTGTGCTTGTTAGGCTATAATACTGTTTGGGCCTGGAACAGAATCTTAAGCTACCCTGCCTGTTCGAGGGGGGTACATTAACCAATTTGAAGAGCTAGGAGAAGGAGCCCTGCTTGAGGGGGGATGGAGTCTGCCCTCAAAGGATCCTGACACTCCCTTGGAAGGAGGATGTAAGAAGAAAGCCAGTGCCTGGCTGTGGCACTCTGAGACAGTGCTGCTGGTGTTTTCCTGATGGTCTTTATTTTTGAAATACACTTTGGTCCATGTTCTCTTTAAGCACTGTGACGTCAGGAGTGAGGTCCGAGTCTGGAACACGTGTTGCTGGAGGTATCCAAAGCCCTAACCCTTTCTCCCTGTGAGCCTGGAGCAAATAAGTATCTAGAAAAGGTAAAAATTGACTGGCACCCAACGTTATTTCAATCCTCCGGTATAACCATGGATCCAACATGGTGTAAAGCCACCTGGCCCAGCATTGGAAGTTTCTTTCCTATCGGGGGAGTCGCTACATATATATTAGAAGACTTTACATACTATAGGTCTCAATTTTAGAAGCCTGTATATGTGTGGGCTTATTTACCACAGGAAACATGATGCAATCTAAAGCTGGCTATACCGTACTGTATATAATCTAATTGTACAACACATGTATAATCTCACACCTAAAGAATCAGTTCATCTTGTATTAAATAATGCAGACCCTTGCACTACATAATGTCGCTAATTGTAGTTCTAATGAGACTATAATCAGTTTATGGTCAGTGTTATAAAGAAAGATTGAACCAACTCCTATGCCTGTTAATTCTGGCCCAGCCAATCACACCTTCCATGCCTTGCCATTGGTCTATCAGTGAGATGAGTCATTATTGAGGAGCAAGAGGGGAAACATGGTTAGTTAGAGCCAGTGACCATAGGAGGTGGCCGCTGTTTCTTTATCCTTCTTTTCCGGGGGCTGTAATGATTTGTAAAAAATTCTAACACACTTGCAAACACCTGGAGCTTGGTAGTAATCAATATGTCAGGCTGTCTTGAAATACAGGCCATACCTTTGCTTTAATGTGTAACTGCATTCCCAGAATCTTACCTTTTTTTTTTCTGAACTTGTAATTGCTGGTTGTCTAGCTATGTGGTTCTCAGGTTGATTTCTAATGTAATAAGAAACGTCTAATGTTATACTAAACTACACTGTCTGTATCATTTTAATGGAAACTTGTACCTATACTTTTTTATTATTGTAAAGCAAATGTGAACCTAATGCAATGTTTCACATTTCAACTTAACTGCAGTGTCAAATTAAAGTGTATCTAAAAACAAATTGTAATATATTGCTGTTAACCAATCCTTAGATGTCATTCCTGAATTTGTTTTTTCAGGATTTTTTTTTTCTTTGTCTTCACCTGGGATTCCTGGAGGAGCAACTGGGAAACAAGAACTGAGCATTGTCACCCTATAACAAACAAGGATTATATTGCCTGAACAAGGATTATATTAATGAAAAGGTATTATTTTAATGAAAGCTAGAGATTTAAAGATATTGAAAAAACTTTTTGAAGTTATATGACCAATGGTAGGGCTATAAATACTCCCCCCTGTCTAGCAAACCACTCTAAAAGCTGCAGCTTAATAACAAGGACATTTTATTTAGATGTGATTATAAGCCACAGCCTTACAACTAAAAGGAATTGAATATGAAATGAAATACATAAATAATCTACAAACTAACGTAAACATTAGATAATACCATCCAAATAACCTAGACCTGATTCAAACTGGTGCACTGTTGTTTTGGCGCTGTTTTCAAGCGTTTTACCCTGTTGTTAGCCATGGTCCCAAAGACTTCTATTAAGCTGAGCATTTTTCTGCATTTTCTAAAAGAGTACCAAAGTCCAGCATGCTGCAACTTTGGTGTGCTGTCAGAAAATGTGGCCAAAACAAGCAAGCTTATAGAAGTCTATGAGACTGGGACTAAAAACACAGATAAAGTGCATAAAAACCACTCATACATCCTCACTGCAGCCAGACCTTAGTACACTGGTGTGAACTTGGTCTCAATCAATCCCATTAAGACCAAAGTCCAAAAACAACATAACCTGTAAAAGAGGAGAAATCAAGTTACTTTGGTATCAATTGTAGCCCAACCCCCTGACAATGCCACCATCCTGCTCAAAACGTTGGCTCAATCCACATTGCAACCTTAATAAACCTGGCATGTTTAGTACGTCCCTCAAACAAAATAGTTGTGGGGCCTCTTATGACCTACTAAGCCATATTCCACCAATAACTATTAAATTATTTCTACTTCTTCCTCACGCCGAAAGTATTTTTCATTGTCAGGAGCCAATCCATATTCAGAATCCCCCAGAAAACCAACCATGCTAACCCCATGCTAACTAAAAAAAGTTTGCACAGACCTCAAAAAAAGCCTTTACTTGTGACAACTATAAAGTAAGAACAATCCCAAATAAAGCCCAGAATGTAATAGGAGAGTATGTAGGACTACTTCTGATACTTTTCCAGAGGAAGTAGTTGATGCCTAAAAGCCCCTACAACCCATACCTCCCTAATATCTTAACCCCCCCCCCCCCCACCAGTTAGAGGTCACCATTCCTAAGCAACCTGGAACCTGTCCTCTCCCCCATACTTACTCCCATTCACCTATTTATTCCAATTTTTCCCTCCTGGCTACACCATTAGCTCACCACGTTCAATCCTCTGTGCCTAGAACTATGCAGAGTTGCATTAACATGTTAAAGCTTTTAGGAGAGTTTAGTGATTAGGATTACAGTTACATTAAATAACAGAGTCTTCATGTATGAGAAAAGTAATAAGAACAAAGAATCAATAGCAGCAACCAAGCTTCCTCGGAATCACAAGAAGGTATAGTAATAGTTAAATATATATGTTGTATGTATTATTAGGTTGTATTTCTATCACCAGTCCATTGTTCTTTTCTGTTTATGTTCTGTGGATCTTATTTTATAACAAGCTAGAAACTCCTGGAAAAAAGAACCTTTAGAAATTGGAAATGTATGTACAAATGGATTCTAGAAATTGAAGGTGTCTACACAATCATAATTTTAGCAGTGGGTAATCTGAATCCTACTGTGTAATGTACAACATTAAAAGGCGCTGCATACAGTAATCTTGGCATTCTATGGAGCTTCAAGAAAATATGTTATGGTTGTACCGCAACAATACTGAAAAAGCCATGTGTGTTCAAGCACCTTTTCACCTCTCAGATTCTGATTCCTAGGCCACATGCTAGTTCCACTTATTCATCTGCAATGAGAGTGATGTTAACATCCCAAACGTAATATGAAGATCAAAAGTCCCAGCATGGTGGTTATTTCATTCTGAGTCTTTCCAAATAGGTAGTTTGCTTTATGATAGTTTCTCTTTAATTACCAATGTTTTCCTTTTACTTTACACTTTTGACCTTTTGCATTTAAAGAGGTCCTGTCACTGACTTTAAAATATTTTAGGTAGGAGCATAGAAAAACCAGCAAAGCATAGTCTCATTCCTCCTCTGATGTCATTGTGCCCTCCTTATATGTAGCAATTGAGGGGGGAGTAAATAGTAATTGAAATTTGAAATCATATTGATTACTATTCACACTACAAATGTTTGTTGCCCAGCTTCGCTGAAAAAAAAAATGCACTGAAAGAAATGTGCAGGCTACCAATGCTAACCTCCTTTCAACAATGCTAAGTGTCTGGGTGTCTGTGGCTTCCCTTTTTTTTTAATCATGACCAGAACATGTATGTAGATTAAAAAAGTCAGAATTAAATCAGAACTTCTAATCTGCATACTTGAAGTGAGTGGGTAACACAGCTTGCAAGGACCATTTTAAAGGGTAGGCCAGCAAAAAATGCAGGTTTTCTTAGGAAAAATAAATCCATGAACAAAAATGTAATATATTGCAGCCTAACAGTCATGAGATGTGGTGGATGCTAGAGATGAGCCAAACAAGGCGGTTGATTCTGAAACCCACTGGAGTCAATAGGAGCCAAATACTAAAAATCAAAGGCTAATACACAAAGGATTGTCAAATAAACTGCATAGAGGGCTGGGCACTGCCAAAGCAAATAAATAAATACATTATAAAAATTTCTGTTTGGCAGGAAGCAGCAGTTTTGGTAATGTTGAGTGAAACATTCAAAATGCAAAACTTCGTTATATATAATGCCTAGGTGATTACCTGACCCTGCTCGTAAAGTGATGGATCTATGTGATGTATGCAACTTACTACAGCAAATTATTTGTGTGCCTAAATTGCTGGACAAATAACAGCTTGCAGGTGCTTTGCTCTGTTGGTAAACAAAGTGACTGGGGATTCCTTTTATCTATACCACACTCTTACCCTTGATGAGAGTATGCGACAGATGTAATGGAGAATAGCCAAAAAATGGTGTGGGATTTACCTATAAGTCATACTCTCCAGGTCTTGTATAAAGTATAAAGTGGATGTAAAGGAAGAAGGTTTTTAGCTCCATACATTCTATGCTTGAAGGTAAGAAAAACCCTCTGTATTCAGCTTCCCTGCTGGCCCCCCTTATACTTGCCAGAGCCCAATCTCAATCCAGTGGTGTGCAGGAGCACAGAGTGTGTCTTGACTCTCTTCCTCCTCCTTGGTTCAGATACAGCTATGGGAACTATCGACTGCTGCTGTCAATCAAAGCCAGTGAGAAGGGAGCTGGGGGTGGAGCCCAGCCATACTCTGTGTGCCCTATAGACAAATGGTGGCTCAGGATTGAGCACACAGGTGTGCCACAATAGGATGCTGCTTTCTATTGTGGTGCACCAAGAAGAGGAGGAGCAAGGAACGCTGTTGTGGAACCCAAGAAGGGGAGGATTAGGGCTACTCTGTGCAAAACCTTTACAAAAGCAGATAAGTATGACATGTTTGTTATTTAAAAAATAAATAAAAAATAAGCCTCATAAAATCATTTGAAGGGGACCCCACATACAAACAAAAAATCATTGGGTCCCCCCAAAATCCATACCAGACCCTTATTTTGCACTGAAAGCAAAACAATTAGCATTTTCTGTAAACTACTAATTTTCCCATCCTGCCTGAAGATGAACAAAGTAGACATATACATAGTCCAACCTGGATGACAACCATGTCTCTCTCCATTTTTATACTGAACATACAAAATACTGAACATAGCCACAGAGGAACAGGAAAACAAGCATTGGTAACTGAATCAACTATGAGCCAATCGAGGGCACTATAGCTTATAAGGAACATGATTATAACAAGGAACAGCACAGCAATGGTTAGATCAGTTGGGGTGTATCCTGAACCAGGTTTTATTGCTTAAGTCCCATATTATTTGCACGTACATAAGTCCATAGGCTGGCTGTGCTCTTTTGCAGAGGTGTCAGAATCACAAGACTGGCTGAACAGCTGTACCGGTCCTATTGCTTTTAAACCAGTTAATATATACACATTCCAGCTGCATTGTTCCAGGATTATTTAGTAAACCTTTAAACTATACATAACATAGTCCCATCTTTGAACTTTTGCAAAAATAGAAAGAATTATCAAGTGACTGTGAGCACTAAAATGAACTTTAGCTTATATTACTGAAAATATAGACTTGAAAAATAGTTACAAAAATATTGTTGGAACATACACTTTTCCAACTACCACCTGTTTTTTCTCCATCTCCTCTGTTTTCAGAAAATATATAATGATTTGGGGTTTTAGGTCATTTTCAGACCTAAAATGAGCATTTAACATGTATACTGAAAAAAAATTGCAAGTGTTTTCAAGCGAAAACATAATGCTAAGGGGTTGAAAAAGACCCCTTTATATTTATCATTTGCTGCAAAGTAACTTGATAGCTTTAAAGCACACTTCATGACCAACTTATACTTAGCTTCCCAGTGTTTCCCTACCACTTCTTCCTCCATCACTGCTGCAGAATGACCCACAATGGAACTTATTGAAATGATGATGTCACCCCCTCCATCATGTTATAGTGTTGGCATTAGGAATTAGCGCCAGGTACTTTGTGTTGATTTCATTAGAGAGATGCTTGGTGGGGGAGCACTGTAAAGAGGAGTATAAACCTGGCCTTACACATGTAGAATTTCATAAGAAAATTGTAATTTTCAGACAGTTAATTTGACTAAGAAGTTAAAGGTGACTATATGACAATCATTTGCAACCAGAGTAAGTGAAAAAGATTGAAGGACAACAATGTAAAATTTTTGTTGAGTCTAAAAAATAAGGAATTTCTAACTGCTAAATTTACTCCCTGATGAGAAAAATCAGAACTATTATTATGTGATGCACTTGTCAAAGTTAATTCGGAATAGAACATTCTGTCTAGGAAAACTGATATCGTGCTCAAATGAAAAGTCATTTGAAATCAGTTGAGTCCGTGAAGGGACCATTGATTGGTTGGGCAAGTCATTTTTATACTTTCTTGTCTGAATGAAATTTTACAGGTGTAATGATGGTGAGGGGTATGGATTTAAAAAAGACCACTTCACTTCGCTTTGAATGGGCAAGGTAACAGAGTCAATGTAAACTTAGCAAGGGCAAAGAGGAAGAGGTATGTCTGAGTATGATATAATATACGTGAACATATCTTCACCATGTTCATTACAATAGACAAAGTCTGTATTGCTGTGCATTCTGAATAGTAAGCACTCTGTAAATGTGCAGTTATGAAGGAGGCGGTAGTCTCCATGTTATTTTTTTTTTTCATACATGCACATTAAAAAGCATACAATAACATTTTTGTCTAATATAGATGAATTATAATTAGGCTCACTCCACCCTATCAGCGTAAAATGAAAGTACATACAATGCTGGGTTTGATGCAGAAGACATTGTTTAGCATCATTTTTATCCACAGAAAAATATTTAGTGTTAGCAGTTGGCCAGCCATGAAAAAGCCCACTCTCCAAGGACCCAAAGTATTTATTAATATGCAGTGCAAGGAAAGATTCTGCTCTTATCCATCTGAACAACGCTAGAATTCTGATACAGCAGATGTGTAAACATGTTACAGTTCATTTGTGGAATGTCTTCTCATTTATTAACGTAATTGCTCAGCCACAAAATGTTCAAGCAACGTCTAAGACCCATCTGTACCAACTATTGCTCTGCCATAAGAAGCCTTCTAGCAGATGATGGCAAACCATAATAAATCATCACCTGATCACCCTGGCCATAAAACTAGCAATTGAATTATATTATGGAAACTATTATTATTGTAAATTTAATTATTATTACCTCTAAAAGACTGAAAAGAATGAATGTATGCTTTATACGTAATAAAATAAATTTGAAGCCAGTCTGGCATAGGCATGCATGAATTTGAGTTTTCACTCATAAGTGAAAGGCCCAGTAGCATTAACAATAATAAATCCTTCCCCTGTCCACTGAGCTGTTCAATAATATACTGCTTGTATTTCTAGGACAAATCTTAGCAGAGAGTACTTTTTGCCACATTCCTGTGACAGCCGGTGGTTAGGTCCTTTTCTCTCCCATGCTGGTATGTAGGTGGGCCTTCCAACATCATCACATACAATACAGGACCAGAGGTGCAGTCATATAACCCATCATAGATTGACAAGAAGAGCAGCTTTGGGTACAGAGGAGGACTTTAGGACCATGAACAACCATGGGACCATGGGTAAGAATATCTCCCTGTTATATCATCCCTGGAAAAGCGAGCAATGTATTCTTCATCTGCTGGAGGAAGAAATGGGAAATGTAAATGTACTTTTTTTTAGTACTGCCCAGAGCTAAGCTTTAAGGCAACCATTTATTGCCCCTAAGGAGACAATGGTTCTAAAGACCATAATGGCTCACCAGAAAAAGCTGACAAACATATTTAGCCAATAATACACTTTTAGAGGTATACCTTGTCAGTGATTATGTAGTATATTTCATAAGACAATGCTTCTTCAATACCATGCTTTTATGAATTGTGATTGCCTAAGAAATGTGTTTTTATCAGTTTGTAAAAAGATGATGTAGAACCTTCTGCTCAAAGAGTCTAATTAGCCCTTTCAGTTCTTATATTGAATGACAAAGCAATTACTGGTAGTCCCTATGTTGTGGAGATGAAAAGAGCGGGTGGTATGCAGTAGCATAGCAAGAAAAAAAAATAGATAGGGCTGGCACCATTCCATTCATAAAAATATAGTGTGTTTTCAGCCCACAATAGGAAATCAAGATTGTCAATTTCTGGCAGATTAAATATTTGACTAATAAGTAATTTTATGAACTTGTAGGGTCATGCAATGGTGTGTATTGCAGAGATGTACTGCATGTATTTTTTTCCCTTTAAGAAAGTTTGGTACTTATTTCCTGTAAGGAACCATAGAAAGTGATGATTGACTGATTGTATAAGCTTTTTTTAAATCACAATATTAAAATAGCCGCACTTCTAGATGTCAGCATACAACACCCAGCTCAGCTGTCTCACTCAATGGAAAAGTCAGTCTGACATTGCTGTTGGTCAATTAAACTGTGTATAAGGTTCCCAGTGTTCAGAACACAGGCAGCAACGAGAGTAGTTGCTACCACTCTTTAACTTCCTTCTACAAGTGAAGCAGCTGTGAAATCCCGATAATCTCAGATCTCGACCTTTCTCCCTCCTCCACATCTTAACTTCCTCCTTTCTATTGACAGTGTTGTACTAGGCATGAAAAAACAATATACCTTTAATATGATATTGCTTTATGAAAGCTTTAAAAGCGCTAAAAACTGAGTGCCTGACACATTTTTCAAATACTTCTTCAAATGAACTTTATTCTTTACTATCCTTTTTCAACAATATGTATTTAGGGGGTCAGGAGGCTATCGGTAAAGAAGACCTTCCATTTTCCTGTAAGGTACATTTTAAATGGCTGTCATTCTAATCCAATAGCTTGAATACTGCAATCATGCAGATCGGGAAAGTCAGAGTGAAGCCATAAACTCATGATCTGTATACTTATTCTGGGTCAGTAAATCAGAAGATTATGAACCTACTGGAACAGCATGACAGCCAGGCAATACAGGAAGGTCAGCCACAGAAGACTCCAGTACATGCTTTCTTTAAAATAATGTAGAGTACCCTGGATCTCAGCTGGTTTTAATAAATTGCTGGATTCTGATTAGAATTTTGACACAATATGAAATGCAGATTGTACATAACCTTTGTTATCAAGAGCAGTTTGTTCACAACTAGAATATTCATTAAATTGGAGATTAACTTTGATTGCTGTACTGCAAAGATGTGCTCAAGTGTGCAAAAGATTGCAAATGAAAGAAAACAGCAGTATGCCATTTATCCTAAATTAACTCAATATAATTAACTGCTGTTTTGCTTAATTTGTAACCTGTATGTTTGTGTCCCCTATTGTGTAAGTATGACAGCAATAGAAATGAAGGCTTTCGGTAGCAGTGGGGGGGCTTAGCCAATATGTTTAAAGCAGGCTGCTGTAAACTGTTTTGACAGGTGTTGATGTACTGCAAGACCCAGCGTGCCATCCACAGTAAATGCTGCTAAGCTTCTGTAATATTGTTACATAAAAGGGAACTCTAGAAAAAAAAACACAAAAGCTGCACTGCAAAAGCAGTTATTTAAGCACAAATTTCACATAAGTTAGTAGTGGGTGAAGATACCAAAAATAAATATAAGGAGGTCAGAACTTTCAACTGTCCCTTATTTGAAGGGGCTGACTCTTATTTAAAATGACTCTCCCCTATTTGAATGGACTTTTCTGCTTTGGGAACCTAATCCTTTTTTACCCTTCTGCTGTCCCTCTTTTTAGTCTGACATATAGTGCTCTAAAAAAATTAACAGTATAAAATGTAAAACGTGCTAAATCTTAGTTAGAGCTGCTGACAAAGTCCCATCACCTTCTGGGCACAATTAACATTAATAGACACCAAAAAAAACCAACGCTCCTAAATCCCCTTTACTTCCTCCTGGAGAAGATATCAAGTGTCACCCACTTAGTCTTGCATATATACAAATATCTCAAGTTCAAGTTTTACTTTCTGGAAATTCATATTTCCACTTTTGCCATCAAATTTGGGAAAACCCTACTATGTGTGTTTTCCCATCCACTCATCATGTGCCACCACTGTTGACCAAAATCTGTCTCCATTAGAATCTTACAAGGCAGCTACATATTGGAGGAGATTTACTTAAACTGGTGCATTCAGAATCTGGTGCAGCTGTGCATGGTAGCCAATCAGCTTCTAATTTCAGCTTGTTCAATTATGCTTTGACAATAAAAACTGGAAGCTGATTGGTTTCTATTCAGAGCTGCAGCAGATTTTGCACCTGGCAGTTTTAGTAAATAACTCCCATTGCATCTTCTGCCACCTACTTTGCTTCAGCTTCCCTCTTTATGCTAGTAACCATTTCCCGCATCTGTTCCCTCTTATTGGCATCAGCAGTTATACTTAAGCTGCTTTCACATTGATCCGTTTATGGTTTTTTTTTTCACTTTTGCAGAAGCTGAAGAGAAATGTATGACCATGCATTCCTATAGAACTCTTCACACTGATCCGTTGTGGATCCAGTACATTATTCAAAGTCCTGCTTGCAGCATTTTTGGTGCAGGTTTGGTGAGGAAAATGCATAAAAAAATGCATACAAAAACTCACCTGCATTGACTTTTTGGTGCAGTTTTTGAGTTACATGTCCTTTAAAAAAACGCACCACAAACGTGGTAAAAATGTGGTGAAAGTAGCCCTAATCAGCAGTGAATAAAGCATCATTTTCTACCTTGAGCACCTTATCAACTTTCTGGTGTAACTTCCACTGCTCTTCTCTGATAGACCTTTGCGCATTATCAAAAAGAATTAAAAATTGACATACAGCTTACAAAAGCAACAAACATTATAAGGATGACTTCGGACATTTTCTAAGCAAGAGCCTTCTGTAGTCTAAGGTTAACATTGTCTGGAGTCTCCTCTTACAGACAGTCACTTCTTTCCATTGCACATTTGCAGTTTAGTTTTAAAAGACAACAGAAATATAGCTCTTAATTTGTTTTATTTCAAATCATCGATGCAAGAAAAAAAATGTCTTTTAATAAGGATTATAAATAATATTTTCTGTAAATATGATTAGGCTTGATAATCAAATCAGACACTTCAGAAAGTTTTGTATGCTAAGTGACCCCGCTTCTGTCTGATATGCAATTAGCACCTATTATAAAAATGACAGTCTTTATGGAATAGGTAAAATATTTGTTTGTTGTTCAAGGGAAAATTCAACATTCTGTCTCAGAAGCACACTTCATTTGTGCAGATTAGAAGCATCTGGTATAACATTTAAAAGAAAGACCTATTTTTATCTTTGAGAGGGAAGATATTTACATTGTTTCCACGCCATTGTTTTCAAGTAAACATTTAAATATAGTCGTACACTAATGAACCAGGGATCTTAAAACCAAACTAAACAGGATTTCCTCTGAATAGTGGACCTAGTCGTCTCGCTTACAACACAGGGCACCATTTGTTCCTAGCATTTTTAGTAGCATGGTGGCACTGTTAAAATGAACATGAGCAGCTTTAGCCTGTTTATGAAATGAGTAATGCCAGCAACCAGCATAGTCACCAATAGGGATGAGCTCAAAATTTCATCAAATCTGTCGTGCAAGGAAAATCGATAAAATAAATATTATAAGGTTATCATTTACATCAGTCCAGGCAATTTTTTCATGCCCATTGTTCATCTCCTCCGTCAGGGGTTACTCAGCAACAATCCTTTATCAAGCCAACAAAGGTTTCTGGTTTACTAAAGGTTTTACAGCAGTTAATTACTTTGTTTTTGTTTTGTTTTTTATTTTTTTTTAAATTTTATTAATATTTTATTACATTTTTCATTTCTATTCCATTCCAATATAAAAATTCATTGTCACTTATTCAAATATTTTCACCAAAAATACAACATACAAAATTACAAATACAAAACCTTCCCCCACCCCCTCCCAATCCGTACCTTCCCCTCCTTCCCCTTCCCTCCCCCTCCCTTCCACTCAGCACCAATCCTCTTCTTTTTTTTTTTTAAGTCCTAGGGTTTTCTACTTTCAATTAGCTTAACCTTCCTAAACCCCTTCCACTTTTTCCACTTCTCACGAAAACCTTCCATTTTATCTTCATCTAAATGGTATAATTCCGGGCGCATGCGCGGCCGGCACCTTGATGGACGTGTACTAGGTACTGCTCCGTCCATCCGCCAGCGGTAACACGGCTCACACCGACTCTGGGGGTAAACAATACCCTACCTGCACACCCGACCTCTGCCCGCACCTCCACAGCCATGCCCCGCCGGAGAAAAACCCCGGAGCAGCCGGGGAAACTCACAAAATTCTTCCCGGCCGTCATGCCGGGAATCCAAGATGGCGCCCGCAGCAGCACTACACAGGGAGACAGCAGCGGCCACGAGAAGGACTACAGGGCCCAGCAAATGGATCCGAGGCTGCAGCATTCGTTGTACCCGGGGGACCCTGGTGAGTTGTCACCCCCACTGTCCCCCACAACCAGTAGCCCAGCCAAATCCCGGCCGCGACTTGACCAGGACCCTGACTTCTCATACCAGGCCTTAAACATCTCACCTCAACCACCCCCTGCAGCCCTACCAGATATAGAGGCATTTCCCGCAGGTGACCAGCCACTAACAGAAACATCTATGAAAAGCATGCTACAGCGTTGCGTCAATCTCTGCATAACGATATCCTCACTTCCCTAAACCAAATTTCTAGCGTGGTACAATTACAAGAACGCAGAATACACCACATTGAGAGAAACATGGGAGACATAATATCGGCACATAATGATTTGATTGATGCTCATGCGGATCATACATCTGACATTGAACAAATCAACTTAAAACTGGCCGACTTAGAAGATCGATTGCGTCGTAACAACATTAAACTCAGAGGGATCCCTGAATCAGTTACAAATGAGTCACTCCTACCCTACCTACAACAATACTTCAAACTCCTTCTTCCATCACTTTCGGATCTAGAGCTGGCGATCGATCGTGCCCATCGATTACCTAAACCCTCCTTTCTATCGGCTTCTATCCCAAGAGATGTACTGACCCGCATACATTTCTATCACGTCAAAGAGAAAATCATGATGGCGGCTAGGAACCCGCCACCACTCCCGCCATCACACGCAAACCTCCGCTTGTATGCGGATTTATCCAAAGCCATGCTCCTTAACAGGAAAAAAATGGTATCTATTACCAAGGCCTTAAGAAACCATGGCATTGCCTACCAATGGGGCTTCCCCACGAAATTAATAGTACGATGGCAAGGCAGAATCCTCACTATTAAAACCCTGGAAGCAGGCCTGGACCTGCTCAGAGCCTGGAACATCATCCCTGCGGATATACAGGATACTACATCTAATTCCGCCCATCATATGGAGGCATCATAATTGATAACACGGCTCACCTCTTGTCCGGGTACACCCAGGCCTTCCCCCAGAGGCCACCTCTCAACAAACAACTTTCTGGCGATCGGCCTAGACCTGATGAAGTTCACCCTACGTGATTACAGTTGGCGTGACCCCTTAGGTGGTCAAAGCCCGGTTAAACCCCCCACTCCTGCAGTAGCACTGTTAGCTACTTGGCTTACTTGCGTTTTTTGCAAGTGTGTTTTTACTGTCCTTTATGTACCTATCTCCCCCTTACTACGGCACCATCAGCTATCTACATGTAACCCAAAAGATGGAAAAGATCCCGAGTCAACAAGGAATACCCATCCTACACCCCCAATCGAGCCTAATCTATACTACAAGCACCCTAATACCTTTCTTCTCCAAGAGACTTCTGAGTCCCAATTCTCTCAAACAACAATCCTACCAATTATATATCTCGGGAAAACCCATAACAATGATTAATATTACGTCTCTTAATGTCAGAGGCCTAAACTCTCCCTTTAAGAGATCGCTGCTCTCCAAAGAAGCCCAGAAATCCCAAGCCGACATACTGTTTATACAAGAAACCCACTTTGCCACAGAAAAGACACCCAAACTACATCTCCACCGCTTCTCCCAATTATTTATAGCGTCCAACTCCAAGAAAAAGAATGGAGTCATAACAGCCATTAATGACTCTCTATCTTTCCGCACTATTTCAACAACAGCGGATCCACAAGGATGTTACTTTATCCTGGTTTGCCAGATAAACGACATAACCCATACCCTCGTGAATGTGTACGGCCCGAATAGCAAACAGATGCAATTTTATCGCAAGCTCCACAAAACAATCGATCACCTTAAACAAGGCAGACTCATCATTGGAGGAGATTTCAACATCATGGGCAACCCATCCGTAGATTCGTCTTCCAACAAAAAACCCACTAAGCTTAACTTTAACCAGTTTCTGCATAACCACGATTTATACGACATATGGAGATGCCAACACGGTACCGAGAGGGACTACACCTACTATTCCCCTCCTCACCTATCATATTCAAGAATAGACATGTTCGTCACCGACAAATGGACATTACAACAAGTGACTTCATCCAACATTGGAACCATAACCTGGTCAGACCACGCTCCAATTAACATATCCTTGGACGATGACCGACGTTCAGCGATCCCGCCCATTTGGAGACTTAATTCCTCAATCTTGAAAACTCCTGAAAATCAGAAGCATATCCTAGAAGTTCACAATCTTTTTTTCACTACTAATGCCACTCCTGATATTTCTGTTACTACACTTTGGCAGGCATACAAGGCCTACATGAGAGGTATCCTCATACAACTAAACTCCCGTATTAATAGACAGCGATCCCAGAAAATTGACCAACTTTTGACTTCCATACACTTAAAAGAAGAGATTAATAAACGGAATCCAAATCCGTCCACATCCGCAGCTATAAACATAGACAGAAATAAACTACGTTCTATTCTACTCCATGCTTATGACACTAATCTCCAAAAAACGAAGGCCAAATTCTATGCATTAGGCAATAAAGCGAATTCACTTCTTGCTAAAACCATCAAACAAAAGAGACTTAAAACTAAAATTGCCACAATTCAACATCCTACCACACACTCTCCCCTCACAAACCCGCAGGATATAGCAAACGCTTTCGCGTCTTATTACCAAAATCTCTATAACATAAAAGACGACCCAAATACGACTCAACCAACAGCTCTTTCCATTGAACAATTCCTACACACCACCAACCTCCCCTGCATCACTCAATCTCAACTCAAATCTCTTTCCGTGCCGATCTCATCCATGGAAATTGAAAAAACCATAAACGCCCTACCTTTAAACAAATCACCAGGGAACGATGGCTTCACCAACGAATTCTACAAAACATTCGCACCCAATCTTAAGTTACACCTAACTGCCCTGTACAATCATGTTGCTTCTAATGGGAAATTCCCCCCTGATATGCTACAGTCGATAATCACCACTATCCCGAAACCAGGCAAAGACCCCCAATTGGCCCAGAATTACAGACCAATCTCGCTGCTTAACACGGATATAAAAATATACGCCAAAATAATTGCCCAAAGATTGCTCCCATATTTGCCCACACTAATCCACCCAGACCAAGTGGGATTTATACCTGGTAGACAAGCTCCCGACGCTACCAGACGAATTGTATCACTGTTACATCATCTTGAATCTGGCGCTCAACCTTCCCTTCTCCTATCACTAGATGCGGAAAAAGCATTTGACCGAATTCATTGGCAATTTATGACCCTTACACTCCAAAAATTTGGCATAACAGACTGGATGCTCTCTGCGATTCTATCTCTCTACTCCAACCCTTCTGCCAGAGTACTAACCAACGGTACACTCTCACAACCCTTCTTTATATCCAACGGAACCAGACAGGGTTGCCCTCTATCCCCCATAATCTTCGCCTTACTTATTGAACCACTAGCAACGAACCTCAGAAATGACCCCAAATTTACGGGAATTAAATTTCTTAAAAATGAACACAAAATTAGTCTCTTTGCGGATGACATTATTCTAATGATTACTAATCCATATAAGTCACTTCAAGCGATACGTGCGCACATCCACAACTATGCAGCGGTCTCATACTACAAACTTAACGAACCCAAATCGTCAATATTAAACCTGTATACACCCGCTGTAACCCAAAGCCTTCTCTCTAAACATTTCCCTTTTACTTGGGAAAAATACAGCATCCCCTATTTAGGAATTAAACTTACCGCTACTACTAATCAACTTTACGCGGCTAATTTCAAACCTTTACTCGAAACTATTCCACGGGAACTCAAAAGCCTACGCACAACTACTTTGTCATCACTAGGCAGAACAGCAACTATAAAAATGTGCATACTACCCAAAATACTCTACGTTTTTCGTACACTCCCTATCCCAGCCCCTCACACCTTTTTTACTAAACTTCAAGCAATACTGAACAAATTTTTATGGAACTCGAAAAAGCCCAGATGTACTACAAACCTCCTAATACGTCCACCCTCCAGAGGCAGAGCTGGTCTTCCGCACCTAAGATCATACTACCAAGCCGTCCTATTAGACCAACTCTTCTTCTGGTGGCACCCCACCAAGGAAAAAATTTGGACTAATATGGAATCCTCCTTGTACCTACCTCATACTATAACACATGTGTTATACATACCCCGAACGGCTCAAACTATATCTCTACATAAACATCCCTGCATACAAGCCTCCTTAACTGCCTGGCATGACTTCGTAACCTACAATAAACTTCATAAAGACAATTTACAAATCCCAATACCAATCTCATCGCTGTGCTTTATGATCCCTCACTTGAACCTAACAAAATGGGAAAATCTTGGCATACTCCATATCCAGGATATTTACACCACAGGCAAACTGGACTCCTTTTACACTATTCAAAAGAAATTCCACCTTCCTGATACTGACCAATTCACCTACATGCGCATAGCCCATTTACTTCACAATACAACTATACCACTCAAATTGGAAATCCCTGCAACTGCACACCACTTCTTCCATAGATCAACCTACCCAAAGAAAGGAATCTCAACTTTCTACTCACTCATAACCCTAACACAATTTCCCATGTATACTTCATCTTTAATCAACTGGGAAAAAAATCTTCTCCAACCAATTACTCCACATGCCTGGGAAAAAACATTCACCATCACTTTCAAAGCCTTGAAATGTTCCTCCCATTGGGAAACATTCTTGAAAATTCTTCACCAATGCTATCTAACCCCTGCTAAATTGTCCTTATACTACCCGCAACACTCGCAAAATTGTTGGAGACACTGTGGGGAAACCGGTTCGCTCCTTCACATACTCTGGACATGTAAGTCCCTCAAATCTTATTGGAACAAGGTCTTCCAAATAATGTCCTCAATTACAGGAACACCAATAACCCCAAATCCCGCCCTAGCTCTCCTACACATAGGCATAGATAAATACCCGCATAGATTATTATACACATGTTAGCAGCTGCAAAAACCAATATAACCAAACATTGGCGATCCATCACCACCCCTTCTATTGCTAGCCTTTTATCTGACCTAAATGGTATAATTCCTCCATTTTATATATCTGATCTACTCTCTTAATCCAATCCATTATATTTGGTACGCCCTTTTCCATCCAGAATTTAGGAATTAAACTTTTTGCTGCGTTCATGTACTGCAATAACCCAGAGTGTCTATATTTTTCTACTGTTAGCTCTGTTGCATGTAAAAGACATATCCCTGGGTCCTTTAATATTTTTATCCCCATTAATTATTGTACCTACTGGATTATTTCTTCCCAATATTCTTGGATTGTACAACACTCCCACCAAATGTGACCTACCGTGCCCTGTTCCCCACAACCCCTCCAACATAAAGGTGATTTATCTCTATTTTGTTTGTGCACTATATTTGGTGTCATATACTACCTCCCCAAACACTTATAGTTCATCTCTACATCTTTCATACTTACATTATTGTGTGTTAACTTATAAATACTTATTTGTTTATCTTCTTCTATCTTAACTCCTAATTCTCTTTCCCATTTCCCCATATATGCCGGTGCCGTGCTTGTTGTTAAATTTAGTAAGAATTTTATATATTTTTTTGAAGTTCCGTGTTTCCCATCCCCCCATGTACTAAACAAAAGTTCAAATGGATTCCACTTTTCTTTCTTCCTTAAGGGCCTCGGGAGTTTTTCTATAAAAATGTTTCATTTGTAAATAACGCCACTCATCCACTCTAATAAACAACTCCTTATTCTTTTTCATTTCCTCTAAGGAGCATATTTCCTCACCATCCATTAGATCTATTAATTGTGCATCTCCTTTTTTTATCCATCTCCCTGCAATCTTTTCATTCCCCAGCAGGAAGAAATCTGTGTTTGCGATAGACATTAACATTGAGTTAAATTCCCACCCCATCTGTTTGTGCATTGTGTCCCAAACTCTCATAACCATTCTTGAGAGTATGCATGTACTATCCATCATTCCGCGACAGTGAGGTGGTAACAATATTATCTTACCCACATGTGCTTTACTTAATATATTTTCAATATTTATCCAACTTTTCCCCTGTGCATTGTGTATCCAATCAAAAATTTGTGCTATTAATTAGAGATGAGCGAATTATTCAAAAATTCGATTCGGCTGATTCGCCGAATTTGCGGAATAAATTTGATTCGATGCGAATTTATTTGCTGCGAATTTAACTTCTTAAAAGGGTTTCTAGGCTTCAGAGAGCCTTTATATTAGTGCAGAACACTGTACCTTTAATTTAAATGCCCTTGGAGTCTGCTGGGGAAGAGAAATAATACTGTCAGTCAGTATGACATGCAGATGAGTGCCGTCGATCTTAGAATCACCGCACACTTCACTCATTTGGGCAGTCACGGGGCCAAAACCAGAGTGTGGAGCCACAGTGTGGCGGTGGAGGCAGCAGCAATGGGAGTCCATACAGCACCCTATGAAAAAATGGAACCCACCAGCAGTGTGAGGAGACCTGAAAGTGGCACATGGCAGAGTGTGGCGATGGAGACAGCAGCAATGGGAGGCCGTACAGGGACCCATGATACACTCTGGACCTGGCAGCAGCATGAGGAGGCGGTACAGGGGCCCATGACAGATTACGGGCCTGGCAGCAGCATGAGGAGGCGGTACAGGGGCCCATGGCAGAGTGGCGAAGCGTAAGCAGCTTAAATTGAAGGCCATACAGAGGCCTATGTTAAAAAGTCTCCCCAGCAGCAGTGTGGGGAGACGACTATCAAGAGTCCAATGGCAGAGTGGCGGAGCAGAAGCAGCTTCAATTGAAGAAGAAGAGGATGAGGATGAAGAAGAAGAAGAAGAAGAAGAAGAAGAAGAAGAGGATGAGGATGAAGAAGAAGAAGATGAGGATGAAGAAGAAGAAGAAGAAGAAGAAGAGGATGTGGATGAGGATGAAGAAGAAGAAGAAGACTATCAAGAGTCCAATGGCAGAGTGGCGGAGCAGAAGCAGCTTCAATTGAAGAAGAAGAGGATGAGGATGAAGAAGAAGAAGAAGAAGAAGAAGAGGATGAGGATGAAGAAGAAGAAGATGAGGATGAAGAAGAAGAAGAAGAAGAAGAAGAAGAGAATGAGGATGAAGAAGAAGAAGAAGAAGAGGATGAGGAAGAAGAAGAAGAGGATGAGGATGAAGAAGAAGAAGAAGAGGAGGATGAGGATGAAGAAGAAGAAGATGAGGATGAAGAAGAAGAAGAAGAGGATGAGGATGAAGAAGAAGAAGATGAGGATGAAGAAGAAGAAGAATAAGAGGATGAGGATGAAGAAGAAGAAGAAGAAGAAGAAGAAGAGGATGAGGAAGAAGAAGAAGAAGAGGATGAGGATGAAGAAGAAGCAGAAGAAGAGGATGAGGATGATGAAGAAGAAGAAGAGGATGAGGATGAAGAAGAAGAAGAAGAAAAAGAAGATGAGGATGAAGAAGAAGAAGAGGAGGATGAGGATGAGGAAGAAGAAGAAGAAGAAGAAGAAGAGGATGAGGATGAAGAGGATGAGGATGAAGAAGAAGAAGAAGAAGAAGAGGATGAGGATGAAGAAGAAGAAGAAGAAGGAGAAGGAGAAGAAGAAGATGAGGATGAAGAAGAAGAAGAAGAAGAGGATGAGGATGAAGAAGAAGAGGATGAGGATGAAGAAGAAGAAGAAGAAGAAGAAGAGGAGGATGAGGAAGAAGAAGAAGAAGAAGAAGAAGAAGAAGAAGAAGAAGAGGATGAGGAAGAAGAAGAAGAAGAAGAAGAAGAAGAAGAGGATGAGGATGAAGAAGAAGAAGAAGATGAGGATGAAGAAGAGGATGAGGATGAAGAAGAAGAAGAAGAAGAGGATGAGGATGAGGAAGAAGAAGAAGAAGAAGAAGAAGAAGAAGAAGAGGATGAGGATGATGAAGAAGAAGAAGAGGAAGAAGAAGAAGAAGAAGAAGAGGATGAGGATGAAGAACAAGAAGAAGAAGAAGAAGATGAGGATGAAGAAGAAGAAGAAGAAGAAGAAGAAGAGGATGAGGATGAAGAAGAAGAAGAAGAGGATGAGGATGAAGAAGAAGAAGAAGAAGAAGAAGAGGATGAGGATGAGGAAGAAGAAGAAGAAGGAGAAGGAGAAGAAGAAGATGAGGATGAAGAAGAAGAAGAAGAGGATGAGGATGAAGAAGAAGAGGATGAGGATGAAGAAGAAGAAGAAGAAGAAGAAGAGGAGGATGAGGAAGAAGAAGAAGAAGAAGAAGAAGAAGAGGACGAGGAAGAAGAAGAAGAAGAAGAGGATGAGGATGAAGAAGAAGAAGAAGATGAGGATGAAGAAGAGGATGAGGATGAAGAAGAAGAAGAAGAAGAGGATGAGGATGAGGAAGAAGAAGAAGAAGAGGATGAGGATGATGAAGAAGAAGAAGAAGAAGAAGAGGATGAGGATGAAGAACAAGAAGAAGAAGAAGAAGATGAGGATGAAGAAGAAGAAGAAGAAGAAGAAGAAGAAGAGGATGAGGATGAAGAAGAAGAAGAAGAGGATGAGGATGAGGATGAAGAAGAAGAGGATGAGGATGAGGAAGCAGAAGAAGAGGATGAGGATGATGAAGAAGAAGAAGAAGAAGAAGAGGATGAGGATGAAGAAGAAGAAGAAGAAGATGAGGATGAAGAAGAAGAAGAGGATGAGGATGAAGAAGAAGAAGAAGAAGAAGAAGAAGAAGAGGATGAGGATGAGGAAGAAGAAGAAGAAGAGGATGAGGATGAGGATGAAGAAGAAGAAGATAATGAGGATGAAGAAGAGGATGAGGATGAAGAAAAAGAAGAGGATGATGGTGAGGAAGAAGAAGAAGAAGAAGAAGAAGAAGAAGAGGATGAAGAAGAAGAAGAAGAAGAGGAGGATGAGGATAAAGAAGAAGAAGAAGATGAGGATGATGAAGAAGAAGAGGATGAGGATGAAGAAGAAGAGGATGAGGATGAAGAAGAGAATGAGGATGAAGAAGAGGATGAGGATGAAGAAGAAGAAGAAGAAGAAGAAGAAGAGGATGAGGATGAAGAAGAAGAAGAAGAAGAGGGTGAGGATGAAGAAGAAGAAGAAGAAGAGGATGAGGATGAGGATGAAGAAGAAGAAGTAGGATGAAAATAAGAAGAATTCCATTCCAGCAAAAAGTGTATCTGCAGAGAGCTCCGCTATTTCTGACAGTTCTCTGACAGTTCCTTCACATTTACAGCGGTTGAAACATTGTATCTATTTGTTTCCGAATAAAAACATCTGTATCCTAAATGGAAACAAATAGATACAATGTTTCAACCGCTGTAAATGTGAAGGAACTGTCAGAGAACTGTCAGAAATAGCGGAGCTCTCTGCAGGGACACTTTTTGCTGGCTGTAGAAGGGATGAAAATCGGCCGATCGGGGAAAATTCGATTCGTGCATCCGAAGTTTGCTAATTTTCGGATTCGCCGCGAATCGAATTTTTCCTAATATTCGAAACGAATTCCACTTCGCCAAGTTCGATTCGCTCATCTCTACAATTAATACTGAGTTATAATATCTTTTAAAATCAGGAACACCTAATCCCCCATTTTCTTTATCTCTAGTTAGAACTTCATAACTTATTCTAGGTTTTTTATTCCTCCATATAAACTTTGTCATGATTTTTTTCATTATCCTAAAATACTGTTCAGGCAGCTCTATTGGAATCATCTGGAATTTATATAAACTTTTTGGAACAATTACCATTTTAATTAAATTTATTCTTCCTAACCAAGATATACCACCTATCCCAAATTTTTTTCACTTCTTTGATTTCATTTATTAATGGAATATAATTTGACTTATATAAATTCTTTAGGGATGCTGTTAACTTTATTCCCAAATATTTTAGTTCTTTTTCCTTCCATGAGAAATAAAATTCCTTTTGTAAAGCCTCTCTCTCTCTCCTTGGTAGATTTATATTCAAGATTTTTGTTTTAGTTGGATTGATTTTGAAATTAGACAGCTTCCTATAGTCCTTCAGTGCCCTCATTAAATTGGGTAATTTTATCCTTGGGTTATCTACATAGAACAGCAGATCATCAGCATATGCTGCTACTTTATGCTCTGTCTCTCCTACACAAATTCCTCTGATATCTATGTTTTTCCTTATTTTTGCCAAAAGGGATTCTAAGGATAGGACAAACAACAAAAGTGACAGGGGACATCCCTGCCGGGTCCCATTATACATCTTAAAGTTCTCTGATATTTCCCCATTAACCTGTATTGCCGCTGTTGGCTTACTATACAATTTCTCTATCCATGTTCTCATTATAGGACCTATTCCCAAAACGTTCAGTGTATCTAACATATAAGACCAGTCTAATCTGTCAAATGCTTTCTCAGCATCTATCAACATTAACAAAACAGGATATTTTTCTCTTTTACTTTTTTGTATAAGCAACAACGATCTTAATCCATTGTCCCTACCCTCTCTCCCAGGGACAAACCCCACCTGATCCATATGAATCCACTCCGGCATTAAGTCTTTTAACCTATCTGCTAGCACTTTTGCATATAGTTTAGTATCTATATCTAACAGGAATATTGGTCTAGAATACCATGTACCATCTCTCCCTTCTTTTGGAATTATTGTTATATGGGCCTGTAGGGATTCCTCTCTTATCTCCATCTCCCCTCCCAGTGCATTCATATATGCACTCAATTTAGGTATCAATTGATCTTTAAATTTTTTACAATATCTCACGGTGTACCCAGCCGGTCCTGGACTTTTCCCTTCCTTAGTGCTCTTCAATGCCCTTTGGATTTCTTCTTCCGATATTGGTCTATCCAGGGAAATTAACTGCTCTTCTCTCAATTTCAGTAACCCCACTTCTTTTAGGTATGTCTGTCTTTTTTTACTTCTCTCTTCCCCCTCTGTTATTGACCGTTGAGGATTAATATTATACAATTTACTATAATACTCTTTAAACACTTCTGCTATATTTTTGGTAGACTATTTTAGTTCTTTATTATCTCATATCTCTCACTAATCATCTTATTAAATACTCTCCTCTTTTCCTCTTCTATTAAATTATTTAATTCTTCTCGTTTTTCCATAATCTTCTGTTTGATCTGTTTTGTTATTCTCTTTTTATGCACCTGTTCTAATTCAAACAATTCTCTAAGAAGCGTGTTAATTCTTTCATTCCTTTCCTTTTTTTTTTCATCCGAATCGCTATGAAGATTCCTCTAATATAGGCCTTATGGGCTTCCCACACAGTCGCCACAGACACCTCCTCAGTCTCATTTCTTTCAAAATATTGTTCTATTTCTCTTTTAACCTCCCTGGCGGTATTCCCGAGTGTAGCTCAGGGTAAAGTTTCAGTACCAAAAGCGGTAACCCCAAGCTACACTCAGGCTTACCATGCGGCGTTGCTCAGGGATTCCCTGCAGCGCTTACCTTGTCCTTCGCTCCCGTGATGTGTCCCCTGCAGTGTCCCCGGCCATCTCCTCCGGCCAATGCTGGCATCTGGCTTCCGTGTTCCAGTCCCTGCGAGCGTCAGGACGTATGGGGGCCGGAACGGCGGCAAATTTAAACATTTTTAGAAACTGTAATTTTCTTAGAAATGAATTTGACATAGTAAAACATTACTGTATCAAACCATTTCACATACATTTTGTCCCTACTGCTTTGTCCTGTGCCCTGCCTGCATTTTGACTGTTCTTTCTGCCTGGAAACTTAGAAAAGTCCATGGCGTCCAAAAAGTGTCCCTTTTGGTCAAAAGCGGTTTTAGACCAACTAGAGAACAGTGATAGTAAATCAAAACCACTTGCAGAACTGAGTGATAATGATTCGTGGGGAAATTCGTCAACAGACACTGAAAACGATTTTGCGACTTTGCTCAGCGATGTGCGAACTTGGCGCTATATTTCAAATTTCAGTGTTTTTGGTTTGATTATATTATTGAATTAAATTTATTATTATTATATTATTATTATTTTTGTGATTATTTATTAAATTATAATTTGTGATTTTGTGCTTTTTATCCTACCCCGAATGTTTACTAGACTCTTGTTCGGACTTCAGTGAGTTATTCCTAAAAATTACAGGCCTACAATAAATAAAATACATATTTCCATGCAAAAAAATGTACCGCTTTCAGCACAGAAATATGGACATAATCATACCGCTAGGGAGGTTAATTATCTCTTCTGTCTCATGATCCTGAAGAAGTGACTCATTTAATCTCCACGTGTTCATCTTTTTATGTTCTTTTCCCCATATCAACCTCATTGTGACAGGTGCATGATCCAATAGTGTTATAACTTCTATCTTTGCTTTCACCAAAGACTCAATGAGTCTGTGATCTAGCAATATATAATCCAATCTTAAATACGTTTCATGTGCATGAGAATAAACTGTATAGTCTCTATCGTTCAAATTTTTAATTATCCAACTATCTACCAGCTGACACTGTTGGAATGTTTTCCTTAGTACTTTCAAATATTTATTCCCCTCTCTCAGCACATGTGACGTTATATCCATCTGCGGTTCCATGCAACAATGAAAATCTCCTGCCACAATTAATTTACCTTTTTTAAAATCCAATAGTTTCTTCAATATGTTCTTTAGATAGACCTCTGTTTTTTTATTAGAGCTGTATATATTTGCCAATGTACATTCTACCTCTTGCAATTTCCCCTTTAAAAATAAAAATCTTCCCTCCGGATCCTCCATTTTTTCTTCCAGACAAAACCTTTTATTTTTCGCAAACCCAATTGCTACCCCTTTAGCACGTTTAGTTGGGGAGTCTGCATAGTACCATACTGCGTAATGCTTAGAATACAATTTCACACTTGTTTATTGCATTAAGTGGGTTTCCTGTACAAACACTACCTCAATAAATCTTTTTGTATCTCTCTAAGTATCTTAAATCTCTTCTCTGGGCAATTTAACCCCTTAACATTATAAGTCATAAAGTTAACCTCCTCCATTACTATATATTTTTCTATTCTTTCTTTCCCTAGGCTTCTTCCTGCATCGTCTATCTCCTTTCCTTATGCTGAGTATTATCTTTATCCCACCCTCCACCTTCCTCCCCCCCTCCCCTCCCCTCCCTCCACCTACACCTCCCTCCCCCCCCTCTTAGGCTATATTTTTGCCTACAAATCATTTGTGGTCCTAAAAAAAAATTCTCCAACCACCCATCTAGTTGGACATAATTTAGGGGGATATTACATAAGGGGAGCAAAATAGGGGAGCAAAATATGGGGGCGTGGGGAATGGCAGAAAAAATTCCCCCATCTCCCTCCCCTCTCTACTCCCTAGTTCTCCTTCCAACTACCTGCCATTCCTCCTTTCTAGTAGCCCCTATCTCTCCTTCTTCATTCTCCCACCCAGGTATCTCAGTTCTCTGCAAACCAGGTCTCTCACAGAAGTCTCTCATATGTTCAGGAACTCTTAATTTTGCTGTATTCCCATTTTTCCAACCGATTAAACACGCCGGGAATCCCCATCTGTATTGCACATTTTGCTTCCTCATCTGCTCCAACAATGGTTTCAAAGATCTCCTTCTTGTCAATGTCTCTGCAGACAAATCAGCAAAAATCTGAATATTTATTTCTCCACATTTAATAATTGTTCTCCCTTTGATCTTCTTCCATATCTCTTCTTTATCCTCATAATTATGGAATTTTACAATTACATCTATCGATTTTTCTTTACTCTTTTCAGCTTGGGGCCTTCCTATTCTATATACTCCATCCAAATTAAGAGTCTCTACTGCAGATCTCTCCCTTATGGTATTCAAAATTTTACATATCATACCCATTAGATCTTCTCCGTATGAAATCTCTGGTATTCCCCGTATCCTTAGATTACCTCTCCTATCCCGGTTTTCTTGATCCTCCATTCTACATAGCATCTTTCTTTGTTCTCCTCATTTTTATCATCCTTTTTTCTAACTTCAAGATGTGTTGGGCATTTTTATTCACTTTCCCCTCCGTCTCTTCCATCCTTAATAGCATTTCCCCCAGATCTTTCTGTATTATCGCTTTTTTATTTATTTTTAAAGACCTTTAAACATGTCTGCTATTTCTTTTTTATTTGGCATCTGTAGGTCATTTTCTTGTTCTCCCGTTTCCATTCTTTCCTTTATCTGTTGGCCGCTATTAGCCATTCCAAGGGATAGTCTAGGACTATCTTCCACACTGATTTCCAATACACTTCTTTCACTTATTCCTTGTTGTATTTCTGGGGTCAAATTCCCCTGTGGGGGTATATATTTTTTAATTGTACCTGTTAGGGAACCCTTGGACCCACCTCCTTTGGCCACTTTATTTTTCATGCCACTCAACAATATAGTTCCCTTATCCAAGTTCTGGGAAGGGTGGGGGGATGGGAGGCAAACCTCCTCTTCCTTTATTGTCCTGTTTGTCGCTTTAAATCCCCCTCTCTGCTGGAATCAATATCCCCAAGGTCTTGTGCTTTGTTGCTTCTATCCTCTTCTCATTTTAGACCCCCCTAGGTGATCTTCCCCTATACTTTCACCTCACCAATCAGTTCTTTCAATTTGGCGCAAAAAATTCCGTTAGCTTGACCGCTCCCACTCACCCTCCTCTTGTCTTCTTTCTTTTTGCAAGCCAGCTTCTGCTTTTCCTTCTGGGGTCTGTACTTCTGTATTGTTCTTTTACAGGGGGAGATACCTGTTTTTTTAAAGGGGGAGAGAGGGGGCTCTGCTTCCTCCCTGGTCCTCTGCCGCCAGGGACACTTGCATAAGTCCCATTGACTTTGAAGGAGAACCGGCGTCCTCCTCCACCTAGGAACGCCGGCCGGCTTCTCCCCTTCCCAGAGCTCCTTTGTGGCCGGTCACATGGTTCCCTTCGTGTCCTTCTGGCTCCAGGCCTGCCCGCCGCGCGAGACGGAATTTACCGTCGTGTTTCTGCGGCGTCCACCCGGAGGTCCGTCCGCCCTTCCGCTGCTCGTCCTGCGACCTCTGCACTCCACAGCCTCTCTCCAGACCTCTCCTCTCACATGTAGGTATTGTTGGTTATCATCTCTCGGGTGCTTTGGCAGGTCTCTCGAGGGATAGGCGGCTGGCTTGACGGAGAGCTCTCACATTGAGCTCTCCCTCACTGCCATGATCAGGCTCCTCCCTCCAGCAGCCTGTCTTGTACTGTTGCTAGGTTCGAACTTCAGCCGTTAATTACTTTGTAATTAAACCCATTCGGTGATTTAATCTAGTGTACAGTAATCATATTATGACTCTTTGGTGTCTGAATTTTATCAATGGAAAATCTTATTATTGGCCTGCAGTTTACACACAGATTCCTCACAGAAAAAGAAAAATAAGAACATAAGAAGAATGACTCTCATAAAAGTAATTTTACACTAGTTTAAATCAGTGGTCATGCAAGATGTGATTAAAAAAAGAAAATAAATATTTGGCAACATTTAAGGATTTATTTAATTCACTCCTGGGCTTCTGCCTGGTGAGAACACCATTGTAAAGTTCCACCTTTCTTGGGCCTTGTCCCAGTAGAGGCCTATGATAAAGGTCTAGAGAAGTTCAGCTGTTCAAGTGGAAGGAATATCCAGAGGAAATAGATCTGGAATATGGCTGTCTGTATGGGGAAGTTTTTCAAGAGTCTTTTGTGCTGAACAGTTCTGGTGAGCTTGGGAAAGGCTGTTGCCAGTGGGCATTGCAAAAAGGTCTTACTGCTCAAAACTGTAAGGTATGAGAGTTGCACTTTGCAAGGTACTTTTCCACAGCTTAGTGAATGATACTTCCATTGACTTCCATTATCTAATCATGTGCAATCAAAAATGCTGCTTTTATATCTTCCTTGCAGGTAATTGGGTATTATTTGCAAAGTGAAATTTCACCACATTAACTAAGCTCTGGGGAAATGTATCTTGCAAAGAGCAACTTCCCTTGCAAAGTGAACATCCAATTTGCGTTAGTAAACCAACCGCAGTGTGTCAATGGCCTGGCATTTACTTAGACAATGATTATTTGACATTTACCAGCACACAATGGTTACTCTTATAGCATCATTTTAATCTGCTTGGTGCCTAATAAGGAGCTAGCAAATAGAGTATGTTAATTGCTACTAGAAGACCAGAGATATTTTTGTAGTTTTGGGTATCTTTTGTATCTTACAGGAATATGAAAACACAAACATTCGAGTTGAACTAAATAAACTGGTATCTTTGTTCAACCTTTCCAACTATGTAACTATGTAAGTTGATCTGGAAATTTCTTTTAATTTGCTCTGTGTCAATTCTGAAGAGGTGAATCCATTCAGTTAGGAAAAGACCCTATAAGGCCTCATGCACGCTGGATGTTATAAAAACACCAGTAATATTAGCTGTAGAATGCCACCTTAAAAACACGAGCTTTGATGCATTTTTTACCATATTTTCCCTTGGCATATTTCAGAATTTTTTTACCATTTTTCAGGGCTTGCGTTTTTTTTTTTTTTTTTTATCAAAACTATACTCTCACAAAAGCTTGAAGCTCAAAAATGACCATAAATGCCTGATAGCCACATTTTTAAGCATTTTTCAGAATTAGCGTGTTTTTATAGCTGAAAGACTCAGCTATAAAACTCCTGAAAACTCCGCTGTCAAAAAATGCAGCTAAAAGTCTATGTGTGCATGGACACATAGGACAACATGCTGGGAAGTTTAGTGGCTGTAAAAAAATGCCTGCTGCCCAAAACAGCAGCTGTAAAAATGTCCAGTGCGTATGAGGCCTAAAAAGGTTAACATCCATAAATATGAGAAAAACAAAACATATCATCAGCTTCTTAATAATAATTGATAATCAACATTATGTTTCAAACAGCACAAAAGAATCATTCTGTTATACGTAGCAAGGCAACTTGAAACAAAGATATCACATGCTCAGATGCAATAAAGAAAAGTCAATAATCAGTATAAGATGCGCTGTTGTCACAATATCTAAGAATGTTAGGTTAAATCACAACCATCTGTCTCTTCTTTGTACATTGACTAATCTTCTGAGCCAAAGACGAGGCGACAACTTATTTTTCATCCACTGAACAATGACAGACACAAAGTAATTAACAAAGCGTTATCTGTTTCTCGTAAATTAGTGATCCTCAGAGGTCCGTGATTTACCGTTAATGAGTTGTATTTTGTGTTTTGAGATGGGACCTCTCTGCCTCCTGAGTCCCAGGTATCATGCTGATTGTGACCTGCCCCAATCCATCCCTGACCAGGCCATGTGCTCTGTATGGCTGCTTTGCCTTTTAATTTCTACTTACCCAGAGAAGTATATCAGGGCTGCTCTCACCATACGTCACTTGCTGGTACATGGCTGTGCTCACGTTACTTCTAATTATCAAACAGCGGGGCTCCTAATTAAATGGTGTGACTCTTGGAGAGTCCTGCTGGGTAACACCTGGCTAAAAAGTATTTTTCCCTTGTTTCCCTAGGTCATAATTAGTTCTATAAGACCAAGCTACTGTTTCTCCACAGGAGCCACTGCTGTCACAATGAATCAGAACAGAGTCTTATTAAAGGCACGGGGCCTTGGCCAGAACTCGGCAGCAGGCAGGCTCCGATGGAAAGGTCTTTTGCCCAGTATCTCTCGGAAAAATGCTGCTGCCTCCCAGGCAAATCTATCATGCACATTGTTTGTTGCTTGCGAGATATTTTGTTTTTATAGAGCAAGTTCATGCATGTTGACAGTTTTATGCCAGGGCTCTTCGGGGCTTTCCTCTCCTTAGAGTCCTCGCATGTTCTAAACTACACTCTGCTGTTAAACAAAGAAAGCAAACAACATTAGAACAAAATGGATAAGGGACTTTTTCATGCTGAGAAGTTAAAGTGCACCTAAGCCCGAAAATAAAAATGCAGCCTACCAGTCCTTAGATGTGGCTCTTTTAGTATTCTTTTTCCAAACATTTTTACTTTGTTTTCACCTGGTGATCCTTCCAGTACAATATTTTCTGTACAAAAGTGACAACACCCACTCGCCAAACTGTATATCTAAAGGAGTAGTGTTGTCACCCTAGATTGCTCATTTTGACTACAGAACATCTCCCATGTCCATAACATGGAGGAGGTGGTCTGTAATGCACAGAAGTGAGCTTGGCAGGATGATAATACTATTTGGATAACACTGCCAAGTGCACACCACAAAGGATGACACTGAACTTTTGGCAGGATCAACATATATTGTTTACTCTTATTGAACAGATATAACAAAATATTTCTCTGTTTAGCAGACCAGAAAGGGAGAAAAGTGAGAAAATAAGAGAAGTTCATTTTTAAGGTTTACATACACTGCTGGGACAAAATAGGAGTCAATTCTGATAAAGAGATGCAGACTGAAGCAGATTTCTGTCCACTTTCATTCCTACCCAGTCAGGGTTCTTTCAGACAGGCAGTAAGCTTATTGCCCTCCTATAAGTGATCTGTGGTGGACGGTGGATCATTTTTTAGAGGACTTTTCAGCAGCAGCTGACAGGTCTTCAGGATGCAATACTGCTACCTCCTGGAGCTTGTTTGTCTGATTTTTAATTGCCAAAAGCCAATTTTACATTGTGGGACTAAGCTGCAACTGTAAGCAAAACGTATGGTTCTCGGTTGCAGTAGGGCCTATTCATCTCAATGGGTAAATTTGACAGGTGGTGCCATGTACAGCCCTATCAAACTATGTTAGAATAATTCAGCTGGGCAGCTGGGGGAGTGGTAAAACCACATCCTAAGAGCCTGTTTGTACCACCCATGTAAAAGACCCATAAGAAATTTGCCTATATAATCACTAGCCTTAAAGATAACATGAAAAAAAAAAACATGCCAACAAAAACTTTGTGTAAGGTCACTAAAAATATAAAAAAAAGTTCTCTTTAATGTGAACCTTTAATTTGCCCATACTGGGTAATGTGAATTTTCACTTTACTGTAACAATTCTGGAGAGCATGTGAAGCAGGAGAGGTGCACACAGATCCCTGTAAGTTGTACCTTGTTCAGGAAGTAATCTGGAAATTCTCATGTGGCCTGATGGAGGTTTGGTGTGGTGAGGGACAAGTGAAAGGTAATGCTCTAAAATGACAAGTTAATCCTCTCTCAAAATTTCCCCTAACCATCCGCCCTAGCCCCAATACACTAACCTCTGACACACCCTTGAAAACAGGTAGACGGCTGGGTAGGTTCCCTTTTAAAGGTTGTTCCTCCTAAACTTTGGGAGTTCCTATATAGTCAAGGAAAGGGTGGAAGTGACTGGGAGAGAGCAGGTGAAGAAGAAAAGTCTGTTGTGCTTCTGCTCTCCTTCCTCCTTCAGGGAGATCAGGGCTCTCTGGAGGCCCCCTTCTCTGATCACTTGGGGAAATAAGGTACAGCTCCACTGCTTCCTCTGGGATTGTCTGATCGTTTCTTAGCTTTCATCTGGCTGCATAAGAGATCCTAGATTACCTTTTTGTTTTTTCAAAAAACTTCTCACCTACGAACAACTAAGTATACTCTCCCCAACAGGCTCTTTCCCACTGTGGGCATATCTTCTTTCCCAACTGAGGTACCTCTTATCTTAAACCGGCCCATGTTAAGCTCTGGACTAGGCCCCTCATGCAGTTTGAGAACCTATGCGTAAAGCAGACCCCCCAAAGTTAATTGATTTGCACAATATATCTTTGTTGCTCCATGACCCTCCTCTGCCTCTAGATCCTACAAGACAGGCTTGGGAAAGGGATCTTCAATGTAAGTTTACAGAAGAGGAGTGGAATGTCATAAATGAATAAACTTACAAGGGTGAATGTGGCAATTCAGGAGAATTACAAAATTCGAACAAGATGGTATAGAACTCCCACTCTCCTACACAAATTTTCTACCTCAATACTAAACACCTGGTAAATATGTGGACACAATGCTACATATGTGGTGGGCTTGCAAAGAGATTAGCCCTTTTTGGCGAATAGTTCATGATACTATCACACAAATCACTACCTATAATCAATATTTTACGCTAGCTCAATATTTGTTGCTTATTTCCCTCTCTAGAAAGGCCTATACAAGTCCTTAGCCATGCATATGGTAAATGCAGCAAGACTATGCATCCCTGTTTATTGGCGTTTCACACACATTTCGACGGCCAAGGAATGGTTTGCTAGAATTAACCAAATGGAAGAAATGGAGGAGTTAACAAATATCTCCTAAGAGCTGTGAAATAATTGTACAGCCATCATATTAAAACCATTTTAAAAGAGGGAAGGTTATGGAAGGCTGCAGATAGGAAAGTTCAGGCCAATCAATTCAGCAAAGTTGAGGAACGAGCATCTCTTAGTCAAGCAGTTATACACTACCTCTATCATTATTGAGAACAGATATGGATTAATAAAGTTGGATCTGTTCTGCTGCCATACAGCTTTATGCAGTAAATACATTTTTGATTAAATCTGGCCTCCATGAATGTTTGCACAAACATGTGATCCACATCCAAACCTGGGGTAATGTCATTATCTGTGTAAACCTGGTTGTCAAGCCTGGGAATTAATGAAGGGCCAGCATGTCTATACCTCTAGTAATGAAGGGGTTGAACAGGCACAGCCAGGAGGGGGGTCTTGTCTCTGACCACCATCCTCTTGCAGGAGATTGCAAACTGGGATGATTAGCATGTTTGCTCTGAAAATCAGAACAACTTGTAGGGTGACCAGGCTGCTCACTATGGCTACGTGCAAGGCAGCCCAGGTCCCGCTTACACTCTCCTTCCTTTCACAGCAGGTCAATACTTTTCTTAAAAATCTATGCAAGGTTGCCCAGCTGTCCTGAACACTAACCTTTTATAAACTTGAATAAACAATGTGTGTTTTTGGGACACAAGTGCACAAGTACAGGTAGCCTGGCACTACATTTCTATCAGATAGGATGCAGACAACATGGGAGGCTGAAGCTGTTGGAAGAGATACGTTTGGACCTACTGGGGGGTGACATACTGTAACTGAATGTATTGTGAGGATTTGGGGGTTGTTAGCTTAATGGTAGTGCTTCTCAGTGAGTTTAGTGCACTCAGTGGTTTATATTATTTCGAATTTGTTCTGCCCTAGGCAACACAAAAAGTTTGTGCGCCACCCCCCCCCCCCTCATGAGAGAGCGAGAGAGTTCAATAAGTGTGTAAATGTATATATGATTCTCTCTCTCCCTTTCTTTCTCTTCACTCTCTCTCCCTCTTCCCCCTCTCTCTCTCCCTCTTCCCTCTCTCTTTCTCTCTCTCTTGCCTCCTTCTCTCCCTCTCCCCCCCCTCTCTCTCCTCTCTCTTTCTCCCTATCTCTCTCTCTCTCCCCACTCTCTCTTCCCCCCTATCTCTCTCTCTTCCCCCCTCTCAGCTCTCTTCCTCCTCCTCTCTCTCCCCCTCCTCTCCCCCCTCCCACCCCCCTCTTTCTATCTCCCTCTCTCTCCCCCCCCTCTCTCTCATCCTCGATCTCTATCTTGTCCCTCTCTCCCACCCCTCTCTCTCTCTCTTCTCCCCCCTCTCAGCTCTCTTCCTCCTCTCCCCCCCTCTCTCTCTCCCTCTCAATATCTCTTCCCTCTATTCCCCCCTCTCTCTATCCCCCCCCTTTCTCTCTCCCTCACTCCCCCCTCTTTCCCTCTCTCTTCCCCCCTCTCTTCCCCCCCTCTCTCTCTTCCTCCCCCCTCTCTTTTCCCTCCTCTCTCTTCCCCCCTTCTCTCTCATGCCCCCTCTCCTCTCTCTCTCCCCCTCTCCCCCCCTCTACCTCTCTCTCTTTCGCTTCCCCCCTCTCTCTCCCCCCCCTCTCTTCCCCCTCTCTCTTCCTCTCGCTTCCTCTCTGCCTCTCTCTCTCTCTCGCTTCTCCCTCTCTCTCCCTCCTCTCTCTCTATCTTCCCCCCTCTCTCTCTCTTCCTTCTCCTCTCACATCATATGGGACTGCTCACAACACAGTATGATACATACACACACACACCCACCCCTCCTCCAATGGCTTCTGATCTCCAGGCAGCAGGAAGGGTGTGTGTGTTTGCAGTGACATATGATCTATCAGTGCATGGATGACAGGAAGGAGATCCCACAGCACACAACACAGCTCACCTCCTCTGGGCTCTCTCATCTCCGCCTCTTCTCTCCCTGCTCCAGCCTATCTCCTGGTCCTGGCTCATCAGCTGCTGGAGGGAGAGATACATGAGCATCGCTGTGCAACTGCTCCTCCTGCTGTCTGGGTCACTACAAGAGTACCGGTGATACCCCTCTGATGGCGGCCCTGCATGGCTCTGTCCGCTCAACAGGTCCCTTCTTCCGGAGGGCAGTGCCGCCCCCTAAAAATTGCCACTCTAGGCAAATGCCTTGTTTGCCTCGTGGTAGATACGCCCCTGAGTGCACTACAGAAGTGCTATTTAAGGGAATGTTAGCCCACATTTGATAATAAAACAGAAAAGTTCATACAGAAAATCAGTTTCCTATGCAAGGGTTTTTGCGAGCAACACGGACATAATTAACTTCAGCTTTGTGGCTCTCTCTAGTAATGCTGCTGCTCAGGTCTGTTGTCTTGATCCTCTAGACCAGGGGTAGGCAACCTGCGGCTCCCCAGCTGTTGCAGGACCACAAGTTCCATCATGCCTCTGCAAGTCATAGCTGTAACTGTCTGTTTTGTAATGTTGCAATGCCTCATGGGAAATGTAGTTCTACAACAACTAGAGAGCAACAGGGTGCCTACCCCTGCTCTAGACCATCATACACAGCACCTTTGTGCTCCTGTATACACTCTCTACCTTGACTCTCTTCTAGTTTCTTGCTGCTCTGTCACCCTCTGCACCTGCACTATGCAGACATACCTGCTTTGGCAGTCCCGTGAACCTTCTCTGACTCTTGGGGAAGGATTGGGGTCCTCCTGACCCCTGCACAGAGACCTCCTATCTCACAGGTGGAGACCCAGAAGTCTTGTTAGGTCCTAGATTATAAGGAATGTGAACACCTTCCCACTCAGACTGCTGGATACTGGCAAGACCCAGACACTGGGTTGGAGACTCCTTCCTTCCCAAAGCACTTTGAGTCTCTGAGCTCCAGCCCCTGATTTGGGAGTGACAAAGCCAGGAGAAAGATGAAAAACCACCTTTCTCCACTCAGAACTGACATTTTGGAGTATGGTGAACTTTAAAGAGATTTAGCGCAAAACTACTGCAATTAAAAAGTGTCATCCCTAGAAGAGTCTGCATATACTGTATGTGCCTTTTGCTTTATGGCTGCATTCTACTATTTGGTTAGGGCTGAAGCTTGCCTTACCCCTACACCTTTTTTTATTGACTCATCTCTATAATAGGTAGTGTGAGTGAGCAGTAGGAATGTACAGGAAGAAGGAAGGGGAGGCAAGCAATGGAATTGTTAGGAAGTTCTGAAACCTTGGCAGTCTGGAATTTGGCCATAATAGTAATGTTTTTGAGGCTGCTGCAGGTATAGGTAACTTGTACTTTATAACTGCAACAGTTTTGTTTTTCATGAAAGGGTCTCTTTAAATGTCTATACAGTCTAGTGGACCTGATATTCAGCCCAATATGTTAACTTAAACTCACTGTACAGCATTTTTTAATGTCTTGCTTAGAACAGTGTTAATGTGACAGCATCATGACAAACATTCAGTTTTGATATATAATAAAAGTATAGTAATAAATCCTAATACTTGCACATATTCACACCTGTAAGATCTTGTAGAAAAATGAAAATATATACACTATCTTATACAATTCAGATACCCAATAAATCATCAAAACTGTCTTCAAAGTATTAGAAAAAATGCATGGTGTCACCAACTATAATTGCCTGATGGATTGGAAATATTCTGTTACATGATGTGTCTTACCAAAAAATGACCATGTTCCTGACTATAATTTATAATTGAAGATGCTAATAATTTATGACTCGCATTAGTAGGAGTTTGTAGTTCCATTGAATTGCAAGGCTGTCAAGGTTCAGGGATTTAAATGAGTGAGTGACCAGGATCTGACATGATGATAAATTGACGTGGATATTAACAAGTGTGAGAGGGCTGAAATGTAAGGCACACTTCTTCCGAAAGGTGATGATGATACTATGAACAATTTCACCTAAAACGCAGCATGAAAAACTGAAAATTGAAAGGACAGCTATAGTTAATACTTCACTGGAGTGTGCAGAAAGAAAAATGATGTGCAGCTCTCAAAGCTGATTGACTATAGAGCTGATTTTAAACAAGAAAAGCTACAATCAGACATCAAAATTTACCAAATGCTTAATATAACAATGAAGATTAACTTGTGGAAATATACTAAAGTAATTGCACTTAAAAGGTTAGTGTATGTAAATCTCAGATTTTAGTTTGGTCTGCCCTAGCCTATACATCTCTTCTCTGTGCTGGAAGTAAAATGCTGGTGCCTTTCAATGCGAGTCTCCAGGCGCTGTGTACTAGTATGGATACTATACCTGCTAGTTACACTTGCAAAAGCACACTAAGGTACAACCCTAACACTAATATCCTAGACTGTTTACTCGATCAGGTTCTCTTGCAAGAAAAAAAACGGCCCTTTGTTCCTTCTTGAGAAACCCAAGTTTTTATTGTGTCTAAACTCGAAGTCAAACAATGTAGGAGATTACACAGGGTTAAAGTGTTACTAAACCCACCACAGTAAAATCAGTCTGTATACACAGTAAAACATGCTTGTTATACTTACTGTGGAACCTAAGGGGTTAATCCTCTGCATTGTGTAAAAATGCTGTTTGATTCTGATTTCTCAGATCCTCCCATACTTTCAATGTCTCCATCTTATCTCCTGAGAAGACATATCATGTGGAGTCACTCTGCACATGCTCAGTTTGGTGTGTATTGCTAAAGAGGTTGTTTTTTTTCTTGGGAGAGAGCATGTGATCAGCACAGGGCCAATCAGCACTTTCAAGACAGAGGTCAGGGGTTCTGCATCCTCCTAGAGCAAAAAGAAAACTCCTCCTATAAGCTTTAACCAGTGCTCGGCTGGACAAGGATAGAATTCACTCCCTCCCCTCCTTCCTTCCTTCTACCCACCCCTCCCTCCCATCCTTCCTTCTACCCATCCCTTCCTTCGACCCCTCCCACCCTCTCTGCCTTCCTTCCACCCATCCCTCCTTACCTTCCTTCCACCCACCCCTTCCTTCCTTCCTTCCACCCACCCCTTCCTTCCTTCTACTCACCCCTTCCTTCCTTCCACCCACCCCTTCCTTCCTTCTACTCACCCCTTCCTTCCTTCCACCCACCCCTTCCTTCCTTCCACTCACCCCTTCCTTCCTTCCTTCCAGGGGGAGAAGTTGGGGGGGGTAAAAATGCAGCTCAGCTGAGAGCTGAACCCCCCCCCCAAAGAAAATATTATCTACAGCCCTGCCAGTAAAGGGAAGGAGCTTTTATTGGCCATTTGTGTCCCTGTTGGGCAGATTTCCACTCACATCTTTCCAGGACAGGAAGTGGTAAGAAATCCATCTAATGAGGGCACAGACAAAAACAGAAACATATTTTAGTAGAATAAAAAGGTTTCTGATGATATTTTTATTGCTGTCTGTGCCTTCCTGTCTTAGTGATGACTATTTCTCGTATGGATGTGGTAGGGAGAGGAATTGAAGGAAAATATCCCGAATGGGGTCCTTAATAACAATAAAGACTTTTAAATCTTCACTATTTCCAAAACTAATGGAAAATAAAACAAAAGCAAAACATTAGCTGCAGTTAGGTTTTAGTAATTTCCTACCTAAAGCCCAATCTAGCCAAAACATTTTATTTTATTAGAGCAATGAAGGGTTGGCACCTCTATCAGGTTTTTGTTGCCATCTGTGTCCTTATTGCAGATATTTCCCTTAATTTACTATCAGGTAGGTGCTTTCATCATCATGGTGATATTGTAAGCACTGCCAGTGTATGGTTGTAGGTATGAGATAATCTGCCTGGGTTCGGTACTAAACAAGCTATTATCAAACAAAAGGCATAGGATGCCAGACATTGCCATGGGGACATGTATTCATGACAACTAATAAATACATAGAAATATATATTTTTTTAAATCTCTCCTAGCACATTGTTAGCTTCCCTATTGCCTCCAACACACACTGAAAATATGGCTGCTGTGAGCCCAACATTTTATAGAAATGGGGAGGGGGTATTATCAGCTTTTGTAACTCAGCTGACTAGGAAAAGGGCTATGCCTTGCTTTATAGGTGGTTTCTTAATTCTGTTAGCAAACATGAAAAGTTTTCAGCTGTGAACACATGATGGAGGAAATCCAAAATCTCATCCCCCAACTTCTTGTGCAATGCCATATCACATTACCCCACCAAGAACTAACTGAAGCAACCTCAGGGAGCAGCATAGGCTTAGATTAAGGAAAGCACTGTTTTCAAGCAATGCAGGTTTGAAGCAGTAGACTCGGGCTTAATGACTTATTAAATTACAGTCCCCCAAAAATGAAAACCCCAAAATACCACCCAACTTTTAAATGGAAGCCTTGCAGCAAAAAAAAAAATAGTTTGCTATGAACTGGACAGTAGTTAAAAGTGAAAAGCTTTTCCCTTGCTGGAGCAAACTGGATCATGCTTTAATGGAGGTTTTTTGCCTTCCTCTGGATCAACTGTGGATTGTGTATATAGTATTGTATTTATTTTTCTCCCCTTTCATTGGTTGAACTAGATGGACTTGTGTCTTTTTTCAACCAGACAAACTATGTAACTATGTAATTATGTGACAGCAGAGCTCAAATCAACCATCAAATTATGTTAAATACTAAAAAGTCCCCAAAAATAGGAACAATAAGGCAACAAAGTGACTGATTGCCAAATGAGATAGCAATAAGAATTAAAGTACAGTTTCTTAAATGACCCTAATCTCTTACATTACACTATAGCACTATGGCTGCTCTATGCCCTCTTCCTCCTTTAAATAGCAAAGGGGCTGGCTTCTCCAGAAGCTCTCTTATTGGCCTTTCTGAGTCTGCTGACCATAGTGTAAAATCCAAACAGTGCATTATGATTTTAATTCTTATTGGTAAATGTGCACATAAATTCACCAGGACCATGAATCCCAAAATCTAAAACTTCATCCTTAACCCATGGTAGCTGCGAACATGGACCTCATTTTCATAACTGTCCTAGTGTGTAAAAACTAGATTTCCTAATAAGCCAATGTCAAAATAAAAAGTGTTGGAATCTTCTGGCAAGGTCAATTACACTACATGAAGAACAGCTGTGTGTGCGCTTCTACCTTCCCCCATATGTATTCTGCCTGGTGCTCAGACCTCAAGGCTGCCGATACCTCCAGCATACCAAGATGAGACAAAGAGATGGTCGTCACTTGGGATGACATCCATAAAATCTTGATCCTTTATTGAAAAGACATGTATAAAACAGCCTATGTGTTATGGTAATCCGTAGTCATAGCTAAGGATTAGCATCCAAAACGCATAGGTTGTTTTATCAGCGTGTACATGTGTTTGCAATAAAGGATCAAGAGTTTATGGATGTCTTTCTGAGTGCCAACCATCTCTTTGTCTTATCTAATTACGCTACATAATGCCTGAATGTTGTTCCATTGTTTCCTGTACCTCCAACTGCTTAATAAAATGTGAACCTTTGGCTTGGTGCTCCACATTGTATTAGTTAATGGTCCAAAGATACCTTTTATCAGTTTATACCTGATCAGATTTATTAGTTACTGGCAGTATGACAACTAGGGAACTAGCATAATAAATAGCAGAAATCTGTTCTCCCATGAGAAAAGTTTTCCTTAAACCTCTTGCCACCCATGAAACACATATGTGCAGAAGCAAAAGTGTGGGTTGCAGCACGTACATGCCACACATATACATAAATAGGTGGCTGAGGTTTCTGTGCTGCGAGCGAGCTCACTGCTTCCTCCCAACACAGAAGCCAAGCTATCAAAGACAACTCTCAGTTCCCACTAATGATTAGTAGCCAGCGGGACCAGCTCCCAGTCATGTGACTACTGTGACAGCCAATCACAGTGGTCACATGATCGCCAATTCTTCCCACTCCCTGGATGAACAGACCCTATAAAAGGGATGCCAGTGCTGTGTAGGAAGTGGTTAAAATGTGTCTAAACATAATAACAAAATGAAAAGGTTTTATTATTAAGCTGATCAATGCTTAGATGTGTTGGCTGCAACCGTTTTTTTTTAGTACAGAAAAATCCTGCCAGAAATTTAGTGTTATCAGTCTTCCCTACTATCTTCTGTGAACTACAGAACCCCCTCCCCCATGCTATGGAGATGAGGAGAGGGGGAGATGTTGGTAGTCCAAACTAGAACAGCAAAGTAGGGTGACAATGCTGCTCCTCCCTAGATACTGTACAGCGAATGAGTGTTGCCACCCTAAGGCAGGAATGATGTTACCAACAGTAACACCAAGACAACAACAACTACATTGAAAGAATGGTAACCTGAAACATGCTGTATTACATTTTTTGCTCTTGGTTTACTTGCCCTTTAATTAAAATCAGAAATTTAGAAAATGATGTCACTTGCTACGTAACCACATACACCACATACTATATGGGAAGCTAATGGGAAACTTGTAAAAAGAACCATATAAGTGTATTGTCCCAGTATTTTGCACTTGGCCAATTTTAAAAAATATGTACATTAGAAAGGACTAAAATGTGAGATGACAAATCTTTGAAGTCTTAGTCTCTCTGGGAATTTAGAACAGTAGGCAACAATGCATGGAGATGTCACTGTCTGGAAAATAATAATTTGTTTCCTACCAAAGGATTGCTGTTCATTATACCGAGAATGAAGAAAAGGTGTCTTTTTTTTTAAGAAGAAGTGTTCTAGATCTGTTTCTTTTACACTTGTTTAAAGATCTCGGTATGTAAATATTAACTGAATAATTTACCAGACATAATTTTTGCTCGGCTGTCTGCAGGCAGCACTCTCTGTTTGACAAGTAATTAGAAACTGGGGAAAGATCCTTGTCTGTTCCCTCTGCCAGATATCAGTTTGCATGTATGTGCTGCCACAGGCTTTGTAAGAAACTCCATCCCTGAAGGTTAAGGACACATTTTTGATAGACTGTATCTGCAGAAAAAAAGAGTTTGTTCCCTGCCAGTAACTCTAAAAAAGCATAAGCTAAAAGGGTTAAAAAACAGATGGCAGGATGGTTTAGTGGGGTTTTTTTTTTGCCCATTGCTGTTAATAAGGCAGTAGCTCTTGCTGTCTCCTTCTTTCAAGAGAAGTAATTTTCGGAAGGATTTCTTGGAGTCATTTTTCATTTAATCCTATCACATTCTATAGTGAAAATACTGACATAGCCCCTGTTGCTAGAATTAGCTCTTAATAATGAATACCATGGGGAATGTTGATGAAAACTGAAGAACCAGATAAAAGGGTGTTAAAACTGCGGCAACCAATCAGTTATTCCTGTTATTTTTTCCTCAACAGCTTATGTTGCTGATTTTTTTTAATAACTCAATTCCTTGTGCCAATAGGCATTCTACAGCCCTCCAAGAAAACAGTTATGTACACAACTGAAAAATGTATACATGGCTTTCTTATTTACCACATGAGATATAGTTCTGCTTGTGATATAGGCAGCTCTGCTAGGCACTGCTGGCTCTGGATTTCTCTATAACCTAGCACAGCCTATGAGTGGACAATTTTGGAGAAGCAACATGCTGGTCATCCATGTATTCCCCTTTCTTAACCACTTGCCTACCAGGCACTTTCATCTCCTTCCTGCCCAGTCCAATTTTCAGCTTTCAGCGCTGTCAGACTTTGAATAACAATTGTGCGGTTATGCAACACTATACCTAAACCACATTTTTATCATTTTTTTAAATAGATAGAGCTTTCTTTTGGTGGTATTTAATCACCACTGGGTTTTAAAAAAAATGTTTCTAAACAAACTAAAAAAAACAACATTTTGAAATTATTTTTTCTACGTTTTTGTTCTAAAATGTAGTAAATTTTGTAAAACAATTAATACAATTTTGAAAATCCTTACCATTTAGGAGAAAAGACTAATTGAATGTTCATGACCTCATATCTGCAACTCAAAAGCTAACAGCATCTGGTCTGTCTAGGAGGAGGTGTAACAGCGGGAATTACATCATAACCTCTCTTCTCTCTCTCTGCAGTAAAAGGAACACACAGTTCCCATCAACCACAGGGAAATGTAGTGAATGTGGGTGGGGACACTAGGCCTGCACATTTTGAATGTGTGTGAGAGTCCCAGTCCACGCACCACTACTTCATGGGAAAAGAACTACAGAGGAGATGTGCCAAGACCAGTGGTTGAGGGAATAGGACGCATAGAAGCCACCTGTATTACAAACATAAAACCAAAGAGAATTAACAGTTTTATTTGAAAATGTATAGACTATTTCAGAGCAACTACTGAGTGAGCCATAAAATGGATGACATATTCAGTGAAGGTAGGAAGTCAGCAACAAGGACATGGAGTTCTGCTTTAAGTATGGTGTTGTGACCAGCATGCTGGATATTTTTGTGCTATGCTAATCTTTATTAAATATGAGCCCTAGCCAAATTTGACAGTGTGCAGAAAGTTTATATGTACCTTTTAGATATATGATCCTGCCTTTATGTGTGTTCACCTGCACAGAATGTGATTGTTTCAACTCCAAATATAGGCAAAACCTATAGAAACTTATTTTTTTTTCACCACTTTTTCCAAAGATCCAGAAACACTTTGGCTGAAGTATCACTTTCTGGAATTTTCTGTGCTGAACTTTTTTATTCTAGCAGATGCATACTTTATGTTTGTAGCTGCCCAAGACATTTACTTCATTGTAGATGCAACTGTTTGTGAATTGCTGACTATGGCAACTATTATCTATGCTGCTGTAAGCCATCCCTGTTTCCCCAGCCCACTCCTGAACACCATCTTCCTCAAGTATTGTCTTTTCTCCAGGTACTCTCCTTTTTTTTTTTTGCTTCAAGTACTCTTTTGGATACCCTTTTCTTGTATCCCAAAATAAACCTTACCAAACCCTATCTACCTATTTGATGGATGTGAAGCAAAGTTGATATCTATATTCTGCAGGATCTGGAGAGATCTAGGCTACAATTTAAAGAGCTAATGGTACGTATGTATGCTTTGTGATGCCTGCTATCACTTGTTCATGCATGATTTCCTGTTGACAGGTGCACTTAGAAATATATATGTCACAAATATATACTGATCTTCTACATCTGTACCCACACTAGACTGAAGAGAAGGAGGAGCTTTACACATTTCCTAACATTCCACATTCTGATTCTGACTTTCTGATTACCATGGTTGTTCCTGGTCAGTAGCTCACAAAGTACAGAAGCCATATGCAGTCAGTTAACTAGCACAAAAAATACACAATATACCAATTTATTTATTTATTTCAGGTACTTATATAGCGCTGTCAATTTATGCAGCGCTTTACACATATATATTTAACATTCACATCAGTCCCTAACCCTCAAGGGGTGTACAATCTAAGGTCCCTACCTTATATTCATACATACACATATTAGGGCCAATTTAGACAGGATCCAATTAACCTACCAGCATGCTTTGGAGTGTGGGAGGAAACCAGTGCACCGGGAGGAAACCCACGCAAGCACAGGAAGAACATGCAAACTCCATGTAGGAGGCGCCATGGATCGGGAATCGAACCCATAACCCATTTACTGCAAGGCAGACGTGCTAACCACTAAGTCACTGTGCCGCCCATAATTTTTACAATTGTTATGGTTTATTATGATCTAAAAGATATATGAACTTGCTTAGTATAATGCAACATATGCCTCTACTGTCTTTCCTCTATAATTATGCTAAACGTCAGACCACAGACCAGACTTACCCCCTCCTAGAATCTGCCCCAATGCTGTACTATAAACAAGGGCAAAGTACTAATTAAAAAAAAAAAAAAATAAAGAGCATGAAGTGAAACATAATACAGTTGAAATAAAAAAAATTAAAAAACAAGCATTGCAAAGGAAAAATCATTTTTTTTAATTGTCTGATATGCTGTTCTTTTTTATCCATTTTAGTGCTGTATCTACTGAGAATATTGTGCATTAGCAGCAAGAAAATGTATGTAGCTTTTTGAATTTTTAAAGACTTGATTTGGACCTGGGTAAGTGTATTCAATCTATATTTTGCAAAGTACTGAACAGAATCAAGACCAAGAACATCGGAGGCCCACACAACAAATACAGTATGACATCACTGGACTGCCATCTGGGGCACATGCACCAGGTTTCCTGCTGGATGCCTTGGTTTTAGCAACATTCAGCTGGTTTGCAGGTATGTCAGGATGAGTTATCTCTTGCTAACAAATATTTGCATATTTCCTGTGCCAAAATCACTTAGCAGAGACAGAGATTTGAGATCTCAAGTATGAAATCTCTGACACCAGTGATATGCATTTCACTAATGACCACCAATATAGGGGGTACCTCTTAGGTTAACATCAACAATAAGGTCACTATAATACATAATAAAAATGTAAGGGGGCACTACACTGACCATTAGAGCAAAAGAGCACTACACTGACCACTAAAGTAAGTGGGCATTACAGGGACCACCAGTGTAAGGGTACACTACACTGATGCCAATGCAAGGAGCACTACACTGACTAAAAATTTAAGGGGTAAAAAACTAGGCAAAATTAAATGCAGCGCCAGTACACACCTAACCCCAAAATGATCACTGGGTGAGTAAAACACAAAATCTATTACAAAAAACAATACGATAATAGTAATATAATAAAGCACAATGCCAATGAATACTTCCTACATAACGTATAAAAAATACATGCAAACTAAAATCGTGAAACATGTCAAATATGCTTAATTTGTGTGTTAGCCCACATATAGTCTAAAAAGACCTCAATTACACAGATTTTTCACCATGGTGGACAAAAAAATCCTAATAGCAGAAATATTCCTGTATGTCCCGTTACCAAATATGTGCAGTGCACACTCACCAGATACCTCACCTCTAAAGCTAGAGGCACAAGCATCTCCTCGCACCAGCAAAAGACAGAGGAAGATATCTCAGTGCAGTAGGACTTCTTAAAATTGTAGAATGCAATAACATAATCATATAAAAAAGCCTGCTCAGTAAACTCATGTGTTCACCGCTGTTCAACTCCCGAGACAGCAGACAGCGGTCTCTAAAGAACGGACTTCACCAGGCCTGCCCCTGATGACGTTGGGTGTGTACTGGCCCTGCATTTACATAATTTTGTATTCACATGAGATGCACATATTTTCATTTTTGTTGTTAGCAGTCATCTTTCATCAGCATGGACAATATTTTTCTTGTTGAATGTAAGTGCATCAAGACACTGCTTTGGTGTTTCCCTTTTTGTCTTCATTGACTGGCAAGAGAGCCTCCAAGTCTCACTGGCTTTTGGCTACTAGGATGCATGCACCATGGTGTCTTGTGGCTTTAGGTGTCATATTAACCTTTTAGTGATTTTTTATGACTGTATTCTCCTAGTGCTTCCTAGTGCTGGAAGATATGACCCACTAAAGCCACAATATACATAGGCTGCACTTATCCCCTATAATATCATCACTTCCAATGTCATTTCTCTCCTGCTGCCTTCAACTTACATAAACTCTGTCTACACCAGAACACCATGTTCCATGATTCTACAATGATACCCCCGATCCTGTGCAATAACACCCATTTCAAAATTATTTTCTATTTTTACTCTCAGTCATCACATGGTTTCCTCCTTCATGCTAGTTTGCATTCACTGATCAATACTGGGTTATCTTGCCTCCTTGATCTACTCCTATCTTGCTCTATTGCTTCTTATTTAATCACCACTTGGTTTTTTATTTTTGCTAAACAAATGAAAAAAGACCAAACATTTTGAAAATAAATAGTTTTTCTTAGTTTCTGTTATAAAATTTAGTAAATAAGTAATTTTCTTCTTTACTGATGGGCACTGATAGGCTGCACTGATGGGTACTGATGAGGTGGCACTGATGGGCACTGATGAAGCAACACCAATGAGGAGGCACTGATGAGGCTGCACTGATATGGGGCACTGATGGGCACTGAAATGAGGCACTGATGGACAGTGATAGGTGGCACTGATGGGCACTGCTAGGCGGTACTGGTAGGTGGCACTGATGAGGAGGCACTGATAGAAATCACTGATGGACACTGAAAGGCAGCACTGATGGGCACTGATAGGCAGCACTGATGGCACTGACAGGTGGCACTGATGAGGAGGCACTGACAGGCATCACTGATGGGTAGTGAAAGGCAGCACTGATAGGCACTGATAGGTAGCACTGAAGGGTACTGATAGCTAGCATGAGGAGAGGACTACTGATAACTGGCAAATCCTGTTTACAATGTGATCAGCTGTGATTGGACACAGGTAATCACATCATAAAGAGCCACTGTGATTACCCCTTTACCTCAATCTGTGATCAGCTGTGTCTGAAGGTTAATGCTGGAACACTGCCTGCCAGGGACAGCTTCATGCCAGTACTAAGCCCAGAAGCTAAACTGACTGGCTTCTGGGCTGCAATCCTAATACAGACTGCTCATTAAGAATTTTCCTGAACAACACAATGCAGTGCAATGATTTTGTATAGTGTTTAAAAGGGAAGTGCTATAAAGTCATTTGTGACATCACTGGACTTTGCTGTGAGTCCATTTTTAACTGCTTTCCCTCTGGAGCAATTTTTTTCATTTTTGCACACTTTAAAATCTGAATTTATGACTGCACAATTACTTAAAACCCACAGAGCATGATATATTTTCTGAACACAGAAGGTCTTGTAGACTACAAAAAAACTGAAGCTGTGACATTTTTTCAGCTTTTTCAGACTCTGGACATACTAAACTTGACAGGTTTAATAGGGCTTCCCTCTGCAGCAACAGGTCATTCATCTTACCGAGACCTGCCATGGAAAAGGGTGTAAAAATATTTTTAAAAAAATCTCTCCATTAATCCCCAAGTCACAACAAAGTTATACGTCAGATGCTCTGGATGACATTTGCATTTACAGCGTGCGCATCAAACACTCACATACGCAAATGTAATGTCATTTGGAATTTTGACAACAGCAAATCTTTGAAAATGTCACCACCGTGCTAATTGCTTTCTGTGTAAACTCAACTTGATATTATCTTAATGTTCCACTTATAGTTTACACAGATTTTTTTCTTTAGTATTGAGATTTGAGAAAATGAAAATGTAAAGCAAACTTTGACTTTGAGCATAACCATTCAATGTGTAAGTGAAAAGAAGGCCTTTTTTGTGCCAAAATGCACCGGTACTGTGTATCAGCACCTCCTGCCGCTGGTCCTGCATACTCCTCATCTGTCCTGGATTCTGCATTTGAATATCATTTTGGGTCTTGTTGATCCAGACAATGCTATGCTGTACTTTACACAGTCCTGACTACTGAGCTTACTTCAGAACTAGTGCTATCTCACTTTCTTAGTAATAATGTCTTTTTTCATGATGAGCATTTTTCCATGGTGGTGGTGGCAGGGCTGCATTTTACCTTAGGTCACATAGGCAGTGTCATGTACCTGGTTGGGGAGCCTGACGTGGAGAGGAGGAGCCCTCTTACTACTCCCACTTGGAACCCCTGATAGTGGGAACAGAGGGCGCAGAGCCAGGAGTGGCACGAGTGCCAGGTAGGTAGGTAGACCCAGAAGATCTGGATGCAGGTCCGGTGTGGATGCAGGAACATAGGTGCAGCAGCAGGCAGGTATGGCGGCAATCAGGATGCAAACTGGGACTGGACACAGGAGCGTGGATACGGCAGCAGGCAGGTATGGCAGTAACCATGATGCAGGCCAGGTCCAGGACCATGGGTGCAGCAGCAGGTAAGTATAGCGGTGACCAGGATGCAGGCCAGGTGCAGGACTGTGGGTGCAGCATCAGGTAAGTATGGCAGTGACCAGAATGCAGGCCAGGTGCAGGATCGTGGGTGCAGCAGCAGGTAAGTATGGCAGCAATCAGGATGCAAGTCAGGTGCAGATACAGGTAAGCAGGTGCAGCAGAGTCAGACAAGTTGGGTCAGGATCAAACAAGCAAATCAAGTACAAGGGAGCAGGCAAGCGGATAGTCAGGGATAGACGGGGTCGGTGCAGGCGGAGTTCTTTCTTAGTCAGGGTCAGATCAGATACAGGCAGCAGAATCAGGTTATGGAGTGCAAGACCTTATAGATCAGAAGGCATTGACTAAACTGCATTGCAGGTTTAAATAGCCCGGTGATGTGAACGCTACAGATGTAATGGGGCACATGCCTTCCATGTAAGACGAGCCTTTTTGTTCTTTTTGGTCAGCAGTGATTTTCGCCTTGGAACTGTCCCATGGATGCCATTTTTGTCCAGTCTCTTTCTTATTGTTGAATTATAAACACTGACTTTACAGAACTACAGGTGAGACCTGTAGTTCTTTAGATGTTGTTCTGGGTTCTTTTATCACATCCTTGATTAGTCGTCGTTGTGCTCTTGGAGTAATTTTGGTAGGCAGGACACTCCTGGGAGGGTTCACCAATGCTCCAAATTTTCTTCATTTGTGGATAATGGCTCTCATTGTGGTTTGCTGGAGTCCCAAAGCCTTAGAAATGGCTTTGTAACCCTTTCCAGACTGATACATGTAAATTATTTTTGTTTTAGATTGTGGCATGATGTGTTTTTTTTCAGATCTTTTAGCTTGCTTCACTTTGTCAGACAGATTCTATCTAAGTGATTTCTTGATTCAACAGGTCTGGCAGTAATCATGCCTGGGTGTGGCAAGTGAAATTTAACTCAGCTTTCCAAAAAACGTGGTTAATCACAATTCAGCAATGATTTAGCAAGGGGGGGGGCAATTAGTTTTCACATAGGGCCAGGCAGGTTTGGAAAGCTTTTTCACTTAATAAACTAAATCATTATTTAAAAACTGTATTTTGTATTTAATCGGGTATCTTTATGTCTTTAGTGTGAAAAATATGCAAAAAAAAACAGGAAGGGGGGAAATACTTTTTCACAGCACTGTGTATTAAACAATAAAAAAACCCCAGTGGTGATCAAATACCACCAAAAGAAAGCTCTATTTGTGCAAAAAAATTATATCAATTTCATTTGCATACCGTGTTGCATGACTGAGCAATATCCCGTTAAAATAGTTCAGTGCTGAATAGCAAAACATGCTTTGGCCATGAAGGGGGTAAAACCTTCTGGAACTCAAGTGGTTAAGATAAAATTTAATGGGCAATGGCAGAATGCACCAAGGCTCCCTTTAAAATGAAAGAGCTCCAAATGTCACTCTTGTCTTATCAATTTGCATGTGCATAATAAAAATTTTAAAAAAATGTGCATGTGCAAAAATGTTTTATGCGTAGGTATTTACACCAGTCCTAGTACAGCACACACCCTGGAAAATACTGAGACCTTAAAGGAAGGTAAGGGTTTTACAGGAAACTGTAAAAACAGTGCACAAATGGCTAGTGAACAGTGAAACACAAATCTCTTGCCATGATAATAACCAATAGCAGTTCCTAACTAGTAATAGTAAATCACCATCAGCTAGACTTTTTCTGTTATGTTGAACTAATGAAGATACGTGCATGTGTAGTGATCACCATTAAATAATAGGGCACGTTTACAATGTCGCCCCGAACTACATAACTGTCCTGATACCCAAATACCCGTGCCCTCCGCTCCTCACAGGACATCCTACTCTCTAGCTTCCTGGTCTCCTCCTCCCACTCCCGATTGCAGGACTTCTCCAGTACTTCCCCCATCCTCTGGAACTCCCTACCCCAATCCATCAGACTGTCACCTACCCTCCTCACCATCAGGCGCACCCTGAAAACCCTCCTCTTCAGGGAAGCCTACCCCAACCTCACCTAACACCCGACCTCACCTAACAACTAACCTCCTCCACTCCTCCCACCACTCCATCCCCCACAGCCATCTCCTCCTGTACCACCTTCCCATCCCTCCTAGATTGTAAGCTCAAAAGAGCAGGGCCCTCGAACCCCTCGTGTAGTGTATTGTTACTGTCTTGTCTCATGTTCTGTCCCCCTTGCTACTGTACAGCGCTGAGCATACCCTTTGGCGCTATATAAATACTGTATAATAATAATAATAATAATAATAATATCACTAAATACTAACTATATAAAGTCCTGGATCCACTATCATTATTACAGGCATAACCCCTAAGAATGTTTTTATTTTCAGCTTTAAAAAAAATCACTTTACAATATGAAGGGGTCCACCTATAAATAGAAAAGAGTTTTTGCAAGAACTGGAACTGGTTTGAGGTGAACACACAAGTGTCTCAAAAGTGCTCATTAAGATATTAACTGCAAAGGATACAGTATGTGTAGCAGAGTTGTAAATACCAGTTAGCTTTGTTAACGGTATAGAAACATTTTTCTGTTTTTGTTTTGCCTGGCAGTAGACGTCCAACTATATTGAGGGACAGCTCTGTTTCTTTTTTACGGAAACTTGTTTGTGCTAAAGGCTACATTTTCCATGAATAACCCTTGCCAGCCCTTTACTCCCCCATGACTCAAACAGTCACTATTTTTATAAATGAAAATGACAAATAGAGAAAATAAAACCAACATTGCAAAAGGGAGAAATTATCTGTGTAAGCTTACAGGAGACAATGCATTTTGCAGAGTTTTTTTTAATGAAATACATTATGTTACCACAAGGTCAACAAAATGTTTGATTAAACTAATAGTTGCACTAATACATTTCTTGGATGACTATGACAGGGTGAGGATGACTGAAAATAGAGTTATTGTAATGTACCTGGTGATGGAGCCTGACATGTTGAGGTAGGCTTCCCTTACACCTCTGGCTGAGGAGCCCTGGTAAAGTGACAGGAGCACCTGAACTCATGAGTGCCTGACTGGTCTTCCGTTGCAGGATGCCAGAGAGCAGCAATTGTGTTGCTGATGAGCAGGTTTTGCATTACTGACAAGCAGGCAGTGAGTTGCCGTAGGGCAGGTTAAAGGGCAGGCTGTTGAAAAAGAGCAGACAAGGGCGCACTCTCATCGTGCATTGCCATGGTATACCACGTGTTTAATACATAGACTAATGGATGTATACTCACAAACCAACGAGGATAAAAGAAGAATATGTGGTCCGCAATAACAGTCATACAATTGCTGTGTCCTTAATAGGGATGAACTAACGCATTTTGGGAGATAAACCCCCTTCCTCAGAGCTCATAAATTTAGGCCAATGTGTATTCTGATTCATTTTTTTGGTTAAATAATCCCCCAAACCATATATTGATTGATTTGTGCAAAATGTATAGCGTCTGCAAACTATGGTATATATACTGGAATTTTTTTTTCATACTAATAATGGCAATGATCAGCGACTTATAGCTGGACTGCGATATTGCGGTGGACAATCAGACACTAACTGACACTAACTGGCACTTTGTGGGAACCAGTGACACTAATACAGTGATCATTACTAAAAATATGGATTGACACTGCACTAATGTAACTGGCTGGGAAGGAGTTAAACATCTAGGGTGATCAAGGGGTTACTCATGGACTTTTTAGGCACTACAATTATTCATAAAATACAACATTTTATTGAACATATACATACAACTAATACAGAATGATAACTTAACCCTGTAACATAAAGAAAAATCACTGCAGACACACATACTATTGGTGAACCCCACAATCTTATAGACATGCCGCGTCCCGGAAATAAATACAGGGAGTACTTTTTGTATGGTGATGGTGATGGTGATGGCTCAATATGTTTCAGGATGATATCGCTTCTTCAGGATCTATAAGAATATTTCTAAATAGGGAATATAAAGTTACATTGATAGCACATATGAATCCTACATAAAATAAGATAGTTATAGCATACATATGTCAAAACAGATGATAACACAACAAATATACAAATTATTAAATGTACATACATCTGCACAAAGACAATGGAGAAAGGCATGGGAGGCCGATCGATGAGGAGATCCCAACAAAATCAGAAGATCTACATCTCTACGTGATAAACTAGTCATTACATGCCCCATCCATCACAGCCAAAGGCCCATCTTACAGGAACCTTTAAATGCAACCAATGTAATTTATGCCCCTAGATTAATTCAGGCAAACTTTTCACCCTACCTAATGAGGAGACTTTCCATCCAAAATTCTGTGCGGACTGTAACACAGAAGGCGAGGTATATCTTATGACCTGTAAATACAGGGTTTTCTATGTTGGTAAGATTATCAGGAAGTTACGCCTCAGATTAAATGACCATATCTATTACTCTATTATTTGACACCACCATGGTTTCATTCACAGTATTGGAAGTTATTGCCAAGGACCCCAGGGGGGGTAGCTGGGATAAACGCATATTACAAACAGTATTTTGGATTGAACGCCTAAATGCAACAGGTCCACCAGGCATCAATGAAACACTGTCCTATAAACCATTTCTGTAATATGTATCCAGTGTCTGTGTGTATTTGACTAGGATGTCATTATAATATATTGATATGGTTATGGTTATACACTTCTGTACCCGGCCAGTTTCTCTATACTTTGGCTAATTGGATTATGATATAATTGAGTTAGCATTACTGTATTTGATTATTATGTTAATGATTCTGGAACATATTTATCAATACTTTTTGTATTAGAATGGTATGTTATGCATCTGTACAGGTACAAGGAGGAGTGGCGCCTGGTAACTATGTGGTTGGCCTAGTGATCGATGGGCTTCTGGTGGCGCCCCAGCCATAGGTCTCTACGTTGCCACGTGGGGACTTGGCTGCAGTGTTTTATGGGTGCAGCCTGCGCTGCGATGGCTGTCCATCATGGCTGCCATGCAACGCCTGCTAGCATGCACCCCACCATGTTTTTGGTGGCTGTGGGTGGTGCGTATGTGTGTCGCACATGCACGGCTATGCAAGTCCAGGCCCAGTGATGTCACATGCTGCCTTTGATGGCATGGATGTCCTGGGTTGGGATCCCTTCATATAGGGTGTTGGTGGGTAGCGGCTCATGGTGGCATGGTGGTGCATTCCTGAGGTTTCTGAGGTGGTCCAGAGGCCTATATACCCAGCATTTCATCATTATTACATAGGTACAGTAGGCATGGTACTTGTCACAAGGGGAATTTTATATATGTTAGCCATTGGGGCTCTACTTAGGGGATTATGTGTACTCATACACCTATTTTCTTTATAGACAATTATACAATTGGTTGAGACTATTTATCATCTAGGAGAGCCCCAATAGAGATTATCATCTTATCCCAGAAGGTGTACCATTGGGTTGTTTGGTCAGTATTGGGGGGCTTATCCAGGGCCGTGGATTCTATACTGAACAATTTAGTCAGGTATGTTGTTTCTGTTTTTTGCTTCCCATTCAGTTACCATAGACTGGGATCTTGTCTGTGGGTTACTGGGGCTCATATGTCTTCTAAACTATTTATTTTCTTTTTCTGTTTTTTATATACCTGTATACGCAATATTGGCCTCTTAGAGTTAACCAAGGTGTATATTATCACGGAAACAGTCAGTGGCCCTCCCATGTTCATCTAATGGGGAGGTGAGTTTCACTCCTCGATCTATATTACATATCGAGGGTCTTTGTATATCCTTACCAATACTAATATATTTATCTATGCACCAGGCATTTTCACAGGGTGTGCGGTCTACTCTTCCGCTTTTGTTGGGATCTCCTCATAAATCAGCCTCCCATGGTGATATTGGGTGCCTTTCTCCATTGTCTATGTGCAGATGTATGTAAATTTAATAATTTGTATATTTGTTATATTATCTGTTTTGACATATTTATGCTATAATTACCTTATTTTATGTAGGATTCATATGTGCTATCAATGTAACTTTATATTCCCTATTTAGAAATCTTCGTATAGCTCCTGAAGAAGCGATATCATGGCAAAACATGCTGAGCCATTACCATCACCATGCAAAAAGCACCCCCTGTAGTTATTGCCGAGATGCGGCATATCTATAAGATTGTTGAGGTTCACCAATAGTATGTGTATCTGCAGTGATTTTTTTTTTCTTTATGTTACAGGGTTAAGTTATCATTCTGTATTGGTTTTATATATGTATGTATATGTTCAATAAAATGTTGTATTTTATGAATTATTGTTGTAGTGCCTAAAAAGTCCATGAGTTTCCCCCTATTTACAACTAGTCAATATTAGGATGAGGCACTTTAAAACTCTTAATTCACCCCCACAGTAAGCACCCTGTGTTGGGAGCATTTTTCCAATTTTCATTATGATCAAGGGGTTAACTGTGTGCCACTCTATGTGTAATTTGTGCTGTATGTGCTGTTTTCACTAGGTAATGTGCTAGATTCTATTTCCCTGCAGGGAAATAGAATCTAGCACTTTGCTGCTGACAGCATACTGTTCTGTCAGTCTCCTAGATGATCGGCGGATGCCAGCAGTAGCCCATTGGCTAGCACCCGCTGATCAGCTTCTGCTGTGACCAATCACAGCAGAAGCGGCACGCCGGTGGCAAGCACACACACCCTGGACCAGGAAGTGCAGAATCATGTTTACATATGAGATTCTGCACAGCGCAGCCATCCTGTTGCACTATGCTGTGGGGCAGTCGGCAAGTGGTTAATAAGGTCCATCAAGTACAAAAAAAAAATACATTATTTTAAAAACTATGAGAAGGTGTCCTCATCCTACCAGATAGATGTAAAAAGCTGTCTCTGCCTCACAGCCAACATTGGAATTTTGGAAAAGCAATAATACTTGAGTAAGTGGAGAGCCTTAAAAGTCTAACCATTTTGTCTTTAAGTGTTTTCCCTTAATAAGAAAAAGGTCACACAATATTTCTTCTTCTTTTTCTGCTTCTTCTTAATCTATACAAAAACACATATACAAAAGCATTTTTAAGCTTTCAGTCCATAAGAAATTACTGGATTTTAAGTCCAAATCTCTCTAGAAATGTTCATAAACATTCATAGGAACATAGATAGTAACTCCTGCAACAAAAAGTAATATTATTTATTTTCACTATCCATTGGACTTTAAATTCACCATGCTACACTGCAAGGGGGAATTTGAAAAAAATCACACACAAGCAACTTCATGCTTTTTGCTGTAAGTGGGAAGTTTGACAGAAAACATCTTTTTGCTCCCCACACTGGACTAAATAAATCAATGTACTTTATGTCACTTTAAATACAATGGACATGCAATGTTTGCACTACCATTGCCATTCTTGCTACACATCAAGAAACTGACAAAAGTTTCTTAAGCTGGACATACGGTCAGCAGGCTGAATGAAAAATTTAACTGATGCCCCTATCTACACATTTAAGATAGATGTGGGAATCCTCACCATGGTGTCACACCATTCTAACAGAGGTGGAGCCATAGACTACACCAATGTAAAAAAAAAACACAGATCAGTGACTTCAGCACTGATCAAACAAAAGTTTTCCGGCAAGCCTGTCTGTGAGCTGAACATTGATGGATTGAAATTCAGTTGGTCCCTGCTGTACTGGTCGAATTTCAATCCATCTATGACCAACTTAGTTGCACACCAGCCTCATTTAATAAGTTCCATCTGTTAAGAATCCTTTCCTTGATTGTACAATGATAATTTGATGAGTCACACACCATGTCTTGATTTTACCTTCTCAATGTGTAATTAGTAAGTACTGTTTATTATTTTGCTTACTGATAAACAAATACATTGATAAAAAAAATATTTTTATCAATGGATTTCTTCATCAATGTGCTCTACAAGGGCGGACTGACCATTTGGAAACTGCCTGAGGGCCTGGGGTCTGTAGGGGGCCCCATGACATGCCCCTGGTACCTATTTCATAGGCTTTTTTGAGTTTGGGCAAGGACACAGGGGCCCCATGATCCCCTATTGCCTGGGGCCCCATGAGTTGTCAGTCCGCCCCTGGTGCTGTATGTAGAAAACAGAACGCATACATTACACTGTGAAAATGTAAAATGAGCTTAATGAGTGGATTTTTTATAAATAAAAAAACGTATTTACTCAGTAAAAAAGAACAAATAAAATTCAATATAATGTTACGCCCTTTATATTTTTTGTATTTTTGATGATTTTTGTTGTTGTCTTTTTAGACAAACCAAACAAAGAGTCCAAACAGCAACCTAAAGAGAGAGTAAACAGTGTTAAATGTGAAAATGTTGCTGTTTTGACCCAATTATTTTCTTTCAATTTATCTCTTTGAAATGTGCTATTAGCACAATATGAATCTAAGTATCTGCATCATAGCTGGGTAAAATACCTCAAAAGATTGTGGAGCCATGTTGAGATGCTGACAGCAGCCAAGTATCATCACAACTCAACAGATGAGTTTCTTCTTTCTTTTATCAAACATAATATTGCTAGAAGCAAAACTAAAAAATTAATACCAGAATGTTCTGTTTACAACAAACTGTTTTAATTGTAAGATGTTCAAAAAGAGTAAAATGTATCTTTTCCCCTGAAAAATTGCATTGTCATTACACAGTAAGGTTTCTATTTAGGAATTGTCAAAAAATGGATGTTTAACCAAATTTTTAAAACTTTTTCTAGCATGCTATGTTCAATTTTTTCAGCCTGTTTATGAAGGTTGTTTCTCTGGTTCTTTTAACATTTGAAATAAACAATTTTCTAATTATTCAGTTTTCTCTTCAAGGAAGCCTGCACTTTATTTTAGTTTCCCATGGTCCAATCTGATGAAATTTGTATACAAAATTTACTGCAAACAAACTTGCCTACCCATAAGAGGGCTTTGGGGGAACAACACTATCTGGTGTATATAGTGAAAATTCATACTACTATTGTATGAGTTTTCTCTGAAAATTATTACAGTAGTACTATAGTAGTAGCAATCATTAAATGGTAGATTGGTATGGTCCACTTTCTAATGCCTTATTAGTTAAATGAAACTTAGACTTGGAGAACTTGTAGACTGCCATTGCTAACCTATCCTTGTGTAAATGTTAGTTTCATAGCTGGTATAGTAATATAATGGCTTTAGCACTCTCTTAGAGATTGAACTGCAACAATTTTGAAGATCCAGAATTCTGAATTTACTTGCTGCATGCATGTTCTAGCAGTGAATGAGAAAGTCAAAGAGAGCTTACTGTTCTAAGCCTACTGAACCTTTAATATGACAATAGTAAAAGTTTATAAAACTTCATCTGACTATACCACTGGATGTCCAGTGTGTTTTAACATTCACAAGAGTCACCTGTTCTTGTTCACCATGGTTGCAGCCAGCATCTCTGCAAGATTATGCAAATATGCACTAGAGATCAGCTGAATGTGCCTTGGTTCAGTTTGCAGGACGTTCATTGTAATGGAGTTCTGAATACTACTATGAACTCCATTGAAGTAAAATCTTAAAATATAGTTCTGGCCATTTTCAAGGCTGATATGTAAGGGATTGTCTAAAAAATGTTGGACTTGGCACTGTTCTGTCGAAGTCCGCAGTGATTGTCTGACAAAACATGTCAACATAGTGACGTCATCGCATCCAGAAGCAATGTCTGCTGGCATCCCAACATGTGATTGACCATGCAAGGCCTGAAACATATGAAAATCTGGTCAGCCCTTTCCTTACAGGAGGCATGTTACTAACTGTGATCTGACCATATTTATAAGGATGAATTAGCAGCTCACTGCAGACAGCATCTAAGGAAGGACTGCTGAGGGATCAATCATTGTTCTGAGTTCACTTAAAGTGGCAGATATACTCTGGGTGAGTGATCTACATATGATCTTCCTCTGTGACTACGTACATTATCTTCCACTGTTGCTGGACTTGCTTCAAGTACTACCTTGAATGTTGAGCTGCCAAACCTCTTGTCCTGTGTTTATCACTCAGCAAACAGGACTCATATATATATCTGTTATATACAGCTTGGTCACTAAACTGGAGTTCTCTTCATTTTCACTGCATGACATGATATGGACAATCCTTGGATGCTACTTGCCATAACTGGCATGAAGATTGGTTTTAAGCTTATGACTATGCTTCATGGACTATGTCCGTGATTAAGACTGCTGTATGTGCTCCACATCCCACAGCTATGCTCATTTGTTCCCATTTGGTCTGATGGACTAACCAACTGTCTTTATGATCAGAAGTTCGTCCCACTATACCCATAATTATTTACATATGGGAGAGGTCAGCTCTTACCTATAGCATCAGGGGCTGCTATAGCTTCATTATTATCTATTTTGTGTCTAATACACCTATAGACTGTCTATGTTTTATTCAATTGGCCTCTTGATAGATTGATACTTTCATTCATTGGCATTTATTTGAGAACCTTTTGTTCCTTGGCTGCTGTAACTGATGCCACTGATTGCCTGCTGATATAGCAGTCTGGACTGCTTATTTTAATATTGTGTTTTGTATGTCTGTCCACCTTGCAAGGTTTCCTTTTTGAGTAAGGTTTGTAATAAAATTTTGTACTTCTTTTATAAACACCATAAATTACTCCGCTTGGGTTTTATTTAGTGCCACTTTAATACAGTCTGTTCTCTACGGCTGTTCTTTGTTTCTTAACTTGACAGTCCCCCAGGGAAGAAGGGTGGGGGGTATGTAAAATGCATTAGAATATTAAAAATGGTGTAGCACACCTGTAGGATGTATACAATGTACTACAGCAAATGTGACACTTACAAAGTAAAGATTCCATTTCAATTGCCAGTTTGGTTTTCTGTGTAGCACTGGCTTGCTTAGTGTACAAATTATAGAAAGGATTAACAACTCCATTGGGGGAGATGATCATCTTTCCATGCTAAGTATAAATAAAGCGTATTATATATATGTAACCTGGTGATCAGAATTTGAAATGGAATACATTTTTTGTGTGATGTTATACTATTACGCCAAATTTGATCATATACAGTATTTTCTTTTATATAAAACTTCATTTAGCTTTCTTTGTTCCATATCCTTTTTTCCCCCCAGTTTTTTATTCCCATCCCTTCTTCCTTTAGGATTAGCAAACATCCCACTTAGTTCAACCGTCGGAAAAAATTCAACCTGAATTCTAATACGGTCTGAGTCCGAAGCTCATTCCCAGTGTGCACCCATTGCTTTTTTTTAATGGCAGTGTTATGAGTGAGAGCACACATACGCTTGACCCATGTTACTGACCTAGTTTCTTCTCTTCTGATTGCTACCAGCCTTGATTCAGACCTTTGGCCTGATCAGGACTATGAGTTTTTCTGACCTGGGAAGGAAGTCACAAGGAAAGTGGTTCTCTGAGTCTGATGACTGGCACACAAGCTCCAACCACATCAGTGGCTCTAATAAAGATGAGGAACCATCCTCCCTCCATATGCACAGATCCTGCACCCAGTTGAGTGACCCTTATATACATGCAGTCCTCACTACAGCTAATCTCTCTTATTGCATTTCATCATCATGTGGTCAGTCTGCATTGCTTAGATCTGTGACTGTTTTCCTTTAAGGGCAGTACTCCATTTTTAAAGATAGTTTACCAGATCTCCAGTTCACTGTTAGCCACTTTATAAATATGGCATAAAATCAATGGTGACTTGTCTTTAATTAATGGTGCACTAAGGATAAGGTGATTGTGTATATTTTCCATTTAAATAAATAAAAAAACCTCTAAGATGAAGCAAAAAAACAAATGCCGTGTTTCCCAAATAGAAGAATACATGCGTGTCCTTTGTAGATGAATTAAGTCAGTTTAAGATACTGTCAGGGGAAAAAAATGCATTAACTGATGCTAATTCACTACAGCTTTCAATTCAAAAGGCAAAAGCAACTCAAAAGAGTTTAAATTAACAAAGCATTTAGAACATCACATATCTCCCACTAGAGTGTTAAATTGTTCAAGTGCAATTTACTTTAACAAAACAAAAGCCAACCAATGTGTTTAAAATGATCCCTAGAAGTTTGAAGTATCCTAGAACACTGCAACCGTTGTAGAGTTGTTAACTACGTCCAAAGCTTTTGCACACTTACACAGTCATGGAATACCTGAAAAATAATGCTGCTCCAAATACAAATCTTTACTCCTGGGTCCTTGTCATGCTTACATTTTAGGATCCAAATGTTATAAAGAACTCTAGAAAAACAGCTAAATGAACAATTTTGCCTTTTGACTTTGCTTAGCTGATATCATCAGTCCACTGCAGGAAGAAGGAAGCATTTCCTTAGTCTCTGCTTCCCCAGTGATATTATTTTAAAATTGTTAATTTGTAGTAAGTCACAAGGTGAGACCATACAACAGGGAGCTAATCTGTGTCAGACATTTGTGAACACAATCAAGAACTGTGTACTCACCAGAATATAAATATGTGCCAAGTCTTAGGCAAATCTCTGTTTACACCTAAAATGCTGACCTTGGATAATGCATGAACAAAATTCACTTAATTCTTCTGGAGAAAAGGCATTGTTGGGGGGAGTAGTATGACCTGCACTCCCCATGTGTGTAAGGTAATTCATACCTGTAAGTGTTATAGAGCGTGTCCCAAAAAATGTATACACAATTTGAATGATTACAAAGTCAGTACTTATTATTATACAGTTCGCTTTCAAATTTTAAAATAAAATGCATACATTTTCTTTTTTTTACTTAGCACCTGTTCTCGAACCGATGATCATTCTGTTTCAGGGATTGTTAATAACGCAAAGCAATAGAAACATTGAAAATCACTTTGTTTGCTATTTGGTCACATTTTCTTTCAATGGTTACTCTTAATTCATCAACAGTTGCCTGTTTATCTTTTAGAAATCCCCATAAGGAAAGTCCAGTGACGTGAGGTCTGGTGAACACGGAGGGTATTCAACTGAACGTCTGCACCCAATCCATCTGTGTGGCAGATTCTCATCAAGTTAGGTCCTTACATCCCAATTGTAGCGTGAGGGCACCCTATCTTGTTGGAATTAAAAGTCCTCACCTCCAAAATATTCTTGAATAAATGGCATGACAGGTTCCAGAAGCAAGTTTAAGTAAACTGCACTAGTTATAGTACCATAAAAAATATAATTGTCCAATTAATCTGTGTGCCAACAAGCCGCACCACACTGTCACTCCTGGTAAATTAACATGATATTCCTCCATAATGTGTGGATTCTGAGGTGCCCAGTATGTGTAATTGTTGTGGATAATTGAACCAGGCGCTAAGTGTAAAAAAAGTACATTTATGTATTTTATTTTAAAACTTGAAAGTGAACTGTATGGTAATAAATACTGATGTTATAATCATTCACAATTGTGTATAAATTGTTTTAGGGACACCCTGTATTTACAAATTGCCTAGCATGCAAGTCCACTTGAAACAGAACAACTTGATTGGTGACTAACCACCAGCTTACTGACTAGACAGCATTCTGCTCCCCTATTTTGTCTTGCTGTCAATCAGCTCCCATTTTTGGATTATACAATACAGTAGAGCCATTCCTGTTTCAAAGAGATGCCTCTCCTACTCCTGTTGTCCTGGGTATTTTTTATGTCTGTTTAGAATTCAGCAGAGATGCACATATAGGGGTTGATTTACTAAAACTGGGGAATGCAAATTTTGGTGCACCTCTGCTAGAAACCAATCACCTTCAAGCCAATTGAACAAGCTGATTTTAGAAGCTGATAAACTACAAAAAAAAAACTTCACTAGATTTTGCACTTTCCAGTTTTAGCAAATCAACCCCATAGGATTGCATGTTTATATCAAACAAACAGATATGTTTGTTCAATAAGTGGACATCAGTTCCTTCTTTATTTAGAAGGACCAATTGTAATAGAAAACTCCCATCCAGCATAACAAGCTTTTCTTGTTGTAATCTTAAGGTGCTCATCAATCAAATGATCATCACTCTATTACTTCCAGGACTTGGGGAAGGGGAGAAACTGTTTGCTCATGTCTAAAAGAGTGAGCTGCTTTACAATCAAAACTTCTGAAGGCATCTGCTAATCTAGTGCCAAGGATGAATAGATCAGGAGGACTAATAACTCTAGGTCATTGTTATTTTCAGTAATTAGGGTTGATGCTGAATGTGAGAAAAGTGCTCTATTGCTACTGAAGATGTACATATAGGCTTGCATCTTCATGTCATACAAATGAAACAGACATACACTATATTGCCAAAAGTATTGGGACACCCCTCCAAATCATTGGATTCAGGTGTTCCAATCACCTCCATGGCCACAAGTGTATAAAATAAAGCACCTAGCCATGCAGACTGCTTCTAAAAACATTTGTGAAAGAATGGGTCGCTCTCAGGAACTCAGTGAATTTAAGCATTGCACCATGATAGCTTGCCACCTGTGCAATAAGTCCATCCATGAAATTTCCTTGCTACTAAATATTCCATGGTCAATTGTTAGTGGTATTATAACAAAGTGGAAGCAACTGGGAACAACAGCAACTCAGCCACGAAGTGGTAGGCCACGTAAAATGACAGAGTGGGGTCAGCGCATGCTGAAGCGCAGAGTGTGCAGACGTCACCAACTGTCTGCAGAGGCAATAGCTAAAGACCTCCAAACTTTGTGTGGCCTTCAGGTTAGCACAAAAACAGTGTGTAGAGAGCTGCATGGAAAGGGTTTCCATGGCTAAGCAGCTGCATGTAAGCCTTACATCATCAAGTGCAATGCAAAGCGTCGGATGCAGTGGTGTAAAGCACACCGCCACTGGACTCTAGAGCAGCGGAGGCATGTTCTTTGGAGTGATGAATCATGCTTCTCTGTCTGGCAATCTAATGGACGTGTCTGGGTTTGGTGATTGTCAGGAGAATGGTACTTGCCTGACTGCATTATGCCAAGTGTGGTGGAGGGGGGAAATATGGTGTGAGATTGTTTTTCAGGGCTTGGGCTTGGTCCCATAGTTCCAGTAAAGGGAACTCTTAAGGCATAAGTATACCAAGACATTTTGGACAATTTCATAATCCCAACTTTATGGGAACAGTTTAGGGATGGCCCCTTCCTGTTCCAACATGACTGCACACCAGTGCACAAAGCAAGGTCCATAAAGACATGGATGAAAAAGCTTGGGGTGGAGGAACTTGACTGGCCTGCAGTCAAGTCCTGACCTCAATCCGATAGAACACCTATGGGATGAATTAGAGTGGAGACCGTGAGCCAGGCCTTCTCGTCTGACATCATTACCTGACCTCACAAATGCGCTTCTAGAAGAATGGTCAAGCATTCCCATAGACACATTCCTAAACCTTGTGGACAGCCTTCCCAGAAGAGTTGAAGCTGTTATAGCTCATGTGTGTGTAAAGGCAGGCATCCCAATACTTTTGGGAATATAGTGTATAATTACAATATGTGAACTTTTTCAATGCCATCTTTATCAAGGAGACAAATAGCAATGGAAATGTCTGATCCAGTTGGGCAAGCTTTCCCTATTAAAAACAGCAAACCAGGGACATCTGTTAAAATCTTAAGGTGCCTATTAATATATGACTGTGGCAAGGATGGCAGGGATGACAGATGGACTATTGGTCCAATGCCATTTTTTTCATACTAAGGCTGACATTGAAGGAGGCCCCTTCAGTGTTACTCCTCCTGATCAATGGAATTACTTATTCATAAGAATCATTGTTTCATTTGTTTTCCAAAAGGTGTTTTACTAATGACTGTCCTAAGGAGGGACACATCTGAAGGGTCCTCATGGATTCCAACATGTGCATACATACATTGCATACACATTATTACACCCCAAAAATGCAACCGCAAATGTTGATGGGGTGTCCAATCACTTACCGGGCCACAAGAGGTCATCCCTCTACTTCTTAGCTCTTTCATTAAAGCCTTCCCACAGGAATATGAATTCTTCTCTCCCTGGCTGCTTGCTTTAATTAAATTCTAATTAATATTTTTTTATAAGTAATTATTACAGTGAGAAAAAAAACTAAACTAAATAAGCTTTCAAAGTTTTACCTAAGTTGTATATAACTGCTATATATAATTTGAAGAGGAAGTTTGTCATAATAAAATTAACACTTTTCTCATAAAGAGGGTACAAAAGTACAAGGGAGCATAATAGCAGTTTCTAATTAATCAGTCCAACATATCCGCAGGGAGTTTTCAGTCGTGCTAATAGAGCTGTTAGATTTTATCTGACCTGTATCAGTTGGCACATTCACAACTTCCCGCAAGTCTACATCTGCCACTTCGTGAATTCTAGCTTTACGATAACAGTTCTGTGTGTTGTTTTGGTTTTCTTTGCCAAAGATACATTCTTTAAGCAGGTCTGCTAACTAAACAGCATGTTCATTTTTTAGCAGCTGGTTTCTAAGTGTTAAAGTTTCAAAAAGTTATTAAATAAACTATTTTTTGTTCCCTTTTTTTTAATCTTTACAGTTTTATGAATTTTACCAACATGAATGGGTTTTGTTTCTGTCTGCAGAGAAAACTTTTTCAGCATATACTGTATATTGTAGGTAGTTAGCTTGGGGCAGGATTATTGGGGGGTTACTTTTGGAAGACAGGTACTTCGCCTTTAGCCCTGCATATTAAGGACATTTGAGCTTAAGTACAGCGTAGGAATAATGGAGTTATAATCTGTTTTACAGAGTCACCAAAGAGCATGTTTAAGTCATTGAATAACTAGTGGTACCTCAGACTTTTAGGCACAACATGTTACATTTACTTAATTTGCCTGGGGGGCATTTGGGGCTGCAAAAACTTACGAGCAGGTTTTGCAAATGTTTATTGGACTGGAGTCTACCAAAAGATCAAGGACTAATATGTTGGACCTATGGATCATAGTAGTTAGTAGTTGGTCAAGCCCTATAGTTCTAGTCCCCAAGGCAAATGAAACTTGAAGGTTCTGTAATGATTTTTGAAAATTAAATTAGGTATTTAAGCTGGATGCATATCCAATATCTTGGGTGGACAAATTAATTGAAAAATCAGGTCCAGTCAAACACATAAGTCCTCAAGCCAAATGGAACTTTATTGTTTCTGTAAAGAGTTATGAAAATTAAATGAAGTCTCCAAGGTGGTTTTATATCAAATGCTTTGTGTGAATAAATTAATTGAAAGACTGTATCCAGTCTGATATATCACTCTCAATTTTATAGACAGGTACTGTCAGATTTAAACCTTTAGAGAGGCTAAAAGATTTTGATTACTACACCATATGGGTTGTTTCACTATGCCAAAACCCCATCTGGATTGCACAGAGCCCCAAAGGGGCAAAAGACAAAGACCCCTGAGACCCCATAAAGAATTTTCAGGGGATTACCTAGATGACATTGTTATCTTAGTTAGGATTGGAAAAGTCATTTTAAAAAGTTCAGCTAATTCTGGAAGCCCTATGGAATGGGGGTTCACAGAAAGCCCTGGGAAAAGTCTGACTGCACTCAAAGAAGCCCACTATTTTTGGTGCATAATGGCCAGGTATATCACCAAACCCCAGCTGAATAAGGTGAAAGCCATCTCCCCAACCAACCCTCCTCCCACAAACAAACAAGAACGTTTCATCCATTGTGGGATATGGTAGGAGATTTATCCCCACTTTTTCTAGCTTGGAATCTCATAAAGGGATACACGGATCTCATAAAGGGATACACTGGCATCATGAGGCAAAAAAAAATTCTGCTAGATGAAGCAGACTTTGTATCAGGAACCAGTCCTTGTAGTCCCAAAGAAAGAGTTCTTGGTGCAAACAGATGCTTGAAATGTGGGGCCTAGGTGCAGACAGTTTCTTCAGATTTTGGGCCTGGGTTCAGTTTGGTATGGTCCTAGCGAGTTGGAGGGGGAGAAGGCTACCCCATTGGGTATTTGAACTTGAAACTCTCTCTGGCCTAAAAAAAACTATTTCAACTAAACCATTGTAGAAAAGGGAGGTTCTTTCAATAAATTAGACAGATACTTCTGCACTTCTTGGTAGGCCACTAAATACCCTAATGGGCTACAATAATACCCATATTTCAGTGTTGGGTAAGTTAGCTCTACCTGTCATACACCAAAACAAACAAGAACTGCAAACATTTCTGCAATAGGACAATAGAGAACATGTTGATAGCTCATCATGAGTTTCAAACAGTCAGTCATTTCATACAAAAAAAAGGGACAAATTTGACTATGTTTTTACCTTTGCCTGATAAACAAAGCAATATTACCTGACTGTTACCCACTGCCTACTACAGAGAATTTCATCTTCCAATGCCATGGGTCAAAACTATTCCCTAAAATAGATCTCCACAAAGGCAATCCCACTTGTTTTGCAGTCCAGGAACTTAACAGATTTTATTACACATCTGAAACTTTGCATGCCTGTTCGACTAGGCTTGGCTCCAAGTTGTTTGCAAAAAATAATGGTGACTGTTGCAGGAATATCTTTTGCAACAATTTACTTTCAATGATATCCTCACTTATGCACCCTCTCTGGAGGAACACAATGCAATCCACTTTTTCACAGACAGATGCAATACAACCTCACTCTTATTGAAAAAAAAAATGTTTTTGCACTTCCAATCCACTAATTCCCAAAGCCCAAAGACGTAGCAGGGTTTGCTTCATTTATAGGATTTAAAAACTATTATTTAAGGTTTACAGGTAAGTATGCTGAAATCACAACATCTTTGTGTGCCCTTCTTAAAATATGCATAATGGCAGAGGAAACAATCCTGCTCTAAGGCTGTATGTGCCTTGAAACATTGTACAGCATTGACGCTTGTCTATTTTTTACAAAATGCATCAACATGTGTCTTAGTAATTCTTGCACTCTTGCTTTAGTTGTAGTTTTATTACAAATTCACTAAGGAGAAGAGCGCCCTGCCACTTTCCAGCTGAGCAAACCTATTCTGCAGAAAAATGGGAGGCATTGGCATGTATATGGCATGTGCATAGTGTCATCACTTTTCTTATGGTAGAAAACTTATCCTTAAAACTAATAAACATGACCTAACTTCCTTGCTGAAACCATAGGAACACAGCAAGGAGCACAAGACAAAAACTAAATAAATGAGTCTAAGATAACTTTATTTGTTTATAAAAAAAAAGTCATATACAAACAGTCAATGCTGTTCAGCAACTTCTGGAAAGTTATTACTCCATGTGAAGAGTTCAATGGTTCTGATATAAATATGTGAGTCAATCCAAGTTTTATCCTGTGCTTATCCCTGATGAAGAGAGAGTGGTGTTACCATTGAAATGTGTTGGCTATTTTAATATGAGTTTTTACCAACAATTAAAATTATACTTTTACACTTTTATCTGATTTTGGTGTGGTGCTCCTTTCTGTATTTCTATAGTTTGTTACATCACTCAGCCTTGTTTATTTACTGGCTGGGAATCATTTTAAACAAAGCTGCTCTGCTATGAATTTTATGGGGGAACCCAACAAATCAAAATAGAAAAGAGCATAGGTACATCCCCTTCCTATTTGGGTCCATTCTTGTCAATTGTGTCTGTCTTTATGCAAAATTTTTATTTTTTTATGCACCCCTCACACACACGCAGAGTACATGTTGATGAAGACAAGGGGGAAAGGCCCTTGTCTTCACCAACATGTGGACAAGGTGCTTTACCAGGGGATTCCTTTCTAACAAGGTTTCTCCCATGTTGAAGGCATGTGGCTGAGGATGGATTGTGGCTTGTGAGGGGGGGGGGGGTGCTCATCTCCCTTTTCCTGGAAAAGCTTGGTGTGATTTTTTTTACTTTTGATGCCTTAAGAATTCCCTTCACTGGAAGCCCAACCCCTAAAAAGCAACCCCACACCATAATCCCTAATCTACAAAAATGTACACTAGACATAATACAGTCAGTCAAATACCATTCTCCTGGCAACCACCAAACCCAGATTCGTCCATTGGATTGCCAGATAGAGAAACATGATTTGTCACTCCAGAGAAACTGTCTCCACTGCTCTAGTGTCCAGTGGCAATGTGCTTTACACCTCTGCATCCGACACTTTGCATTGCATTTGGTGATGCAAGGCTTGGATGCAGCTGCTCGGCCATGGAAACCCATTCCATGAAGCTCTCTACACACTGTTGTTGTGCTAACCTGAAGGCCACATGACATTTAGAGGTCTTTAGCTATTGCCTCTGCAGACAGTTGATGACTTCTACGTATTGTGCACTTCAGCATGCCTTGACCCCACTCTGTCATTTTACATGGAGTTTCTGTTGCTCCAAGTTGCTTCCACTTTGTTATAATTAGAGATGAGCGAAGAAATGAAAAATTCGATTCGACTGATTCGGCGAATTCGTGGACAATATTCGATTCGAGTCGAATAAATTCGCTGTGAATTTAACTTAAAAAAGGGTGTTTCTAGGCTTCAGAGAGACTTAATATTAGTGCAGAACACTGTACCTTTAATTTAAATGCCCTTGGAGTCTGCTGGGGAAGAGAAATAATACTGTCTGTCAGTATGACATGCAGATGAGTGCCGTCGATCTTAGAATCACTGCACACTTCACTCCTTTGGCCAGTCACGGGGCCAAAACCAGTGTTTGGAGCCACAGTGTGGCGGTGGAGGCAGCAGCAATGGGAGGCCATACAGCAACCTATGACAAAATGGAAACCAGCAGGAGCGTGAGGAGACCTGAAAGTGGCACATGGCAGAGTGGGAGCAATGGGAGGCGGTACAGGGACCCAGGTCACACTATGGGCCCAGCAGCAGCGTGACCAGGCGGTACGGGGGCCCATGGCCGATATGGGGCTTGGTGGCACCTATGGAAGGCCTGTAATCTGCCAGCAACCTATGACAAAATGGACAACCGCAGGAGTGTGAGGAGATTTCAAAGTGGCACATGGCAGAGTGGAAGCAATGGAAGGCCGTACAGGGACCCAGGTCACACTGTGGGACCAGCATCAGCGTGAACAGGCGGTACGGGGGCCCATGGCCGATTTGACCTCATTCATCCCATAGTCCTGCCGACTCACGAATAGCGTGGCCTCCTCAAAGGGCCTGAGCAAGCGCAGGTGTCACACATGAGCTGCCAATGGCTGACATCTAAGTTACACAGGGAGTACCTTTATCCGCTTTTAACATCAGGAAATCTGTGATGGCCTTTAGCTGTTCGTAAAGGCGGTCTAACATATGTAGGGTTGAATTCCACCTTGTTGCAACGTCACAGCATGAGGAGTCGGTACGGGGGCCCATGGCAGATTACATGTCTGGCAGCAGCTATGTGAGGCCCGTAATCTGCCTGCACCCTATGTCAAAAAATTTAACACACCAGCAGTGTGAAGAGACCTGAAAGTGGCACATGGCAGCAGAGTGTGGCGATGGAGACAGCAGCAATGGGAGGCCGTACAGGGACCCATGAGAGACTCTAGACTTGGCAGCAGCATGAGGAGGCGGTATATAGGGGCCCATGGCAGATTAGGGGCCTGGCAGCAGCTATGTGAGGCCCGTAATCTGCCTGCACCCTATGTCAAAAAATTTAACACACCAGCAGTGTGAAGAGACCTGAAAGTGGCACATGGCAGCAGAGTGTGGCGATGGAGACAGCAGCAATGGGAGGCCATACAGGGACCCATGACAGACTCTGGACTTGGCAGCAGCATGAGGAGGCGGTATATAGGGGCCCATGGCAGATTAGGGGCCTGGCAGCAGCTATGTGAGGCCCGTAATCTGCCTGCACCCTATGTCAAAAAATTTAACACACCAGCAGTGTGAAGAGACCTGAAAGTGGCACATGGCAGCAGAGTGTGGCGATGGAGACAGCAGCAATGGGAGGCCGTACAGGGACCCATGACAGACTCTAGACTTGGCAGCAGCATGAGGAGGCGGTATATAGGGGCCCATGGCAGATTAGGGGCCTGGCAGCAGCTATGTGAGGCCCGTAATCTGCCTGCACCCTATGTCAAAAAATTTAACACACCAGCAGTGTGAAGAGACCTGAAAGTGGCACATGGCAGCAGAGTGTGGCGATGGAGACAGCAGCAATGGGAGGCCGTACAGGGACCCATGACAGACTCTGGACTTGGCAGCAGCATGAGGAGGCGGTATATAGGGGCCCATGGCAGATTAGGGGCCTGGCAGCAGCTATGTGAGGCCCGTAATCTGCCTGCACCCTATGTCAAAAAATTTAACACACCAGCAGTGTGAAGAGACCTGAAAGTGGCACATGGCAGCAGAGTGTGGCGATGGAGACAGCAGCAATGGGAGGCCGTACAGGGACCCATGAGAGACTCTAGACTTGGCAGCAGCATGAGGAGGCGGTATATAGGGGCCCATGGCAGATTAGGGGCCTGGCAGCAGCTATGTGAGGCCCGTAATCTGCCTGCACCCTATGTCAAAAAATTTAACACACCAGCAGTGTGAAGAGACCTGAAAGTGGCACATGGCAGCAGAGTGTGGCGATGGAGACAGCAGCAATGGGAGGCCGTACAGGGACCCATGACAGACTCTGGACTTGGCAGCAGCATGAGGAGGCGGTATATAGGGGCCCATGGCAGATTAGGGGCCTGGCAGCAGCTATGTGAGGCCCGTAATCTGCCTGCACCCTATGTCAAAAAATTTAACACACCAGCAGTGTGAAGAGACCTGAAAGTGGCACATGGCAGCAGAGTGTGGCGATGGAGACAGCAGCAATGGGAGGCCATACAGGGACCCATGACAGACTCTGGACTTGGCAGCAGCATGATTAGGCGGTATATAGGGGCCCATGGCAGATTAGGGGCCTGGCAGCAGCTATGTGAGGCCCGTAATCTGCCTGCACCCTATGTCAAAAAATTTAACACACCAGCAGTGTGAAGAGACCTGAAAGTGGCACATGGCAGCAGAGTGTGGCGATGGAGACAGCAGCAATGGGAGGCCGTACAGGGACCCATGACAGACTCTGGACTTGGCAGCAGCATGAGGAGGCGGTATATAGGGGCCCATGGCAGATTAGGGGCCTGGCAGCAGCTATGTGAGGCCCGTAATCTGCCTGCACCCTATGTCAAAAAATTTAACACACCAGCAGTGTGAAGAGACCTGAAAGTGGCACATGGCAGCAGAGTGTGGCGATGGAGACAGCAGCAATGGGAGGCCGTACAGGGACCCATGACAGACTCTGGACTTGGCAGCAGCATGAGGAGGCGGTATATAGGGGCCCATGGCAGATTAGGGGCCTGGCAGCAGCTATGTGAGGCCCGTAATCTGCCTGCACCCTATGTCAAAAAATTTAACACACCAGCAGTGTGAAGAGACCTGAAAGTGGCACATGGCAGCAGAGTGTGGCGATGGAGACAGCAGCAATGGGAGGCCGTACAGGGACCCATGAGAGACTCTAGACTTGGCAGCAGCATGAGGAGGCGGTATATAGGGGCCCATGGCAGATTAGGGGCCTGGCAGCAGCTATAGGAGGCCCATAATCTGCCAGCACCCTATGTCAAAAAATTCTACACACCAGCAGTGTGAGGAGACCTGAAAGTGGCACATGGCAGCAGAGTGTGGCGATGGAGACAGCAGCAATGGGAGGCCGTACAGGGACCCATGACAGACTCTAGACTTGGCAGCAGCATGAGGAGGCGGTATATAGGGGCCCATGGCAGATTAGGGGCCTGGCAGCAGCTATGTGAGGCCCGTAATCTGCCTGCACCCTATGTCAAAAAATTTAACACACCAGCAGTGTGAAGAGACCTGAAAGTGGCACATGGCAGCAGAGTGTGGCGATGGAGACAGCAGCAATGGGAGGCCGTACAGGGACCCATGACAGACTCTGGACTTGGCAGCAGCATGAGGAGGCGGTATATAGGGGCCCATGGCAGATTAGGGGCCTGGCAGCAGCTATGTGAGGCCCGTAATCTGCCTGCACCCTATGTCAAAAAATTTAACACACCAGCAGTGTGAAGAGACCTGAAAGTGGCACATGGCAGCAGAGTGTGGCGATGGAGACAGCAGCAATGGGAGGCCATACAGGGACCCATGACAGACTCTGGACTTGGCAGCAGCATGATTAGGCGGTATATAGGGGCCCATGGCAGATTAGGGGCCTGGCAGCAGCGTATGTTTATCACGGTTTTCCCAGGCCACCGAATGGTGACGCTGCATATGCTGACGCAACGCTGTAGTCCCAACATGGGCCCCCTGGCCACGCTTGCATTTCTGGCCACATAGTCGACATACGGCTACGTTTACTTCCTCGGGCGGCTTGAGGAAAAATTGCCACACCACCGAGTAGGAAACTTTGCCCCCGCTACTCTTCACTGGCTGACTGCTACTTCCTCCGTGCGCAACGGCACCACTACTGGCCGTGGTGGTAGGCTGCAGTGGAGCTGGTGCTCTACTCCGTGGACGTTTGGCTCCACTGACACTGATGCGACCCTGCTGCTGTCTCCTGGGCAACCCACCGACTGTTTTGCTCGCTGCCAAGCTGCCACCCTCTTCTCCTGATGATGCGGAAGAAATTGCCTGATGACGACGAGGCTGCCAAGTGCGATCAACCTCCTCATCATCAAGTAGGGTCTCCGCCTCACTACTAGCCCCCTCGGCTGCGTCTGGGTCAGGAGACAGACCTGTCTCTAGACCGGCTACCGAGCCACTCTCCTCGCCAGTACTTGTTCGCTTGGCTGCTGAAAAGGCCGATGTCTCCCCCCGTTCCTGACCGCCCTCTGTTAGCTCTTCCTCACTGTACAGTGGGGCTGAGCCCACAGCATGCGATACTTCGCTTGGTGAGGGAACAGCAAAGGACAGGGGCAGGTAGAGGACACGTGATTTCAGTGGGCTTGGTCCCGGGCCATGCCAACTAACGGTTGTGTCTGACGTACCCACCGACCGTTGGCTGTAGGTGTCAGAGGTGACCTGGGAAGAGGAAGACGACCGAGCCAACCAATCAATGACGGCAGGGTTGTCGGTGGAGACACGACCGCTGGATGACACCGGGAGCACTGGCCTCTGGCTGCGAATACTGCTGCCTCGACCCCTTCCTCTGCTGCCACGTCTGCTCGCTCCTAAAACATTGCCTCCTCTGCCACTCCTCTGCATGTTGTCTGACATACTATTTAATTCAACGATTAGGTGTCCCTGAGTAACAATTCTCTGGCACTCAGTAACAATTCTGTCTGTCCCTGAGTATGAATTCTGTGGCCCTGAGTAACAATTATGTGTCTGTGCGAGTAACAATTCTGTGTCTGTGCGAGTAACAATTCTGTGTCTGTGCAAGTAACAATTTTGTGTCTGTGCGAGTAACAATTCTCTGGCACTCAGTAACAATTCTGTCTGTCCCTGAGTAACAATTCTCTGGCACTCAGTAACAATTCTGTCTGTCCCTGAGTATGAATTCTGTGGCCCTGAGTAACAATTCTGTGTCTGTGCGAGTAACAATTCTGTGTCTGTGCAAGTAACAATTTTGTGTCTGTGCGAGTAACAATTCTCTGGCACTCAGTAACAATTCTGTCTGTCCCTGAGTAACAATTCTCTGGCACTCAGTAACAATTCTGTCTGTCCCTGAGTATGAATTCTGTGGCCCTGAGTAACAATTCTGTGTCTGTGCGAGTAACAATTCTGTGTCTGTGCAAGTAACAATTTTGTGTCTGTGCGAGTAACAATTCTCTGGCACTCAGTAACAATTCTGTCTGTCCCTGAGTAACAATTCTCTGGCACTCAGTAACAATTCTGTCTGTCCCTGAGTAACAATTCTCTGGCACTCAGTAACAATTCTGTCTATCCCTGAGTATGAATTCTGTGGCCCTGAGTAACAATTCTGTGTCTGTGCGAGTAACAATTCTGTGTCTGTGCAAGTAACAATTTTGTGTCTGTGCGAGTAACAATTCTCTGGCACTCAGTAACAATTCTGTCTGTCCCTGAGTAACAATTCTCTGGCACTCAGTAACAATTCTGTCTGTCCCTGAGTAACAATTCTCTGGCACTCAGTAACAATTCTGTCTGTCCCTGAGTATGAATTCTGTGGCCCTGAGTAACAATTCTGTGTCTGTGCGAGTAACAATTCTGTGTCTGTGCAAGTAACAATTTTGTGTCTGTGCGAGTAACAATTCTCTGGCACTCAGTAACAATTCTGTCTGTCCCTGAGTAACAATTCTCTGGCACTCAGTAACAATTCTGTCTGTCCCTGAGTAACAATTCTCTGGCACTCAGTAACAATTCTGTCTATCCCTGAGTATGAATTCTGTGGCCCTGAGTAACAATTCTGTGTCTGTGCGAGTAACAATTCTGTGTCTGTGCAAGTAACAATTTTGTGTCTGTGCGAGTAACAATTCTCTGGCACTCAGTAACAATTCTGTCTGTCCCTGAGTAACAATTCTCTGGCACTCAGTAACAATTCTGTCTGTCCCTGAGTAACAATTCTCTGGCACTCAGTAACAATTCTGTCTATCCCTGAGTATGAATTCTGTGGCCCTGAGTAACAATTCTGTGTCTGTGCGAGTAACAATTCTGTGTCTGTGCAAGTAACAATTTTGTGTCTGTGCGAGTAACAATTCTCTGGCACTCAGTAACAATTCTGTCTGTCCCTGAGTAACAATTCTCTGGCACTCAGTAACAATTCTGTCTGTCCCTGAGTAACAATTCTCTGGCACTCAGTAACAATTCTGTCTGTCCCTGAGTAACAATTCTCTGGCACTCAGTAACAATTCTGTCTGTCCCTGAGTAACAATTCTCTGGCACTCAGTAACAATTCTGTCTGTCCCTGAGTATGAATTCTGTGGCCCTGAGTAACAATTCTGTGTCTGTGCGAGTAACAATTCTGTGTCTGTGCAAGTAACAATTTTGTGTCTGTGCGAGTAACAAATCTCTGGCACTCAGTAACAATTCTGTCTGTCCCTGAGTAACAATTCTCTGGCACTCAGTAACAATTCTGTCTGTCCCTGAGTAACAATTCTCTGGCACTCAGTAACAATTCTGTCTGTCCCTGAGTATGAATTCTGTGGCCCTGAGTAACAATTCTGTGTCTGTGCGAGTAACAATTCTGTGTCTGTGCAAGTAACAATTTTGTGTCTGTGCGAGTAACAATTCTCTGGCACTCAGTAACAATTCTGTCTGTCCCTGAGTAACAATTCTCTGGCACTCAGTAACAATTCTGTCTGTCCCTGAGTAACAATTCTCTGGCACTCAGTAACAATTCTGTCTATCCCTGAGTATGAATTCTGTGGCCCTGAGTAACAATTCTGTGTCTGTGCGAGTAACAATTCTGTGTCTGTGCAAGTAACAATTTTGTGTCTGTGCGAGTAACAATTCTCTGGCACTCAGTAACAATTCTGTCTGTCCCTGAGTAACAATTCTCTGGCACTCAGTAACAATTCTGTCTGTCCCTGAGTAACAATTCTCTGGCACTCAGTAACAATTCTGTCTGTCCCTGAGTAACAATTCTCTGGCACTCAGTAACAATTCTGTCTGTCCCTGAGTAACAATTCTCTGGCACTCAGTAACAATTCTGTCTGTCCCTGAGTATGAATTCTGTGGCCCTGAGTAACAATTCTGTGTCTGTGCGAGTAACAATTCTGTGTCTGTGCAAGTAACAATTTTGTGTCTGTGCGAGTAACAAATCTCTGGCACTCAGTAACAATTCTGTCTGTCCCTGAGTAACAATTCTCTGGCACTCAGTAACAATTCTGTCTGTCCCTGAGTAACAATTCTCTGGCACTCAGTAACAATTCTGTCTGTCCCTGAGTATGAATTCTGTGGCCCTGAGTAACAATTCTGTGTCTGTGCGAGTAACAATTCTGTGTCTGTGCAAGTAACAATTTTGTGTCTGTGCGAGTAACAATTCTCTGGCACTCAGTAACAATTCTGTCTGTCCCTGAGTAACAATTCTCTGGCACTCAGTAACAATTCTGTCTGTCCCTGAGTAACAATTCTCTGGCACTCAGTAACAATTCTGTCTATCCCTGAGTATGAATTCTGTGGCCCTGAGTAACAATTCTGTGTCTGTGCGAGTAACAATTCTGTGTCTGTGCAAGTAACAATTTTGTGTCTGTGCGAGTAACAATTCTCTGGCACTCAGTAACAATTCTGTCTGTCCCTGAGTAACAATTCTCTGGCACTCAGTAACAATTCTGTCTGTCCCTGAGTAACAATTCTCTGGCACTCAGTAACAATTCTGTCTGTCCCTGAGTATGAATTCTGTGGCCCTGAGTAACAATTCTGTGTCTGTGCGAGTAACAATTCTGTGTCTGTGCAAGTAACAATTTTGTGTCTGTGCGAGTAACAATTCTCTGGCACTCAGTAACAATTCTGTCTGTCCCTGAGTAACAATTCTCTGGCACTCAGTAACAATTCTGTCTGTCCCTGAGTAACAATTCTCTGGCACTCAGTAACAATTCTGTCTGTCCCTGAGTATGAATTCTGTGGCCCTGAGTAACAATTCTGTGTCTGTGCGAGTAACAATTCTGTGTCTGTGCAAGTAACAATTTTGTGTCTGTGCGAGTAACAATTCTCTGGCACTCAGTAACAATTCTGTCTGTCCCTGAGTAACAATTCTCTGGCACTCAGTAACAATTCTGTCTGTCCCTGAGTAACAATTCTCTGGCACTCAGTAACAATTCTGTCTGTCCCTGAGTAACAATTCTCTGGCACTCAGTAACAATTCTGTCTGTCCCTGAGTAACAATTCTCTGGCACTCAGTAACAATTCTGTCTGTCCCTGAGTAACAATTCTCTGGCACTCAGTAACAATTCTGTCTGTCCCTGAGTAACAATTCTCTGGCACTCAGTAACAATTCTGTCTGTCCCTGAGTAACAATTCTCTGGCACTCAGTAACAATTCTGTCTGTCCCTGAGTAACAATTCTGTCTGTCCCTGAGAATGAATTCTGTGGCCCTAAGAATTCTCTGGCACTCAGTAACAATTCTGTCTGTCCCTGAGTAACAATTCTCTGGCACTCAGTAACAATTCTGTCTGTCCCTGAGTAAAAATTCTGTGGCCCTAATAACGTTTCTGTGGCCCTAAGTAACAATTCTCTGGCACTGAGTAACAATTCTGTCTGTCCCTGAGTATGAATTCTGTGGCCCTAACTAGCGTTTCTTTGTCCCTAAATAACGATTCTGTGGCCCTCATTAACAAGTCTGTGTCCCTGAGTAATGGTTCTCTGTCCCTAAGTAACTTCTCTCTGTCCCCAATTCTCGTTTCTGTGGCCCTAACTCTGTCCCTGTCCCTAGTACAGAGCGGTCTGCCTCTGTTCAATGACTGCAGGCAAATGAAGATTTCCAAAATGGCCGCTATATATACCTCGACCATTACACAGTGCTGGCTGGCTGGCTGCTGATTGGCTGATGCGATCACATGTCGTTGAGGAATGCATTATGGGGCAGCGCGCCTTGTCTGCGCGCCTTCCCCGACATCCCCGCTCCGTCGCCGCACATGTCAGCCGCCATTTTCGGAAAAATTTCGATTCGCGCGTCCGAATTAGGCTGTTTTTCGGATTCGGCACGAATCGAAATTTTTCCGATATTCGACTCGAATTCCACTTCGGATACTTCGATTCGCTCATCTCTAGTTATAATAACGGTTGCCCATGGAATATTTCGTAACAAGGAAATTTCACAGATGGCAACCTATCATAATACCACTCTTGAAGCAGTCTGCCTACACCTGTGGCCATGGAGGTGATTGCAACACCGGAATCCAATGATTTGGAGGGGTGTTCCAATTCTTTTGGCAAAATAGTGTATATCAGTCCCACACCTTTGTAAATGCAGTTGGTTGTATATATTGCACATATGCACATTTCACAAGCATGTTCAGGGCATCTCCCAGACATGTTCTATAATTGAATTTTGCATTTTTAATGGTGCACGTCAAGCATTGTTAAATCGATGCAAGTTTTTTTTTTGCTTTGGTAAATGTCTCCCAAAACAGTGCACAGCCCCCATGCCATTTGTTTCACAGTCTCATGCCTGTTAGTCTATAAACTGCCCATGCCCTACAGTAAATCTACAGCCGTCCAGCCTTTAATATTGAATGTAAAAATAGAGAAGTTGCCCTTGGAGTAGGTTGCGAATTAAGCTGAGGTTCTGGGAGACATGTTTTAACTTCGATTTTTGAATCCCTTGTTGGGTAACTGTGAGGTTACTATCTTATTGCAGAGTTGCATTTATTTAACAATCAGAAACTTAGTTCATGGAAGTGAAATATATGAAAAACAATTTGTGAATGACCAAAGCTGAATTTTAATCTGTTTATTTTTTGCCTTCCCTGGTTCACTCCCCCGCCATCTAAATGAGACTGAAATTTGGGGAGGGACTTTCTGAAAACATAACAGCACCCTGTCTCAGTATTCCTCTCGTGAGCCCTCAGCTCTGATACAAGCAGTGGGCTTGTTTTTAGGAGGAGTTATGCAAATATCAAAATGCGTTGATAACTAGGTTTCCGTCTAGAGGAGTGGGTATCCCTAGACAGCCTATACTTACATACAGACAACCCTAGATAACAACCATGTGAGATATGGAGCCTACATGATGGAAAAAACTTAAATCCAATGAATAAAAGAGTTAGGCCAGGGACAGTAAGGTTGGGGAGAAAAGAGCTAGATGGTGCTTAACATACTCCAGCCAGGAAATGAGGCGGGCTCTCTATGACTTGCTGCAGCTTTTGATACACACTGTAGAAGTTCACAGTGTGCAGTAAAATCAAAGTAAGCAATTTCACTATAGGAGGGAATCCTGTACAACTTAAAAGTTTATATCTTCTTGGTAGAATAACTGTTGAGTTTATGTTTTGAGAGTCTTTCCAAAGAAAAGACATGAGGCATCAGTGCCATAATAAAGTTGTTCACTTCAAACAGAAATGTTCACATGATTCCCATTGTTCTACATTTTTAAATGTGAATATGGTTAGCCTATATGAGGGTTTGTAGATGTTTCTCTAAATAATGGATATCTGTGTTGGATGTAACTAAAATGTTGCTAATATGATTGCCATTACTGTGTAGTTCAGAGAAGCCTTTTTAAAATGATATATAGCTTTTAAAAAATTTTATAGATGTACATTATTTTTGCAAGTAATCATTGACTCAAAATCATCTGTCGCTAATGTTTAGTGCATGGCAAAAGATGTTATTATTTAAAATGGTGACATACACTGAAATTTACACTGTTTTTTAAAAATAATTGACCTTACTTCTAAAATGATCTAACCAGTAAACTGCCTATAAATTGTAAAACATTTGTTTTATACTTTATTTAAATCACATAACCTTTATTTTGCAAATAAACATCTAAAACATATCTAAACCCCCCAAAAAACAAACAAAAAAAATAATATATTGCAGCTTATCTGTCCGCAGATGAGGTGGCTACATTCATTGCCTTTTTTAAAGCTTTTTTTAACCATTGCTTGGGTGGCTATGTTCACTCCTCCACTGTATCTACGAAGAGAGCCATGGTTGTCACTCTATAAATTATTATCCTGCATTATATTGCTTTAAAAAAGGCCTGGATTCTTTCTTAGATACACAGAATATAACTGGATACTAACATAGGTAGTACTAACATAGGTTCACTAATAGGTAAAGTTGATCCAGGGAGTATCTGATTGCCTCTCGAGGGCATCAGAAAGGAATTTTTCCCCTGCAGGAGCAAATTGGATCATGCTTTGCTGGGTTTTTTGTCTTCCTCTGGATCAACTGTGGGTATAGGATTATAACTTTTTTTTTTAATGGTTGAACTGGATGGACTTTTGTCTTTTTTCAGCCAGACTAACTATGTACCTATATTACATGTTCTTCTTTGGTTTAATGTATTCTTTAATATGAGCTAAGGGGTTCCAGAGCACAGTAAGTGATATAAGGAATCCACACAGCTGAAGTTTTGATGCACTGTTTTGATTGATACATTGGGCTAAGCCATTAAATAACAGATGGGTCACTAGGATGAACCACCATTGTGTATGACTCTCAAATTCAGCTATTGAAGTATGTAAACAGCAGTTTTTTTTTCCAAAGGTTGAAAAGGATATTAGATAAAGTAAAAATGAGCCATGTGCTTAACCTGTTGGATAATAAATAATATTACTACATAATAAAATATTAAAATTTTATATTTATCTAGTAAAATGTTATTTTACTTAAAATTGAACTTAAATCATATACTATAAAGAAAACAAACAAAAAAAAACAACTATTATATAAACAATAAATTTATATTTCTTTTAATGCAAAATTTGATGTTTTTTTTTCTTTTAATAAGTTTTATAATGTTATTTATAAAGAAAACTAAAATAACACTGACAAGCATCTGTAAGTGGAAAACCTTAAAGCTGAACTCCAGGTACCCATCTATACAAACTGATGAAACACATATAAGGGAGCTGTTTTACTTGTCAGAGGACTTGCATTTCTGTCCTGTCAGTTCAAATAGTCAAAGGTCAGGGCAGAAACTCTACTGCATGTAAATAACACTTACAGGTCTTCTCCCCAACCCTGCCTTATGGCTGGACAGTGAAAATCAAAGGCAGCCGACTGAGGCTCTGTCACTCTGCTCTCTTCTCACATCAGCATGTCCTTTGTTAGTACATGAGCACTGCAGCACAAATGACTGGCTTTTTGTGCTGCTTCACCTTCTCCCAGGCTGCGCTACGCTATAGAGGGATTTAGAAAATCTGCATTTAGTGATGAATTAATGAATGCAGTGCTGCATTTGTTTGTGTCTCAAGCTGAACACGCACTGATGTGGAAACACTGAAATCCTCCCCCTTTGACTCTAATTTAGCAGGGGGTCAGCTCACAGATCCTCTGCTGATCAGAGTGGACCCTAATCTGTGTGAAACAGCCCTAAGGTGTCCAAAAACATAATGTAAGAGTTTCCTTATTCAGTAGTTTTTTAGCTGCTTTGGGTGACATAAGCTTCCTGCAAATAATGTGGTAATGTTTCATAGGAGGAAATCATAACAGTGTAGTGTTCTATTCCTCCTGATAAGTCAGAACCAGATATGTCTGCAGCTTGATCTCCTCCACCTCTCTCCATGGGTCTAAATGGTCAATTGTGAAGATCCTACTTGTTTACTAATTCACTGGCTATCATGGATGCCCAAAGGTTTAATTTTGGGCTAGAATGACTACATCCTGCATTTTTAATTGTTGTAAAATGGTGCAATTTAGTAATCCAGGATAATATAAGGATATATGAATACTATCATTTTCCTATACAATTACAGATGAGTAGCTGCTTTTCCTAAACTGGTGAAATCAGGCTGCTCTAGATATTGATCACTGAAATCATTTGCTTAATTTTATTCCTGTATGTTAATTATATTACAGTGGCTAAGTATAAACCACTCTCATTTGGATTGTTCTGTTTCAGTTTAGAATTATTTCAGTATCTCCTTAAAGGATAACTTTTTCCAATGTCCCAATAAAAAAACAAACAATTCAACTGACAGATTTGAATATCTACTATATTTATTTAATTAAAGAAGCTGTCACATCAAATTATATAACTTTCCCAATTATTCCCTTGTGTAATGTATTGCAATGTGATGCATGAAGACACACCCCCTCAGTTTATTATAATATTCTCTCACCTCCATAGTATACTACATTGGATCTTATTTTGGATGAGTCAATTGTTCAGTCCAAACCTAAGGTTCAGACTAAACTTTGGCTATTCGGGCATTCAGACAAATGCTCAAACATTTGCCAATTTGAGCTCCTATTTGGCAGGAGACATACATCATATCTTGAAGCAGAATTTCTACTGCTTCTACAGTATATATGCCGGTTTCCTGCTGTCAATGATTGCTAAGGAAGTGGTTTATGCAGGCACCTAACATGCCCCTTGTAACTGCTGATGTCATTGGCACCTTAGAATTAAGAGGCATCAAAAGTAAAAGGGAAATGATAGCGGTAACACCTCTGCTCAAATATGGCCTGATTTTTCTCCACTGGTACATTTTTGGAATTTTTATTTATTTTTTTAATAAAGGACTGTTATTTTTTGTGGAGAATCAACAGGGGCACTATGTTCCCCCTACTAATTCACACGAGGTGAGGGAAGTTATCTGGGGACACCCTTATGTTAAAAGGGGGATTCTAGATTCTATTAACAGAAAATTGATTTTGAGGGAACCCCACAACTTTGTTTTAATTAATATCACTGATAAATGTTTTACTTCACATTGCAGCTGGGGATATTTCAAAGAAAATCCTCCTCCTAAGAGAATTGAAATGAAGATAAGTTATACTGCAGTTAAAATTATTTCACCAAAATTATCAACTCTAGTGCTAACCATAATCGTTATCAGACTAAATGGTTTAGCTGGAGATATAAGGTGAGTACAAATTGCCTGAAGGAAAATGAAAGTCATACATTACCAATATAGATTCTATGGTGTCAGTAATGTCAGCTTTCAGTCAGCTCACTTCTGTGTGTGTATGTCCATCTGTTGTCCCTTGTCTCCTGTCTTGTCCCTTGTCTCTGTCTGTCCTCTAACTTTTATCATCCCAAAAAACCTAGGTAGGCACAGCTTATCTCGCTTAAATATGACATCACTCAATGATCCTGATTACCTGAAGGGGGCAGTATAAGATTAAGAATAATTTTGGATTTTTTCAAAAACTCCTGTACCATGTCAACAGTTGACCTCTAACCCTTAGCTTGTTCAAATATAATAGATGTTAGAAATTGGCCTTCTTTTGACAAAACAGGTTAGACAAACAAGGACCAGTATCACTTTAAATAATATATTACCTAAGTGATTCTGGAGAAAGAAAAAACAATTCTACCTATACATCTTATAAACATTCGTTGAGGTCATTTGTACTGAGACTTCTTGTTATCTAAACTCTTCCATAGCATACACACGTTGTACTATAATGAACGCAAAATAATAATTTATAACGTTAAAAACATATCTACAGTATATACCAATATGTATTAATTGCTAAATACAATTAATATAGATAAATATATATGTATATGGAGATACAATATAGAAATATAAAACCCAAATTAATTAATTAGGCAAATATTCACTTCATGTGATACTATTATTATTATTATACAGTATTTATAAAGCGCCAATAGTTCGCTCAGCGCTGTACATTACAAAGGGGGACAGAACAATACCAATACAATGTGATACACGAGGGGTTCGAGGGCCCTGCTCTTTCGAGCTTACAATCTAGGAGACTAATATTAATACAATTGACGTTTTTTGGTTAAACTATTCTTGTCAAATAATAATAACACCATATGCAATGTAAAGTTTAATATGACTCTTTTCCAGATGTTCATGGAAAAATAAATCATCATGAATAGTTCTTTGTCTTTTGTTCAGTCCGAGACATGGAACCCTTAATTAATCTTATCAATTTGTACCATGTTCAGTTCTCATCTCGTAGCTGTCTGGTACTACCATAACCCCCCAAATGTATAATCTGGGAAAGTATGCAGTAAGAAAATGGAGAATGTCTTCTGTTCAGAAACCATGAAAATAGAATATAAAGAACAAATTGGCTTCCAGCATGCTAATGTAACATTATGATAAATTCAGGCCTTACAGTTTAATTCTGTGAACACAGAATAATTCTGACAATACATATATAGCAATTGTTTTATAAATAGACTCCTTAGTGTGAGAGTGTTGTGAAACTGGTAAATTCAGTTGTTTCTGATGAAATGAACAGTGATATTTTGTGTGGTCTCACCTGCATAAATTAAATTTGATGGCATATGAGGCTGAAATTAAAGCGATTCTAAAGGTTCATTCTTTCGGGGGGAATAGCAAACAAGCTGTACTTACCTACTGTGAGCAGTGATTTTGCACAGAGCAGTCTGGATCCTCCTCTTCTGGTCCCCGCAGGCTATCCTGGCCCCTCCCTCCTGTCGGGTGCCCCCACAGCAAGCAGCTTGCTATGGGAGCAAGCGCTGCTTCATGTGTCCATTCACACATGGAGCTGCGGCTTGGCCCTGCCCCCTATCTCCCCTCATTGGCTGAATGGCTGTGATTTGGGGTATCACATCCAAGGTACACAGAGTGTTGGTGAAAACACAACGAGCAGTGATTATTAAAATAAAATGATGCGATTTTCTGCAAACTAACCATCTAGAAATCCTGACACTGTATGTATTATCAAAGATTCATAAAGATCTAGTCCATCAATCAGGCCGTCCTGGTTGTATTGGGACAAGGACCTAATGCATATTTTTTGGTCTGTTTGGTGCTCTCCTAGTTCCAAAATGAGGGCATAAACAAAAGATACAGGTGACTTTCTATGCAAAATGGTCAAATCCTCTCAAAAAGGAACAGCCATAGATGGATAGAAATTTTGTTGGTCCCTGCTGAACTGGCCGAATTTCAATTCATCTATGGCTGATTTAAATCTCAGAGACAGCCACCTGATAAAGCAGAAATCACTTTTCTGACATATCCCTTTTGTGTGTACATATCAGGTTTTTTTCACCAGAGGAGCTACCTAATAGAGGGGAATTTGAAAAGCATTCTAATGCTCCACTTTTTGGTTTAAAAAAGAAACCAAAATATTGATATGCATTATTTTAAATTTACCTGACTTATACAGATAAACAGTGTGGTGAAATGGAAACTCTAAATTTCCCTCATTAAGCTGCTTAGGTGGAATTTGCATTTGTATTCTTATTTAGAAGTTTGGGTTTTTTTCAGGGTGTATTTCAGATAGTTTAGTTTATTTGTGTTTTTGCCCTTTTTTGTGTATCTGATTTGTGTCATTTGTGTACTGTCAATTCTTTTACTTTTTCTTTTTACACTGTCTGTTTTTCTTTTTTTTTTTACTGTAAGAAAGTGAACTCATAAGCCAAATGAACAGCCAGAAGAACTGTCCCATAATAGTTGAAAGGAAATTCTTAAACTCTGAATTAAAAGCTGATTGAACCTCATAAAACAACAAGAAACCTAAATTACACCTTTCTCAATGCTATTTGTTGAAATGGCAAAATTCTTACAAAATATTCAGATTTGTTTTAGTTTTTAGGGATGTGAAAACTCTAGATTTCAGCCAAAATGAAAAAAAAAATGTTGAAAATTCCTTTCTGTGATCATAATACATAAATAAACAAACAATGTACAAAATCAGCATACACTGCCTTCAACTGAGTTATATGGTCAGTTTTAAATTTCTCATATAGATGAAAGTGAAAATAAATATCCTATTGGTTGCCATTTGGATTACTTTTGTTTTTCTCCTATTTTTCTCTCTCCTTCTCTTTTTATTTATTTATTTATTTTTTATTTTTACAAATCCCTTGTTGATGTACTTTTCTGTCTGCACCATTACTACATGCTGTAACAAAAATAACAGCCAAGCTCATAATTGCGAGTTTAATGGCAAGTCTTGTAGCTTTGACCCTGACTGGGAAGTAAGCAATAATTTGGCTGTTCTTATTTCTAGAATACTACTGATTTAACTGTTTTCTTGGTCATGCAAAACGATTTAATAATCAGCATATAAATCTTATAAAGTGTTTCATCTTATAGTACATCAGATATCTGCTTATTAGGAAAACTAGTAAATCTGATATATCTGAGCTTCTAAAAGTTTTAACAACTTTACAAGCAACTATTCTGAGAGTAAAAATGAAACTCCTTTTAACCTACAGAGCAGCAATGAAGCAAAATAAAGATGCTCATTTTTATTGACCTGCAGAATGCCAATAGAATAATAATATCTGTAAGACCAGAAAAAGAGTGTGGCATACTACTATGATGTGTTGACACAAAAGATCATTGGCCAATTTAACTTACCAACACCAGAGTTTATTAATGTGTCTTATTTACTTGGGTCAGGGGTCTGAATCATTTAGACATGTGTAATGAGTTGTCATTCTGTCATGGAACTCTGCCAAGAATACATACAACAAACTTAGTATTTGCAATGAGCATGTGTTTTGAGTCATTATTGTAACATACAGGTGAAACTCGAAAAATTAGAATATCGTGCAAAAGTTCATTTATTTCAGTAATGCAACTTAAAAGGTGAAACTAATATATGAGATAGACTCATGACATGCAAAGCAAGATAGTTCAAGCCGTGCTTTGTCATAATTGTGATGATTATGGCTTACAGCTCATGAAAACCCCAAATCCACAATCTCAGAAAATTTGAATATTGTGAAGAGGTGCAATATTCTAGGCTAAAGGTGTCCCACTCTAATCAGCTCATTAAGCCATAACACCTGCAAAGTGTTCCTGAGCCTTTAAATGGTCTCTCAGTCTGGTTCAGTAGGAATGACAATCATGGGAAAGACTGCTGACCTGACAGTTGTGCAGAAAACCATCATTGAAACCCTCCATAAGGAGGGAAAGCCTCAAAAGGTAATTGCAAAAGAAGTTGGATGTTCCCAAAGTGCTGTATCAAAGCACATTAATAGAAAGTTACAGTCAGGTCCATAAATATTGGGACATCGACACAATTCTAACATTTTTGGCTCTATACACCACCACAATGGATTTGAAATGAAACCAGCAAGGTGTGCTTTAACTGCAGACTGTCAGCTTTAATTTGAGGGTATTTACATCCAAATCAGGTGAACGGTGTAGGAATTACAACAGTTTGCATATGTGCCTCCCACTTATTAAGGGACCAAAAGTAATGGGACAATTGATTTCTCAGCTGTTCCATGTCCAGGTGTGTGTTATTCCCTCATTATCCCAATTACAATGAGCAGATAAAAGGTCCAAAGTTCATTTCAAGTGTGCTATTTGCATTTGGAATCTGTTGCTGTCAACTCTCAAGATGAGATCCAAAGAGCTGTCACTATCAGTGAAGCAAGCCATCATTAGGCTGAAAAAACAAAACAAACCCATCAGAGAGATAGCAAAAACATTAGGCGTGGCCAAAACAACTGTTTGGAACATTCTTAAAAAGAAGGAACGCACCGGTGAGCTCAGCAACACCAAAAGACCCGGAAGACCACGGAAAACAACTGTGGTAGATGACCGAAGAATTCTTTCCCTGGTGAAGAAAACACCCTTCACAACAGTTGGCTAGATCAAGAACACTCTCCAGGAGGTAGGTGTATGTGTGTCAAAGTCAACAATCAAGAGAAGACTTCACCAGAGTGAATACAGAGGGTTCACCACAAGATGTAAACCATTGGTGAGCCTCAAAAACAGGAAGGCCAGATTAGAGTTTGTCAAACGACATCTAAAAAAGCCTTCAAAGTTCTGGAACAACATCCTATGGACAGATGAGACCAAGATCAACTTGTACCAGAGTGATGGGAAGAGAAGAGTATGGAGAAGGAAAGGAACTGCTCATGATCCTAAGCATACCACCTCATCAGTGAAGCATGGTGGTGGTAGTGTCATGGCGTGGGCATGTATGGCTGCCAATGGAACTGGTTCTCTTGTATTTATTGATGATGTGACTGCTGACAAATGCAGCCGGATGAATTCTGAAGTGTTTCGGGCAATATTATCTGCTCATATTCAGCCAAATGCTTCAGAACTCATTGGACGCCGCTTCACAGTGCAGATGGACAATGACCCAAAGCATACTGCAAAAGCAACCAAAGAGTTTTTAAGAGAAAGAAGTGGAATGTTATGCAATGGCCAAGTCAATCACCTGACCTGAATCCGATTGAGCATGCATTTCACTTGCTGAAGACAAAACTGAAGGGAAAATGCCCCAAGAACAAGCAGGAACTGAAGACAGTTGCAGTAGAGGCTGGCAGAGCATCACCAGGGATGAAACCCAACGTCTGGTGATGTCTATGCGCTCCAGACTTCAGGTTGTAATTGACTGCAAAGGATTTGCAACCAAGTATTAAAAAGTGAAAGTTTGATTTATGATTATTATTCTGTCCCATTACTTTTGGTTCCTTAATAAGTGGGAGGCGCATATGCAAACTGTTGTAATTCCTACACCATTCACCTGATTTGGATGTAAATACCCTCAAATTAAAGCTGACAGTCTGCAGTTAAAGCACATCTTGTTCGTTTCATTTCAAATCCATTGTGGTGGTGTATAGAGCCAAAAATGTTAGAATTGTGTTGATGTCCCAATATTTATGGAGCTGACTGTATGTGGAAGGAAAAAGTGTGGAAGAAAAAGGTGCACAAGCAGCAGGGATGACCGCAGCCTGGAGAGAATTGTCAGGAAAAGGCCATTCAAAAGTGTTGGGGACTTTCACAAGGAGTGAACTGAGGCTGGAATCAGTGCATCAAGAGTCACCACACAGACGGATCCTGGACATTGGCTTCAAATGTCGTATTCCTCTTGTCAACAAACAACGTCAGAAGCGGCTTACCTGGGATAAAGAAAAACAGACCTGGTCTGTTGCTCAGTGGTCCAAAGTCCTCTTTTCTGATGACAGCAACTTTTGCATCTCATTTGGAAACCAAGGACCCAGAGTATGGAGGAAGAATGGAGAGGCACACACTGAAAGATGCTTGAAGTCCAGTGTGAAGTTTGCACAGTCTGTGTTGATTTGGGGAGTCATGTCATCTGCTGGTGTTGGTCCACTGTGCTTCATTAAGTCCAGGGTCAACGCAGCCATCTACAAGGAGATTTTGGAGCACTTCCTGCTTCCTTCCGCAGACGAGCTTTATGGGGATGCTGACTTAGTTTTCCAGCACCTGCCCACACTGCCAAAAGCACCAAAACCTGGTTCAATGACCGTGGGATTACTGTGCTTGATTGGCCAGCAAACTCGCCTGACCTGAACCTCATAGAGAATCTATAGGGCATTGCCAAGAGAAAGATGAGAGACATGAGACCGAACAATGCAGAAGAGCTGAAGGTCGCTGTCAGGGATGCGGGTGTGACCAGAAGTGTGTGGACTGACACAGGGAAACGTAGGCTTCAGATATAGTAAATAATATAATTTATTGAGACTAACAATACAAATATAAATGCAGTGCACCAAACCCCAAGCTAACACAAATACATACAACAAGGTGAAACAAACCCAAACCTAAACTGATATAGATACACAGGTACATACACATATAGAGCACAACGTAGACAGGCACGCCGGGTCGATAACTATCGGGCAGGTAGGTACAGGAGGAGCAGGCGGAGAGAATGGTCAGGGTCACAAGCCAGGGATCAAACAGGAGAAGTCAGCAGAGGTCAGGATCAGACAGGGTCGGCAACAAGTCAGGCAGGAACAGGAACAGGAATGCAGGTTACAAGATATAGGGGCCCATGGAAAAACACACACCAAGGCACAGACTGCAGGTCTGGCCATCCCTTAAATACACCTGCAATCAGCCCCAGGTGATGGCTAATTGCTGAAGTAAACCTCTGGTTGTTGAGAGCACCCGCTGACCAGCCCTGGTACTGCAGCTCACAAGGCAGGTGAGTCCCACCACTATTGGCAAGTCCATTCCTGACAGTCGCGATTGAAGCATCCTGGTCTTCCATAACACCTCAGCAGTGCTGCAGGCAGATAGCTTCCATGCCACGCCGCGTTGAGGCAGTAATTGCTGCAAAAGGGGCCCAAAGCAAGTACTGAGTACATATGCATGCTTATACTTTTCAGAGGTCTGATATTGTTCTATGTACAATGCTTGTTTATTGATTGCATATAATATTCTAATTTTCTGAGATTGTGGATTTAGGGTTTTCATGAGCTGTAAGCCATAATCATCAGAATTATGACAAATCACGGCTTGAAATATCTTGCTTTGCATGCAATGAGTCTCTCATATATTAGTTTCACCTTTTAAGTTGCATTACTGAAATAAATTAACTTTTGCACGATATTCAAATTTTTTCGAGTCTCACCTGTATATCTAATAGTAGTTTTTTGCTTTGAAATATTCATTTGCTTGCTTTAATATTCATTTTTATTGTACATATTTAACCTAAAATACACAGTAGTAAACCGTTGAAATACTGTTCATATATGGAAGCTCTGTTACCCACCAAAGAATCTGTACTTGTTTTCATCCAGTCCAAGATTTTACACAGTCTTGCCACACAAGCAGGTTTGTGGGCTGATTTTTCTATAATGCAGTTAAAGTGTTATTAACCTCAAAAGCAAACACTCATTTTATTGCAGCTTACACATTCTTAAATATGATGCCTGCATTCATTTTTTTTAGACTTTCTTTCCTGTACTTTCATATGTTGATCCAGCCAGTAAGCCTGTTGATTTTTAACTGAACAAGCTCCAGCAAAATGTATCAGTTACAGAGATAAGACAAAGCATTTAACACTAGAAGGGGTGCTTACACTGACCAGCTTTTATTTACTGTATTTATAAAAAAAAAACCTTTACCTTAAAGGAAAAAAAAAAAGTTTGCTGTAACTGCTGTGGGAACTCGCTTTAAAGTGGTAGAGCTTTTGTAACGCACACAGCTACTCGCTTTCTTTTTCAGGGCCTTTTTAGCCCACTTTTATTTAAATGAAAGTTCAAACATAAGTTTCCCACGCAGGGGTATCCACCATCAAACAAAAACAACGGTTCAGCCTCCTGGCTTATACTCAGCTTGCTGTCTGTCTCCTGCAGACTTCAAGAATTATGGCTCGTGCACACAGCTGGCCACTAGCACACAGCTAGTCTCTAGCAGCCCCTTGCTGCTTTTGGCTTCCACCTCTCCTAGGTGAAGCCCACCTGACTTCCAGGCAGTGACCTCCTGTCTTCCAAGTGGAGCCCTCCTGACTCCTATCTGCCGGGGTGGAGCCCTGAACTCTGGTCCTGACTCTATGAAAAGGCCCGCACACACCTGTGCAATCAGTCTCCTGGCCATTCCCAAAACCTGGTCCCAGGATTGGAGATTTCATCCCTCCCAGATCTCTTTGAAATCTCCAGGCTCCAGATCCCAAAACAGACCTTACAAACAAAGGAGGAAAGTGAAAAGCCACTTTCCTCTGCATCAAACACTTACCCTGGAGCCCCTCAACCTGCCTAGTTGAGAATCCAGGGTGACACTGTCACACTGCTTATAAAGTAACAGCAACAAACTGATTATGTCATCTCTTTCATTTCTTCTCCCAGATGTTTTTTGTCAGCGCATATGCATCAAACAGCTGATTAGCCAAAATGAGCCCCTTATTTTCACTTAGGCCTATGTAATACTTGTGATCAACTGCTAGGCACAGGATCTCTAAGATGGACAGAGGAAGAAAGAGAAATACCAGTTTTCGGTGGTTTCTTCAAGACTGACTTGGTGGGTAAAGCTTTTCTAAGCTTTGCTTTCTTTACTGACATTGCAAGTATGATACTAATCTTAGTTAACTTTAACTGGTTCTTTTTAATTCTTTCGTTCTATTCCTCCAGTAACTATTTTTTACCATTTAACCTCCCTAGCGGTCTGATTATGTCCATATTTCTGTGCTCAAAGCGGTACATTTTTTTGCATGGAAATATGTATTTTTTTTATTGTAGGCCTGTAACTTTTAGGAATAACTCACTGAAATCTGTCCAAACAAGAGTCTAGTAAACATCCCAGTAAGGATAAAACTTGAAACACGAAATCATAAATTATAATTTAATAAATAATCATAAAAAATATTAATATAATAATAAATTTAATTCAATAATATAATCAATCCAGAAACGCTGAAATTTGAAATATAGCGCCAAGTTCGCACATCACTGAGCAAAGTCACAAGATTGTTTTCAGTGTCTGATGATGAATTTCCCCACGGATTATTATCACTCAATTCTGCAAGTGGTTCTGATTTACTATCACTGTTCTCTAGCTGGTCTAAAACCGCTTTTGACCTAAAGGGAAGCTTTTTGGACGCCATGGATGTTTCTCAGTTTCCAGGCAATAAGAACAGTAAAAATGCAGGCAGGGCACAGGACAAAGCAGTAGGGACAAAATGTATGTGAAATGGTTTGATACAGTAATGTTATACTATGTGATTTTAGTCATTTTACTGTCACTTTTTGTCATTTTCAAATTTCCCGCGTCCCGACGCTTGCAGGGGACGGAACCCAGATGACAGATGCCGGCATCCGCCAGATTACATTGCCGGGGACACTGCAGGAGGGACATCGCGGGAGCGCAGGACAAGGTAAGTGATCGAGGGATCGAGGGATCGCGGAGCAGCGCCGCATGGTAAGCCCGAGTGTAGCTCGGGGTTACTGCTTGTGGTACTGAAACTTTTCCCCAAGCTACACTCGGGAATACCGCCAGGGAGGTTAATAATATATATACGTTTCTTATTGCAGAGCATTTAAAGTTTAATAATTGAAACAAGTGCATCTTTCATTTGTAAAACACTTTCTCATTCTTGTATCAAAGACATTATTTTTGTACAAACATTGTAACTCCTAGTGTAAATGAAAACCTGGCTGGTCTTGCTATGGTCATTATGACTAAATCACACTGGTTTAACTTCATTTACTGTGGCAGGGTGGCACAGGCAGACTGGTTCATGTACATGTACATCATCCAGCCAAAGACAGACACAGAGGATTGGGTCACCCGGTCAATGTCAACAAAGCTGTTATGAATGAATTTAATTCATAACAGCTGTGATTGCTATGGAGTGAGATTGGCCCACAGCTGTAACATGGTACCTGGGCCAATCACAGCACCCAATACCATGTGATTGCTGTGGGCCAATCACAGCACAATAGTAATCACAGCTGTTATGAATGTAACCCATTTATGACAATTCTAAACATTGCGGTTACAGCAATAATCACATTAACAACAGTTAAAGTATAAAAAAAAAATCTCTGATAGTGTTACTATGGTGACATTGAATCACTATGATGAAATTATGTAAAAAAAAGTTACAAAAAATAAGAAAAGGTTAAAAAGGAACTATCCTGGCATTTTAAGGGCTTCAAGAAATAAGATAGGCTGTCAGTACATCAGGATTGATCAGTTTTCAAATATATATACCACAGTTTGTGGACTCTATAACTTTCATACAAACCAATGAATATACACTTACTTGGATTTTTTTTTACTAAAGACATGTAGTAGAATCCATTTTGTCCTAAATGTATGAAGAAATTTGATTTTATTGGATATGTTTTATAACAGAAAGTAGACATTTTGTTTTTCCTGTCTGTTTTCTTTTATATAGCAAAATATTTTAAAAAATGGTGATCAAATACCACCAAAAGAAAGCTCTATTTATGTGAAAAAAATGATATAAATTTCCTTTCCATACAGCTTTGCATGAACACGCAATTGCCAGCTGAAATACAGTGCTGAATAGCAAGAAATGGCTTTTTCATGAAGGGGCTAAAACCTTCCAGAGGTCAAGTGGTTAGCCATGCTACAACCCCAAAAGGTGCCAATTAAGGGATCAGTAACAGCGCCTGTAATATATTTGCAGGCTCAGCACTGCACATGGGAGCGCGCATGCATGATCTGTCTTAGATAAGGAGGTGCAGTTTGGCAGCTTTTCTTGGGTTCCAGAGGACCTTGTCCTTTACTGAAGGACAACATTGCTATCAGTACTTACATTTTTAATGATGACATACAACTACAAAACAATAAAAGGAAAACCACTGATTCTTAAAATTGTTACATACTGTACAATGGATGTGTGAGACTTAGAGTAACTAATTGTTACTAAACATTACCTTTCCATTTCAATCCTTAACCACTAGCCTACAGGGCACTTATACTCCCTTCCTGCCCAGGCCAATTTCCATATGAATTTTTTATCATTTTTTTGAGACAGATAGAGCTTTCTTTTGGTGGTATTTAATCACCTCTGGGATTTTTATTTTTTCTTAAACAAACCAAACACCACTGAAAATTTTGAAAAAAAAAAAAAGTTTTTTCTTAGTTTTTGTTATTCAGTTTTGTAAGTAAGTGATTTTTCTCCTTCACTGATGTGCGCTAATGGGGCTGCAGTGATGGGCACTGATAGGTGCCACTGATGGGCACTGATGAGGAGACACTGGTAGGTTGCACTGATGGGCATTGACAGGCATCACGATGGGCACTGAAAGGCAGCACTGATACATGACACTGATAGGCGGCACTGATAGGCAGCACTGATAGGCAGCACTGACTGGCACTGATAGGCAGGACTGACTGGCACTGATAGGCGGCACTGACTGGCACTGTTAGGTGGCACTGACTGGCACTGATAGGCGGCACTGACTGGCACTGATGCGCACTGATAGGCGACACTGACTGGCACTGATAGGCGACACTGACTGGCACTGATAGTTGGCACTGATTGGCAGCACTGATAGGTGGCACTGATTGGCATTGATAGGTGGCACTGACTGGCCCTGATGATGATCAGTGTACATGTCCCCTCCGCGGAAAGCCGATTACATCAGCTGTCAGCGTGACAGATCGAGAAGAGAGAAATTCCGATAACCGGCATTTCCATGTTTTCATGTGATCAGCTGTGATTGGACACAGCTGATCACATGACCGAGCCAACATCTTCGGCTCTTTCCGTGATCCGCTGTGTCCGAGGGACACAGCGCACCGGCAATCGCCGCGCTGCGCGCTCCCTGAGCCGTGCATGTGCAGTGAGAATGGTAGGACGTCATATGACGTCATCATTGTACTATTGGGCAAGCAGAAGGTGGTTAAACACTATAATTTCATTAAATGGCCAAAAAAAAATCAGATGCTAAATTAAACTTTCAGTCATCCCCAGTGCTACCTTATGTTTTCTACACTGACCATTTCATCTTTGGTGAGAATCTGTACAAAGGTGTAATACAAAATGCCTAATATCAAAAGGTGCTACAGTGCACCTTCCCCTTTGCAAATTTGCTCTTGTACTTTTGATTCAATTTTTAAGGACTCACTTTATTGTTCACTTTGTGTTTATTGATTCAGTATATGTATGCACTGTGTGTGTGTGTGGGGGGGGTATTGCAGTACCCGCTGGGAATCTATTCTTGGC